>NC_136069.1:396120400-396754295 GCF_964261635.1 Lissotriton helveticus
AGTCCGCCGGGGTGAGGGTGACATTGAGGGCGTCAATGGCTTTGAGCTTTCTTCGATTTGGGTGTTTTCGTCTCTGTTGGAGATGAGGAGTACTCTCTTGATTGAGTTTTAGATGGTTCGCTGTGAGCCAGTGTTGAACCTTCTTGAGCGTGACATTTAGTCTATGTATGTCGTCAATGGAGGTGGTTTCCAGATAAATCTGTGTGTCATCCGCATACAGGTGAAAGGGGATGTTGGAATTCCTGAGTAGTGTGGTAAGGGGTTCCATGTAGATGTTGAAAAGTTGGGGCGAGAGTACTGACCCTTGTGGAACACCTCTATTGACGGGGTAGGGGTCAGACTCGAAGATTTTAATTTTTATTCTTTGCGAGCGGTTGAGGAGAAAGGAAGAGAACCAGTGGAGGACCGTGATTTCAAGGCCAGCTCTTTCTTGAAGGACTTTGAGGAGCAGGGTGTGATCAACTGTATCGAAAGAGGCCGATAAGTCTAGAAGAATGAGAAGGCAGCATTGGTCTGAGTCAAGTGACTTATGTAGATCGTCTATGACATTTAGGATTGCGGTTTCGGTGCTGCAGCCCTTTCTGAATCCCGATTGGTGGGAATCTAGGAGCTTGATGTTATCCAGGTGTTGGGTTAGCTGTGGAAGTACACATCTTTCCAGGATTTTGGATAGAAGAAGTAGGTTCGATACGGGGCTAAACTTGTTCATATCCTCAGTGTCTAGCCCTGTTTTCTTTTTAGTAGTGGCGTGACTTGGCCTACTTTGAGGCAGCCTGGTACCATTCCAGAGCTCAGTGAGCTATTAATGATCTTGCACCATATTGGGGCTAAGATGAGTTTCAGGTCTTCAACCAGGCTCAGGGGAAGCTCATCTAGGGAGTGGGCTGAGGGTTTAGCGTTGGAGATTAGATTGACTATCTCTGTTTCCTAGATGGGAATGAAGAAGGACCAGTGTTTAGGGACATTCAAGGGGGCGCTATCCTTGATCTCAGTGGGTGGGGAGAGATTTGAGCTAGGAGAGAGAGCGATCTTGGTGTTTTTTTCATTGAAAAAGATGGCGAAGTTGTCGCATTGTTCTTTGAATGCCAATATTGTGGATGTCGTCGGTTTGGAGGTTTGGCTCCTAATGATATTAAAGAGTTCTTTGGGGCGGTTTTTTGCGGTGTCTAATGCGGAGCTGAAGAAAGCTGTCTTTTTGTTCTCAACGTGCTTTTTGTAATTTCTGCGTGCTGCCTTAAGTTGATCACGGTGGAGGGTGGAAGGATTGTTCCTTCAGATTCTTTCTGAGGCTTTCAGATGTCTTCTTTCTTCATTGATGTCGGTGGTGAACCATGCACGGGAGGGGTTGATCCTGTTTTTTTTTAGTTTCAAGGGAGCAAGGTGGTCCAGGGTGAGTGTCATGTTGGAGTGGTAGAGAGAGGTGAGTTCGGTGGTTGAGAGGTGATCAGTTGTGCTAGGGAGGAGCAAGCTTAGTCCTTCTTCTAGGTTGACCCAAGGGACTTGAGCTGTGTTCCTGACCCATTTGGGGGGAGCCTGTTTGGGGGGTTGATATAGAAAAGAATGATGTGGTGATCTGACCAGGCCACAGGAATGATATGGTCAATAGTGATTGTGTTGCTTTCAGAAATGATTGCGTCTAGGATTGCTCCTCTGTGGTGTGTTTCTTCTGAACAATGTTGGGTCAGATTGTTTTCTAGAAGGAGGCTGTTAAGAGTTTGAATGAGCGGGTTTTTTGTTTCATTACGTCTTCTGCCGCTCGCAAAGAGGTTTTCAAGTTTCCTGGTCTCCAGAACTTTGTTGCTAGCTGCAGGAGCAGCTCATTTTCATACTTCCCGCTGTCCAGGACATTCCACCGACGCTAGGAGCAGCGCGAGAGTGAGGCCGCAGAGGAGGTGAGAGGTGCGGCCCGGGACTGCGAGGACCAGCAAGCAACATCAACAGCTGGTCCTCTTCCCGAGGGAGCCGCGCCCCCTCCCAGTGCCACGCCCCCTGCCGCGTCCATAACCTCTCGCGGCCCCCGCTTCGCGGGAGCCGCTCGCAAAGAGGTTTTCAAGTTTCCTGGTCTCCAGAACTTTGTTGCTAGCTGCAGGAGCAGCTCATTTTCATACTTCCCGCTGTCCAGGACATTCCACCGACGCTAGGAGCAGCGCGAGAGTGAGGCCGCAGAGGAGGTGAGAGGTGCGGCCCCGGGACTGCGAGGACCAGCAAGCAACATCAACAGCTGGTCCTCTTCCCGAGGGAGCCGCGCCCCCTCCCAGTGTCACGCCCCCTCTCAAACCCCACAGCTATAACAGAAAGATCGCTTTACGCAACGCGGGACACGCGCGGGTCGCAGCCCGGGCGAAGCCCGGGCCAAGGGCGGGCCCGTTGTTGCCCGTTAGTGCCCGATAGAGACCGGACAGGGCCATCTCTTTTCCATCATTGCACCAGAAACCAGGTAACATCATGCCACCAAAAACAAGGAGCACCACTAAGCCAAAATCCAAACATGCACAGGAGGTAGCACAAGTAACAGGTCCCATCGACCTATTCATTTCGCGGGTTCATGAGACTATAAACCAGAGTATAGCCCTAATGGAAAAGAGAGTATCACTAGATCTCATGAGCGCTAATGCGAAGCGTTCCTCTCTGGGTGCCATAGCAAACGCTACTTCTCCAATTCATCTCAGCACACAAAACTGTTCACTTCCAATGACCTTATTAGCACCAGATTCAAACACAGTACCGTCGGTAGTAAATCTTTCCGTCACACAGTCTGAGTCAGATCTTTCTATAACACTTGACAATTTGGAAACTACTCCTGACCTAGCCGGTTGCCATACTCAGGGGGCCGCCCAGCTAAATGAAAACCCGCTCCAACAAGATGAAAGGGAAGGAGCAATCCCAAATAAACAGCTACAAATTAGTGAAGAATTAGGTACTAATATTTCGAGCTCAGAATACCCGTTATCCCATTCAAATCTCACTACGTCACATAGCATACTACTTCTTCCAGTAACCGATCAACCACACAAGGCAATTTCAACCGATCATCTAGAAAACCAATGCAAAACTTGCAGAATTACCTCACAAGTCCTTACCACGACAAAAGACCTAATATACCAACACCTAAAGCCTATCCAACTCAGCATTAGGAATCTTGAAGCTCAGCTATCCATAATCTCGGCGACTCTTCTAGATACAAACACCCGTATAGAAACAAAGGGTCAGCGGAATGCCCTACAGCCACCTAAAAACCAACATCAAGAACACTTACAGAAAACAGTGAAACGAGCAAATCCAACGCTCTTAGCGCAGACAAATCACAAACAAAGCACTTCACTCCCAAAAGTGGCACCCAAAGCGCCCCAACCCCAGAGAGAGAAACCTTCTCCTTTATCAATCCAGCAATCAGTAAATGTAGACCCAGACATGATAGATACCCCAGGTCCGTCGACAAATACAGACACCAGTAGAGCCTGCCCAGAAAAAAGGGCTGAAACTTTTCCATCAAAACCACTGCCCTCTCAGCCGACTCCTAAAAATACATCCAAAAAACCGGTAGCAGCTAGACGCCCTGCCCATCTGCCTCCGGAAGCCACCCCATACACAATAGTTCTCACAGGTGTACCCGAGCTAACAGATGACACACCTGAAACTGCATGGTCACTTAAAAACAAGGCCATGCAGTGGCTAAGCATCAATAGACCTCTCGAATCCCACCTATCCGGAGGGGTCACTACAGCCCGCAGGGTAGCCTGGATAGGCAAAACTACAAAAACAATTCGCGGAGACTGCATCATTGTAACATGTAGAGATCCCTCAACAGTGGACTACCTCTGTGCCTGGCCCCAGCTTGAAAAAAAAGGGGGGATTGACGCCTGTCATCTCTCCTTCTTCTATCCCCCAGCTAAACAACAACGCAATCCTCCACCTTGGTCATGGCACCAGTTCCCTAAAGAACCTTGGAACCAAGAGCCATGGTATCAAGTGCCATGGAAACAGACGGAATTCCCATATGACTATGAAGGTAGGGGTGGACCGAGAAATAGGTCTAGAGAACACCAGAGGCCCTACTGGCAAGAAAGACCCTATCAAACCTACGAAGGTTGGCAGGGCCTCCCAACCCGTAACCGTTTTGATTGTCTCGAAATGGTCGATTGACCATTCAAGGACAAAATGTGCCATCAGCAAGTCAAACCCATTGAAATTTCATCCGAGTATTCCTGTGTCAAAACACGACAAGTACCAGGCACCACGATTGCTAACAACCCGATAAGACCAGCACACACCATAAAGGAACTCTCAACCTTGAGATTTGCCATCGCTTACTGGAATGTTGCAGGTCTAAACTCAAAAATAACTTCTTCCTCATGGCGGGACACAGCAAAGAGTCACCAAATTTTGTGCCTACAAGAGACCTGGTGTACAACACCACTCCATTTAGCTGGCTACAAAACTTTCTTCACTCAAGCAATATCAGGTACCATGGGCAGACCCAAAGGCGGTCTCACGACCTACATTTCCAATACCCTTCCCCTCACTGTGAAACTGTTAAAGGAAACACCCATTTTTCAAATCATACAAATCACACAGTCAACATCATTGAAAGGAAACCTACATCTCCTTATAAACTACTACAATAACTCATGCCCTCTGGAATGTTGCTCACATCTAGACGAAATAGTCAAATACTTATCTTCATTTCAAACAATCAACAATAATCGTACAATCTACCTCATCTGGGGTGGAGACTTTAATCTCACGCTGTGCCCTAAGCACAAAAACGGGAACTGCGGGCTTTACAACGAACTTGGAAATCCCATCGCACACTTTGTGCACACCCTAGGCGGTAACAAACTAAATGAAACCCTCTTCACTCTAGATCTTGACTTTGTAAACGAACTAGTGAACCCGGAACAGGTTTTTTTACCCACCTTTCATGGGCGAGGATGTTTGTCTACTATTGACTACATTATAGCCTCAAACTCATACAAAGGGCAACTAAGCAACTACAAGATTGGATCTAATCCAATCAGCGATCACTACCCACTTAGTGTGGAAATACATATGAACCAAGTTGAGATACTCCCCACAAAAGCTAGCTCCCTCGATCAACAGTCGCTGGCGTTGAAGAAGCTGAACGGGTATTCAATTAAATGGTCCAAGATCGACCCGAAAGAGATGACTCAAAGGATTCTCGAAAAAACACACATCTGGCTAACTAACTGTTTGTCACCCGAGACACCCCCAGAGTTAATTGTCACCTCTTTTCAAAACATCCAGGTTGTAATAAGGGACGAGCTATTCATTAATCCAAAAAATAAGTCCAGACCTCACACCACGAGATGGTTTGATACCGCCTGTCGGAAGGCCCTTACATTTCTCAAAGAAGCCTTACACCAGCAACCGAGAGATCCTCAAAAAATTTCCCAACTGAGGAAAAAGTACAACACTGCTCGAAAAATCTGTAAAAAACAGATTAAGCAAGACCTATGGCTTCGATTACATGAGACTGCACTAAGGAAAGACAGTACTGCCTTCTGGCAGACCATAAGATCACCATTCTTGGCTAACACCAGCGATCTTGACCATCTCGACGTGGCAATAACCGAGAACGACTGGGTCTCTCATTTTTCAAAAATCTTTGAAATATCATCAGATGTCGCACCAACAACCCAAATGCATGATCCCGATCTGGTTAAGAGTAACATCTATCCAATCAACCTACGTTTTAGTCTAAATGAGGTTAGAAAGGCAATCAAGGCTTCAAAAACAGGCAAGGCCCCTGGCCCAGATGGGGTCCCCATGGACCTGTTTCTATATGACGTCGACTATTGGTCGAAAATAATCACACGGGTCATGGCTGCAGTGGTTTCAATCGGTCTTTTCCCCTCATGGTCAACATCAACACTACTGCCTATTTTCAAGAAAGGGGACCGAAATGACCCCGCGTGCTATAGGCCGATCTCCCTTCTGGACTCCACTGGCAAGATTGCAGGCCGAATACTCCTGGACCGACTACAATCTTGGGCCCGGGAGAATAACATCATCACTGACCTGCAATATGGTTTCCAGAAGGGACTCGGAACGGTTGAGCAGGCCCTAAATCTCTTCCTCCTGGCTGGAAAGTACGCGCGCGCTAAAGGAGGCAACATCTTCCTGGTCTATGTAGACTTAAGCGCGGCGTTCGACTGCGTACAACACACTAAGCTCTGGCAGATCCTAGCACATCTTCGAGTGGACCCACCTCTACTAGCCTTCCTAAGAGAACTATACACCGATGCAGAAGGTCGAGTTCGATTTGGCACTGGCGGTGAACTTTCACGATCCTTCAAAATCTCGAGAGGAGTAAGGCAAGGATGTGTACTGGCTCCCTTCCTGTTCAACCTATATACAAACGGGCTCGAGCAGGCCATGCTGGAAGGGAGCCAGAACCTCCCGCAAATAGACCACCGCCCTATACCTATTCTCCTGTACGCCGACGACTCTGTAATTCTGGCACGGACCTTGAACCAACTCCAGATGCAGCTTAATAAGTATGTGAGTTTCATGGATTCACTTGGCCTTAAAGTTAATATCAAAAAGACTTTCACAATGAACATTGGCCCAAGGCCAAGAGTCTCCAAGCCCATACTTATAAACAACACCAGATTAGAAAAAACCCCTGTGTACCCATACTTGGGCATTCTAGTGGATGACACAATGACCTGGCTCAAGGCAGTGGAAGCTAGAAATCTTAATTTTTGCTACCTCAGCACTAACTGCTTTTTCAAGAAAACTAGGCAAACCAGCCCCAGCGGAATTGCTAACTATATACTATGCAAAATGCCACAGTGTGGCTACCTATGGAGCAGGTATCTGGGGCTATGGATGTATCGATCAACTCCAGGTCACCGAAAACGACTTTATTAAATACATTCTATCTCTCCCCCAAAGTTCCCCGATTTTAGCCTCGCATCGGGAGCTTGGGATGGAATATATAGTCGACACCATACGAAGCCAGCCCATCTTATTGTGGCAGCGAATATGGTGTAATCCTGAAAGTCACATTACCCGTTCCCTTATTTCCGACTGTCTTGGCCTAGCGCACTGGCGAAAAATTCCGTGGCTGAATTATATCTATAAATTCTTTGTAGACCTTGACTGTGAGCATTACTTTCTTGAACCAACCTCAATTGAAGACATCTCGAAGAAGCAGTTGAAACAAATATGTATGGGCCATTTAAGGGAATTTCGCAACCAAACAGAGATCACTAAAATACAAAATGAAAAAATCTGTAAACTGCAGACAGGGAAACTCATTCAGCCCTATTTGACATATCTGTTATCGAACCATGAAAAGTTCCTAATTACAAGGCTCCGGTTTGATCTTTTTTACCGACTGGTCTCATTTCCGGAAACGAAGAACTGGTCCCGTAATCTGATGAGTTGTCCCTGCGATGGAGTTTCTGCACAATCCACGATTCATGTAGTCCTTTTTTGCAAATATTACAGATCAGCAAGAAAAACATGGATCATTCCTATCCTCCGGTCCAATGGACTTAGACAATCGTACCCAGCACTTTCCCATTTACTATCCCCGAAATCCCCACAAGAAGCGAAACTAATAGCGACCTTTCTCAAAGTAGTCATATCAACACGTCGCAAAGTTTCTAACTAAATTTGTATTAATTTCAATTTAGAGAGACTATATTACCATCCCGAAAACTCCATCTTTGTGATCTTATTTGCATACTGTTTTTATTTTCTGATTTAAGTTAAAAAAAAATGTGTGTGTACTTTTTATGATTATATGATTCTATAATCGAATAAAAGTTTATGAAATACGAAATACGTCTTCTGTTGAGGTAGCTGAGAATTAAGCTGTTGGAGTTGCTAAGTGCGCAGTGGGTGATCAGGTCAGAGAGGTGTTCCCCGAATTCATTGGAGTTACCTGGTGGATGGTACAGGAGATGGCAAAGTAGTGAATTGTTAGTGCATGACTTGATGTTGACTGAGAGGCATTCAAAGGCAAGATGTAATTTCCATGATGGAGAAGTTACTTTTGTGAATAATTGCTATGCCTCTACTTCTCTTCTCTAGTCTACCTTCATTAATCATTGTAAATCCAGGAGGCACCAGCATGTCCATGTTGGGGTAAGACAGGCTGTTTAGCCAGGTTTCCGTGATGAAAGCTACATCTAGGTCATGGGAGAGGATAGCTTCTGCTAGTTCTGTTGCATGTTTTGAGGCAGATCTGCAGTTGATGAGCATGCATTTAATTGGGGGTTCTTCTTCATACCTCGACTTGCTGGGTTGGGCTCTAGGTAGAAAGGTTAGGTGAGCTGGGGGTCTCGGAACTCTTGGGGGTGTTGTTCCCTTCCAACTCCTGTAATTACTTGGATCGTGGATTTGGGTGAGGAGTTCAAAGGGGGGCATATGCTAAGGGAAGTGTATTGCTTCCTGGGAGGGATGTGTGGATTTGGGAGAGGGGTTCGAGGGGGGTCATAAGATGAGGCGAGTATTGTCGCTTCCTGAGGGGAAAGAGTGGATTTTGCTCTTCTTGGTCTGTCTGCTCGGATCTCGTGCCCTGGTTTAATAGTTAAAGGTCAGATTCTGGGGGGACAGGGGGGCCACTGAAGGGGGGAGTTTAACTCCTTCTGGGTTGTGAGGGGATTGGAGGGGCTACGGAGTGTTGAGTGGGCATTCAGATTTTATCTAGGGAGGTTAGGGTTTTGTTCAGGCCTCGTACCAAGATTTCAGGCTGAGATTCTAGAAGGTTGAGGGGTTGCGTCATATTATCTGTGGAGGTGAGAAGGGTAACATGGCTGGCGCTGTGCACGGGGGAGGGGGGTGCGGTCCAGTCTTTTTGGATGATGGTGGAGGAGCTGCTCGGATTGTATTCAAGCAATCAATCAAGCAGGATTTATAGAGAGGGGTTTGTGACCCACAAGGCTATCCAGGTGCTAGCTGTAAGTCTCTGTCGAAGAATCAGGTATTGAGCCCCTTCCTTAAGTCGGTCAGTGAGGGCGAGATGCTGAGGTGGAGGGGGGGGGTATTCCAAGCTTTGGTGGTGAGATGGAGAAGGAGCATCCTCAGGCATGGCAACAGCTTATGCATGGGGTCTGTGTAAGGACGAGGTCTGTGGAGAGGAGGTTCCTGAGGGATCAGTTGAAGTGCAGTTTATTTTTCAGGTAGGCAGGTCCTTGGTTATGGAGGTCATTGTAGGCGTGTGACAGGAGCTTGAACTGGCATCTCCTCTGGATGGGGAACCAGTGGAGGTCCTTAGGTGCTGGGTGATGAGGGGTTTGTTGGGGAGGTTGAGAAGTAGTCTGGCGACTGCGTTCTTGATGGCCTAGAGTCTTAGCATGAGTTCAGTGATTGTGTCTTCATAGAGTGCGTTGCCGTAGTTCAGTCTGCTGGTGATGATGGCCTTCGTTACGGTCTTCCTGGTGTTGATGGAGAGCCACTTTAAGATTTTGGGGATCATGCAGAGCCTGTTGAAGCATCATGAGGACACAGTTTTGACCTGATATTTCATGGAGAGTGCGCTGTCAAGGCTGATACCAAGGTTAGAGGTGTGTCCTTTTGGCATGGGGGTGGGTCTAAGTTCTGACACCCACAAGGAATCATTGCAGAGGGTCTTCTGTATGCCGAAGATGGAGACCTCCGTCTTGTTCGTGTTGAGCTTGAGGCAGTTGTCCTTCATTCTGGCTTGATACAATTGTGGAAGTTTATCCTCGTTGAGGAGGGGTCCACTGAGAGTGATAGGATGAGTGTAGTGTCATTGGCGTAGGAGATCATGTTTATGTCATGCAACCTGATGATGTCTGTGAGCAGTGTCATGTAGCCGTTAAAGAGGGTAGGGCCAAGGGGTGAGCTTTGGGGGACGCTGCACATGTAGTGCTTGACTTGCGATGCAAAGGGAGGGAGTTGAATTGTCTGGGTGCATCCAGTGAGAAAAGATGCCATCCATTTGAGTGTGTCGTCTGTTATACCAATATGTCATAGGCGATCAATGAGTGTGTGATGGGAGACCGTGTCAAAGGCTGCGGAGAGTTCAAGCAGGAGGAGGGTGACTGATTTTCATCTGCCGGGTAGGGTGCATATGTCGTCTGTTGCAACAACCAGGGCTGTCTCAGTGCTGTGGGATCCTGATTGGGAAGGTTCCAGTAGATTGATTCTCTCCAAATCTTCAGTGACGTGGAGGCTGATGGCCTTATCCTGGACTTTGGAGATGGGATGGTAGACCTACAGTTTGTTGTGGTCTGCCAAGGATTTCTTGAGGAGGGGTCGCCAGGCATTTTAGAAAGGTGGCAGTGGTTAACGAGACATAAGGATGGTGGTGAGTAGGCGACTGATCATGTCTCTTCTGAGGTTGAAGAGTTGGTGGGTGCACCAGCTCCTGTCCTGAACACACCTATAATTTTTGTTTTAAATTTCTGTTGACAGTCATCCTATCAGATCCTGTGTTGATTGCTTCATTACGTTCTGGGGATTCATAAAATTGAAAGAGTTCACATTGATACTTCTGGGATTCTAACAAGCTAGGATTGCCCTGTCGTGTGCTGAAAAGTCAATGTCTTCCTTGTTAACTGTAACAATAGTTCTACTTTGTTCCATTCTTAACTTAAAAGCTTTTGTCTACTAAGGGCCAGATTAAGAGTTTGGCGGTGCATGTGTGGGACCACACCACCAAAACCTGTGTAAGCTCCGCCCTACAAACTATGACTTTTTAGCCTCTAGCTGGCGGTTCTTTGGTGTTCTCATGGTGGTGCCTATGAAATGGGTACCGTAATGGGAATGTCAAAGGCAGTACCTGCATGGCATGGACTGGTGCAGTCCATGCCGTGCAGGCACTGGGGTACACACACACAGGGGTGCACAACCTGTGCCCCCCTACATGCACCCCATGGCCCAGAGGCAACAGGGCTTCCTGTAGGGCCCCCTTTGTTCCTCTCCGCCATGGTTTTTGTACAGGAGGAACCGCAGTGAAAACCGTTTCAGAGTGGAAACTCGTAATATGCTGGACAGGACCATACTGCGGTCTCAAGACTGCCATGCTACCACCACGGATCCCTGATCTCTGGCAATTGCGGTGGTGCTATAGCGGTCCGACCACCCTAGATGCAATAGGGCGGTCAAATAACTACCACCGCTGCAGCCCCGCGGGTCTGGTGCTCCATGGACTGACAGATTCGTAATCAGTCCCTAAATGATATATGTAGTTCTCCAATAAATGTTATTTTAACTACTTATTTTCTTCCAAATGTCTTTCTCTGTTTTTTTAATATGGGTAGAATTTCCTGTTTATGTGTAAAACCCTGCTTACAGTTTTGTATTTTCATGAGCAAGGGAAGCAGAGATCGCATCCTGACGATCAAAGCCATTGTGGAGTTAGTGAGCACAAATGTACTCCTGTCAGCCCAAGCTCAAAATTGACACACAGCTATTAAATTATCACTAAAAACCTGAGACCACAACATTTAAAAAGTATATCCTACCTACCGGAATAAAATAATACTATACATGACAGTCAGATGACAGAAAGATGTTACCCTCCTCGCTCAATAGAGGCCTATGAAGACAGTGGTGATCTCTACATGTTTATATGCTCCTATATAAAGATTAAATGGATGCAGCATTACAAGAAAAAGAAACTTTAAACTACCGAGGGAGAGCAATACAAATAAAAGCTTTGGAAGTGAGAACAGTTTGATGATATTAACTGTACCAATTCATAGGAAGGTTTTTTTTCCCAGTTAGTTCATTAGTTTGATATAATTAGCAAGAGCGTGGTCGTAGTCATCCACTGGATGTTAACATTTGTGTTTCATCAAACACAATATGTCCAAGAAGTAGAATACTATTTAATTTACGTCCTGCATGCTACCCAAAAATAATGGACAGACGTTTAGATACAGAGCACTACTGTTGGGACAGATGAGAAGCCTTTTTGAACAGGACGAAAAGAAGATGAAGACCAAAATCGTCCCTGTACTGCGTACCAAGTGCCCCTTTTCAGCACTACACTCTCTCAAGGTAGCCAGGCAGAGGAGCACAAGGCTTACTTAGGGGAGGTGCTGTAGGCAAGTACTGCTACCCACAGGAATTCAACAAGCAAGAAGCAATAAATCCCTATTGAGTCAGTGCTTTTTTTTATTAAAAAGGAAAATAGTTTGTAACACACACTAAGAAATACTATGCACACATTTACAAATATAAGCTTGATCGTAAGCCGGAGTGCCTATGGTGATTCTCTCTAAAGGATTCCACAACCAACACGTGGTGCACACTAAAGAGAGGCTCCACAGAATAGGTAACTACCTAAATGTACCCTTTCCTCCGTTTTGGAGATGCCCCTAACAGTTTGTTTAGCAGCAAGCCCTGAACCTAAAAACTGCAATATTCCCCCACATATGCTTTTACAATATATTAGGGTGCAGTCATTAAAAGTCATGACATTGTCAAGGTATCCCCACAACGAATACATGTAAACCAAAATGCAGGCATTATTGATCATTGCTGGCTGCTATCATCCTTCAATAACATTCCACATCAGGTATAATAACTCACAGTGATTATACCTATTGTTAATAAGGCTTTTACTAGTCAACACTCTGCAGCAGGGGTGTTTTTTTTATATTTCTATATGTGCTGCAAAGCAGCCTGGTACTTTACTGTAACCCACAGCAAGAGCTGCTGTAATCCAATACCATAAAACTAAAAACATGAGATTTGTATGAAAAATGCAAGTAAAGCTTTCCTAGGTCATTAATTCAATGACTTAAAAGACTTATGGTGCATTTCAAGGTTTTAAAAGCTGACCCTGTGGCCATAACGAGGTACACTGCTGCTCTTCTTTGGCCCATGCACTTTACATCAAGCCTTCCCATGCCTCTGTCCTCCTGGGGCACCATACGTCAAATATGCACATTTGGCAGCCCCATGTATTTCAGGGAGGCCTTTGCCTTTGAGTGACTTTGGTTTGAGAGGCTGCCTTGGGCCATGAAAAGTAAGGCGTTTTATTTTCCTCTTTGCTATCACTTATGTGCTTTTAAGCTCAACCTTAAGATCCTTTATGTGGGTTCCCCTACACCTTTTATTGGGCAGTGGGGGATTGGTGAGACTCATGGCACAATAGAAGCATAAGCCCTCATTATTCAGCTGGCTCCCAACTCAGCTGGCACTGTCCTTGTACTGGTGTGGGGTACCTCTTACCCACTACCAGCTGCGGAAGCTTCCTATTGTGGCACTCCTCCCTTTTCTCCAAGACTTGAGCACAGGGAGTGGTGGAGGAGCAACAGAATGCTCCTGGGGCTCTGGTCCTTCCAGTAATTTCCAGTTCCAGAAAGTGGATACCTCTTCCAAATCCAAAGATGAGACATCAATCAATCAATCAATCAATCAATCAGAATATTTGTCCAAAAATTTGCAAACAATGTTAAACGTGATAAACACAAATAATATAAGATTATTCTGGTGATTGGTAAAAGAGGGAAGCGTTCAAGGGGAAATGGAGTGTTTAGTGGGAGAAGATGATTGGGTTAACCACTTGAGTAACTTGTATAATGGCAAGAATTTGAAGAAGACCCTCGAAAAGGAAGTAGAACAATTAGAGCCTCACTTTTCTTTCCAAAATAAAAACGAAACTATTTGATCTTTAAAGCTAACTAAAGCTGCAGGGCCAGATATCCTACCAGCAATTATATTAAAAAATAGTACTGACTGGTGGGCAAACTTTTTAAAAGTGATCTTCCAAAATATTTTACCTTCTGGGATTTTCCCAGAAAGTTGGAAGGGGGCCATTTTTAGGCCAGTTTATAAAAAGGAGGATGCTACATTGCCCCCGAATTAACGCCTTATGTGCTTGCTGGATGTGGGGGAGAATGTATTTTCTAAGATATTGTTAAGTGTATTGAAGTCCTGGGCAGAACAGCACAACCTGATACCAATAGAGCAAGGTGGGTTCAAAGAGGGCCTCTCAACCCTTGACCACTGTCTTAGTTTATGGGCAATGGCAAAAAAGGCAATGGTAGTGCGAGGCAGTCTGTTCTGCTGCTTTGTTGATTTCCGAGCCACCTTTGACTCAGTAGATCGTAGTCTACTGTGGAGTATGCTGGCAAAGCTCAGAATCAACAAGACAGTACTTCCATTAATTCAGGATATGCATTCAATTAATTGGGCCAGGGTAATCCTGGATACCTGTGCAACTTTATCTAAGAAAATTCAGATAATGAATGGACTGCGGCAGGGCTGTGTTTTGGCCCCACTGTTATTCTCTCTGTTTCTATCTGACTAGCCAAATATTCGGAGTAATGCTGGTGGATTGCCTCACAGTTAATTTAGGAAAAAAAAAAATAATGGAGCTGGGTAAAAGAAGGAGCTCCTTTTACTGGAAACTGGGAGAGGTCAGAGTTGAAGAAGTGGATAGATATAAATATTTGGGTATGTGGTTAAACAATAAGTTAAACTGAAGGGATCACATATAGTCATTCAAATCAAAGGCTCTCTTCTCAGTATGGGGCATAAAACAATTCAAGCAGAAGTATGGAGGTCCCTCTCTGCGGCCAATTTCATCAGCTTTTAATGCAATGGTCCGCCCACAATTCCAGTATGGTGCATAGGTTTTATTTATGGGGAGGAAATCTAATTGGAATTTAGAGGAGGGAAAATCCGTGAAACAGCTCCTTGCTCTCCTTCCGTCAACTCTGTTACAGGCTGTGAGAGTGGAATGTCATCTTTCAGTCTGGAACGTTCGGGGAATGCAAGCATCATTGTACTTCTGGCAGAGAATGAATGGATGACTGTCCCCCAAAATAGCAAACCTTTGTAAAAAAAGGAATAGAGGTCAGTGAACTTAATTGGGTGACCCAAGCTAGAAATAAGTTAGAAAAGTTATGCGTTAAACATTTCCCTAGAACCAGATCAATGGAAATCAGCACAGTTGATTTCCAATCAGGTGTTATGTGCTATTATTAATAACACTAAGGCCAGAGAAGAAGATTTATGTTACTTAGGAAGCAAATCGTCCTCCCGGCTCTTGATAAATGGCTGGACTAACGATCATACATTCCCCTATTTAGAGGCCAAGCCTAACCCAAAGCTTAGAAATATAATACTGAAATTTAGAGTTGGCTAGAATCCATGCAACACTGATTGGAAGATAACATCCTCAATGATGAACGAACAGGGTCTGTGCACATGTGGTCTTGAAGTAAAATGTAGTGGCCCACCTATTTTCATGGATTGTTTGTGATTCATAGAAGAACTGAAAGAATTTCTAAAACCCCTTTTTATTGCTTATAAAACTATTAGTAGGGATCAAGCACTTAGCCTATTGATAAACAGGAGATTTTTAAACGTGACGTGTGCAATAGGAAGATTTCTAACTGCAATACAGGAGTCACTGAAGGAGCTGGGAATTTAAATTGGAAATGGATATGGGGTACAAACACAACTTGACATGACCTGGTAATATTTCTGATCCTTGGAAGCCCGTATGGATGTATAAATGTATACCTAATGTATAAGTGACCCTTTTTGTACTCTGCTATTGAATTAAGAGCTTTTTATAGTTTGGCAGAGTTCCCACTGTATTTTACTTGGACTTTTTATTGAGTTTTATATAGTGTTTCTGGTCGCAGTCATTGTATAACTCTCATTTTAATTGTATGTAGTGTGGTATCTTTTTTATGGCTATATTTGCCAAATAAAAATAATCAACAATCAATCAATCAAGTGGCTTGTAAAACGCTACTATTCCCTCTTAAGGGTCTCAAGGCTCGGGGGGGGGGAAAGATTGCAGATCTGCTGCAAGGCACTGTGGTTCAGTCGAAATGCCAGGTCTTGAGTTCCTGCCTGCACTGGGCCAGTGATTGCCTTAGGGGGAGAGGCAGGGTGTTCAAGGTCTTTGCTGAGACATAGGAGAAGGACCAGTTGAGCGAAGCAGAGGTATCTGGTGGTTGCGTGGAATGAGAAGTGGTGATTGGGGTTTGCTGGTCCCGTGTCATGCAGGGCTTTGTAGGCATGTGTGAGGAGCTTGAAGGTGATCCTTTTATTGACTGGGAGTCAGTGGAGGTCTCTCAGGTGGCTGGTGATGTGGCTATGGCGGTGGATGTTGAAGATGAGTCTGGTGGAGTCATTCTGGATGCTTTGCAGTTTCTTGAAGAGTTTCTGGGTGATGACAGCGTAGAGTGTGTTGCCGTAGTCGAGTCTGCTGCTGACATGCATGGGTGACGGTCGTTCTGAACTCAGTGGGGACCCATTTGAAGACCTTTTGGAGCAGGCGTAGCATGTGGAAGCAGGATGATGAGACAGCGTTGAACTGACTGTTCATGGTGAACGAGGAGTCCAAGATGATGCTGAGAATTCTTGTGTGGTCTGTGGGCAGAGGTCCAAAATCTGTAGGGCACCAGTACTCACCCCAAGCAGAAGGGGTGGATCTAAAGGTAAGGACTTTAGTCTTCTCTGAGTTTAGCTTGAGGCAGCTGTCCTTCATCCAGGAGGCGACAGCCTTCATCGTGTCAAGAAAGTTACTCTTGGTGACTGTGGGTTTATTGGTGAGGGAGAGGGTCAGTTGGTTGACGATGTAGAGTCTGTGCTTCCTGACGATGGCTGTGAGTGGGGCCATGTAGATGTTGAGGAGAGTTTAGCTCAGGGAGGACCTCTGAGGCACTCCGCAGCATATTTCTGTGCGTTATGAGTGAAATGGTGGTATCCTGACTCTCTGTGTTCGGCCGCTAAGGAAGGATTGGATCCATTCCAGGGCATTTTTGTGGATGCCGGCGTCATGGGGTCTTGTGCATTGGGTGTGGTGGGAGTCGGTGTCAGAGATGGCTGAGTGGTCGAGGAGGATGCAGATGTCATCTGTGGCAGTGAAGAGGGCAGTCTGCGTACTGTGATTGCCGAAAAAGCTCAGATTGCGAGTGGTCCAGGTAGTGGTTTGCCTCAATAAACTAAGAAAGTTGGGCTGTAGTGTGTTTATCTAGGTACCTATATTGATACTCCTATTTCTGACCCTTGTCCGGTTATTAATCACTAAATGGCCATACAACGGCACAGAAACCCGTCTTCAGATTAGGTCATAGCGCATGCTGTCACATTAAGCAAGCCCTATCCTCCAGCCACCTAGAAAGCACACCGAGTTCTCAAAACAAATCAAACCTCAAGCAGACCTGGGAAATCCCCCGCAGCTATTGTTTTGATTACGTTCGAGAACTCCTGAAAAGAATGTAGGAACGACCAGTCCTTATGACATTCTTTTACTGACGTCTTATGTCCATCCTTACGTCAAACTCGGCACCTTTCAGGTATAAATATGCCGACGCTGCCCTAAGCAGAGACACGGTGGTGACGAGCTTGGAGCAGCGCTACTTGCCGGAGAGCCCAGCTGATGCAGGAAGCCCACGGAAGCTGCCCCTCCCTTTTGACGCGCTGAGATAGATGCTGCCTTTTCTCCTGCCGAGAAATCCAGCCTCCGGCGTTCCCAGCCACCCTCGCGGGTAACTGGGATACCGAGTCCTGAGACAGAGATACCAACCCTCCAGCCTTCTAAATCCCAGATACTGAACTGACTAACCCCTTACAGAGAATTCTTGAGTCAGATTCTTGGCAAAGCAAACTTAACTTAAACTGCTACTTATTTACTCCCGCCCACGTATTAGGCTTAGGTCAGGTACACCGGGGTAGGCGTAGTTAGAAGCACCAGTTGAGTACGATTAATCAATGTAAATATGTATGTATAACTTTTATCCATTTTAAGTATCATATGGCTAAGAAACCATATCCATGCTTTTACAGTATTATTTTATAATCCTGCTTTTACTGTATGCACTTTACTTAACTATAAGTATTGCAATAATAGCGATTCATTTCTCTTGTATGAGAAAAGAGACTGATCAATAAATAACACCTTTTTATTGAACACGCCCGTGTTAGACCTGACACCTTTTGGCGTGGTTCTTCCCCCATCTTTTTGCCTCTGACTCATGTATTTTTGATGCTGTGCTGGATTTCGTTTTTGCTGGTTTAGATGCTTTGGACACTCTGCCACTGCTGATCAGTGTCAGAGTGTAAGTGCTCCCTCTGTAAATTGCCATATTAATTGAATATACCTGATTGGCATATTTGTATCACCATGGAGCCCCTAGTAAAGTGCACTGTGTGTGCCAGGGCTGGTGATGACGGATGCTACTAGTGGGCCTGCAGCGCAGATTGCGCCACCCACATGAGTAGCTTTAAAATGGTGACTCAGGCCTGCCAGCGCAGGGCCTGTGTGCAGTCAGAGACTGCCTGTCCCCCTGGCCAGTGTCTCCACTGGCTGGGCCTAACCCTTCCCTGTCTGTGCACATCAGTCACCCCTATGGAAGGCTCAAGGTACCCCCCTGGGCAGGGTGCAGCGTATGGATAAGGTAGAGCATGTACTAGTGCAGGTCACATGCTCTGGTAGTGGGCTGCAGCCATTTTATGTGCTCACTGCTGTAAGGCTATCTTGCTCCATAGAGTAACATGGTGGAGACTGGCCCCATGTGATGCCAGCCTATCTCCCCATTGGAACAAGATGGGACATAAGTGAAAGATATCCCTGAACTCAGAATTTAATGACACATCTTTTAGTGAAGGGTGTTTTTAAATCCTGTGTTGGAGAATAGCACTTTTAGAAAGTGGCTGTTCTCTTGTCTAAACCTTTCTGTGTGCCTGGGTTTGTGGAATGCCTGTCTGGTCTGGGCGTGACAGGGGGGCTGCAGAGCCCCCAGAGGAGAGGGTCAGAGCCAGCCCGGGGATGAAAGGGCATATCTGCCTGCCCGGGAGGTGGGAGGAAGAAACGCCTGATAAGTGCTGGGCTGTGCCGGCCTGCCTCCCCCATGCTAGCTCCCTCCTGCCGGTCAACTGACACCTCTGACCCTGAAGCTGACAGGAAGAAGAAAACCAGAGACACCTCAGTACTCCGCAACCCCGAGAACTGGTTTAGACTGGACCCAGGGCCCCCTTGCACAAAGACTTCAAAGACATTGAGGGGTATAAGGAAAGGACCCCTGACTACAGAAGTTTAGATTCTGAAATTCTACAATCAAGAAGGAACCTCCGCTGGAAGGAGGACGGCTGGGGAACTAAAGGAAGACTGCCTTGTTGTGTGCTCTAAGGGCTAACCTGTTCTGCTGTCTAACTGGAAGCTGAGGAGGAGAAAGGGACTTTGCTGTGTGCTGTGACCCTGCCTGCTTGAAACTGCCAAGACTCTGCTGTGTGCTGTGTCTGCAACTTGAATCTCCAAGGGCCTGAGAAGAGCTGGCCTCCTGATGGGAACCCAGGGTTAAAGGTTCCTAAAGCTTTGCCCAAGACTGCTGAGAGATCGTGCTTGTGGCCCGCTCCAACGTGTGATTATTACTTGCCAGCCGTGAGGATCGATCGCTGTGCTCTTCGGCACAGATTCAGGGGGTGAGGAGGGACCCGGAGTTGTTTTCTGCGTCCTACATTCCCCCTGTTGATCTACTGGTGGAGAATCCGGCTGACCGTGATCTGCGGCCCAGAAAACCCTTTGCCGCCAAATCACCACCGCGGCCCGGGGCCAGGAACCCCCCCCGTAACTTGCTTCGAGGTCCAGGAGCTGCCGCGGCAAAGAACGAAGCCGCCGCGCTCCCATTGGTGGAGGGAGCCGAGCCCCCTCACTAACGCCGCAACGGGATTGGCCCGTGCGGCGCGGCATCATCAGCGGGATCGTGCCGGGATTGGTGGCTGGAGCGTAGCGTCATCAGCGAGGCCGCGCTGCCATTGGGTGGCAGCCTCGCGTGTAGAGGGGCTCGTCTGAGGGGCCGCGACGGGATTGGCTGCCTTAGCTGAGGCGGCTGGAGGAGCCGAGTAATCACCGCGATCACCGCCGGGCCCGGGAAGAAGTGACCTGCCCTCACCGAGGGAATCCGAGGCGTCCCGCACCCCTGGCCAGCCGCCCCCCCACAAGGTGAGCAGCACCGCCTCCCCCGCCGCTCGTTGGATTGTCGAGAGCGGGCGGGAGAGGACAGGGGACCGGCCGGGGCGGGGACGCGTGCCATCTGCACGGCCTGGGGCGCCTGAGTCCCAGGAAGGCGCGAGGCTGCACCTGGGGGAGGAAAGAGTCCCCGAGCCTCGCGCAGAAGCGCATTGACAGCGCTTGGAGCCCCGAGGTGGAGTCACAAGGGGGCATTGTGGTTACTGCTCGTTTTGAGAGCAAATTAATTATAAATCAGTGGCAATATTTTTACCTGCTGATTAAGGAGACTTGAGACATTGTTTTACATAAGAACTTCCTGAAACCACGTACCACCATAAAGATTAAGTGCACCATTTTTATAACCAAGTGATTATCGTGCAACTGCCTCATTTACATTGCTGAAACTAGATAAAGTTATATATTTTTATAAAATATACTTACCTGTGTGGTCTCAGTTTGTGGTGGATTGGGGATTATTGTTGTGTTAAGTGCAAATGTTATCCACATTGTCTCTGTTTAGCCTAGACTGCTCGCGCCATGATACCTAGAGGGTGAGCAGGGGTTATCTCAGAGGGTCATTCCTTCACCCTGACTAGAAGCAAGGGTCCCTACTTGGGCTAAGGTACTTACCTCTGCCAACTAGAGACCCCTGGTTCTAACATTGGTGGCAGCGGTGGGATTTTGAACTAATAATTGCACTTGACCGACGGTGATTTCTTGTACATCACTAGTCTAGTTTGGTAGCACAGGTTGCACAAGATTTTTTTTTCTTTTTTGGTGAAACCTTTTAGTTGAAGAGGTTAGGACGCATCATGTCTCGGAAAGCGCCAAGCGTGAATGGAGAAGTGGAAGTGGAATTTTAAATCCAGGAGTTGTTCACCTATAACAAGGAGCAACTGGGAAAATTCTGCAAACGGCTTGAATGCCCAGTAAGGGGCAGCGCAAACAAGGAAGAGCTAAGGAAAGCTCTGAGGGCCTGGTGGGCGGCCAAACATGGTGTTCCAGAAGCTACTATTGGAGAGGGAGGCACACAGGAGAATGGTTTTTTGTCCAATGAATTGCCAGTGGTGAGGCCAGCGCCTAGGCCCGGCAGCAACCACTCCGGTAGGGTTATTTCTCCAGAGGAAATAGAGGAGAATCAGAGAGCTAGGGCCCATGAGATTGAGCTTTTTAAGCTCAAAGCGCAAGCAGAGGCGGAGGAGAGAAGAACCGCTCTCGCTTTGGAGGAGAGGAAACTCCAATTGGCTCATGAGAGGAGCATGAAGGAGTTGGACATCAAATTTAAAGAGAGGGTGTCCAGTTCTAATGGTGGCAGCGCACAACCAGTACAGGCGGGTATGGTATACATACCAAAGGATCTGGTACAGAATTATCAGAGGGGTGAGGATATTTATGCGTGGTTCAGAGCGTATGAGCTTGCCTTAAAGATGAATGAAGTGCCTGAGAAGAATTGGGGAGCAGGATTGTGGAAGCATTTTGAGGCCTCTGGGAGGGATGTTTTGGCACCCTTAGAAGCAGAGGATGCTTTATCCTACTCCGCCATGAAGGAGGCTTTGTGCCTCAGGTATGGGCTCACTGCAGAACAGTACCGCCAGAAGTTTAGGAACTTCAAGAAGCTCGATTCAAGTTCCTGGGTGGAGTGTGTGAGTATGTACACGCGTGCACTGGAAGGTTGGATGAAGGGCAGCAAAGTTACTGATTATGTGGGGTTGTGTCACTTGATTAGTAGGGAGCACTTAAGTAGTTTATGTGTCCCAGAGCTGCGCCAGCATCTTTTGGATAGAAAGTTAACTGATCCCAGTGAGCTTGCTAAAGAGGCGGACCGCTGGACTAGCACCAGGGTCCACAAGGGCGTGGTAAGTACCCCAGCCAAAGGTGGACAGGGTCCCCAGCAGAAGAGTGGGGGGGACACGGGTAATCAAAAGGAGTCTTTTAAAGGGCCCCAAAGTAGTTCCCAGGAGAAGGTGTCTCAAACCCCCAAGCCTAAGAAGTCCTGGCCCCCTAAGGGCACGCTGGACAAAAAGGCCCCGCCTACTTGCTATTCATGTAGGGAGGTGGGCCACATTGCCCCCAACTGTCCAAAGAAGAAATCAGCACCCACTGGTGCTCCAGCTCCAGCGCCGGCGTTAGCCAGTGTAGCTTTGGGAGGGGATTTGATTTCTAGTGGGGAGAAGGGGTTAGCATTGATGACCCTTGTCTCTCTAGGAGACCAAGAGATGGCCCAGGAAACTTTGCTGCCCCAAAACACTAAGAAATATGGGCAGAAGGTGACCATCAATAGACAGGAGGTGGAGGCTCTCAGAGACACAGGGGCCAGCGTGACATCTGTCAGGTGTCGGTGGGTGTCTGAAGAGCAAATCATTCCCAAGGTACTCCGGCCTGTGGTGGCAGCTGACAGTTCAGTGCGCTACTGCAGGTTGGCAAAGGTTCCATTTGAATGGGGAGGAGTCTCCGGTATTTTGGAAATTGTTGTAAGTGATGCATTGCCTGTAGATTGTCTATTAGGTAATGACCTGGAGAGCTCCCCATGGAAAGAGGTGGAGCACAGGACTCACTTGGAGATGTTGGGTTTGCCTGCGTGGATCTGTGTGTCCACCCGTGCACTGACAGCCAGAGAGGGCGGTCTAGCAGAACTGGAGCCTGGAAAAATGGCCCAGGGACCTGCCAAGAGAGGAAGGGGTAGAGGGCGCGGGAAACCAGCCCCCACTGTTCCCACGGTCCAGGAGGAGGCAGACCCAGAGGGGGATGCCCTGGAACCTACAGGGGAGCAGGTGGCCGAACTAGGGGAATTGCCTGAGCTGTCCCAGTGGCAGCAAGAGGGTGGTCCCTCCAGGGAGGAATTCTGCCAGGCTCAGAAGGAGTGCCCTTCTCTCATTGGAGTGCGGCAGCAGGCTGCAGACCAGGCAGTGGGCCTGGGGTCCAAGGAGCATTTGATCTACTGGGAGGATGACTTACTTTATAGTGAGCCTAAGTTCGCTGAGACCGGTGCAGCCCGTGTGCTGGTAGTACCGGAGCGCTTCAGGAACTTCCTACTGGGTCTGGCTCATGACGTGCCTCTCGCAGGACACCTGGGGCAAGACAAGACCTATCACAGGCTTGTCACCCATTTCTACTGGCCCCAGATGAAGAAGCACGTCGCTGCCTTTTGTAAGTCTTGTCAGACTTGTCAGGCCAGTGGCAAGAGCGGAGGGAAGTGCGTGGCACCCCTCCAACCCTTTCCTGTGGTGAGCACCCCTTTCGAGCGGGTGGGCATTGACATCGTGGGGCCCCTGGATCCCAAGACAGCCCTAGGCAACAGGTTTATCCTGGTCTTGGTGGACCATGCCACTCGGTACCCGGAAGCCATCCCGCTCAGGACATTCACCGCCCCAGTGGTGGGCCGTGCCCTGATGGGGATCTTTTCCCGTGTGGGATTTCCTAGGGAGGTGGTCTCAGACAGAGGGACAAACTTCATTTCTAGGTATATGAAGTCCCTGTGGAGTGAGTGTGGGGTGACATACAAATTCACCACTCCTTACCACCCTCAAGGAAATGGTTTGGTTGAGAGATTCAACCGCACATTGAAGGGCATGATTATGGGCCTGGAAGAGCCCATGAGGCGGAAATGGGATGTCTTGTTGCCATGCCTGTTGTTTGCCTACAGGGAGGTGCCTCAGAAATCCTTAGGGTTCAGTCCCTTTGAGTTGATGTATGGCCACCCTGTCAGAGGGCCTCTTACTCTGGTGAAGGAGGGGTGGGAGAAATCCTGTGGGAAAACCCCTCAGGATGTGTTCAGCTATGTGCTGGCCATTCACAACCAGACCAAGCGCTTCAGGACGCTCGCTCAAGAGAACCTGGAGGCTAGCCAGGAGGAGATGAAGAGGTGGTATGACCAGAACACTTCTCTGGTTGAGTTCCGCCCTGGTCAGAAGGTGTGGGTGATGGCGCCAGTGGAGCCTTGTGTGCTCCGTGACAAGTGGTCTGGGCCATATGAGGTGGTGGAGCGCAAGAGCGAGGTTACCTATTTGGTTAACCTGAAGACTCCCAGGCAGCCCCTGGGAGTGCTACATGTGAACCGCCTCAAACCCCACTTTGAGAGGACTGAAGTTACTATGCTCATGGCTACAGATGCTGGAGGGGAGGAGGATAGTGATCCTCTCCCTGACCTCCTGGCAGTCAAGGAGCAAGATGGGTCAGTGGATGGTGTGGTCCTCTCCCCCACCCTGACTCCAGAGCAGCAGGATGACTGTCGCCAAGTCTTGGGTCAGTTCGCCCCCCTGTTCTCCCTGACCCCAGGTGTCACCAAGTGGTGCGTCCACGACGTGGACACTGGAGACAGTCTGCCTGTGAAACAGAAGTTTTACAGAGTGGCTGACAAGGTCAGAGCCAGCATCAAGGAAGAAGTTTCCAAGATGTTGACGCTAGGGGTTATTGAGCCCTCCAGCAGCCCTTGGGCTAGCCCAGTGGTCTTAGTGCCTAAGAAAGCTGCTACCCCCGGTGGCACCCCAGAACTTCGGTTCTGCGTGGACTACCGTGGGCTCAATGCGGTCACCAAGACTGACGCGCACCCCATCCCCAGAGCTGATGAGCTGGTGGATCGGTTGGGAGCTGCCCAGTACCTGAGTACTTTTGATTTGACTTCGGGGTACTGGCAGATTGCCTTAACTGACGGGGCAAAGGAGAGGTCAGCATTTTCAACACCAGAGGGGCACTTCCAGTTCCGTGTCATGCCCTTTGGGTTGAAAAATGCACCTGCCACATTTCAGAGATTGGTCAACCAGGTACTGGCGGGCCTGGAGCAATTCAGCGCAGCCTACCTGGATGACATTGCTGTGTTCAGCTCTACTTGGGAGGAACACCTGCAACACCTCACTGAAGTGTTGAAGGCTCTGCAGAAGGCAGGCCTCACTATCAAGGCCAGTAAATGCCAGATAGGGCAGGGATCTGTGGTGTACTTGGGACACCAGGTGGGGAGCGGCCAGGTGGCGCCCCTACAGGCGAAGATTGATACCATTCTGGCTTGGGAACCCCTCAAGACTCAGACTGAGGTGAGAGCCTTACAGACGGTTTGTCAAAGGTTATGGCACAATTGTAGCCCCTTTGACAGAGCTGACATCTAGAAATCAGCCCAGGAAAGTGAATTGGACTGAGGCCTGTCAAACTGCTTTTGACACCCTCAAAGCTGCCATTGCACAGGACCGGTGCTTAAGGCACTTGATTTTTCCAGTGAGTTCATTGTGCAAACTGACGCTTCAGAGCAAGGCGTGGGAGCAGTACTCTCACAGATCAATGAGGAGGGAGGAGATCAACCAGTGGCTTTCATTAGCCGGAGGCTAATCCCCAGGGAACAGAAATGGAGTGCCATTGAAAGAGAAGCTTTCGCTGTGGTCTGGGCTCTGAAGAAGCTGAGGCCCTACCTGTTTGGGACTCACTTCCGTGTTCAGACCGACCACAGGCCCGTCAGATGGTTAATGCAGATGAGGGGTGGGAATCCGAAATTGTTGAGGTGGTCCATTTCCCTACAGGGGATGGACTTTACGGTGGAGCACCGCCCTGGTACAGAACACGCCAATGCTGACGGTCTGTCCAGATTCTTCCGCCTTAGTGATGAGGACTCCCAAGAGGTTGGGTAAGTCTCCCCACTTTCAGCTGGAGGGGACACGTGTTAGACCTGACACCTTTTGGCGTGGTTCTTCCCCCATCTTTTTGCCTCTGACTCATGTATTTTTGATGCTGTGCTGGATTTCGTTTTTGCTGGTTTAGATGCTTTGGACACTCTGCCACTGCTGATCAGTGTCAGAGTGTAAGTGCTCCCTCTGTAAATTGCCATATTAATTGAATATACCTGATTGGCATATTTGTATCACCATGGAGCCCCTAGTAAAGTGCACTGTGTGTGCCAGGGCTGGTGATGACAGATGCTACTAGTGGGCCTGCAGCGCAGATTGCGCCACCCACATGAGTAGGTTTAAAATGGTAACTCAGGCCTGCCAGCGCAGGGCCTGTGTGCAGTCAGAGACTGCCTGTCCCCCTGGCCAGTGTCTCCACTGGCTGGGCCTAACCCTTCCCTGTCTGTGCACATCAGTCACCCCTATGGAAGGCTCAAGGTACCCCCCTGGGCAGGGTGCAGTGTATGGATAAGGTAGAGCATGTACTAGTGCAGGTCATATGCTCTGGTAGTGGGCTGCAGCCATTTTATGTGCTCACTGCTATAAGGCTATCTTGCTCCATAGAGTAACATGGAGGAGACTGGCCCCATGTGATGCCAGCCTATCTCCCCATAGGAACAAGATGGGACATAAGTGAAAGATATCCCTGAACTCAGAATTTAATGACACATCTTTTAGTGAAGGGTGTTTTTAAATCCTGTGTTGGAGAATAGCACTTTTAGAAAGTGGCTGTTCTCTTGTCTAAACCTTTCTGTGTGCCTGGGTTTGTGGAATGCCTGTCTGGTCTGGGCGTGACAGGGGGGCTGCAGAGCCCCCAGAGGAGAGGGTCGGAGCCAGCCCGGGGATGAAAGGGCACATCTGCCTGCCCGGGAGGTGGGAGGAAGAAACGCCTGATAAGTGCTGGGCTGTGCCGGCCTGCCTCCCCCATGCTAGCTCCCTCCTGCCGGTCAACTGACACCTCTGACCCTGAAGCTGACAGGAAGAAGAAAACCAGAGACACCTCAGTACTCCGCAACCCAGAGAACTGGTTTAGACTGGACCCAGGGCCCCCTTGCACAAAGACTTCAAAGGACTTCAAAGACATTGAGGGGTATAAGGAAAGGACCCCTGACTACAGAAGTTTAGATTCTGAAATTCTACAATCAAGAAGGAACCTCTGCTGGAAGGAGGACGGCTGGGGAACTAAAGGAAGACTGCCTTGCTGTGTGCTCTAAGGGCTGACCTGTTCTGCTGTCTAACTGGAAGCTGAGGAGGAGAAAGGGACTTTGCTGTGTGCTCTGACCCTGCCTGCTTGAAACTGCCAAGACTCTGCTGTGTGCTGTGTCTGCAACTTGAATCTCCAAGGGCCTGAGAAGAGCTGACCTCCTGATGGGAACCCAGGGTTAAAGGTTCCTAAAGCTTTGCCCAAGACTGCTGAGAGATCGTGCTTGTGGCCCGCTCCAACGTGTGATTATTACTTGCCAGCCGTGAGGATCGATCGCTGTGCTCTTCGGCACAGATTCAGGGGGTGAGGAGGGACCCGGAGTTGTTTTCTGCGTCCTACATTCCCCCTGTTGATCTACTGGTGGAGAATCCGGCTGACCGTGATCTGCGGCCCCGAAAACCCTTTGCCGCCAAATCACCACCGCGGCCCGGGGCCAGGAACCCCCCCCGTAACTTGCTTCGAGGTCCAGGAGCTGCCGCGGCAAAGAACGAAGCCGCCGCGCTCCCATTGGTGGAGGGAGCCGAGCCCCCTCACTAACGCCGCAACGGGATTGGCCCGTGCGGCGCGGCGTCATCAGCGGGATCGTGCCGGGATTGGTGGCTGGAGCGTAACGTCATCAGCGAGGCCGCACTGCCATTGGGTGGCAGCCTCGCGTGTAGAGGGGCTCGTCTGAGGGGCCGTGACGGGATTGGCTGCCTTAGCTGAGGCGGCTGGAGGAGCCGAGTAATCACCGCGATCACCGCCGGGCCCGGGAAGAAGTGACCTGCCCTCACCGAGGGAATCTGAGGCGTCCCGCACCCCTGGCCAGCCGCCCCCCCACAAGGTGAGCAGCACCGCCTCCCCGCCGCTCGTTGGATTGTCGAGAGCGGGCGGGAGAGGACAGGGGACCGGCCAGGGCGGGGACGCGTGCCATCTGCACGGCCTGGGGCGCCTGAGTCCCAGGAAGGCGCGAGGCTGCACCTGGGGGAGGAAAGAGTCCCCGAGCCTCGCGCAGAAGCGCATTGACAGCGCTTGGAGCCCCGAGGTGGAGTCACAAGGGGGCATTGTGGTTACTGCTCGTTTTGAGAGAAAATTAATTATAAATCAGTGGCAATATTTTTACCTGCTGATTAAGGAGACTTGAGACATTGTTTTACATAAGAACTTCCTGAAACCACGTACCACCATAAAGATTAAGTGCACCATTTTTATAACCAAGTGATTATCGTGCAACTGCCTCATTTACATTGCTGAAACTAGATAAAGTTATATATTTTTATAAAATATACTTACCTGTGTGGTCTCAGTTTGTGGTGGATTGGGGATTATTGTTGTGTTAAGTGCAAATGTTATCCACATTGTCTCTGTTTAGCCTAGACTGCTCGCGCCATGCTACCTAGAGCGTGAGCAGGCGTTATCTCAGAGGGTCATTCCTTCACCCTGACTAGAAGCAAGGGTCCCTACTTGGGCTAAGGTACTTACCTCTGCCAACTAGAGACCCCCGGTTCTAACATTGGTGGCAGCGGTGGGATTTTGAACTAATAATTGCACTTGACCGACGGTGATTTCTTGTACATCACTAGTCTAGTTTGGTAGCACAGGTTGCACAAGATTTTTTTTTCTTTTTTGGTGAAACCTTTTAGTTGACGAGGTTAGGAAGCATCATGTCTCGGAAAGCGCCAAGCGTGAATGGAGAAGTGGAAGTGGAATTTTAAATCCAGGAGTTGTTCACCTATAAGAAGGAGCAACTGGGAAAATTCTGCAAATGGCTTGAATGCCCAGTAAGGGGCAGCGCAAACAAGGAAGAGCTAAGGAAAGCTCTGAGGGCCTGGTGGGCGGCCAAACATGGTGTTCCAGAAGCTACTATTGGAGAGGGAGGCACACAGGAGAATGGTTTTTTGTCCAGTGAATTGCCAGTGGTGAGGCCAGCGCCTAGGTCCGGCAGCAACCACTCCGGTAGGGTTATTTCTCCAGAGGAAATAGAGGAGAATCAGAGAGCTAGGGCCCATGAGATTGAGCTTTTTAAGCTCAAAGCGCAAGCAGAGGCGGAGGAGAGAAGAACCGCTCTCGCTTTGGAGGAGAGGAAACTCCAATTGGCTCATGAGAGGAGCATGAAGGAGTTGGACATCAAATTTAAAGAGAGGGTGTCCAGTTCTAATCGTGACAGCGCACAACCAGTACAGGCGGGTAAGGTATACATACCAAAGGATCTGGTACAGAATTATCAGAGGGGTGAGGATATTTATGCGTGTTTCAGAGCGTATGAGCTTGCCTTAAAGATGAATGAAGTGCCTGAGAAGAATTGGGGAGCAGGATTGTGGAAGCATTTTGAGGCCTCTGGGAGGGATGTTTTGGCACCCTTAGAAGCAGAGGATGCTTTATCCTACTCCGCCATGAAGGAGGCTTTGTGCCTCAGGTATGGGCTCACTGCAGAACAGTACCGCCAGAAGTTTAGGAACTTCAAGAAGCTTGATTCAAGTACTTGGGTGGAGTGTGTGAGTATGTACACGCGTGCACTGGAAGGTTGGATGAAGGGCAGCAAAGTTACTGATTATGTGGGGTTGTGTCACTTGATTAGTAGGGACCACTTAAGTAGTTTATGTGTCCCAGAGCTGCGCCAGCATCTTTTGGATAGTAAGTTAACTGATCCCAGTGAGCTTGCTAAAGAGGCGGACCGCTGGACTAGCACCAGGGTCCACAAGGGGGTGGTAAGTACCCCAGCCAAAGGTGGACAGGGTCCCCAGCAGAAGAGTGGGGGGGACACGGGTAATCAAAAGGAGTCTTTTAAAGGGCCCCAAAGTAGTTCCCAGGAGAAGGTGTCTCAAACCCCCAAGCCTAAGAAGTCCTGGCCCCCTAAGGGCACGCTGGACAAAAAGGCCCCGTCTACTTGCTATTCATGTAGGGAGGTGGGGCACATTGCCCCCAACTGTCCAAAGAAGAAATCAGCACCCACTGGTGCTCCAGCTCCAGCGCCGGTGTTAGCCAGTGTAGCTTTGGGAGGGGATTTGATTTCTAGTGGGGAGAAGGGGTTAGCATTGATGACCCTTGTCTCTCTAGGAGACCAAGAGATGGCCCAGGAAACTTTGCTGCCCCAAAACACTAAGAAATATGGGCAGAAGGTGACCATCAATGGACAGGAGGTGGAGGCTCTCAGAGACACAGGGGCCAGCGTGACATCTGTCAGGTGTCGGTGGGTGTCTGAAGAGCAAATCGTTCCCAAGGTACTCCGGCCTGTGGTGGCAGCTGACAGTTCAGTGCGCTACTGCAGGTTGGCAAAGGTTCCATTTGAATGGGGAGGAGTCTCCGGTATTTTGGAAATTGTTGTAAGTGATGCATTGCCTGTAGATTGTCTATTAGGTAATGACCTGGAGAGCTCCCCATGGAAAGAGGTGGAGCACAGGACTCACTTGGAGATGTTGGGTTTGCCTGCGTGGATCTGTGTGTCCACCCGTGCAATGACAGCCAGAGAGGGCGGTCTAGCAGAACTGGAGCCTGGAACAATGGCCCAGGGACCTGCCAAGAGAGGAAGGGGTAGAGGGCGCGGGAAACCGGCCCCCACTGTTCCCACGGTCCAGGAGGAGGCAGACCCAGAGGGGGATGCCCTGGAACCTACAGGGGAGCAGGTGGCCGAACTAGGGGAATTGCCTGAGCTGTCCCAGTGGCAGCAAGAGGGTGGTCCCTCCAGGGAGGAATTCTGCCAGGCTCAGAAGGAGTGCCCTTCTCTCATTGGAGTGCGGCAGCAGGCTGCAGACCAGGCAGCGGGCCTGGGGTCCAAGGAGCATTTGATCTACTGGGAGGATGACTTACTTTATAGTGAGCCTAAGTTTGCTGAGACCGGTGCAGCCCGTGTGCTGGTAGTACCGGAGCGCTTCAGGAACTTCCTACTGGGTCTGGCTCATGACGTGCCTCTCGCAGGACACCTGGGGCAAGACAAGACCTATCACAGGCTTGTCACCCATTTCTACTGGCACCAGATGAAGAAGCACGTCGCTGCCTTTTGTAAGTCTTGTCAGACTTGTCAGGCCAGTGGCAAGAGCGGAGGGAAGTGCGTGGCACCCCTCCAACCCTTTCCTGTGGTGAGCACCCCTTTCGAGCGGGTGGGCATTGACATCGTGGGGCCCCTGGATCCCAAGACAGCCCTAGGCAACAGGTTTATTCTGGTCTTGGTGGACCATGCCACTCGGTACCCGGAAGCCATCCCGCTCAGGACATTCACCGCCCCAGTGGTGGGCCGTGCCCTGATGGGGATCTTTTCCCGTGTGGGATTTCCCAGGGAGGTGGTCTCAGACAGAGGGACAAACTTCATTTCTAGGTATATGAAGTCCCTGTGGAGTGAGTGTGGGGTGACATACAAATTCACCACTCCTTACCACCCTCAAGGAAATGGTTTGGTTGAGAGATTCAACCGCACATTGAAGGGCATGATTATGGGCCTGGAAGAGCCCATGAGGCGGAAATGGGATGTCTTGTTGCCATGCCTGTTGTTTGCCTACAGGGAGGTGCCTCAGAAATCCTTAGGGTTCAGTCCCTTTGAGTTGCTGTATGGCCACCCTGTCAGAGGGCCTCTTACTCTGGTGAAGGAGGGGTGGGAGAAATCCCGTGGGAAAACCCCTCAGGATGTGTTCAGCTATGTGCTGGCCATTCGCAACCAGACCAAGCGCTTCAGGACGCTCGCTCAAGAGAACCTGGAGGCTAGCCAGGAGGAGATGAAGAGGTGGTATGACCAGAACACTTCTCTGGTTGAGTTCCGCCCTGGTCAGAAGGTGTGGGTGATGGCGCCAGTGGAGCCTTGTGCACTCCGTGACAAGTGGTCTGGGCCATATGAGGTGGTGGAGCGCAAGAGCGAGGTTACCTATTTGGTTAACCTGAAAACTCCCAGGCAGCCCCTGAGAGTGCTACATGTGAACCGCCTCAAACCCCACTTTGAGAGGACTGAAGTTACTATGCTCATGGCTACAGATGCTGGAGGGGAGGAGGATAGTGATCCTCTCCCTGACCTCCTGGCAGTCAAGGAGCAAGATGGGTCAGTGGATGGTGTGGTCCTCTCCCCCACCCTGACTCCAGAGCAGCAGGATGACTGTCGCCAAGTCTTGGGTCAGTTCGCCCCCCTGTTCTCCCTGACCCCAGGTGTCACCAAGTGGTGCGTCCACGACGTGGACACTGGAGACAGTCTGCCTGTGAAACAGAAGTTTTACAGAGTGGCTGACAAGGTCAGAGCCAGCATCAAGGAAGAAGTTTCCAAGATGTTGACGCTAGGGGTTATTGAGCCCTCCAGCAGCCCTTGGGCTAGCCCAGTGGTCTTAGTGCCTAAGAAAGCTGCTACCCCCGGTGGCACCCCAGAACTTCGGTTCTGCGTGGACTACCGTGGGCTCAATGCGGTCACCAAGACTGACGCGCACCCCATCCCCAGAGCTGATGAGCTGGTGGATCGGTTGGGAGCTGCCCAGTACCTGAGTACTTTTGATTTGACTTCGGGGTACTGGCAGATTGCCTTAACTGACGGGGCAAAGGAGAGGTCAGCATTTTCAACACCAGAGGGGCACTTCCAGTTCCGTGTCATGCCCTTTGGGTTGAAAAATGCACCTGCCACATTTCAGAGATTGGTCAACCAGGTACTGGCGGGCCTGGAGCAATTCAGCGCAGCCTACCTGGATGACATTGCTGTGTTCAGCTCTACTTGGGAGGAACACCTGCAACACCTCACTGAAGTGTTGAAGGCTCTGCAGAAGGCAGGCCTCACTATCAAGGCCAGTAAATGCCAGATAGGGCAGGGATCTGTGGTGTACTTGGAACACCAGGTGGGGAGCGGCCAGGTGGCGCCCCTACAGGCGAAGATTGATACCATTCTGGCTTGGGAACCCCTCAAGACTCAGACTGAGGTGAGAGCCTTTTTAGGTCTCACCGGGTATTACAGACGGTTTGTCAAAGGTTATGGCACCATTGTAGCCCCTTTGACAGAGCTGACATCTAGAAATCAGCCCAGGAAAGTGAATTGGACTGAGGCCTGTCAAACTGCTTTTGACACCCTCAAAGCTGCCATTGCACTGGACCGGTGCTTAAGGCACTTGATTTTTCCAGTGAGTTCATTGTGCAAACTGACGCTTCAGAGCAAGGCGTGGGAGCAGTACTCTCACAGATCAATGAGGAGGGAGGAGATCAACCAGTGGCTTTCATTAGCCGGAGGCTAATCCCCAGGGAACAGAAATGGAGTGCCATTGAAAGAGAAGCTTTCGCTGTGGTCTGGGCTCTGAAGAAGCTGAGGCCCCACCTGTTTGGGACTCACTTCCGTGTTCAGACCGACCACAGGCCCCTCAGATGGTTAATGCAGATGAGGGGTGAGAATCCGAAATTGTTGAGGTGGTCCATTTCCCTACAGGGGATGGACTTTACGGTGGAGCACCGCCCTGGTACAGAACATGCCAATGCTGACGGTCTGTCCAGATTCTGCCGCCTTAGTGATGAGGACTCCCAAGAGGTTGGGTAGTTCTCCCCACTTTCAGCTGGAGGGGACACGTGTTAGACCTGACACCTTTTGGCGTGGTTCTTCCCCCATCCTTTTGCCTCTGACTCATGTATTTTTGATGCTGTGCTGGATTTCGTTTTTGCTGGTTTAGATGCTTTGGACACTCTGCCACTGCTGATCAGTGTCAGAGTGTAAGTGCTCCCTCTGTAAATTGCCATATTAATTGAATATACCTGATTATCATATTTGTATCACCATGGAGCCCCTAGTAAAGTGCACTGTGTGTGCCAGGGCTGGTGATGACAGATGCTACTAGTGGGCCTGCAGCGCAGATTGCGCCACCCACATGAGTAGCTTTAAAATGGTGACTCAGGCCTGCCAGCGCAGGGCCTGTGTGCAGTCAGAGACTGCCTGTCCCCCTGGCCAGTGTCTCCACTGGCTGGGCCTAACCCTTCCCTGTCTGTGCACATCAGTCACCCCTATGGAAGGCTCAAGGTACCCCCCTGGGCAGGGTGCAGTGTATGGATAAGGTAGAGCATGTACTAGTGCAGGTCATATGCTCTGGTAGTGGGCTGCAGCCATTTTATGTGCTCACTGCTATAAGGCTAACTTGCTCCATAGAGTAACATGGAGGAGACTGGCCCCATGTGATGCCAGCCTATCTCCCCATAGGAACAAGATGGGACATAAGTGAAAGATATCCCTGAACTCAGAATTTAATGACACATCTTTTAGTGAAGGGTGTTTTTAAATCCTGTGTTGGAGAATAGCACTTTTAGAAAGTGGCTGTTCTCTTGACTAAACCTTTCTGTGTGCCTGGGTTTGTGGAATGCCTGTCTGGTCTGGGCGTGACAGGGGGGCTGCAGAGCCCCCAGAGGAGAGGGTCGGAGCCAGCCACGGGGATGAAAGGGCACATCTGCCTGCCCGGGAGGTGGGAGGAAGAAACGCCTGATAAGTGCTGGGCTGTGCCGGCCTGCCTCCCCCATGCTAGCTCCCTCCTGCCGGTCAACTGACACCTCTGACCCTGAAGCTGACAGGAAGAAGAAAACCAGAGACACCTCAGTACTCCGCAACCCAGAGAACTGGTTTAGACTGGACCCAGGGCCCCCTTGCACAAAGACTTCAAAGGACTTCAAAGACATTGAGGGGTATAAGGAAAGGACCCCTGACTACAGAAGTTTAGATTCTGAAATTTTACAATCAAGAAGGAACCTCCGCTGGAAGGAGGACGGCTGGGGAACTAAAGGAAGACTGCCTTGCTGTGTGCTCTAAGGGCTGACCTGTTCTGCTGTCTAACTGGAAGCTGAGGAGGAGAAAGGGACTTTGCTGTGTGCTGTGACCCTGCCTGCTTGAAACTGCCAAGACTCTGCTGTGTGCTGTGTCTGCAACTTGAATCTCCAAGGGCCTGAGAAGAGCTGGCCTCCTGATGGGAACCCAGGGTTAAAGGTTCCTAAAGCTTTGCCCAAGACTGCTGAGAGATCGTGCTTGTGGCCCGCTCCAACGTGTGATTATTACTTGCCAGCCGTGAGGATCGATCGCTGTGCTCTTCGGCACAGATTCAGGGGGTGAGGAGGGACCCGGAGTTGTTTTCTGCGTCCTACATTCCCCCTGTTGATCTACTGGTGGAGAATCCGGCTGACCGTGATCTGCGGCCCCGAAAACCCTTTGCCGCCAAATCACCACCGCGGCCCGGGGCCAGGAACCCCCCCCGTAACTTGCTTCGAGGTCCAGGAGCTGCCGCGGCGAAGAACGAAGCCGCCGCGCTCCCATTGGTGGAGGGAGCCGAGCCCCCTCACTAACGCCGCGACGGGATTGGCCCGTGCGGCGCGGCATCATCAGCGGGATCGTGCCGGGATTGGTGGCTGGAGCGTAGCGTCATCAGCGAGGCCGCGCTGCCATTGGGTGGCGGCCTCGCGTGTAGAGGGGCTCGTCTGAGGGGCCGCGACGGGATTGGCTGCCTTAGCTGAGGCGGCTGGAGGAGCCGAGTAATCACCGCGATCACCGCCGGGCCCGGGAAGAAGTGACCTGCCCTCGCCGAGGGAATCCGAGGCGTCCCGCACCCCTGGCCAGCCGTCCCCCCACAAGGTGAGCAGCACCGCCTCCCCCGCCGCTCGTTGGATTGTCGAGAGCGGGCGGGAGAGGACAGGGGACCGGCCGGGGCGGGGACGCGTGCCATCTGCACGGCCTGGGGCGCCTGAGTCCCAGGAAGGCGCGAGGCTGCACCTGGGGGAGGAAAGAGTCCCAGAGCCTCGCGCAGAAGCGCATTGACAGCGCTTGGAGCCCCGAGGTGGAGTCACAAGGGGGCATTGTGGTTACTGCTCGTTTTGAGAGCAAATTAATTATAAATCAGTGGCAATATTTTTACCTGCTGATTAAGGAGACTTGAGACATTGTTTTACATAAGAACTTCCTGAAACCACGTACCACCATAAAGATTAAGTGCACCATTTTTATAACCAAGTGATTATCGTGCAACTGCCTCATTTACATTGCTGAAACTAGATAAAGTTATATATTTTTATAAAATATACTTACCTGTGTGGTCTCAGTTTGTGGTGGATTGGGGATTATTGTTGTGTTAAGTGCAAATGTTATCCACATTGCCTCTGTTTAGCCTAGACTGCTCGCGCCATGCTACCTAGAGCGTGAGCAGGGGTTATCTCAGAGGGTCATTCCTTCACCCTGACTAGAAGCAAGGGTCCCTACTTGGGCTAAGGTACTTACCTCTGCCAACTAGAGACCCCCGGTTCTAACATTGGTGGCAGCGGTGGGATTTTGAACTAATAATTGCACTTGACCGACGGTGATTTCTTGTACATCACTAGTCTAGTTTGGTAGCACAGGTTGCACAAGATTTTTTTTTCTTTTTTGGTGAAACCTTTTAGTTGAAGAGGTTAGGAAGCATCATGTCTCGGAAAGCGCCAAGCGTGAATGGAGAAGTGGAAGTGGAATTTTAAATCCAGGAGTTGTTCACCTATAACAAGGAGCAACTGGGAAAATTCTGCAACCGGCTTGAATGCCCAGTAAGGGGCAGCGCAAACAAGGAAGAGCTAAGGAAAGCTCTGAGGGCCTGGTGGGCGGCCAAACATGGTGTTCCAGAAGCTACTATTGGAGAGGGAGGCACACAGGAGAATGGTTTTTTGTCCAGTGAATTGCCAGTGGTGAGGCCAGCGCCTAGGCCCGGCAGCAACCACTCCGGTAGGGTTATTTCTCCAGAGGAAATAGAGGAGAATCAGAGAGCTAGGGCCCATGAGATTGAGCTTTGGAGGAGAGGAAACTCCAATTGGCTCATGAGAGGAGCATGAAGGAGTTGGACATCAAATTTAAAGAGAGGGTGTCCAGTTCTAATCGTGGCAGCGCACAACCAGTACAGGCGGGTAAGGTATACATACCAAAGGATCTGGTACAGAATTATCAGAGGGGTGAGGATATTTATGCGTGGTTCAGAGCGTATGAGCTTGCCTTAAAGATGAATGAAGTGCCTGAGAAGAATTGGGGAGCAGGATTGTGGAAGCATTTTGAGGCCTCTGGGAGGGATGTTTTGGCACCCTTAGAAGCAGAGGATGCTTTATCCTACTCCGCCATGAAGGAGGCTTTGTGCCTCAGGTATGGGCTCACTGCAGAACAATACCGCCAGAAGTTTAGGAACTTCAAGAAGCTTGATTCAAGTACTTGGGTGGAGTGTGTGAGTATGTACACGCGTGCACTGGAAGGTTGGATGAAGGGCAGCAAAGTTACTGATTATGTGGGGTTGTGTCACTTGATTAGTAGGGAGCACTTAAGTAGTTTATGTGTCCCAGAGCTGCGCCAGCATCTTTTGGATAGTAAGTTAACTGATCCCAGTAAGCTTGCTAAAGAGGCGGACCGCTGGACTAGCACCAGGGTCCACAAGGGGGTGGTAAGTACCCCAGCCAAAGGTGGACAGGGTCCCCAGCAGAAGAGTGGGGGGGACACGGGTAATCAAAAGGAGTCTTCTAAAGGGCCCCAAAGTAGTTCCCAGGAGAAGGTGTCTCAAACCCCCAAGCCTAAGAAGTCCTGGCCCCCTAAGGGCACGCAGGACAAAAAGGCCCCGCCTACTTGCTATTCATGTAGGGAGGTGGGGCACATTGCCCCCAACTGTCCAAAGAAGAAATCAGCACCCACTGGTGCTCCAGCTCCAGCGCCGGCGTTAGCCAGTGTAGCTTTGGGAGGGGATTTCATTTCTAGTGGGGAGAAGGGGTTAGCATTGATGACCCTTGTCTCTCTAGGAGACCAAGAGATGGCCCAGGAAACTTTGCTGCCCCAAAACACTAAGAAATATGGGCAGAAGGTGACCATCAATGGACAGGAGGTGGAGGCTCTCAGAGACACAGGGGCCAGCGTGACATCTGTCAGGTGTCGGTGGGTGTCTGAAGAGCAAATCGTTCCCAAGGTACTCCGGCCTGTGGTGGCAGCTGACAGTTCAGTGCGCTACTGCAGGTTGGCAAAGGTTCCATTTGAATGGGGAGGAGTCTCCGGTATTTTGGAAATTGTTGTAAGTGATGCATTGCCTGTAGATTGTCTATTAGGTAATGACCTGGAGAGCTCCCCATGGAAAGAGGTGGAGCACAGGACTCACTTGGAGATGTTGGGTTTGCCTGCGTGGATCTGTGTGTCCACCCGTGCAATGACAGCCAGAGAGGGCGGTCTAGCAGAACTGGAGCCTGGAACAATGGCCCAGGGACCTGCCAAGAGAGGAAGGGGTAGAGGGCGCGAGAAACCGGACGCGTGCCATCTGCACGGCCTGGGGCGCCTGAGTCCCAGGAAGGCGCGAGGCTGCACCTGGGGGAGGAAAGAGTCCCCGAGCCTCGCGCAGAAGCGCATTGACAGCGCTTGGAGCCCCGAGGTGGAGTCACAAGGGGGCATTGTGGTTACTGCTCGTTTTGAGAGCAAATTAATTATAAATCAGTGGCAATATTTTTACCTGCTGATTAAGGAGACTTGAGACATTGTTTTACATAAGAACTTCCTGAAACCACGTACCACCATAAAGATTAAGTGCACCATTTTTATAACCAAGTGATTATCGCGCAACTACCTCATTTACATTGCTGAAACTAGATAAAGTTATATATTTTTATAAAATATACTTACCTGTGTGGTCTCAGTTTGTGGTGGATTGGGGATTATTGTTGTCTTAAGTGCAAATGTTATCCACATTGCCTCTGTTTAGCCTAGTCTGCTCGCGCCATGCTACCTAGAGGGTGAGCAGCGGTTATCTCAGAGGGTCATTCCTTCCCCCTGACTAGAAGCAAGGGTCCCTACTTGGGCTAAGGTACTTACCTCTGCCAACTAGAGACCCCCGGTTCTAACAGCCCGTCTCTTCCTTTTCTCTACAATCTGGTGAAACTAAGAATGCACATACTGACTGAGTAAAATGATTGTCTTTTGTTTTCACACGACTCTAGAGATATACTCTTGATTAGGGGGAGCAAAGTTGTCATGTTCTATGGTTGTCAGAAACTAAATCCCTTCTTGTCTATCCAGGGAGGTTAAACTCCTCCTTGCCTATTCGAGAAAGTTTCTAGTGAACTCTGAGCTAGCTGGCACACATAACTTTAAGTCTAATATAGTCAGTAGAAGACCTAGTTAATCACAGTCCTACGTCTATACTATTTGAAGATATTATTCCAATGCGCAGAGCCTATTGGGAAAATAGGAACTACACTACATGGCGCCCAACGGTTTGGATAGGCGATAAATCTAACGCAAGACATTAGAGTAACTCAGTCGTGCTTTTTCACACAGACCCCTTTTTCCCATAAAACTCCAAAGACGTCTGGAGTGGGTGAAAGGTTAAATCCGCCAAACTTAGTAGGAGGAGACTCCTATGTATGGTTTTTGGTTTATTCAACGTTGAAGGATACAGTATTCCAAAATATTGTGCATCTAATCTTTGTTTCCATAAAAACCTGATCTGCAAACAAACAAAAAAAAAAAAACTTCTTGTCAGTAAAATGTCAGAAACTGAAGAAGAAAGGGAGGCAGCTAGAATAGCAGCTGAACTCATAGCAGATGACACAAGTCTCGTACAGCAAGACCCGGATGCAATACTCATCCCGGTCAGCATAAGAAAAACTATAACTTTAAAACTTATAGAAAATGGACTGACACCGAGAGGTGGTACAGTCATATTCGTAATTGAGGCACACGAATATCGGCAGACAGAGGTATTCTATTCATGAATAAACTTTCCAGCAGCAAACGCTGTAACAAAGGAATTCCACTATTACAAGATAGAGGAACCTCCGGATGAGTACACTCCTTTCGAGGAGGTGGAAATACCACTCAAATACCAAGAGCACCTGCTCTGGTTTAATGGCGCCCTAAAACATAATGATCACATCACCAGGCTCGGTCCACTAGGTAGACCAGGAGCAACATGGCCAGTACTAGCCGGCTACACACCACATCCAGACATTGAAAAAATGTCAAAACCAGAACTTTTAATACAGCTAAAACAACTGATTAAAATTCACAGACAATTAGTCCAATATGTAATGAGGACCTCAACAGTCCAACCAGCTATTAAAATTCCACAGCTGACCCCTCATCAGGGGAACACAAATAAAATCACACCACAGAATATACAGTCCTGTTTAGGTAAAGTACCCATTAAAAGGGAACAAATTCCATTCTGGTTAGCACAAAAAATCACTCAAATAGAGGCGGTATTTCCAGATACCACCCCTGTTGAGAAACACAGAATTCTGACTATCTGTCTTCCAATGGGGATCGCTCCACATGTAGAGGACTGTGACACTTGGGGCACAGTCTTTGTTTCCATTTACACAAAAACACATGGTGTTCCATCCATGTCGGTAATACCAGATGTGCTAAAACAGATTCAAAGCGAATACGGTCCAGAACCTGCTTTAACTCTGGGTATGAAATTACTGAAAGACTTCAAGCAGGTTTCGGCAATATTACTAGCCAACATAAAGGGGGAAGCAGCAAATGTGGTGATCCGCCAAAGGTTGAAAGAAACAGATATAGCAGACCAACCATTTGAACTTGCCAGAATCATAGAAAAGTCCTATGAAGAACTAGGAAGAGATAGTTTGGGTGAAAAACCAGTGAAACCCCAACTAATTGAAAATCCTGAAAAGGTATTTATTAAAAATAATCTAAACAATTCAAAAAAGAGCTGGGATGGAAATAAACAATCCACTCCCAAAGAAAAAAGATTCCAGTCCAGAGGAAGGTCTCCTCGGCGGAGAGAAAGATCTCCGGACCAAGGACACAAGTCTCCCCAGAGGGAGCCCTCTGAGAAAAAATACAACCTTAGAAATAGGGATAATTTGAAGAAACCTGATAGATATCAAGATATTGATACACGTCCCTCTCGATCTTTTCAGACTTCCTCGCAGAAATCGGAAAGAAGAGGACGGTCAGAACACAGGGAAGAGCACGTCAAGTCCACAGACAAAGAACTTGCTCGTCAAAGTAAAAAATTACAGTTTCCAAAGAAGAAGGTAGCCAGCATTAAAATAATCGAACATGCCGAGGATACTGAGGACTCAGCTGAAAAACGGAGAGTGGGCTCAGACAATGCTAGACAGCGCAGCAGAAGTGAGCATAGCTCGCAAGATCCTGATGAATCATCTGGAGACAGTGGACACGAATGAATACATTCAAGTGGAAACTGCAGATACCAGAGTTAGCAAACCTCATAAAATATATGAAATAACTTTACGTATAGAGGGAGATAAGACTAGGAAAATAAGGGGTCTATTTTGGGATAATCTCTCCAAGGGCTATGACATCCTTCTAGCTGAAAAAGACTGGCCACCAGAGTTTGTCAGGGAGTGCCCTCATGGCAAAGAAATGATTATTGTAAACAAAGTGGGTAGCTGAACCGTTCCTGGTAGAAAAAGAGATGTGTATTAGGCGTGACCGAGGGTGTACATGTGGTACCCTTGGGCATCCATTTTGTTGGACATATTTGCCTCACACACCCGAATGGGTGTCATGCTTCATCATCGGCGTTGCTCCTCGTCGGGGAGGCGGTGCAATCCCCGACGGGCTCACCTCAAAGAGGGGCTCTTTACCGGAGATCTTTTATTCCAACTGCCTTATGGTGAAGTGCGGGTATGTGGGAAATGGAGAAAATAGATTGGAAGGTGATTAAAATGTAGTAGGGGGTACCAAAAGTGCTACTTTATTCTGGGGGTCTCCCTCTACAGTTAAAAACGTGAAACCAACTTACTAAGTACCACCTGGTTAGGTATGGTGGCACTAGATGAGGTTGGATATAAACATGGTCAACATTTTCTCGCACAAGGAATTATCTGCGATTCATCAGGACCTAAAAATATGGAGTATGCAGTCATTCAACAACATGCAGGTGTCATGTGTGTAATGCAAGCACTATTAGTTATGATTACCTCTGTAGTAATATCCTCTGCCTGGATTGGAGAATAAGAATCATGTTTACAAGGTTAATTGCATTGAGACATAGCAAAAAACTGAAGTGTCATCACGCCAAAATTACACACAAGGTGTCATGCTAGTGCAAAAATTTTTTTTTTATATGTCGACTAGCTCAGGTGAACTATGGCTGCATAAAAGCAGCGTGCAGTGGGCATTTCACACCAACCATTTGTGTCTGTGAAAGTGCTCTATACTAAAACAATGCTAAAGAAACTATAATATAAAACCAGTTTAAAACAGCAGTATAACGAGGAACACCTCTTATTACTAATATGGTGCACATTGATTGTTCGGGCGTGCTCGTCCGATAGTTATAAAAGTACACAGGCAAGCACACATCCGTCTCACCTAAAGGTCGGGGGTTATTTACCACATGAGTGTTCGGCGGTAAATGAACATCAGGGGAGAGCCATGAGATGTAGCTGTAGGGGAAGGAAATGTGTACATTAATGGATGAACAAAAGCAAAGGCTCAGGGAGAAGGGGGGGATTTGTATAGAACACACCCTATTGAAATGTAGGGCCAAAAACGGTAATAGTAAGGCATAAGTTATGGATGAACCCGCCGTTGCAATCCCAGGGGTCGCCTTACCTCTATCAGCCCGTGTTCCTGATCTGTGACCTACCCATCACCGCCGAGCTCGGATAGATGGTAGAGCTCGGCGGCGCCCGCCATATCTAGTGATTCGTATCCATGGAACCGCGTAACGCTCCGCCCTTCCGTGGAGGTCACGTGACGTGTCTATGCTTAGTGGCCGCCATGTTAGAATGGCTAAACACGTAAAATGCAAACGAGTACATTCTTATGTGTCCGGGGTAGAGCTGTGTAATTTTTTTGAAAGTGGAACAGAGTAGGTCTAGACCAAGACTGTGAAGCCACGCCATGAGTTGTAGAAGGTGATCTGGACGGCGTCGCTCTCTCCCCTTCATATGGAGGTCATGTGATGTGAATGCTCATCGCGGTCGCCATACTTGAGTGGCTAAAAAGTATTATCCAAAGTAACACACATTTGTGTGTCCAGGTTGAAGCTGTTCAATAATGGGAGGAAGGCACAAGGTTGGTCTACAAGAGCTCATAATTGGCAAAAGGATTATGGTAGGAGGGCTGTGACCTGAATATATTAGGGTAGGCGGTCAGTTCGCTCATCAGTCATACCAGCGAGTTTAATATTCACAGTAAAGGTCGAGTATTGGCACTGGCTCTGCATGTATATTTAGTCTGCCATGAGTAAGGTGTCAAAATTGTCATCTCAAGTAATTATGGCAGCCTAGGAACTGTGGGTGTGTTCATATTGTGTATCGTCATTGTCGGTGCGGGGTGCGGTGTCCGCTTCATGACTCTAGAAGTGGTCTGGCATCGATATTAACCCTTTCTCTGCAGGCAAGAGGAATGTCATGCATCTGAGAACACTAGGTAGGTATATAGCTCATGTACCATCTTAGTGTGTAATATTACCGTCGTTGTTATGGCGGGAGGAAACAAGGAAAACCTAGATGAGGGACTATAATGCGTGTACAGTTGCATAGTAATATATCATAATAACTATATTCCTGGCAGATTATGTCAAAGAGCATGCCAAGGAATATCTTCATTCAAGCCTCTGCTATCGGACGCTAAGCGATGGACCCATCTTTGCTCTTTGCGAAACAGGGCCTGTTTGGGACAATTGGGGCTAGATTCCAACACAAGCCATTTCAGTGAATCTGCAGTGTGATTTAAGTCGAGAAAATGTTTGCCATTTTAGTGTTTGTCTTCTTGCAGCGGAAATTGCTGCGGTGTTCTATAATGCGGGTTTTGATTGGGCGGCTCGTCATCCCAATGTATTGTAGTCTGCATGGACACGTCAGCATGTAAATACAATGGGAGGTGTTACAGTTAGTATGGCCCCTTATTTCCCAGCTGAAGGTATCACTTAATTGGATAGTCTTGTGTACGGCTGCAAGAAATGATTATGCCTGCCTTCTCAAATAATATTCCAATTCATAAAAAATATACACTTGCAAGAAAGTGGGCAATAGCCCAAGCTCCTGCATTATATAAAAATCATGTGGGATGGGATGAGGACTCTCCTCCTCACGAAATCCAGTTAAAATGTCAACCTACTGCGCAGAGGCAGTACCCAATCAAGCAAGAAGCTAAAAAACAGGTAAAAGAGATCCTAGATCAACTTGAATACCAGGGGGTGATTGAAACTTGCACCTCACAAATGAACAATCCCTTGTTTCCTGTCTCTAAACCAGATGATTCATATCGTCTAGTTTTGGACTACAGACACCTTAACTCATGCTGCAAAACCTTTGCAGTACAAAACTCACACAGTGCAGCACTAATGAATAGCATAGTGCGCAAAAGATACAAAACAACATTAGACATCTCTAATGGATTCTTTTGTCAAAATATAGCACCAGAAAGCAGATATTTGACCGCGTTCTCAATAAATGGCTCGCAGAAAAATTTCTGTCGTTTACCCCAGGGGTTCAAGAACAGCCCTGGATTATTCTCAGCAAGGGTAACAGAGTTACTACAAATATATGATGACGAGGCATTATCCTATGTCGATGACATCTATCTAACGGATGATTACTTGGATACTCACTTGAAAAGAGTGAACACCATAATACTTGGGTTCGCAGCAGAGGGTTACAAATTTAACTTCAAAAAGTCGAGAATTGCTCATCTAACGGTCCTGTTTTTAGGATATGAATTATCAAGTGAAGGCAAAAGCCTGGCTGACAATTTCCTAGAGAAATGTGCTGTAATCCAAGCACCTAGAACACTGAAGAACTTGCAATCAATTCTAGGTTTTCTGAATTTCGGAAGAACTTATATTATAAATTACGCGGAGAGGGTTAAACCTCTCTATGACTTAATAAAACCAGATTTTAAAAGAATCAATTGGACTCAAAAACACACAGAAATTTTGAGATCTTTACAAACAGATATGTTAGTTTAAACAAAACTGCAAACACGCGATAACACACGCAACCTTGTAATCCGAGTCATCCCAGGAAGATGCGGATTCACGTACCTAACCTCTAATGAGGGAGAAACGGTACCAATAGCATACAAATCACACTTGTACACAGAAGCTGAAAAAACGTTCAGCATTAAGGAAAACATTGTTCAAGCGGTTCAAACAGCTGTAGCAAGAGAAAGAGACCAAGCTGACGGCAGACGTATTACAGTCAGAACAGCAGAATCAGCTTTTGAGGCATTAACAAGCCCATGTAATTTACCTACTATGGCATTAAATCCAAAATGGATACAATGGGAAAATTCTCTTGCTACGGACAAAGTAAAATACTATTTTGACCCGGAAATGACAAAATTAAAATATCTAGATTATGAAAGAGAATATCCTCTGCCAATCGACATTCTGCCCATACGACAGTACGCCTGTGTAATACATACATACGGATATGCTCAACCCTCAGTTTGGGGAGAGCAAGCATACAACGCCACATGCGAGATTGTAAAAAACGTGTGGCGTGAAGGACAGTTAAAACATCTGTTAACAAAAACACACTCAGTGGAAAATAATTCTGAACAACAGACTGAAATAATAGCGTTAAAAATGACGCTAGATAATGCCGATCGCGAATTCCTGACACTAATAGTGTGCGATTTGTATTACTGCGTCAAATCATACAATAACGATTTACAGAAATGGATTAAAAACGGTTACAAAGATGACACAGGTGCCACAATAAAGCAAAAATCGCTTTGGGAACAAGTAGTTCTTTTACAGAAAGAACTACCAAAGACTCACGTGATACACTCACTGAGTCATCAGCGTGATGGCGTTCACGTTGTAGGGAATTCATTGGCTGAGACAGCCACAGCGGAAGCAACTAAATCAGCTTCCGAAGCTACAAAAAAGCATACAGAAAAATACATTGACGGGGAAACAATGCTGGCGGTAAAAACGTCATCAAAGGGCGACTGTTCAGCGCTACCCATCATGTATCCACTCAATTATACATACATAATCGATGCAAACTCCGTTCCTTTTGCTCGAATCCCTGGAGTGGGGGATAGAGTGATTCCAAACATGAACAGGAGAGTCTTGTTAATACTAGACGCACATATTGGCGAGGGTCTTAGACATCGCACAATTAAGGATTCTCTAGCAGAATTACAATCAACATACTGGTGGCCAGGAATGAGTCTGGACCATCACCTATTCGCGAGAAACTGTCCAAACTGCAACAGAGATCGCAGTGGTGAACGAAACGGTGTATTCCCACGGCTTTTCGCTCAATAAGGAATAGGCTATCTACATAAAAACCCAGTATGAATAAAGCGCCATATTAACATGTAGAGACTATTTTCACTTATAATGTAGACCACAGCTCTCGGCTGACGTCTGAACTGTTATACAAAGATTTGCAAGTCTATAATGGCATATATGCTAGGAGCATGCTACGTTCTGATGTCTTGCCTATAGCTCTCGAGCTTATAGGGGGGGGGCATGGCCAGAACGAACATTACATTGCGGTACTCTTGTCACTTCCTTCCTGAGGGAAACGGGATGGTGTAAAGAAAAAACCAAAGGCATAGAGCGATCTATAATGGCAAAGGTATTAGGTTCGGGAGCTGGGTGGGTCAAACATTTAATAAGTGTCCAACGTAGTCTTAATAATCTGCCAAGAAATTCTCTGAGAGGTCTCAGTCCGTACGAACTATTGTTTGGGACTAGAATGCTAATCCAGGACCTCGATAGTCAAACTTCAGTGGTTAAAGAAAAATGCTTTGATATCAAAGATCGTTTGGCTATTTTACAGGACTTAAATGAAACAAGAAAAGACCTGAGCAACATAAAGTTGAAACAGCAGCAAATAACCACTGAAGAGAAGCCACCTGTCCCAGCAAGGCCTGTCTGGATTCCAAAAATCGTGGATCTGGTCAGAGAGAAGATCGCGGTGAAGAAGGAATTTGGGCCTTCTTACAGAAAAGCAGTTCCTGTCTTGTCTGTTAACGGGACAAGATCAGTTGTACTACCGCCCCTTGCTGGCAAAAAGGAGAACCGAGTTGTATCCATCGACCTGGTCAAACCACAATCATGTGGCCGATAACAAGTAGTAGGCCAAGTGGACTCCCAAGAAGTAGCAGAACACCAAAGTTTGCTACAACCACAGAGATTCAAACTGAAAGACTAATCACACCTGATAAACCTACAGTGATTCAACAAGGACTATGCAACAAAGCAATGGAACTTAAACCTCTTCAAACCCAAATAAAAGCTTTACATCAAGAAACTCCATTCTACAGTGATGTAACCACAGACTATGCTAATGAAACAAAGCAAATACCTAAAGCAAAAAGGAATCCAGAAGCAATTGAAACAATTGACAGAACAGCATCCGGCTACTTTATCAACTTCGATGATTTTTCTGAGGATCTGAGTGAACCTGAGGAACAGCCAACAACAAAAACTTTTAAAAATAAAGCAAAGGAACTCTTTGATCAACTAAAAGAAACCTTTCTGATTTCTCCATGGATTGAACTTTGGGTGGCAGAAGGTGATTGATCCTCATACTTTGGCTCATCATGGTAGTATGCTTGGGACATTTCATTGAGGGAAAATATGCTACAATGGACACAGCAAGTCAGAATATCAACTTGGTCCTAAAACCACACAAGTCTTCACACATCGAGAAAAGAGAACTTTCTTCAGTAAACTTCACAGCCAATCCTATACCCGGTGGGGTAGCATGGGACAAAACTGAATACGAGATATATGGTCCGGTTGAGCTCCTGAAGTATCCTCATCAATTTAAGATTTCATTGAGTGACTTTGTGAAACCAAGCACATTCGCTGATGATTGGGACTTTGAAAGTATTAATGATATGATGTCTGATCTAGTAATGTCAGCTAAATTTACAGAACATGATTATTTGCAAGGTTCATCTAATTACGATCAAATGTTTTGTTACAACCATTATGGTAACCATTATCTGCATAAATCTACTCAACCTAGAAATGTTTTAAATTTTAACCAATGGGAACATTGTGCAACTCCACCAAAAGGCAGTTCAAAGACATTTTTTGATAAATATTCATACTTTTCGGGGTTTAACACAAGTAATGCAGAAACATTCTATTTCAAATTGTTAAATAAGACAGGAGTGAAAACCATGCTTACAAACACAAAATTAATATATTCGGACTCATTTTTTGAAAAAATTAATACATTGGGTTTTGACTTCTGGATCAATAACATTGAAACGAAAACGATCTGGGGCACAAAAGATTGGCAAGTGCAAGGTATAGAATCCTTATTTAGAGCCTGCATGATCCCAGAACAAATCATATTTTTGAATGACACGATTCAACAGACTACCTGTCTTGGCCTAGCCAAGATCAAAGACTTAAACAAACCGTCTATTCCAAAACCTACAACTAACATTAATAGCACTACGGATGTTGAAATAGACGTATCCCATATTTTAAACCAAAACAGAACACATCCTGATTGGAAACAATGGTTGATCTGGCCCACAGACACAAATAACTGTCAAAACAGATTCCTGAACAAAATACAGGGGTTCACATTGACCAGGCCAGACCCAAGATACTCCCAGAGACAACATCCAGGGATTGTAACTACTTACAGTGTGGGGAAACTCTGCCTTCAATGGTTACACACATCCACACTGTCAGAAATTAAGCAACACTTAACTTTACTTAAAGAATGTGCTGACTTGCGTGATTTCATTATGGGACCACGCAAACAGCGTCAAAAGCGTTTCATAGCGGCCTCTATATATGCAGCTTATAACGAAGCTTGGAAAGAAACTCAAATTGAGACAGCAGAAAAAATACGGGAAATTGACCGTGTTAATTTGGAAAAATCACTTTCTGTTGTGGACAATGGGTTAATGACTCTGTCTTCCAGAATATATTCACTGGACAGTATTGTATCTTCTGCAATCGATATAATAGAACAAGACTTACTGATGTTGCATCACGGTCAGTCTCAATTACGTTCTATTGTACAGCTTGGCTGGACGTTACAAAATCTGCGTTCAGGCTATGTGCCTTGGCGTTTAATCAACACAACGTCACTATTTAATATCTTTAACCTTACTGATAAACAAATCAGTTTGGCACAAAAGGGTGCTGACTATACAATTCTGAGCATTGAAAAACTTGAGAGATTACCATTGACAATGTCAGAACGACCTGTCATTGAATGGATAATACATGGGATAATAAATATTCCGATAACAACTTTCCAGTTTCAATACTGCCAAAATTATATACAGGCAGGCCAGTATGAAAGGTTGGGTAAAGGATACATTAAGTCAACATGGAACTTACCCTATACACACACATGTGTCAGTAATAAAGGACAGAGTGTATTTCTTAGTGGTAATAATTGTGAAAAATCACTGAGTGGCATACTTCTGTGTCAGGGTATAAGTTTGCATGGGGCTTGTGAAGGGACTTCAAATAACCTTTCATGTCACCAGTTAGGCACACCTGCAACACAAATAGAACCATTCTTTAGAAGACTTTCTAACGGGAGTTACATTCTAATTGTAGAACACAGTTGTTGTGGATTGCTGCCAGGAAAACCTTATCTTATAAGCGTGACTTCCAGGGTCATGTGCTGTGAGAGAGTATTGTTCCCGAATGATGCTCCAGACAGGGAGGGAAGGTTATGGCCCAGTTCGAAAATCTCTTCTATTCGAATTGATACTTTAAGCAGAATGAAGACTGTGCTCCTACAGACGCCAACCCAGTTGACGTCATCAAAAGAAACGTATGATCTCCAAGTTGTAAGGACAACGGCAGAGATTCATTCAATGTTATCAACGAATTGCCCCCTACACTTCGCAGAAATGCTAAATGAAATCTTAAATATTTCTGATACAAGTGGCATCGCAAGTGTATTTAAGACAGTTTTTTCAGGAGCTTTAACCCCATTTAAAGCGATCCTGGGTATTTTTCCAAACTTCGTCCATTCCATCTTTGGCGGACTTCCTCTTCTGTTGGGACTGTGGTAGATAAATAAATAATACCTCTCTTTTTGAATGCATAAATGAATAACAGATAGCTCAATAAATAAGAGTCAAGATTCGAGGTAGTAGGAGTTTTTGCAGGTTTAATACAGCATAAAGACAGGGACAGGACAACCTGCACAGGAATAGGATGGCAAGCCCTGGCAGCGCTGCCAGGATCTGGACAAGAAGGCTAGGAAGGAATAACTTTTTAATAACAGTACATGAGCATATATACATAACGCAAACACATAGCATTACATCGCAATAGGCGTAGCAGTGGGAAGAGCAATAGGCGTGACGCGTAGCAGTCGCGAAAGATAAGGGTGAAAAGAGGTGTAACAGGGCGTATACATAGACATGTGATGCAAACGTAACAGAATATGTCATGAATGGGGTGGAAACCATGGAGGGGGCTACCTAAGGAGCCGGGACCTCTAACCTGATGGTGCGCGCAAACTGGCAATGACGTGTTACTAGGAGAAGCTGGGGGCTATGAACTCTGTGCTAGGAGCAGAGACTGAAGTCTGGAGAGTCAGGGCGACATGTGCCTAAGCAGTATCTAGTATCTGATGTTTAGAGAACATGTTGATAGAATCCAAATGTTATCGGGGTAAAGGCGAACAGACTCTAAGACTGGAGCATGCATTATTCTACATGTAGTGCGTGATGAAGAATATTAAATGACCATTAAATACAGTATTTCTCTAACGTGGAGACGTGAAGGCTAGACAATGACGGAAACTATTGATGCGATTCAGTAGCTTTGGGAATGCAGAGAAGGAGGACTAACTGATAACTGGAATCATAACATACTCTTGGCAGACTCAGAGGCAGAGCCAGGCTGAACCGGGCACTGTAAGGCAGGAAGTAAGTGAAGGGTCGAGGATACAGGTGGGGGCTGTATCGCTCCTCAGCGAGGCTTCAGGGGACAGGAGCTGAATCTGGTGTCCAGGCCCTTTTTAGGCCTAGAAACGGGGACTTTACAATGAAATAACGTGCACACTGAGAAACGTGGCAACGTAGCTTTACATAGGCCTGATATTCGTAGTATTCACGAGAACTGGAAACTGACATACTAAAGGTGGACACAACTATAATTGCGTCTTTAATCGAACATGGGGAATAACATATGCATATTAATCATGCACAGATAACATATGATGGATGACACGTAGGGACACAGAACATAGCAAAATTTACTTTTCCACATTCCCTCCTTGTCACTACGTTTCCATCAGGAAACATCAATATTCATGATACCATCTATTATTTCGTACAGTATCATTTGCTCGTCTCGAATTTTCTTGGAACGGGTTTTAGAATGGGGCTTGGGACTAGGAATACAAGAGGTAGCACAAATGCCGCAAATCGCAGGGCCACATTGTATACAGAGGCAGCAGCTGAATATGATCGCTACTGCAATACCTAGAAAGGACAAGACTTTCCATCCCCAGGCGGAAATTATATTCCAGAACCAACCGGACCATGTCCAGGTGCCTGGATTTTGGTGTAACAGATGGGCAATTTTATGAAGTCTGGTTATAGCTGAATAAACAGACGGCGCGTTATTTGGAATGAAAATGCAGCAACTAGATCCGATGACTCTACAGGCCCCGCCCCTATCGGCCAATATGACGTCAAGGACGAGACGATTCTGGAGCACGACAATTCTCATAAAGGATTGTTCTTCGGTTAAATTACTTAGAGCAGAAGTAGTCTCAATTACTACTGCTTCAAGGGTTCTGGTTAACCTACGTATCAGTTTACTATTCACAACTGTACCTAAATAAGGGAAGACACCTTTATTGATATCTATATATTGTTCTAGAGCAGTTTCAGTATAATCGACAATCGGGAGGTTTCTCTTGTGTCTAGTATGTACTAGGTGGGAATTCCTATGGTAGTCGGGTGGGGCTAGAAAAACCGGTGGCAGTAGGAAGGCAATGTAACAGGTTCCCTCCCAATCGAGGGGCAGACGAACATATGCGGTCTGACCACAAATAAAATAAGAATGACGTGAAGCTTTGAAAATAGATTTCCTACTGTCACTATACTTGACAATAGTAGTACAATCACTATGTCCTACGTGTGTAGAACCATTATTTCGGACACATAATTCGCCTTTGACTGGTAGTACTGAAATAGCAGGTAAGTCTGGGGTAGTATCAGACTGAACATTCAGGACCATGAAATTCGAAGAATAATTACCTAAATTATACACTTCATTTTCTAGATCTAACCCGGTTCTGTGGGGGAGACCTTGCTTGTCTGGAAAACACGTACTGTTAAGAAAAGACATATCTGTTGAGGATGACGTTAACGTGGACCATGCTCCACACGAACCATTATGTGAAAAAGGATAAGGAAAGAGTGGCAGAACTCCCTTCGGTGTCTGAAAAGGGGGGAGTCGACCACACACCCAACAATTAGTGGCATTGCTGGTCTGGTGTGAGTAATGTAACATGCGGATGAAAGAATTATTTCGCATAGCGAGGCGGTAAGAGAGTTCATGAGGAGGCAGATCACTAAACGTGTGTTCTACTGTAACATTAGAAGACTTATTTACATGAGAGACTGGAAAATACAGATAAAATGCATAACTGGTGCAGGAAATCATAATGCTGAGAAATAATATGAAACTTAGAAAAACGATACATCGGATTGAGTTTTGACTAACTCTCTCACCATGGGGGTCTATTTTATACATGTCAGAAACAGTCTAACCGTTTCACCTAGGGGAGGACTTAGACAATCAAACTGGCTGACTTATTTTACTAGACCGGAGTTTCAACTTATACTCCTGCTGCGGAGTTTTCTCTAACGGGGAGGGTGCAGTATCATTGTTCTTTGCGGAACAGTCCTTAAGAATAGTACTTTGGTAATCCTTTGAATCCTGGGAAATGTTCTTTGAGACCGGTTTCAGTCCATAAAACTTCTTTATATGTGAAAGATGCACCCAGCCTTTGCGTCCCTCCAACTTCACGGCTGTACGTGTGGCGAGGAGGACCTGTCGGGGCTCCTTCCAGCGAGGCTCCAGCGGACTTGAGCGGTCAAAATTTCGCACCAGGACCATGGATCCTGGAACGATTTCATGCGGTGCCACCTCGGTATTGTCTGGAAATGCGGCGGCAACCTGTGAACGACAAGAGTTGAGGGCAGACATCAAAGAAGCTAGGTAATCTGTCAGCATATTACTTGAAACATCGGTAATACTTCGGGGTCTGGGTGTACCCCACATGTTAGGGGGCGGCCGAAAACGACCTCATACGGGGACAGACCTGATCTGGAATGTGCGACCATGCGCATATAGAACAAAGCGACTGGCAGAGCTACTAGCCAGTCCACACCTTTCTCTTTACATACTTTGGCGATGCGAATTTTCAGGGTCTGGTTATGTCTCTCTACGAGACCTGCTGCTTCAGGATGGCGTACACAATGGAACTTCCACTGGTACCCTAACAAAAGGGAAACATGCTTCATTAACTCTGAGGAGAATGGCTGGCCGTTATCAGAATATACGACCCTAGGGAGTCCATAACGGGGGAAGAACTCACGAACCAACTGCTTGGCAGTGGTCGCGGCTGTGTAATCTGGGACTGGATATGCTTCTGTCCACCTGGACAAAGAGCATACAACTACAAGGACATACTTGAAACCTCGACATCGCTCCATCTGAATATAATCCATCTGGAGGACTTCAAAAGGGTGGTCAGGAGGTTGGAATCCACCTTGTTCCACCGGGACACTTTTACCTGGATTAAACTGACAACATATCATACAGGTACGGACTTTCTGCTTGGCTGCAGCTCGTAGATGCTTGTTGAACCAAATGTTCTGGATACTGTCTAACATAGCTTTTTCTCCTAAATGTGCTGGACTATGTGCGGTATTGATAATGACTTGAACCATAGAGTCGGGGAGAAACCAAGTGGCTTTTCCTTTCGTTAACCATCCTTGATCTGTCTGGACCCCTCCTTGTTCGGACCATTTCTTGATTTCTTCGGGAGTAGCATGTAACTGGATATCTATGACATCTTGAGTAGGGTCCTTAACTGTCATACATGTAGTCGGATCTGGAGTGTGTGTCATGTTAACTGGAATGTCTGGAGTCTGTGCTGTAAGCTTGGCTGTGCGATCTGCTAGATCGTTACCCTGGGAAATAATGTCAGTAACTTTCGTGTGTGCTTTGCATTTCATGATAGCAATGGATGTCGGTAAATGTATGGCATCTAACAGAGCTTGAATAAGGAGACCATGCTGAATCTTGGTTCCATGAGAAGTCATGAAACCTCTCTCCTGCCAGAGCACTCCAAAGTCGTGTACGACTCCAAATGCGTAGCGTGAATCTGTGTAAACATTAACTTTCCGGTTCTTAGCGTGTATGCAGGCTTGTGTCAGAGCAACTAGCTCTGCTGCTTGAGCGGACAGGGTGTCAATACGGTGTGTCTTAATAACTTCGGTGTCGGTAGTCACTGCATACGCGGCGACTAGTTCTCCTGTACTTGTTCTCATACATGAACCATCCACATAAAGTGTCAGGTCGGGATCTGGTAACGGAATATCTGTCAGATCTTGTCTTGGCTTTGTCGTAATATTAACTACTTCCACACAGTCGTGTGTGTCCGGACTTAAAGTAACTGATGGTAACAGTGTAGCAGGGTTCAGGATGTTGCAGCGTCTGATTTCTATGTGTGGCTGGAACAGTGTCAATTCATAACCTGTTAAACGTGCAATTGTCAAGTGCTGAGTCTGTGTTCGGTTTAAAAGAACTTCCACGGAGTGTGGAACTTGTACTGTCAGGGAGTGTCCTAATACTATGGAATCACTTTGTCTGATAGCTAGTGCTGTGGCTGCAACTGACTTGAGGCACGCAGGGAGAGCCTGGGCTACAGGATCTAATGTGCACGAAAAATAAGCACAAGGCTTGTATTGTCCTGCTTGATCTTGTGTGAGAACAGATAATGCTGTACCTTCGCGTTCTGTGACGAAAAGTGTAAAAGGCTTACTGTAGTTTGGTGTAGCTAGAACTGGAGCTTGACATAGGGCTTTCTTTAACTCATTGAAACTGAGTGTATGTTCAGATGTCCAAGGGAGGACAGTCGATACGGCTGCCTCCTGTGTCGATAACTGTATCAGTGGCTTGGCTAGAAATGCATACTGAGGAATCCATTGTCGGCAGTAAGAAGTGAGGCCGATAAAAGCACGTACCTCCTTCTGGGTCTTGGGCTGAGGAAGACTCGCTATTAACTGGATACGGTCTGGTGTCAACTGCCTACCCCTCTTGGACAGTAAGTGTCCTAAGTAGACCACTTGCTGGACACAGAATTGAAGCTTCGAAGGGGACACCTTGTGCCCCATCTCGGCTAGGAAATACAGAACTGTGAGGGATGCTCGCTCGCAAGCACGTTCAGAACGGGCTGTGACCAGTAGATCATCGACATACTGGAGCAGGGCAGTGTCAGTTGGCATGTGAATGTTGTCTAGTTGTCTCTTAAGTGCTTGACTGTAAATACTAGGACTTTCTGTGAAACCTTGAGGAGCTCGTGTGAACATATAGCTCCTTCCATTTAAACAAAATCCGAAAAGGAACTGGCTGTCTGGATGAATGGGGACACTAAAAAATGCATTCTTGAGGTCTATGACTGTAAAAAATGAGGCTTCTGAATCAATGGCTGTCAATAGGGAAGAGATATCTGGGACAACTGGGTACTGGGGAATAATACATTTATTAAGCTCTCGTAGGTCAATCACTAATCGATATACTGGGGGTGCATTTGGATCAGTACGTTTCATGACTGGAATGATCGGAGAATTGCATACATTGGAGTCAGTTTCTACAACCACTCCTTGAGCGATGAGCTCGTCAACAATTTTGGATAAGGCTGCTACCGCCTCCGGTGGCAATCTATACTGTCTGATTCGTGGTAACACTACACCTGGCTTGAGAGTCACACGATGGGGTGTGATTTGCATATAACCAACATCAGTTGGACCTTGCGCCCATAGATGCTGCGGAACATTGGACAATCTGGGATCAAAATCTCGTAATACATAGTGACCCTTAAAGTCACGCAGGAACAATCGTATTCCCTCTGGGGAACAGCATATAACTGCACCTAACTCTTTCAGTGTTTTAATACCTAATAGATTCTCTGGACATGACTTAGTAAGTAACAGATCAGTAGTACGGGACAATGGACCTACTTCTAGAGTAACTGGCTTTGATATTTCATTTACAATGGGTTTTCCTGAAAATCCAAGGGAAACATTTCTTGAGCCTGAGAGCGGAGCCCCTGGAACTTCGGCGTGGCTAATTGTGGTCCTACTTGCCCCTGTATCAATCAAAAACTTTCTGTCTTTCCCTAATACTTGACTGTGAACATAGGGACCTTCTTGATCTCCAGGTATCTCGATGAGAGGCAAGCCTACCTCCCTCTCTAGGCTGTTTCATGAATATGGCTGATACTCTGGATACTCAGACTGTGCATACTGGTACATCTGCTGTGTAACGTGCTGTGTTGCAGCGATGGGCTGCGGTGCTGTAACTGTCTGTGGTGCATTCTGTGGCTGAGGAGTCTGTGAAACTTGTTCTTGTCTAGGCGGACGTGGTCTTTCTTTAGTCTTACCAGTAGCTATGTTGTGTTTCAGAACTGCACACTCGTTTATAAAATGACCTGGCTGTTTACAATAATTGCAGTTCCCTTTAACGGGAGCTGCAGGATGACTGGCTTGATTCGGACCCCTCTTCTGACTGTCTTGAGGAACAGATTGTGCAACTAGTACTTTCATTTTCGTGTCTTTCATACGTTTTCTCTCGTGTTCTTGCTCTTCTCTAATTCTATTCTGGTGGTATTGGAGCATCTGTAACATCTGGGACGGGGTATTAGCTTGCCAGGTACTTTCGACTTTCAAAACTCGATTTTTAATTGGTGGACTTGAATTCTCGACTAATTTAGTAACAAAAAGGTGAGGGTATGACTCACTACTTGTCTTGAGGCCACTGTTGATGCTAAAACATTTCTCAAATCTAGAATAAAAATCACTAATGTCTTCGTCTTGTTTCTGTTTACAGGCTGAGATTGCATCCCAGTCTTCCTTTTTCGTTGTTAACAATCTGGGTAAAACTTGAATCAATAATTCAGGTAATTCTTTACATTTCGCTCCAAGACCGGTACCTTGTACTCGTGCCTTATCTTCAGCTTCTAGAACTGCCCAATCGATCTTTTTCTCTCCCACCTCCCATTCTTTTTCCTTGAGCTTTTCATACACCCCTGCGGGCAGCAGAACCTTTAACATTTTAATTATATCTGGATACGTGTATTCTCCCATACGGAGCATGTCTTTTAATTCTCGATGGAACCCTGCTGGATCTTTATCGTGACAGGGAATTAATTTTTTCATCTCTAAGAGTTCCATCTTTGTGATCGGGGTGTAAACAAACACTCGTTCTAGTTCGCCACCCGTTCCTCTAACTGGGTGGACTTCTCGTAACGGATTCTGTCTCTCTATGTAAAATGGTTTATTTTCTGGGGGTGAGACATGAACAAAATGCGGGTTCAAAAACGTTCTATATTTGTGACGCTGTTCTAGAATGACACTAATTAAATCGGTACCTAAACCTTTCCATCTATACTGGAGTAACTCGTTCAGGATATCATGTAACGGGCCTGGATCAGAGTGCTGACCCTCATACAATGTAATGAGGTGCTGAATCATATACATACCCGCCAGTCGTTGCTCGGCTGGGGGCATTTTCAGAAACATTTGTGCCACTATTTCGTCTGGAAAAGAGGTAGAATCAGTAGTCCATCGGACTGCTGATCGGGCTAGTTCTTGTTCATGCATAGTACTTAACTCACTATAACCGATTCGTGATTTCAGAATGTGATCGGTAGCTTGAAACACTTGTTCTAGAGAACCTTGTTCTGGTGATGGATGATGGAAAGTTGACTTGTGTTCTAGGCGTAAATGGCGATCTGGAAATCTAGATTTTCCTACATACACTATTCTGACGGGATTCTCGTCGTCTACCTCTTCAGTATCAGAGTTACTTTCTTTCTCGCTTACTTGTGCTGCTTTACGCTGTTCGTGTAACTTTATTATTTCTTTACGGATTTTCTTGTACATACTTTCCATAGCACTGATGGTCCTGTGCTTACCCTCGGCTATATTATCACTCCACTTTGTCAGGGTTCTCATTTCGGCTTGATCTTTGGACGGGTAATCTTGTTCTCTTATTAAACAATTAATCAAAAACTTTAGTATCATGAGCTGGATCTCGGCTTTCCTTTGAGACATGACTTCGCCAATGCTTTCTGGATCATCCCCTGTACGGATGAAACGATATATTCTGTCTAGATCTTCTTTCATATTCGGTAGGGTGACTAGATACTCGGCCACCTTTCTTACACGTAATGAATATAAAACCATATTATCCTCGCCTGGGACTGGATCATAGCCGCATTCATTAAGGGCTTTTCTTATTTCTGCTACAGACTGATATCTGGGCGTACGCTGTGACGCTTGTGCATGTAATTCGACTAACGTTAAACGCTTGTGTGGCGGCGGGGTCTGAGGAGGGCCTCCTCCTGCGGCCCCTAAACTAGAGTCGTCAACTGATCCTCTTCGTACTAGTGTGGCAGGAAATTGAAATGCGGGCTGAACTGGTATGGCGGGCTGGACCGGGGGGACCGTAACAGGTACTGCAAGGGGTACCCCGGTGTCTGGAGAAACGGGGAGTGCCTGATTTACAGGGACTGGCGGAGCGCGAACAGGATTTGCATATTCTGGGACTGTGTCGTCCAAATAGGACGAAATGAAAATATCAGCTGCGGTCTGTTTGTGACGTAGCTTGGTCGGAACTAATGGTGGCGGAAAGTTACTGGATGCCTCCGGGGTCGCTTTTGGCCGGCCCTCGGCAAGAAGAGGATACATACCCTTAATAAGAGCATGCCTCTGTCTGTCTGACTGTTCGGTTTTAACTCGTTCACCAATCTCGATTAATTCCCTTTCTTGGGCTCGTTCCAAGGATTCTCTACTTAATTCTGACTTTCTGATTTCTTTTTCGGTTCTTTTATGAAATTCTTTGCGCCATAACTCGATGGCATCTTTCTGTGACTGTCTGGCTTTCTTTTTCCATAATGCTTCTTCTACTCTCATGATGCACTCGGCATCCCATGTGCCTGACACAGGCCATCTATACTTTTCCTCTAACTGTTTGGTATACTCGACCCATAAATCTAGATACAATATGGCGCTTATGCCATGCTTCTGATACATAAAATGACCTGGACTGTCCCTAGGCGGGACAGGAACTGCTGCTTCTAGCAGACCTTTTCTAGTTCTCAACTGACGCAGTTTTGAAAAGAGCGGCATGACTGAACTATAATCTGGACACAATACGATACACAATAAACACGATAACTACTTCACACTCATTCCACGACATCAAGATACATGAAGAACATTCAGAATAACAGTTCGAACAGAATACTACCTGGAATACGGAAAACAGAATACATGAATTTTCTCGAGAACAGAACTGACTAGAACAGAAACTAGATGCACTGCTGAAACAGTACGAAACTTACCGGTCTCATACAGAGACACGTCAGGACCCGTATCCACCGGAGTGGACACTTCGTTTGTGGGCTTGTGTACCACCAACCCACGGACCAGAGTCAATTAAATTGACCCTGTCTAGATACTACCCCAGTAATGGTACTCACCGGGCAGTAAGAACGGAAGGCCTCAGACTGGACGGGACTGCTTGGACGCCGGACGGACGAACTTCGGACTTCTGTTACGGGTGGGCCTCCGGATACCTCGGACCTTGGACTCTCGGCTTGGGCTCTGGTCGGGACTCGCCGCGTTCCTCCACCGTCTCGTCTGGATGCTGGACCGCCTCCTCCGTCTCCTCCGTGGGCCTGAGGGATACTTGAAGCAGAAATATCTGCCGGTGCGCAGAAGAGTTCCGTCACGACTGCAGAGGGTCAGGGGGTCGGCGTGGCTTCACCGACGCGTGGGGAAAGGGCAAGTCCCTGTTCGGGCGCCATTATGTGGTAGATAAATAAATAATACCTCTCTTTTTGAATGCATAAATGAATAACAGATAGCTCAATAAATAAGAGTCAAGATTCGAGGTAGTAGGAGTTTTTGCAGGTTTAATACAGCATAAAGACAGGGACAGGACAACCTGCACAGGAATAGGATGGCAAGCCCTGGCAGCGCTGCCAGGATCTGGACAAGAAGGCTAGGAAGGAATAACTTTTTAATAACAGTACATGAGCATATATACATAACGCAAACACATAGCATTACATCGCAATAGGCGTAGCAGTGGGAAGAGCAATAGGCGTGACGCGTAGCAGTCGCGAAAGATAAGGGTGAAAAGAGGTGTAACAGGGCGTATACATAGACATGTGATGCAAACGTAACAGAATATGTCATGAATGGGGTGGAAACCATGGAGGGGGCTACCTAAGGAGCCGGGACCTCTAACCTGATGGTGCGCTCAAACTGGCAATGACGTGTTACTAGGAGAAGCTGGGGGCTATGAACTCTGTGCTAGGAGCAGAGACTGAAGTCTGGAGAGTCAGGGCGACATGTGCCTAAGCAGTATCTAGTATCTGATGTTTAGAGAACATGTTGATAGAATCCAAATGTTATCGGGGTAAAGGCGAACAGACTCTAAGACTGGAGCATGCATTATTCTACATGTAGTGCGTGATGAAGAATATTAAATGACCATTAAATACAGTATTTCTCTAACGTGGAGACGTGAAGGCTAGACAATGACGGAAACTATTGATGCGATTCAGTAGCTTTGGGAATGCAGAGAAGGAGGACTAACTGATAACTGGAATCATAACATACTCTTGACTCAGAGGCAGAGCCAGGCTGAACCGGGCACTGTAAGGCAGGAAGTAAGTGAAGGGTCGAGGATACAGGTGGGGGCTGTATCGCTCCTCAGCGAGGCTTCAGGGGACAGGAGCTGAATCTGGTGTCCAGGCCCTTTTTAGGCCTAGAAACGGGGACTTTACAATGAAATAACGTGCACACTGAGAAACGTGGCAACGTAGCTTTACATAGGCCTGATATTCGTAGTATTCACGAGAACTGGAAACTGACATACTAAAGGTGGACACAACTATAATTGCGTCTTTAATCGAACATGGGGAATAACATATGCATATTAATCATGCACAGATAACATATGATGGATGACACGTAGGGACACAGAACATAGCAAAATTTACTTTTCCACAGGACTAGTAGCAGGCGTCCTATTTTTGCTACTATTGCTTCGCTATGGCAAACCATGTCACAGACAAGACTCCAGCAACAATGGAAGAAACGATCTTAGCTATCCGCTACCGGGACCGCATAACTAAAGTCCTTGGTTTAGCCCGGCTACGAGATTTAAATATGACCTGGTTTCTTTCATTCAGACCCATGTGGCAGAATTGTGTTATGCCTGTATTAAGGTGCATGCTATGCAGCGAAGAATGCGTGTTGGACACCTGTCTTACACTACAATCAGAAGTACCATTGGATGCAGATACTTTGTTGGGTCCAGTAAAGGCTCACGCATTGTGCTGTCCCCAGCGGCTACCTATCCTGATGACGGCATTCGTGGAGACTTCACCACTGCGATAGAAGGGTAGTGAAGTACTAGATGAAAGCAGCATCGATCAGGTACGACCTTCTGTCAGCTATGCTGATCAAAACATCACTGAAAGCAATCATGCGAATGACTGCATGGTAGCGACTTTGTCCAACCTTGTCGAACTTTCACCAGAAGCCGAATCTGAATTTTGAATGATTATACTGCTTGAATGCATACAGTACCTATACTCATTTCGTGTATCTCGCATACGCCATTTCAAATGCAATACAGAAATATGTATTTTGGGGTGGTCCGGTATACACATGCACTGTTAGTTATGTTTACTATTGCTTAGGTTAGTAAATATGTACATAAAATCGTGGAGTGGGTGTAGTGTGTTTATCTAGGTACCTATATTGATACTCCTATTTCTGACCCTTGTCCGGGTATTAATCACTAAATGGCCATACAACGGCACAGAAACCCGTCTTCAGATTAGGTCATAGCGCATGCTGTCACATTAAGCAAGCCCTATCCTCCAGCCACCTAGAAAGCACACCGAGTTCTCAAAACAAATCAAACCTCAAGCAGACCTGGGAAATCCCCCGCAGCTATTGTTTTGATTACGTTCGAGAACTCCTGAAAAGAATGTAGGAACGACCAGTCTTTATGACATTCTTTTACTGACGTCTTATGTCCATCCTTACGTCAAACTCGGCACCTTTCAGGTATAAATATGCAGACGCTGCCCTAAGCAGAGACACGGTGGTGACGAGCTTGGAGCAGCGCTACTTGCCGGAGAGCCCAGCTGATGCAGGAAGCCCACGGAAGCTGCCCCTCCCTTTTGACGCGCTGAGATAGACGCTGCCTTTTCTCCTGCCGAGAAATTCAGCCTCCGGCGTTCCCAGCCGCCCTCGCGGGTAACTGGGATACCGAGTCCTGAGACAGAGATACCAACCCTCCAGCCTTCTAAATCCCAGGTACTGAACTGACTAACCCCTTACAGAGAATTATTGAGTCAGATTCTTGGCAAAGCAAACTTAACTTAAACTGCTAGTTATTTACTCCCGCCCACGTATTAGGCTTAGGTCAGGTACACCGGGGTAGGCATAGTTAGAAGCACCAGTTGAGTACGATTAGTCAATGTAAATATGTATGTATAACTTTTATCCATTTTAAGTATCATATGGCTAAGAAACCATATCCATGCTTTTACAGTATTATTTTATAATCCTGCTTTTACTGTATGCACTTTACTTAACTATACGTATTGCAATAATAGCGATTAATTTCTCTTGTATGAGAAAAGAGACTGATCAATAAATAACACCTTTTTATTGAACACGCCCGTCTCTTCCTTTTCTCTACAATCTGGTGAAACTAAGAATGCACGTACTGACTGAGTAAAATGATTGTCTTTTCTTTTCACACGACTCTAGAGATATACTCTTGATTAGGGGGAGCAAAGTTGTCATGTTCTATGGTTGTCAGAAACTAAATCCCTTCTTGTCTATCCAGGGAGGTTAAACTCCTCCTTGCCTATTCGAGAAAGTTTCTAGTGAACTCTGAGCTAGCTGGCACACATAACTTTAAGTCTAATATCGTCAGTAGAAGACCTAGTTAATCACAGTCCTACGTCTATACTATTTGAAGATATTATTCCAATGCGCAGAGCCTATTGGGAAAATAGGAACTACACTACAGGGCATTGATTGTCTTCTAGTAGATAATGGATGGAAACGGGAGCAGGGAGATGGGTCTGAAGTTCTTGAGGTCCTCCTGGTTGGCAGAGGGTTTCCTGTGCAAGGGGTTGGTCGCTGCATGTTTCCTGTCTTCTGGGAATGTGGTGGAGTTGATGGAGCAGTTGATGGTACAGCAGAGTTTGGGGGCGATGGAAATGCCAGTTCTGTTGAAAATATGGTGCAGGCAGAGGCCTTAGGGTGATCCTGACTGGATGCTCTTCATGATCTTGAGGGTGTTGTCAGTGGTCAGTGGAGTACAACTGATCAGGGTCTGCTGGGGTCTGGTGTCATTGGGTTCAGTGGTTGTGAGTGGGGTGAAGAGGGTCTTGGGTATCGAGGTTGTTGAAGCTGTCATAGATCTTCTCAATCTTGGGGTGGAAGAAGGCACTGAGGTTGTTGCACAGGTCTCGGGAGGGTGGGATATATGTCATCCCTGTCCTGGTTTTGGTGAAATCTTTGACCACAGTGAAAAGTTCCTTGCTATTGGGTGTGTTGGCGTTGGTCCTTTCTTATAGGACATCTTTCTTTCTTGTTCTGCTGAGGTGGTGATATGCGGTGAAAGCCGCTTTTAAGGCTGAGTTGTCTTCCACGGTCTTGCTGCTCCGCCATCTCTTTTTGAGCTGTCTAGAGGAACGTTTGGACTAATGCAGGGTGGGGGAAAGCCAACACTTTTCTGGAGTGTGGTTTGCCTGGAACTTTCTTGATAGGAGCCAGTGCATCGGCACAGTTAGAGAGCCATTGGTGGAGGTTGCAAGCTGAGGAATTAGCATCCGCAGTCGGAGCTGGGGTGTTGCCGAGGAAGTTGGTGAGCTGTTCTTCTGTGACCTTGTTCCAGCTTCTGCAAGAGTAGCGGTGGGCATGGTGGTGTACAGTGGGTTTAGTGAAGGAGAAGTGGATGCAGCAGTGGTCGGTCCAAGGCAGCTCAGAGGTGACTGAAGGAGACGTTATCACTGGCTGAGAAGACAGGGTCAAGTGTATGCCGTGCTGAGTGGATTGGAGAGGGGACCCGTTGTCTGAGTCCAATGGTGGCAAGATTTTCTAGCAGGGACGATGTGTTCTTGTCATTGGGGTTGTCCAGATGAAAGTTGAGGTTAATGAGGAGGATGTAGTCAGAGGAGGTGAGAGAGTGGGGTGTGATGAAGTCAAGGATGGAGTCGCTGAAAGGAGGATAGGGTCCAGGAAGTCTGTAGATGAGGGTGCCGCAGAGGGTGTTGTTTGGGTGTGTCTGAACCTGAAGGTGTGGGTGCTCGATGTTGGTTACATGGTTGTCTGAGTCTGGATCATGTAGAAATCAGGTGATGTGGTGTCTGGTGTTGAGAGCATGGAGGATGTTGGTGTTGCAGCAGTGGATGGTCCACGGACCGGGGTCTGTGGTGCTGAGAAGAGTCAAGGTTCCTTTCGTGCACCTGCGGTGTGCGTCCCCTGCATGGTTGCGCTGCAGTAACCATAGAGTAGCGTTGCAAGAGGGATGGACTGCAGGGGGCAGGGTTGCAGGAATAGGGGAGATCTGTGCAGGAGGAGGGCAGGGCTTAGAGCGTCTTGCAGCTGCAGGGACACGGCAAGGAAAGGCAGAATGCGACAGGTGAGAAGAGAGGAGAAAATGCAGAAGGCAGAAGGAGAAGAACATAACAAAATAGCAGAGGAAGCAGAAGGTGAATAGCGTGAACACAAAATGTGAAAGGATAAAAAGAGGGTAGATCAGGAGGTGAGGCAGAAGCCGAAAGACAAAGCAATGAATGGCGGCAGCCCCAGTCAGTGGGGCCCAGCCGTGTGCATCAGCATCCACTTACTGGCAATCTCAAGTGGATCTTCGGCCCAGCAGGGGGTAGCAGCAGCCTACTCAGGGCTCAAGGAGGCAGTCTTCAGGGTGGCGATTCGGCTCTGCAGGGGAAGCAAGAGGGGCCACAACACCCTTCCAGGAGCCGAGAGACACTCAGGGCAGGCGAGTGCACCAGAATTCCACAGCGAGAAGCACTGGCCTGCGCCATGACCCCAACCTCAAACAGGTGGCTGAGACCGAGACCAGCTTGCAGTATCACACGAGTGCAGGACGGTAGACATACCACACCCCTGGCCACCCCTGGGGAAGGCACCCCCAGCAGCCTGTGGTCATAGGGGCAAGCGCTCTGTGGCAAAACCCTTAGGTCAGCCCGAGAACTTTGGCAGGAGACCCACAGTGTGGTCACTTGGCAGCGCTGGCTAGATTAGGGCATGGCCTTGTGTGGCCACAGCAGCGGATAGAAGAGAGGGAATGTAGCTCCTGGGAGATCCAGATGGATGAGTGGAGGTGAAGGTCCTTCAGCCGGCAGAACATCTGAGCAATGTGGCCAGCTAGCAGCACTTTGAGTGCATGTGCAGTAGATTGCAGTTCAGTTGCAAGTCCAACAAAATCAAAATATACTTTATTCGGTTTACATATTTGAAAACCATAAAAGTTCACGATACATACTTAAAAATATAGGAACCACAATTATCAATACATTATGTGCAGATCTCCCAATACATGTAATGAACACTGATTTTAAAAAAAAGATTAAAAAAAGATTAAATTCATATAACCTCATCAGGGTTTTTGGGGTCTCATGGCGAATAACGCTAACCAGATATTAAGGGTCCACATAATTTCTATACCTATAACAGGATTTCAGAAAAGCAACCACAAATGGTATACAATCTGGCTTTAAAAGTTGTATAAAATAAAGTGCTGGATGTACCTGTCTAAAATTTAAAAAGCGGGGCATCATAAAAAGAACACGAAGTGCAGCAGGTCCTGAGGAGACAAATTGTCGCAGCCACAGGGTGCTAACACTTGTACTTTATGGCACCCCCTCGGGACGGCTAATAAAAGATGAAAATAATCCAGTCGAAGCCTAGTTAATTAAAACCGCTCGTGAGCCGACAAGGGCCACGTCAGGTATGGCTCCATATCTGGAGTGGACTTGAGCATTAAATACTTGTGAACGCTTTTTTTAGACAATTCCAGTTCGTCCCTGTTTAATTTTTTACACAAGAGTGCCTCACAAAAGCCACATCCTGTCTAGTAATGCTTTTTGGACTTAAAAAGAGGTCCGGACGCCCCAACTTCTCAAAACTGCCCTTTAGGTAGTGTAACCAGGGTATCCGAATCATATGATCCAGGCTCATGATTTCTTTCATTATCTCCTGTGCAGGGCCGGACTGGCCATTGCGGGCACCGGGCAATCCCCCGGTGCGTCGCAAGGGTGGGGGCCGGTTTTGGCCCACGGGGGCCGTTTTGTAACTGGGCCGTTTTTGCAGCATAGCTGCAAAATCGGCCCTGAAACAAAATCGGCCGTAAACCGGCCCCAGCAAAGAGCTCGGTCACATCACCCGCCCCCCCCCCCCCCCGGGGCCAGCCGAGCACTTTGCCAGGGCCGGTTTTGGTTCCCAGTCCAGCCCTGCTCCTGTGTTAGGCCAAGGTCTTCATTAAGCCAACATTTGGGCAAAAAAAGCAGAGGGCGCATAGCCAAAATGTCACTAATAAAAGTTAGGCCAGTCTCTTCGTGTATTACCAGATTCGAAGTACCTTTTAGGGACCCCAAGCAACTGTTTTAGAAAGGTGTTTTATAACACTTGGATACCCTCTAAACCTGTGTCTCCCCACAGTTCACTGCCATAACTAGCGATAGAAACACTCTTTGCTTGGTAGATTTTTAACATTGCCGCTATGGGTCGCTTGCCCATTTTTCTGGCGAAGTTAAAGATTGCGGCGTTTGTCCTAGACTCCTCCCCCCTTTTCTTTCTAAGTAAAGGACCCCAGTCCAAACGGACATCCAGTAAGACACCTAGATAGGATAAAGTTGATGTTAAAGGTACTTTCTCTCCATTCACCATAAATGGAAACTGCTTCTTTGGGCGCAACCCTACTTCCATTACATAAGATTTTGAGTTATTTATAGCCAGATCCCGTTCAGCCATGAATCTGCGAAAGGTATCAAGTAGAATCTGCAGGCTTTTTGGGGTACGAGCTAGAAGAACAGCATCGTCTGCATATAGCAGAACGGGCAGTCCACTTTGGCCTACAGATGGAAAATCAGCCCCAGTGTCTTTTAGGGTCTTGTCCAAATCGTTAATATAAAATTAAAAAGAAATGGGGCTAGGATGCATCCCTGACAAACACCCCTTTCTGTTCTAAAAGTTCTAGAGACCCTCAGATCCTGGGCATATCTGATGTTTGCCTTGGTGTCTTTATGCATGTCCATCAGGAAATCCACCAGATTTGCCTCCACCTCCATGGCCCTCATGGATTGCCACATCTTCCCCCGATTGACACAGTCAAAAGGGGAGGAAAGATCCATGAAGGCCATGTAGATGGTACGCAGCGTGCCACAGTATATTTTCCGAGAATCAAGTAAAGGTTGAGGCACTGCGCCAAGGTAGAGTGGTCGGGGCGAAACCCATATTGTATATCAGACAGGGTCTTGTTTTCATCTGCCCATGCCGCTAATCTGTTTAAAATAACCCCTCCAACAATCTTAACCACAGAGTCGATGAGGGATATGGGTCTATAATTCATGGTAATATTTCGGTCTCCCTTTTTATAGACCGGTACAATTGTTGATATTCCCCACGACTCAGGGCACCCCTCCATCGCCGCCGCATTAATCACTGCAACCAAGATCGATGCCCAAAGTGAGGGATTAGAATTAAAAAGGTCCGGCGGGATGCCATCTGGGCCAGGTGCCTTGTTGCAAGTAAGACCTGCAATACCTTCCTCTACTTCCCTTTTAGAAAATGAAATTGCAACACTTCCTTGAGCTCTTGGCTGCAACCGAGGTGGGGATAAAACACTTGTAAAAATATTGCTAAAATGGGACACCCATTCCCTTCTGTGATATTAGTACCTTGATCCTCAGCTCTTTCCCTTTCAAAGAGAGGTCTGTTAACAATGCTCCATAATCTAGAGCTGCTGCGTAATGTGGGAGGATCTAGGAGTTATCGCCAGGTAGCCTCTTTCAAATGTGACTTCGTTTGGCCAGTGTTTTTTTATAGGTACTGCGGAGACTTCTTATCTGGGAATAGTTCCTGGATGTTGCTTTCAGAGCAACTTTTAATTCTCTGGCAGCTTTGGAGCACATTGGGTCAAACCATTTTGGGTCAGTAACTGATCTATTTTGTGTCGGAGCTGATAACAATGCCCCCACCTTAGAGACAATCCCCTTAAAAGCATTTAAAATACCCTTATGAGGAGTCTGAGTCCACGCAGTAGAGAAATTCTACTGCACATACTTCATGGACTTTTTCATGAAAAAGAGACGGGGTCAGTTGGTTCCATTTGAGTCGGCGCCTTACGTCTGTTGGTTTCAGGGTACCTGGTTCTACCACCCTGTCCCTCTTTTTCATTAAGTTTCCTCCAAATTTCAAACATATGGGATTATGATCACTAAAGGCACTCTCTTGAATTCTGAATCCTAATAATAGTGACTGGATACCTGATGATAGCAGGATATGATCAATAAATGAGCCACCATTGCGCCCTTTAAAAGTCAGGACCATCTGTTTACCAGGTGAAGCTACAAAACGCATAGGAAAAACAAATCATAATCATCTAATAAGTCATTTAATAATTCACCACCTCGTGAGTGCTCAAAATGGAGGCCATGTATTCTTGCACACCCCATATCACCTATATTAGTTAATTCTGGATCCCCAGAGATGAACATTAAAATCACCTGCTATCATAAGGTTATTACTAAAGGGAGTGCAGTACTTCTTAACGAAATTATATAACAGAGATAATGTACAGATCCCCTGTCTATGTACTGCATAGTAAAAATTGATCACACATAGACTTGAGTTACTTTGCCTTAAAACAACTGCCTGGAAGTCGCTATGGGTGGAGGAGAGGTCCTCGATTCTACATTTCAGGGACAGGGATGTAAATATAACTAAACCACCCATCGCTCTCCCGCTGGTTGCTGGAGTGGCTGGGACGAAGAAAGCCCCATAGCCCTCCAGGAAAAGGTTGCAGACAGTCCACCAGCCAGGTCTCCTTAAGACAAATCACAGAGAAGTGTCTGATGAACTGCAACCATATCGGATCCACGATCTTATCTACCAGTCCAGCAATATTCCAAGATAATATGTTATAATCTTCTAATCTGGATCTGTTTCCCAACAATGGAGTAGGTGGATCCTCCATCAACACAGGGTAAAGGGCTACTGACTGCTCCTGGGTGGGTGATGGGCTCTATTTCAGTAACAGCCTCAGTTGGCTCAACAAGTGATGTCTCTAGGGGTACATCAACCAGGCTATCAGCAGCAGGGGGAATAATATCAGCCGGTGATGGTGAGTAAACCAAAGTATTTGCAGGCCCTGGGTTGACACTTAGTCAGTCACATTCGTTTAACCCTGACAGAGCTGCAAATCTGTTTGGTTCCTGCACTATGGGAGAAAAGTAACCATCATTCCTGAGGTGGTGCCTGGTTACCTGGTGATTAAACAAGCCCATTCTTGGGATCCTCACTGGCTTATACGACCAGGCATATCGAGCTCCATTAGGCTTGATCTGGCTTGGGTTCATTGATTTATAAAAGTATCCTGGAGGTAATATCTCTATACCATTATCCATCTTTACTGGGTTAGCGTTTACCCCCCGGAAGATTCTCTCGACACACAAAGGGTTATTAAAATTCACAACAATACAGTCACCCTCCCTTGATTTCTTCGAGTTTCCCAGCCATCAACTCTACGACCCCTGATAACATTATGCACAATTGCAGGCCCCGCATCAGTGTTGCCTAACAACCAATGGGTGACCTTATTTTTAAGTTGTGTGAAGTTTTCCTTTGTGCCCCGTGGGAGGACAACTACCAACGGTGTTGACTGCGGCGGTAAATCAATTACAGCTAGTTTCTGCTGATCATCATTGATGTTTCCCTGTATCTCGCCCCTGGGCATTCCCCCTACACTAGAGGCTACACCTTGTTGAATTACTACCTGAGCCCCACCACGAGTCTGAACAGCAGGTATTCTATCGTTCTGCCCTCCGAAAGAGCCAGCAGAGGATGCACAAGTAATTTGGCGGTTTACTAATATCTCATCTATGTGTGCCTTTTCTGGCTCTTTATGTAAGTTATGGTGAACTGGTCCAGAGCTGTTTCTATTTTGAATAAATTGTATGGCCTTCTGCTGATCTGCTATACTTTGTTCAATATTATGTAACTTTGTCAAAATTGGGCGGAGTTTATCTTCCAGGATACTGCATAATGCAGATTTAAAGACTTCTATCTATGGAGGTTCTGTTGCTGCCGTATCTAATATCCGTGATGCGCCTTTACCTGTTGATGATACTACTGGTACATTAGATTTACTTTTTTGGCTTGACTGCCTAATGTGTTATCTTTTCTTTTAATGCACCCCATAGTTCAAGCCCTAGGATAAAGTCGGGGTTTTTCCTTGCACTGTAATAAAGTATGGACACAAGATAACAGCTCAGCAAACAATCCCTGGGAAGGGGGGAGATATGCTAAATAAAATAAAAGTCACAATATTTGTCCAAAAGAGCACCAGGTAAAATTTCAAATGTCACTAACCAAGTTCCTTGTGAAGCGCTGGTGAAATAAATGGAAAGGGGGTAGCCCCGCCCTGCCTGATCCTGGCTACGACGGGTGCGGATAGGCCCGTCCTTGCCCCGGGCTTCGCCCTGGCAGGGCCCGGGCACGCCCGCGCGTGTCCCGCGCTGCCTGCGGGCTCAGGTGTTTTTAAGCACCTCATGGCGCTCCTGATGATGCGCAAGACCTGCGCCCACGAGGACTCTGGGTAATGTAGTCCAGGAGCGAGTATATTGATTCCCGGTGTGACCGCGTTCGTCCAAGCGGTCTCCCTAGGTCCCCTGCAGTCTCCCTAGGTCCACAGGAGTCACCTTTTGGACAGCAGCAGCAGGGAATCCTGAAACTGACAACAAGTAAGTAGAAGCGTCCCGCGCCGCGTGAGAGCTCAGGTGTTTTTAAGCACCTCACGGCGTTCCCGATGATGCGCAAGACCTGCGCCCATGAGGACTCTGGGTAATGTAGTCCAGGAGCGAGTATATTGATTCCCGGTGTGACCGCGTTCGTCCAAGCGGTCTCCCTAGGTCCCCTGCAGTCTCCCTAGGTCCACAGGAGTCACCTTTTGGGCAGCAACAGCAGGGAATCCTGAAACTGACAGCAAGTAAGTAGAAGCGTCCCGCGCAGCGTGAGGGCTCAGGTGTTTTTAAGCACCTCACGGCGCTCCCGATGATGCGCAAGACCTGCGCCCACGAGGACTCTGGGTAATGTAGTCCCGGGGCGAGTAGATTGATTCCCGGTGTGACCGCGTTCGTCCCAGCGGTCTCCCTAGGTCCCCAGCAGTCTCCCTAGGTCCACAGGAGTCGCCTTTTGGGCAGCAGCAGCAGGGAATCCTGAAATTGGCAACAAGTAAGTAGAAGCGTCAGTTGCAAGTCACTTCCTGTTTCTCGAGGTCTCGATCTTGAGTGAGCACATCAACACTCCACCCATCCAAACCCAACATTCCCGGTGTGACCGCGTTCGTCCCAGCTGTCTCCCTAGGTCCCCAGCAGTCTCCCTAGGTCCACAGGAGTCACCTTTTGGACAGCAGCAGCAGGGAATCCTGAAACTGACAACAAGTAAGTAGAAGCGTCCCGCGCCGCGTGAGAGCTCAGGTGTTTTTAAGCACCTCACGGCGCTCCCGATGATGCGCAAGACCTGCGCCCACGAGGACTCTGGGTAATGTAGTCCCGGGGCGAGTAGATTGATTCCCGGTGTGACCGCGTTCGTCCCAGCGGTCTCCCTAGGTCCCCAGCAGTCTCCCTAGGTCCACAGGAGTCGCCTTTTGGGCAGCAGCAGCAGGGAATCCTGAAACTGGCAACAAGTAAGTAGAAGCGTCAGTTGCAAGTCACTTCCTGTTTCTCGAGGTCTCGATCTTGAGTGAGCACATCAACACTCCACCCATCCAAACCCAACAGCTTAATGTTTTGCGGCTTTTCAAGATGTTGACTTCAAGTAGTCTCTAGGACAGCCTTTAGTAATGTCCCTTAGGAGAATACCCCCTGTGATTGACTACAGGGGTTGAGATACCTCCCTTTATTTCTCTGGCATTGAACCTTCGCAGGCTCCTGGTAGTGCGAAATATAGGGCCTCATTACTATGTTGGTGGGCCCGACACTGACGGCGTGTCAGTGTCAATCCCACTGACATCTGAAACAGCGGTCAGACTGCCGGATTACGATGCGGTCCATCCAACCGCCTGAGTGAGGGACCGACCGCTGCGGTTCTGATGGGCTCAAGTAGCCCATCAGCCCAGCAGTCGAAATGTAATCCTTACAATAAGGGTAGTGCCTGCTGAGGCACTGCCATATTGATTACAATGGCCCTTTCAAATGGCTTTTCAATGGTGGTCCGACCACTATTGAAAGGCTGTCGGAAACAGACTTTGGGGGCCCCATGGATGGCCCCATTCCTTTGCGGCCTCCGCTATGAGGCTCGGGGGGCACCACATGGGCCCCCAGAAACACGCATGCCCCATGTGGTAGGCACCTTGAGGTGCCTGCCGCCGGGTTCAGTGAGGTTTAAAAATATACCCTTGGTATACCTTTTGGGCTTTTGGGCTTGTGCTGTGGCTGGCATCATAATTAGGGCCATAGTTACCTTATAGAGGTTCTGTCCCCACCGCTTTCATCTCACAATAACAAGCATAAATATTTCCATTTGGCATTATTGTGTGAGGAATTCATAGAATCACCTGCCGGCCAGCAGATAAATCAACACAGTTCAGCAGGATTATTCAAAGCATGAAAATAACTAAGAGCTGGCTCTGAAAAAAAAATAATGTTATATCAACAATCAAAGATACGTGCATCAAAATCAAGCAATCCAGAATTAAACTGTATTGCAGATCTCATCTATAGTGCACAGTGCAGTCAAACCCCATATACCTTTCTTAATCCTTGCAATTCCATGCTCATGGACTGCCTGGTATTGTCAGTTTTCAGCTCTGTAATGCAGACATGTTGATGGTAAAAGCCCAGATGAAAGGTGTCACAGACATTTACAAGGACAACCCTCTACAGTCAGGTCCGAGCTGCAGGCATTAATAAATACTTTTTTTTCAATTCATTGGCAGTAAGAAAAGTCCGCTGTGCATCCAATTTTCAATAATGAACAATTTTGTGTGTAAAATTAAGACAGTGCAGTGAAGTGATAGACACTGTTTTTAGATAACGAGTAGCAGGAGCGACAGCACATATTAATGAATCAGAATTGTTTTCTATGTATGAACACACAGATTTGTTGTTAACTTTTCTTCACTCATAAGGATTGTGGAATCTGTATCCCACAGTCCCTATGTGTAAGGAAAAACGAACATACACTTCTAAGTAACGCAATATGTGTGTTTGTGTAAGTAAGGATACGGGAAACTGAAGCCACATATGAGTGTTGGATGTGGTTCTCTCTGCAGTGTTACCCCCTGACCTTATGCATTTACCCTCCACTTTTTTTCTGGACATTTTACAACTTCTAGCCAGTGCTAAAGTGCTTGTGCTCTCATACTTAAACAATGTGGAGACAAACTAATAAGGGCATTGGAACCACCTGCAATGCTCGCGGTGGTCCCGCACTCTCAATTAGGATGAGCCCGCCACACTGGTGGGTGCATGGCGCATTTGTAACATTGCGGTGGGCGGTGCTTTCTGCACCGCCCGCCGTAATGCCAAAAAGGCAAGTTTTGCCTTTCAATGCACAACGTGACAGGCACCGCGCGGTGCCTGCCACGTTGCACATTGAAATGCAGGGGGGTACCACAGATACCCCCCATGTGCACCCCCCACCCTCAGAGTCCCTGGGGGCCCGCAACTGACCCCCGCAAACAATATCCGCATGCCTTTCCGTGGTGGCAATCCCGCCACGGCCACCATATAGATGCCCGCCCGGTCGACTTGTCGACCGGGCGGAAAAGCGGGAGACCGTCTTTCCGTCCGCCGCGGACACCCAGTCATTGTAATATGGCGGGGGTCTTTGCTGCATGGGTTGCGGGTGGATCATCCCCACCGGGACGGCGGTGACTCCCACCGGCCCGGCAGGGGCGATCCTCCAGCCATCCTAATGGGGCCCTAAGTTGGAAATGTCAACTTACAGAAATCTCGAGTCCTAAATATCGTGAGTGAGAAATATCACCAGCAAGAATATTGTGGTCAAGAATATCGATTTAAGGTAAGAAATATCGATTTTAAAAATATAGAAGTCATTAATATTGTTTGCAAAAATATAGTTGTTTAAAATATCGTTTGTTTAATTAGTGTTATGTATTTAAGTATATATGTCATCAGTGATGTCATCAGTGGTGTCACTGACCATGTTATGAATGATGTAATATGTGACATCATCAGCAGTGGATTGCGGGCGCACGAGTTATAGTGAGTCCAACTAACTATAACGTGGGAATTTCAATGGTTTTGTATGAGTAAAATGTTCAGCTAACTATAACTGGTGTGAAACCTATGTTTTTTTCAGTGAATTTCAAAGGTTTTTTAAATGATAATTCATAACTATAATGTGTGTGAAACCTATGGTTTTGTCAGTGAATTTCAAAGGTTTTTTAAATGCTAATTCCTAACTATAACGAGTGTGAAACCTATGGTTTTTTCAGTGAATTTCAAAGGTTTTTTGAAAGCTAATTCCTTACTCTAACGAGTTTGTAACCTACCATTTTTAAAGTGAATTATTAAGTATTTTTAAAAGCTGTTTTTTATAACTATTAATTATAATATTTTTTATAAAAATATATATATATTTTGTTTTCTAAAATTTATTTTTCAATGTATTTTTCCTTTTTTTTTAATCATTTTACCTCAGAGCGCTAAGGGTACGCGCACCCGTAAACACACCCATACACGTAGCGAGAGCGCTATACCGGCATTTGAAAAAATATATGAGTATGTACTTAAAGTAAATAATAATGCAAGACATTCAGTAGCATACTTATAAAAGTAGTATTTTTGATTTTAAATAACCGTATTTTAACTTTAAACGCATTTCCGAAAATCTAACAAAATGTTCTGCAGGCGCGCCGCGTAAGCGACCCCGGAAGCGCCTATGTACGTGCGGCGTAAGCGCCCCCGGAAGCGCTCCAGTGCGCGTAGCGTTAGCGTGCAAAGTCATGTGACCTTAAAATAACACTTTTCATTGGTTGTTAACAGTTTTTTTTACAACTAATGAAAACTCCACCCATTTCCTTCACTACCTCTTTCACTTTGAAGAGAGCAAGACCTGTTCCCTTTTTCACCTCTTCAATTCTTTGGAAAGAATGGCTGCAAGAGCACCAAGCAGCCGTGACTCTGATGAGTTTCTTCATGAGGACCCTCCTCAACCAAAAGTTAAGGAGCACTTCATTTGGAAGTTTTTTAGCATTCCAGAAGGAGAGAAGAAAGTAAATGCTCCTAAGGTGGAATGCAAGATATGCCACACTATTCTTTCACAGGGTGACCCCAGAAAAAAATACAGTTTTGGGAACTCCACCATGATTAGGCATGTGCAAAGAAGGCACTCCCAGAACTATGCCCGGGAGAGTGTCAGGGAGCTGGCACGGAATGCACCGAGGGATGGGGCCAGCACCTCGACTGGTGGTGCAACAGCTTCTGGAAGAGATGGTGAAAGAATGATCCGGAACGTGCAGCCGCAGTTTGCACGCATCAAAATTCTATGTATGGACTGCGATGAACTGCTCTGTTATGGGGAGCAGAGTATTGAACTGATTGCACGGAGGAACACCGCTGCCCTCCTCATCCCTAATTTTTCACCTTTTTTTTTGCTCCTGTTGAGCAGTTTTGGAATCCCTAGTTTTGTTTTTCCCCTGAAAAAAATACAAAAAAATCATAAAATCGTGAAGAAAAAGTTTAAAAAAAATATAAAAAGAAAAGAAGAAAAAAAAAAGTTCTTTTAAGAACTGACTCCAATTCTCCAAAAAGAGCTACATTCTTTACAGAATTTGCAATTCTTTTTTTCTGAGAATGTGTACTGAATATATGAATGAATGAAATGAGTGAATGAAGGGGAGAAAGTGACAGAGCGAACAAGTGTCAGAAGAGGAGTGAGAGAAGGTGAGTTGTAAACAAGAGTGAGTTGAAGTGGAGTGAATGAAGGAGAGTGACAGGGAGTGACGGAAAGAAATGAGTCAAGGTGAAAAAAAGGGATTGATATTGAGGGAAAGAGGGTGAGGGAGCATAAAGTAATAGGAGTGTGAGTAAGGCTAGTGGAGTGAAGAAGAAGGAAGGCGGAGTGAGTGAGAGTGAGTTGATGACAGTGAGGGTTTGAAGATGAGTCAGGGTGATTGAAGGGAAGTGAGAATGAGGGGACAAGGGAGTGAGGCTAAGACATATGGAGTGAGAGGGGAGCAGTGAAGAAGTGAGAGGACAGAGGGAATATGAGAAGGAGTGAGTGAAGTGGAGTAAGGTCAGTAAGGGAAAGGGAATGAGTGAATGAGCGAAGGAAGGGAAGAGAGGGGAAAGGAAGTAAATAAGGGGGACTGAAAGAAAGTGAGTGTGGGAGGGGAGGGGAAGAGGAGTGAACATGGGGAATGACGATAAGTGAAGGAAGTGCAGTAAGGCAACGGGGGTGAGGGAGGGTGAGAGAAGAGCAGTGACTTTGAAGAAAGAAGAGTGATAGAGGGTGGATAAAGGTGAGTGAGCGTAAGACAAAGGGAGTGAGGGAGTGAGGACATAGAGGTAGTGAGAGAAGAAGGCTAAGTAAGGGAGCATAGAAAGATAAATAAGGGAGTGTTCATCAGTTAAAGGGAGTGAGTGTGAAGGAAGGGGGAGTGACAAAGTGAGGGGATGGAGGGAGGGAGTGTAACAGTGAGAGAGTGAGGGAAGGGGAGTGAGGATATGAGAGGACAGAGGGAGTGAGAGAAGTAGTGAATGAAGTTGAGTAAGGTGAGTGAGGGAAGGGTAATGACTGAGGGAGCAAAGGAAGGAAAGACGGGGAAGAGGAGTGAAGCAAAGGGACTGGGAAAAGGTGAGTGCGTGAGGAGAGAAAGAAGAAGGGGAGTTAAGGATGATAAATGAGGATAACTGAGGGAACCGGAGTAAGGAAACCAGGGTGAAGGGAGGGTGAGAGAAGGGCAGTGAGGTTGAGGAAAGAGGGAAGATAGTGGGAGGATAAAGGCAAGTGAGCATGAGACAAGGGGAGTGAAGGAGTGAGGACATAGAGGTAGTGAAGGAAAGAGTGACAGAAAGGGACTGAGTGAGAGAGCAAAGAAAGCTAAGTGAGGGAGTGTGGGTGAGTTATAGGGACTGAGCGAGACAGAAGAGGAGTGAGAGACTGAAGGGACGGAGAAAGTAAGGCTAAGAGAGAGGGATTGGGGAAAGGGGAGTGAGGAAGTGAGAGGACAGAGGGAGTGACTTAAGGAGTGAGAGAATTTGAGTAAGGTGAGTGAAGGAAGAAGAATGAGTGAGGGAGCGAAGGAAGGAAAGAGAGGGGAAGGGAAGTGAAGAAGGGAGACTGAAAGAAGTTGAGTGTGAGAGGGGAGATAGGGAAAGGGCAGTAAACATGGGGAATGAAAATAACTGAGGGAAGTGGAGTAATGGAACGGGGTGAAGTAAACTGAGAGAAGGGCAGTGAGGTTGAGGAAAGAGGAGTGATAGAGGGTGGATAAAGGTGAGTGATTGTAAGACAAGGGGACTGAGGGAGTGAGGACATAGAGGTAGTGAAGGAAAGAGTGAGAGAAAAGGACTGCATAAGGGAGCAAAGAAAGGTAAGTGAGGGAATGTGGGTGAGTTATAGGGAGTGAGCGTGATAGAAGAGGAGTGAGAGAGTGAGAGGACCGAAAGAGTGAGGCTAAGAGTGAGAGAGTGAGGGAAGAGGAGTGAGGATGTGAGAGAACAGAAGGAGTGAAAGCAAGAGAGAGTGAAGTGGAGTAAGGTCAGTAAGGGAAGGGGAATTATTGAGGGAGCAAAGAAAGGAAAGAAGGCGAAGGGGAGTGAAGTAGAGTGACTGACAGCTGGAAAGTGGTGGATGGGAGAGAGGGAAAGGGCAGTGAAGGAATAGGGAATGAGGATAAGCGAGGGAAGTGGAATAAGGAAATGGAGGTGAGGGAGAGTGAGAGAAGGCCAGTGAGGGTGAGTTAAGAGGAGTGATAGAGGGTGGATAAATGTGAGTGAGCATAAGACAAGGGGAGAATAATATATATTTGATAATACAAAATACAAAATAATTTGTACAACATGTTATATGGTTTATTTTTGCTGTTCTCAGAATATATTGAATTTCACTTAAAACAGTGACTTCAATACTACTCATCAGTGGGTACATAGTAACTGCTATTGGTTTGTCTATGGTTTAAAAATGGTAGTCTCTATTTTAGAGTGGGTGTATCAAAGGTTATATTAGGATGTGAGGAGGTGCATCAGATTATCACGTGGATGATGTAATATGTGACGTCATCAGCAGTACATTGCAGGGGCGTGAGTTATAGTTAGGTCTAATAACTATAACGGACAAATTTCTATGGTTTTGTACGAGTGAAATGTCCAACTAACTATAAACACCCTGGAAACCTGTGGTTTTTTCCGTGAATTCCAAAGGTTTTTTAAATGCTAATTTCTAACTATAATGTGCCTGAAACCCATTGGTTTTTTCAGTGAATTTCAAAGTTTTTTTAAATGGTAATTTCTATCTATAACATGCCTGAAACCTATGGTTTTTTCAGTGAATTCCAATGTTTTTTTAATACTAACTTCTAATTATAATGTTCATTTAACCTATAGGTTTTTCAGACACCCAAGAAGGACACAACACTCACTGCCACAACCCTCAGTACCCCCATACCACTCCTCTCCCTACTACCATCAAGGCAGTACAGAACAGGACCGCGAACTCTCCAAAAACGGCATGGTCCCTCAGCCATATAGTAGCTCAATGTTGGAAAATGTGGCAATCATTTTTTCAGCAAATTAGAATTTTTTTAAAAATGCTAATTTCTAACTTTAATGTTTCTGAGACCTATGGGGCATATTAGCAAGGAACCTCGTTAAAATTATCGCTGTTTTATCGGCAGGAAACTGCCGATAAAACGGCGATAATGGCCTTGCTAATATGCGTTATAGAATTCCTATAGAATCCCAGGTTAGATGTGCAGGACATCTAACCTGGGATTCTATAGGAATTCTATAACGCATATTAGCAAGCCCATTATCGCCGTTTTATCAGCAGTTTCCTGCCGATAATACGGCAATAATTTTAACGAGGTTCCTTGCTAATATGCCCCGATGTTTTTTGTGAATTTTAAAGGTCATTTAAATACTAATTTCTAATAATAATGTTCATAACATCCTATGTTTTTCTCAGTAATTTTGAAAAAAAAGTGATATTTTATAACTTTAAGATCCTAAAAATAGTTTTTGTAATTGTTTTTATTTGTTATTTAAACTATATAATGTTTTCTTGTTTTTAAAATATTGCACAACTACATACAGTATGAAAGGGAGCCTAGAGCCATGTCTGAAGACTAACATATGTCATAGACCTACTGATCAAGCAGCTCCGACACCCAAAAACGCCACAACACCCACCACCACCCCCAGTGACCGCCAGCCTCCTTAGCCGATCACTGGCTTCCGCCACACAGGCCCCAAGCGGCACAGTACCGCGAGCTTATGTCTGTACAAACTACTGCCTTCGATATACACTGCAGACAGCAAGGCTCACAAATCAGACGAACTGCAGATGACGCAGTCCAGTAGGCAACAGACATTGCTCAAGTCAACTCCACGTGCCTGTGGGTCCTTCCTGACCGCTGCCTCTGGCCTACACTGTGGTGAGTAGGGCTCATAATTCAGATCGAGTCGGGATTGCAGATGACGCAGTCCAGTAGACAACAGACATTGCTCAGGTCACTGCCACGTGCCTGTGGGCCCTTCTTTACCGCTGCCTCCTGCCTCCGCTGCAGTGAGTAGGGCTCAGAATTCAGAGTGTCTTGCGAATGCAGATGACGCAGTCCAGTAGGCAACAGACATTGTTACCAGTACGGCCTACCCAAACGACGCATCATTGGCACAGTAGATAGCACATGTGGAACTGTGTCCCGAGTCCTGAATGGCAGTGACCCAAAATCTGTGGCAGCGACCACAGCACCAGACTCCCTTAGATCAGTAAGGCGTATTTCCATATGGAAGGCCGGCGACACGTGGTGCCACTAACCCTGTTCAACACAAGCCAATAGCACATCTGGAACTGTGCCCAGAGTCCTGAATGGCAGTGACTCTAAGTCCGTCGCAGCGACCACAGCACCAGTCTCCCTTTGATCAGAGAGGTGTATTGCCAAATGGAAGACCGGCGACACATGGTGCCACTAACCCTGTACAAAGCAATCCACAACGCATGGTGCCGCTAACCCTATTCAACACAAGCTGGCGACACGTGGTGTCACTAACCCTGTTCAACACAAGCTGGGACACATGATGCCACTAACCCTGTTCAACACAAGCCAGCGACACGTGGTGTGACTAACCATATTCAGCACAAGCCGATCCCACATGTGGAACTGTGCCCTGAGTCCTGAATGGCAGTGACCCCAAGTCCGGGGCAGAGACCACAGCACCAGACTCCCTTCGATTAGTGAAGCATATTTCCACATCCAAGGCCGGCGACACCTGGTGCCACTAACCCTGTTCAACACAAGCCGATCCCACATGTGGAACTATGTCCTGAGTCTTGAATAACTATGACCCCAATTCCATGGCAGTGACCACAGCACCAGACTCCCTTCGATCAGTGAGGCGTATTCCCATATGCAAGGCCAGCCACACGTGGTGCCACTAACCCTGTTCAACACAGGATGATATCACATGTGGGACTGTGTCCTGAGTCCTGAATGGCAGTGATCCCAACTTTGTGGCAGCGACCCCAGCACCGGACTCCCTTCGATTAGTGAGGTGTATTTGTATATTAAAGGCCAGCTACACGTGGTGCCACTGAACCTGAACTACACAGGCCGGTGGGGCCACCAACCTATGCACGTGGCTGTGGGCCCTTGCTCACCGCTACCTCTGGCCTACACTGTGGTCATCAGGGCTCACAATTCAGATAGAGTCACTATTGTAGATGACACAGTCCTGTAGACAAGAGACATTGCTCCAGTGCGCCCTGTCCGCACCAAACATTATCACAGGCTCATACACTCTCAATGCGTCTGGTGCCACTAACTGTGCATCTCAACTCAATGCCACGTGGCTATGGGCCCTTGCTGACCGCTACCTCTGGCCTACACTGTGGTCACCAGGGCTCACAATTAAAATGAAGTCTTGATTTATTAATTACAGAGTCCAGTAGGCAAGTAACTATCACACTTCCACTCCCTGACTCCCTGGGCGAAGCTGTGTCTAATGCTAGCCAAGTGAAAGCTTGGAAAGGAGATTGTGGTTTTTAAACTGTTTTAACCTTTTTAAATTAAATCTGCTTATTTGCACTACTTTTGAAATTTAATCTGTTTATTTGCACAGACTCACCTAGGAGGACGGGGTCCGTTACAGAGGGGAGGGAGCTACTCTTCCGGTTAGCGGTTCAGTAGCGGTGCGGTCTAGTGTTTGTGACGCTGGCCATGATAAATTGAATGCTGCTGCGAACGCGTTGCGCTGACTCCCTGGGCGAAGCTGTGTCTAATGCTCGCGAGGTGAAAGCTTAGAAAGGAGATTGTGGTTTTAAAACTGTTTTAACCTTTTTAAATTGAATCTGCTTATTTGCACTACTTTTGAAATTGAATCTGCTTATTTGCACAGACTCACCTAGGAGCACGGGGTCCTTTACAGAGGGATGTATGATTGAACAACTACTGCCTAAACCACGAATTCCTTAACCACGAAGGCTAAACATCGAGCAATGCCAAACAACTACATTTCTAACAACGAGTTCCTAAACCACGAAATATATTTAAATTGTTTTTTACCCATTTTCACCAATATGTTCTTTTTAATCCACATGTTTTTGACATTTAAAAATATATATATATATATATATAATAATAGATAATTTTTTAAATAAAGAATAGTCAGTTGATTATCCTTAAATGAGCGTATATTGTAATAGACAGTCATATTTATGAAAAACAAACTGCATAAAGTCAGTAATTAACGCTAGGAAACACTGACATTAGCAGGCGTTTGCCACCGGTCCTGGTCGCCTGCCGAGTGAGTCATGCCGGGAGGGGGGGCGGGGGGAGGCAATGAGCATGACAGTTCTTATGAGGCGGATGGAGAGACTCGCGAACGCCCTGTACCCAGTCACCGAACCACCAGCACCAATGCCAGACAATTCCCTACGAAGTTATTCCCCTGATGTGCTGCCAACCTGGAAGGATGTAGTCTGGCTGCAGCCCCGCAATGGTCTGTGCCCGCATGCCTGCTACCGAATATTTCATGTTTTAGGGGGTGCAGTCGTGGATCAAATTGAGCTGCTAAGTCTAATGATGAAAGCAGGCTGCAGACCCGCAATAGTCAGAACATGCATGCCAGTTGCTTAGTGAGTCATGCCAGGGGGCAATGAGCATGACAGTTCTTGTTTCTGCTATTTACCGACGTGCATCCAAGCTGGAAGGATGAAGTCCGGCTGCAGCCCCGCAATCGTCCAATCACACCAGACATTTTTGCCCCGACATTTTTGCCCCGACGTGGAAGGATGAAGTCCGGCTGCAGCCCCTCAATCGTCTGTGTCCACATGCCTGTGACCGAATAATTCATATTTTAGGGGTTGCAGTCATGGATTAAATTGAGCTGCTAATGATGAAGGCAGGCTGCAGCCCTGCAATAGTCAGGCCATGCATGCCAGTTGCCTAGTGCGTCATGCCAGGGGGCAATAAGCATGACAGTTATTGTGATGCTATTCCACCAACGTGCATCCAAGCTGGAAGGAGGAAGTCCGGCTGCAGCCCTGCAATCATCTGAGCCCACATTGAGAGGGCAGACATTTTTTAAATCGAGGTCCTACGCAGGACTCTATTCCACCGATGTTCCTGTGGTTTTCGTGGTTTAAGCAAGTCGTTGTAAATGATGTCGTTGTTAACGGATTGGTCGTTGTTCGGGATTCGTGGTTTAGGTGACTAGTTATTCAAACTTCGTTGTTTAAGAGGTTTCCCGTTACAGAGGGGAAGGAGCTACTCTTCCGGTTAGCGGTCCAGTAGCGGTGCGGTCTAGTGTTTGTGACGCTGGCCATGATAAATTGAACGCTGTCGCGAACACGCAGCAGACGCGTGCAGCGGGCGCGCCAAAGGCGCGCCTAAGGCAAGCCCGCCTGCACCCGTCCGCGCTCTAGCCGGGCGCAGGGCCCGTCCCCCTGGTCCGGCATCACATAAATGAATACAATACTCAAGGAGCGAACTTCTTAATCTAAATCCTGGTAAGAAGTCTGTATGTTGCTCTCAAATGTCCCTGGACACTGTCTGCCATTCAAGAAAGAGCTCCTCTTGTGGTAGTTGCCATGCTTTTCTCCCGGCCATTCTGAACCTTCCCATATCACAGGAAGCTACACATAAAGTTAAAAACCAGACTGACTCTGATGCTGATTCTTTAAAATGTATATTGCTGAATACAAGATCCCTGGTTAAGCACAGTACAGAATGTGCCTTACTACTGGAGGGCTCTAAAGCCAAAGTGGCTTTTTTTATGGAGACATGGACCGACAATCCTACCGGTCCGGACCTGGTCAAGGCAACTCCGCCTGGGTTTCAATGCCTTACCCTCGATCGGTATGGGAAAAAAGGGGGAGGACTTGCAATTATCTACTGCGAATCGCTCTCATTGAACTCGGTTCCGCTCTAGCGTTTAACATTTACGCTGAAAATCACAGAACACTTAGGGGCATATTAGTATATCACCCGCCAGGAGCTAAGGGTGGGTTCTTAGACTCTGTGGGGTCATTAATTGAAGAAGGAATGAGTCAGAATCCTATTCTGTGTTGGGTGACTTTAATTTCTATCTTGAAGATCCCACTAATCCCGACACGATCCGGTTAGAACAAATTATCGGGGCTGGAGGTCTTACACAACTGGTGGAGTCTCCCACTCATGAGAAAGGCCATACCCTGGATGACATTTTTTCTAACAACAAGGACATAGGGAAGATTTCAGTCTACCCGGTTCCGTGGTCAGACCACTGTGCCATTCAGGTCGAATGGGATAATCATTGGGTCCACCCAATTACTACAAAACCGACCCAAGAGGTCGCCACTAGGGCCTGGGCGAAATTAGACACTGTGACTTTTGAAAGCTTTCTCTTAAATTCATTGGTGAATCTTCCCTCGGATGTGGATGAGGCGACAGAGATGTACAATAATTGGCTATCTAAGGCCTGTGATGCTTTAATTCCCATAAAAATTGGATCCCTAAACGAGCTTTACCCACTGCTCCTTGGTACTCAGATGAACTTAAGGCCAATAAATTGGTGTGTAAACAATCTGAAAGGGCGTGGCGTAAACACTTTAACACCTTGAATGCTATGGGGATTTTTCTCCTGTGCTGGAAAACTACAGATACCACTTTACATGACGAGCTGGGCTCGTCATCAGCGTAGCAGGAGGCTACTGCATGACGAGCCCAGCTCGTCATGAGCGTCGAAGGGGATAATGAAGAGGCCAAGATAAAATATAAAATCTGCATCACAGACTATAAACGCCTATTGGTAGCAGTAAAGAAGGATTATTACTCAAGGCAAATTGAGTTGGCTAAATCTGATGCCAAAGAACTTTTTAAAACAATTATTAAATTATCTACCCCTACTACTACTAAAAATCATGGCCACCCTGAACTCTGCAATGAAATAGCAGGTTTTTTAAACAAAAAATTGACAAAGTTTTTTCATCCTTCTCCGAGACGATCACTAAAAATCAAACTAGTACTAAAGTAATGGATACAGGAGATGGTGGATCCTTACTATCATTTAACTCGTTTACACCCTTGGATAGGAAAGATACGCTCAAAACACTTAATATGATTAAATCTGGAGCACCCAGTGATCCATGTCCGGTACGGATAATTAAACAAATCCCTGATACTATAAGTACAGCATTAACCCCGCTGCTGAATGCTATTATGACTGCTGCTGTATTCCCAGGTGTATGGAAAGAAGCATCTGTACTACCTCTCTTAAAGAAGAATAATCTGGACCCTAAGGACCCCAACAACTACAGACCAATCTCTAGGCTCCCAAGATATTGGAAAAGGTCATGAATAGCCAACTCAGTGCTTTTATCCATCTCAATAACTCTTTGGATATATCACAATATGGCTTTAGAGCCTATCATAGCACTGAGCTGGCTCTGCTAAAATCCACAGAGGAAATTCGAGAAGCAGTGGAAAGCGTAGGACAGGCCGTACTTCTCCTTTTGGATCTGTCCGCGGCTTTCGACACGGTCCATCACAAAATATTGATGGACCGGTTGTCGGAAGTTGGCTTTAAAGGGTCGGCATGGCAGCTCAAACAGTCCTTTCTATCCAACAGGTTGCAGACTGTTGTTTTGGATGGGATGACCTCAGAACCTTTTACTCTTCCTTGTGGGGTGCCACAGGGCTCATCACTTAGCCCAACTTTATTTAACATTTATGTGGCACCACTGGCAGAAGTAATTAGGTCCTTTGGCTTTCAGCTTACCTCCTGCGCTGATGACACCCAGATCGTGTTATCGCTGACAGAGGGAGCTGAAAAGGAGACTGGGTCTCATTTTTATGAATGCATGAGTGCAATATCAACCTGGATGTCTTCCAATTGCCTAAAATTAAAGTCCTCCAAGACCGAGGTTTTGAAATTTGGAAATAACCCTCGAGTCTGGACCCCAGCGTGGTGGCCTGAGGACCTTGGGAAATGCCCTGAACCCGTTAGGAAAGCTAAGAATCTGGGGGTTCTGGTGGACACTAAGCTTACAATGGGAGACCAGGTTAGCATGGTGTCCTCAGCCTATTTTATGGTTTTAAGGGTAATTAGGAAGATCAAGGCCTTCCTTACTAAGAATAACTTGAGGACAGTAGTGACAGCTCTTATACTGTCACGCCTGGACTATTGTAATTACCTATACCTTAATGCTCAAGAACAACATTTAAATAGGCTTCAACTGGTCCAGAATGCGGCGGCAAGAATGCTGACTGGAACTCATAAGTTTTTTTTGGTTAGAAGCCAACTGAAGGAACTACACTGGCTTCCAGTGAGATTGAGAATCCGCTTTAAAGCTCTGTGCACTGTTTTTAAAGCACTTAATGGAATAGGCCCAGAGTTCCTCAGATGTAAGCTGCAATGGTATATTCCAGGCAGAAACCTAAGATCCTTAGGTGCTAAGCAAGTACAAGCGGCCTCTTTTAAAAAAAGAAAATTGGGGAGGCTGAGGTTTCACTGTCTGTGCATCCAGAGCATGGAATGACATGCCCTTCATGCTTAGAAATGCTCCGGACCTTCTGTCCTTTCGCAAGGGTTTAAAAACTCTGCTCTTTTCCCAATAAAACTATTTTGCCTCTCAGGTAGTCAGTATCTAGCGCCAGGACACCTCAGGGTAACCGTGCGCTCTACAAGAATAAATAACATAACATAACATTATATCCTTTTAGTATACTTGCTTAAAGAACTTTTTTTTATATAAGTTATAGCTTTAGTACAATGACCACATTCATCTTCAAGTGCAAATGAACACTCAATAGCAGTCTACACTGCGGGCAGAAGAGCTCGCAATTCGAATTTTAAATGCTAATTTCGAACAACAAGATTGAGCTAAGAAAATACAACACTTCGACAGTGTATTCTATACATATTTCATCTTTTCATGATACACCTACACTGCGGTCAGTAGGGATCACAATTAAAATTAAGTCTTGATTCATTAATTACAGAGTCCACTAGGCAAGTAACTACCACAGGCTAACAACCTACTGTTGTAAATAAAAGGTCCTCTGTAGCCAAGTGATGTATAACTATATTGTAGATTTATTTATAAGATGACAGCTTCAGATAAGTTACTGGAAGATGTGAAGTCCAGGTGATGCCCCACCAGGAGCAGTCTCTCTCCTGCTCAGCCTGCACATTCCAAATGACATTTCCAATCCTCACCAGGCACCCATGAATTCCACAACATTATCAATCATCCAACATTCCAGACATCTCCAAGCACACCAACACTCATTCTGGCTGAGCAGTAAGGAAGAGATACATAGGCAAGGGGAATACAAACAGCAGATCATAACACCTACATAATATCCTTTTAGTATCCTTTCTTCAAGAACTTTTTTTATATCAGTTATAGCTTTAGTACAATCACCAAATTCATCTTCAAGTGCAAACAAACACTCAATAGCAGTATACACTGCAGGCAGCAGAGCTCGCAATTCGAATTTTGGGCACGTGGTGCCACTAACCCTGTTCAACACAAGCCGGCGACATGTGGTGCCACTAACCCTGTTCAACACAAGCCGGTGACACGTGGTGCCACTAACCCTGTTCAACACAAGCCGATCTCACATGTGGAACTGTGCCCTGAGTCCTGAATGGCAGTAACCCCGACTTCATGTCAGCGACCACAGCACCAGACTTCCTTCGATTAGTGAGGCATATTTGCATATGGAATGCCGCCGACACGTGCTGCCACTGAACCTGAACTATGCAGGCCGGTGGGGCCACCAACCTATGTATGTGGCTGTGGGCCCGTGCTTACCACTACCTCTGGCCTACACTATGGTCAGCAGGGCTCACAATTCAGATAGAGTCGCGATTACAGATGACGCAGTCCAGTAGATAATAGACATTGCTCCAGTGCGCTCCGTCCGCATCATGCATCATCACAGGCACATGCACCCTCAATTCTTTGGGTGCCACTAACTGTGCCCCTCAACTCAACGCCACATGGCTATGGGCCCTTGCTGCCCGCTACATCTGGCCTACACTGTGGTCATCAGGGCTCACAATTAAAATGAAGTCTTTAAAATTAAGTCTGCCATGCCCGAGGGGCCGGTGCCCAGTTCCAACTGTGGGTTGCTTTTTGGAGCAGTCTGGGGGGCTGATTTGGGCGATGTCACTGTTCTTCGGATACAGCCAGTGGCCCAGTGGGTGTCTAAATGGCCTTTCTGGAGGCAGATGGGCGTCATTACCTTACGTTTAGCAACAGGCAGAGGTGTCACTTCCTTTCCCTCACAGGGCCAGCCCATTAATGTATACATACTTACCAGAGCCCAGAGCAGGGGGCCTGAGCAGAAGTGGCCTCACTTGTTTTTAAGTCACCAGTGTAAACGAATGTGTGCATTTCCCCCACCCCCTCGGTTTTTAAATAAAATGTCTCCGAAGCAGTGTTTTGAGGAAAGGCAATATGCAAATGTGGGCCATTTTTTTTTAAAACAAATTTTTTTATTGTCATATTTGCATAAGCAACACAAGGCCCTGTCTCCCAGGGGAGCCTGCAACAATAATGATCACAATATCAATTGCAATTGACATTTTCATAGTAGCAACAAACATTGCAAAAAGAAACTAAGAAGCACCCCCCTACCCTACTCTCCTCTTCCAACCACCCTTCCCAACTCCCCCTACCCCCCAACACCCCCCTCCACCCCCCACCTCCCCCACACCCCCCCACCCAAACGGTCGCACAGCTCACAATAAGTCCAAAAACCACTCCAGCATGTATTAAACCATACACATAATAGGCTAAAAATAACCCATTCATCCTGTCCATTCCATGCTCCAGACTCTCCCACATTTCCCCTCTCACCCATCTTGAGGGAGATCATCCTGTTCCACTGGAGGCTCCAGCCACACCCCCCTATAATCCGCCCAGCGTTTCCAAATTTTAAAATGCTTCCGCGGACAGCCCTGGCTACAAAGATCGGGCGCTCCAGTCCCATGTAAAAATCCAAACCCCTCTTCCAGACCGTCATCTTAGGGGCACGGGGGTCTTTCCACCCTTTAGCTATGTCTCTCTGAACAGTGGTAAGGCCTAGTAACATCAAGTGCCTCTTGTATATGTTGCCCCCAACCCCATCCATGACATGCAATAAGGCAATTTGTGGCGTGTTCGGGAGCTCCCACCCCAACACCTCAACTAAACAGGCCAGAACCCCTCTCAAGAAGCGCGCCACAGTCCCGCAGCTCCACACCGTATGAAGGAATGTCCCGTCCTCACAATGACAGCGAAGACAGTTCGGCGAGGCAATCAGACCCGCCCGATAAAGACGAACTCTCGTGTAATAAACCCTGTGTAAGTATTTGAACTGGATTAAGCGGAGACGCATCGCTATGGCGGCACCCCTGGGTGAAGCCAATGCCTCCCTCCAATCCTCCTCCTCCAGTAGTAGTAAGTATGCTTGCCTCCAGGGGGTTGAAGTCCGGGAGGGTCTCCAGTCCTACCAAACTAGGGGACAGGGCGTGGCGAAATTGAAGGTATCGAAAGAATTGAGAGTTAGGCATTGTTGGAACCCGAAGGTCTCTGGTTGGCGCAGGTAGGTACTTGCGACAAGCAGGGACCCTGAGACCCAATCGTCAGGGCAAGGGAACTACTCCTTCGAATAACCCCTGCTCACCCTCTAGGTAGTGTGGCGCAAGCAGACAAGGCTAATCCTCAGGGCGATAGTAAGTTAAGCATTTATGACCACACACAGTAAACCCACTGACCCACCACAAATGGACACCAGTCAAATGTTTGTATCAAAAATACGTATACTTTATATAAAAGATATATTCAGGATTATCACAAGACCAACAATAACGTTTTAGCGAATGGGAGCCACCAGATTACAATAGGCAAACTTAGTCTTTGAATGTTCGTCGTTTCAGCAAGGTACGATGACAGGGAAATAAGAACGTTGCGGACCCTGGATCCGATAGGAACTCGGGCGGAGTTCAAGTGTACCTTGCTTATGGAAGTCCGAGGCATTTCAGGCGCGACTGGTGAGGGAGGACCCCGAACGAGGCCGACGGTTCTCCAGAGGATCTCTCCGGCTCGGTCCCCCTTGAGGAGCGAGGCGGGGGAGCTAGACTGTGGAGGGTTGCGGCGATCCGGGATCGAAGCAGCTCACGGGACGAGGCGCTGTTCAGGTCTGCGGGACGTACTACTTCTTAGCACGCTGGGTCGTACTCGTGGATCTGTGAGGGGTGTCACGTTCTCGGGCAGACGGGTGCAGCACCAGGCTTCCGGTACCACTGTACAGGGAGGCCTTTCTTGAGGTGCGGCACGAGCCTTGGTATGCAGGAGGACAAAGCGAGACAGTCAGGTACGTTGCATCGTACGGACCGTCCGAGGCTATGGAAATGTTCTCCGTGCAGATTCCGGCTGGAGAGATGAGAGGTGCACAACACGCTCCGTTAGCGGCGAGGTGACAGGAGAGCAGGCGGCCCGGCACTGAAGCGGAGAGCGACTCAGGGATGAGCGGGGCTCTCTACGGCAGGGTGACCAGGCTCCGAGCTGTCACGACCTGGGAGGGGGCGAAGGCACCCGAGTCACAACTCTGGCGAGGGAATAAGAACTAAGGCCCAACAGCAGACGGGCACAAGCAGATAGAACCCAGTGGTCCTGGGGTTCCGTTCAGGGGGCAAGCTCTCGATCAAGCCCTTGGAGATCATTTTAGGCACAAGTCTACAAAGTCCTTTCTGGTCCTTTCCTCTCCGTTCTCAGCAAGGCACCACTGCAGGCCAGTCTAACCGGATACAGACTGGTTTCCGTCCTTCAGCTTCTCTTGGTCCTTCTAGTCAGGCAGAGGTTCATCGTGGTCAAAACTGGATCTGATTTGTAAGGAGCGGAGCTCCTATATTTATACTGAGTTTCTTTTGTCTTTGCAGGCCAGGGGGCCTGAGCTTGGTTCAACCCAGTTCTGGAGTACTTTGTTGACAGGACGCTGCCGTCTTCTTTCAGAGTTCAGGGCAGAGACATCAGACGCTCCGCGAGCGGTGGAGCCAGCATTGTGGTGGTGGAGCACAACCCTATTCAGAGTCACGGACTACTCCGCCCACCCATCCTGGAGTAAGCACCCTATTCACCACCTGGAGCACCCGACTATCCCCGGGAATCTCCCAGCCCTGTCACTCACGCAAACCAAGACAGCCGATACACATCCTGGCAGAGGCGGTTGAACAGTTAGGCGAGCAAAGGCTAACTTTCTAAAAGTAGCGTTTGCAAACACAGGATATTAAAATAAACCTTACTAAGGAAGTATTTTATTATTCTGAGATCAGGCATACTAAACTTGACCTGCTACCGTGTTCCCGGAGCCTGCCGGGACTATAGCGTGTAATAGCTCCAACAGCTCGTCTGGCCTAAGAGAACAAGTAGCCCTTCAATAGTGAAGAACCAAAAAGGGCGGTAATTCACTACTAGGACATGCCATACTCTAGGCTTGTCCTACCTTACGCTTGCAATGCACCCTGCCCGTAGGCCTACCATAGGGGTGACTGATATGAAGGTGAGGGAAGGTTCCGGGACTGGCAAGTGTGGGCACTTGCGCAGTCAGCGTGCCAGTGCGAGACTGTACGCGGGGTCTGCAATGGCGGACCCGAGACACATTTTACGAGGCTGCTTCTGTGGGTGGCGCAACCAGCGCTGCAAGCCCACCAGCAGCATTTGTATTTACAAGCCCCGGCACTCCTCGTGCGCCTTACTGGGGACTGACAGTAAACCAAACAAGCCAATTGTGGTAATCAATTACATATACACTTTACATTGGGAGCACTTGCACTGCGGCACGGATTGGCCGTGGCGCAGTGCCCTGAGCGTCGAACACCAGCAAAACATCGGAGGCACATCAGCAAAAAGTGGAAGGGAAACTCACGCCAAGGTGCCAGGTCTAACACGTGTCCCCTCCAGCTGAAAGGTGAGGAGAACTACCCTACCCCAGGGAGTTCCTCATCACTAAGGTGGAAAAACCTTGACAGACCGTCAGCATTGGCGTGGTCTATGCCAAGGCGGTGTTCCACCGTAAAGTCCATACTCTGTAGAGAAATGGACCACCTCAACAGTTTCGGGTTCTCACCCCTCATTTGCATCAACCATCTGAGGGGCCTGTGGTCCATCTGAACTCGGAAGTGAGACCCAAACAAGTAGGGTCTTAGCTTCTTCAGGGCCCAGACCACAGCAAAAGCTTCTCGCTCAATCGCACTCCGCTTCTGTTCCCGTGGAAGTAACCTCCGACTTATGAAGGCCACAGGGTGATCCCAGCCCTCCTCAGTCATCTGTGAAAGGACAGCCCCTATCCCATGCACTGAAGCGTCTGTCTGCACTATGAACTCTTTGGAGAAATCAGGAGCCAGGAGCACGGGCGCCATGCACATGGCTTTCTTCAGGGTGTCGAAGGCTTCCTGACAAGCGTCGGTCCAGATCACTTTCTGGGGCTGCTTCTTCGAAGTCAGCTCTGTCAAGGGGGCAACGATGGTGCCGTATCCCTTGACAAACCTCCTGTAGTACCCGGTGAGTCCGAGGAAGGCCCTCACCTCCGTTTGGGTCTTGGGGGCTTCCCAAGCCAGGATGGTCTGAATTTTGGGTTGAAGGGGCGCCACCTGGCCGCTCCCGACTTGGTGTCCCAAATACACCACCGAACCCTGCCCGATCTGGCACTTGCTTGCCTTGATCGTGGGGCCTGCCTTGCGCAGAGCCGCCAACACTTCCCAAAGGTGCCGCAAATGTTCTTCCCACGTTCCGCTGAACACTGAGATGTCGTCCAGGTAGGCGGCACTGAACGCTTCCAGTCCAACCAACACCTGGTTGACCAACCTCTGGAAGGTGGCAGGGGCGTTTTTCATCCCGAAGGGCATAACCCGGAATTGGTAGTGCCCATCTGGGGTTGAAAACGCTGACCTCTCTTTGGCCCCGTCAGTTAAGGCAATCTGCCAGTACCCAGACGTTAAGTCAAACGTACTGAGGTACCGGGCAGCTCCCAACCGATCGATGAGCTCATCAGCTCTGGGGATGGGGTGCGCGTCAGTCTTCGTGACCGAATTGAGTCCTCGATAGTCCACACAGAACCGGAGTTCGGGTGTGGCTCCCGGCGCCGCAGCCTTCGGGACCAAGACCACTGGGCTGGCCCAAGGACTGCTGGAGGACTCAATCACCCCAAGAGCGAACATCTTTGAGACTTCCTCCTTGATGCAAGCTCGTACCCTGTCAGTCACGCGGTAAGCCTTGTGTTTCACTGGCAAGCTGTCTCCCGTGTCCACGTCATGGACGCACCAATCTGTGACACCCGGAACCAGGGAAAACAAGTCAGGGAATTGCCCCAGCAACTGGCGGCAATCGTCCTGCTGTTCGGGGGTCAGGGAGGGTGAGAGGTTTACTCCATCCACTGACCCATCTCGCTCGGAGTCCACCAAGAGGTCCGGAAGAGGCTCGGTCTCCTCCTCCATTCCGTCATCGGTTGCCAACAGCATGCCCACTTCGGACCTCTCCAAGTGGGGCTTAAGGCGGTTAACATGTAGGACCCGTAAAGGGTTCCTGGGAGTTTGCAAGTTCACCAGGTAGGTGACAGGACTCTTGCGCTCCACAACCTCAAATGGACCCGTCCACTTATCCTGAAGTGCACAGGGCTCCACTGGGGGCAAGACCCACACCTTTTGTCCAGGCTGAAGCTCTACCAGAGTGGCATTCTGGTCGTACCACCGCTTCAACTCCTCCTGGCTGGCTTCCAGGTTTGCCTCAGCAAGTTGCCTGAATCGCCTGGTCTGGTTTCGGAAAGCCAGCATGTAGCTATATACATTCTGGGGAGGTTTCCTGGGAGATTGCTCCCAGCCTTCCCTAACCAGACTCAGAGGTCCTCGCACCGGGTGACCATACAGAAGCTCGAAGGGACTGAACCCGAGCGACTTCTCTGGCACCTCTTGGTACGCAAACAGTAGGCATGGTAAAAGGACGTCCCACTTACGCCTCATCGGTCCTTCTAGGCCCATGATCATGCCTTTCAGGGTTCGGTTGAATCTCTCAACCAACCCGTTTCCTTGGGGGTGGTAAGGGGTGGTGAACTTGTACGTTACACCATACTCTTGCCAAAGGGACTTCATATATTTCGATATGAAGTTGGTGCCCCTGTCAGACACCACCTCTAGAGGGAATCCTACTCGAGAGAAAATTCCCATCAGTGCCCGTCTCACCACGGGGGCCGTCACTGTCCTCAGAGGGATTGCTTCAGGGTACCGGTGGCATGGTCCACCAAGACCAGAATGAACCTGTTGCCCATGGCTGTTTTGGGGTCCAGAGGCCCCACAATGTCAATTCCCACTCGCTGGAATGGGGTACTGACGACGGGGAAGGGTTGGAGGGGAGCCTTGTTCTTCCCTCCGCACTTACCGCTTGCCTGGCAAGTCTGGCAAGGTCTGCAATGAGCGTCTGAGCTCCGATGCATCTGGGGCCAGTAAAAGTGGGTGACAAGCCTGTCATAGGTCTTGTCCATCCCCATATGTCCTGCTAACGGCACATCGTGAGCCAAACCCAGTAGGAAGGCCCTGAACTTCTGGGGTACCACCAGCACTCCTCGAGGTCTGCTTCCTCCTGGGCCGTGAGAACATCGGGGACCGGCTGTCCGCGCCCCCTGTGCTGCCTCTCTAAGGCCGGTTCCTGGGCCTCTCCTTCAGGCTCCAGGACCTCTTCAACACCCCTACTGGCTGCCATGGACCGTGTCGTCACGCACGCCCAGTCGGGTAGACCCACCATGCGCAGATGAGTCGTTTTCTCCACCTTTCCCCAAGGGGAGTTCTCCAAATCGTTCCCTAGCAGACAATCTACAGGCATGGAGGTCCTCACAGCGACTTGCAGAGTACCTGAGACCCCCCCCACTCAAAGGGAACCTGAGCCATTGGACACTGGCTCTCAGAATTGTCGGACTGGACAACCCTACAGTAGGCTATCTGTAGGCTATCTGCTCTTGAGACACCAGGTGCTGCCTCACTGCAGTCACACTGGCTCCTGTATCTCGAAGAGCCTCCGCCTTCTTACTGTTGATGGTCACTACCTGCGCATATTTTTTAGTGTTACTGGGCAGGTAGTTTTCGGGGACCATCTCACTGTCTCCTAGCGAGACGAGGGTCATCTGAACGGGATCCCCACCCATTTGGATGGCTACTTCCTCCCCAAAGTTAACATTAGCTAGTTGCCGGGGGGAGCACCAGTGGGTGCGGGTTTTGTAAACAGGCGACACTTAGGGTCAGAGGCAACGTGACCCGGTTCGCCACACCTAAAGCAGGTGATGGGCCCTCTTTGAACAGGTTTACCTTTCGGGGCCCCGGTTGATTTCGGGGGTGGAGGAGGCTGAGAACCTTTCCCTTGGTTCCCTTGGGGATTACTTTGGGGGCCTTTTTGGAATCCTTTCTGTTTTCCCTTGTCCCCCCCACTCTTCTGCTGGGGACCCTGCCCACCTTTGGCTGAGTTTCCCACTGGATCCTTGTGGACCCTGGTGCTGATCCAGCGGTCCGATTCCTCAGCAAGCTTCCTTGGGTTGGACAGCTTGCTATCGAACAGGTGCTGGCGTAACTCAGGAAAACAATTATCCGACAAGTGCTCCCATGCCATCAAATCAAGCAGCCCTTGAAAATCATTTACCTTGCTACCCTTCACCCAACCACCCAGCGCTCGGCAGAAAAAGGTCACATACTCCACATACGTACCCCCTTGAATCTTCACACACTTCCTAAACCGCTGTCGGTACATTTCAGGAGTTAAACCAAACCGATTCATCAGGGCTTCTTTCATGCGTGGGTAGGAATTGGACTCTTCGGAAGGGAGATCTAGCAGGGTATCCCGCCCCTCGGTCAGGAACCGTCCCCACAACCCCGCTCCCCAATCCTTCTCAGGGACCCGGTGGGAAGACATGGCTACCTCGTAGGCTCGGAACCACTGCCCTATGTCATCTCCCTTAAAGTACTCCTTCACCACATCTTTCGGTACGTAGACCCTTGACTCTACCTGGGCTGGCGTTGTGCTGCCACTAGGAGCTGCGTCCATGCTCTTTGCTTTCAGCTCTAATTCTTTCATTCGTATTTCATGCTCCAGCTAGAGCCTTTTTTCCTCCATGGCCATCTGACCTTTCAATCTGGCCATCTCCACTTCATGCGCTCTGGTTGCGGCCCTGTCCGCCAGCTCTTCTGATGACGGGCCTCCCGGCACCTCGATAAGACTCTCGGGTGGACCCACTACCACCCGATTTTCCGGCTCTCTCGACTCTTTCCAAGCCGTTAGTGCCTTGATGCGCTGGGCTCTGGATCGGCAGCCTGCTTGGGAAACTCGGAACTTTTCACACAGGACTTTCAACTCATCCAGCTTCAACTGGTCTAGCTCTTCCCAGTTAACATCGTCGATTCCAGAGATCATAGAGGGTGCAACAGAGGGTGCTCGTACGGGAAGTGAACCAGGCATGGTTTGGGGATTGGAGATCTCTCGGCAAGAACGAAATCTGTGGCTTCGTTATTTGGTCTGCTCTCACTACGTGGTGATCAGTAATTCACTGTATATAAATCATAAATGCAAATCCGAAATCCTCACCGCTGGTACCAATGTTGGAACCCGAAGGTCTCTGGTTGGCGCAGGTAGGTACTTGCGACAAGCAGGGACCCTGAGACCCAATCGTCAGGGCAAGGGAACTACTCCTTTGAATAACCCCTGCTCACCCTCTAGGTAGTGTGGCGCGAGCAGACAAGGCTAATCCTCAGGGCGATAGTAAGTTAAGCATTTATGACCGCACACAGTAAACCCACTGACCCACCACAAATGGAGACCAGTCAAATGTTTGTATCAAAAATATGTATACTTTATATAAAAGATATATTCAGGATTATCACAAGACCAACAATAACGGTTTAGCGAATGGGAGCCACCAGATTACAATAGGCAAACTTAGTCTTTGAATGTTCGTCCTTTCAGCAAGGTACGATGACAGGGAAATAAGAACATTGCGGACCCTGGATCCGATAGGAACTCGGGCGGAGTTCAAGTGTACCTTGCTTATGGAAGTCCAAGGCGTTTCAGGCGCGGCTGGTGAGGGAGGACCCCGAACGAGGCCGACGGTTCTCCAGAGGATCTCTCCGGCTCGGTCCCCCTCGAGGAGCGAGGCGGGGGAGCTAGACTGTGGAGGATTCCGGCAATCCGGGATCGAAGCAGCTCACGGGGCGTGGCGCCGTTCAGGTCTGCGGGACGTACTACTTCTTAGCACGCCGGGTCGTACTCGTGGATCTGTGAGGGGCGTCACGTTCTCGGGCAGATGGGTGCAGCACCAGGCTTCTGGTACCACTGTACAGGGAGGCCTTTCTTGAGGTGCGGCACGAGCCTTTATATGCAGGAGGACAAAGCGAGACAGTCGGGTACGTTGCCATGTACGGACCGTCCGAGGCTATGGAAATGTTCTCCGTGCAGATTCCGGCTGGAGAGATGAGAGGTGCACAACACGCTCCAATAGCTGCGAGGTGACAGGAGAGCAGGCGGCCCGGCACTGAAGCAGAGAGCGACTCAGGGATGAGCGGGGCTCTCTCCGGCGGGGCGACCAGGCTCCGAGCTGTCACGACCTGGGAGGGGGCGAAGGCACCCGAGTCACAACTCTGGCACGGGAATAAGAACTAAGGCCCAACAGCAGACGGGCACAAGCAGATAGAACCCAGTGGTCCTGGGGTTCCGTTCAGGGGGCAAGCTCTTGATCAAGCCCTTGGAGATCGTTTTAGGCACAAGTCTACAAAGTCCTTTCTGGTCCTTTCCTCTCCGTTCTCAGCAAGGCACCACTGCAGGCCAGTCTAACCAGATACAGACTGGTTTCCGTCCTTCAGCTTCTCTTGGTCCTTCTAGTCAGGCAGAGGTTCGTCGTGGTCAAAACTGGATCTGATTTGTAAGGAGCGGAGCTCCTATATTTATACTGAGTTTCTTTTGTCTTTGCAGGCCAGGGGGCCTGAGCCTGGTTCAACCCAGTTCTGGAGTACTTTGTTGACAGGACGCTGCCGTCTTCTTTCAGAGTTCAGGGCAGAGACATCAGACGCTCCGCGGGCGGTGGAGCCAGCATTGTGGTGGTGGAGCACAACCCTATTCAGAGTCAAGGACTACTCCGCCCACCCATCCTGGAGTAAGCACCCTATTCACCACCTGGAGCACCCAACTATCCCCGGGAATCTCTCAGCCCTGTCACTCACGCAAACCCAGACAGCCGATACACATCCTGGCAGAGGCGGTTGAACAGTTAGGCGAGCAAAGGCTAACTTTCTAAAAGTAGCGTTTGCAAACACAGGATATTAAAATAAACCTTACTAAAGGAAGTATTTTATTATTCTGAGTTCAGGCATACTAAACTTGACCTGCTACTGTGTTCCCGGAGCCTGCCGGGACTATAGCGTGTAATAGCTCCGACAGCTCGTCTGGCCTAAGAGAACAGGTAGCCCTTCAATAGTGAAGAACCAAAAAGGGCGGTAATTCACTACTAGGACATGCCACACTCTAGGCTTGTCCTACCTTACGCTTGCAATGCACCCTGCCCGTAGGCCTACCATAGGGGTGACTGATATGAAGGTGAGGGAAGGTTCCGGGACTGGCAAGTGTGGGCACTTGCGCAGTTAGCGTGCCAGTGCGAGACTGTACGCGGGGTCAGCAATGGCGGACCAGAGACACATTTTACGAGGCTGCTACTGTGGGTGGCGCAACCAGCGCTGCAAGCCCACCAGCAGCATTTGTATTTACAAGCCCCGGCACTCCTTGTGCGCCTTACTGGGGACTGACAGTAAACCAAACAAGCCAATCGTGGAAATCAATTACATATACACTTTACATTGGGAGCACTTGCACTGCGGCACGGATTGGCCGTGGCGCAGTGCCCTGAGCGCCGAACACCAGCAAAACATTGGAGGCACATCAGCAAAAAGTGGAAGGGAAACTCACGCCAAGGTGCCAGGTCTAACAGGCATATTAAAGTCAGTTCTGAGCTTCTGGAAGGATTTCAACGTGGTGTAATGCATCACATCGCCCAAGGTCGAGACGCCCACATAGTCCCACCCCGTGAATCCTTGTAGGGAGACCAGTGCGGGGAAGCGGCCATTGCGCCATAACGGCGTCTCTGCCGTCAGAACAACTCCATACCTTGAGAATGAGAGAGGTGGGAATCTCTTTCCGGGTCTCGAACTCCTTCACCCCGCGAAGAGAGTCAGAACACTGGAAGCTGGATTCTCTGCGAGCAAGGATGACAGCGTCTTGTCAGTGTGTCAGGCCGGGACACAGGCTCCTCTAAAGTCGAGGTCTCCTTCTACTTGCTTGGGCAAGGGAAGGTATATTTATATCCGGTAGGTGCCTTGGAATGTTAGCATTAACGTAAAGTCGGGCAGAGGAAGACGTCAGGAATGAAGCCTTAGGGAATAGCGTTCATGCATAATAAATGAGTTCTTGGAGAATAATCCTGGGCTAGGGAAACTCACAAGAGCTCAAGGGTCTAGTTTCTAAGAACTCGTTGTGACGTTGGGGTGGACGGATGTAGGTGACCATGCCTGTATTTGGATAGCAGGGCTAACGTCTAAATAAGGACTGGGATCTGATGCCTATTTAAGGGCAATGCAAATTGTGCCTATATAAGGACATGTATCAGGAAAACCTATATAACGACACCTAAAGCGAAATAAAACACTGTGAACAGTCCAGCCCGAACTGCCAAGCCAGGTCCTCCCTGAACCAAAAACCAGCATCTTGGGACCGGTTTTGGGGTAACACCCCTCTTCAGCCAGGTTAGCTTGAATCAAGTGGCAAAGTGAGCAAGGGACCCACGTCTGGGCATACCCTGCCAACTTAGGGTGAACAAAGCAAACACAAGGAGATGATGGACGGAGTGCTGGTACTTTTCAGACACTCACCCCCAGTCACTGTTCTGGGTTTAATCCATCATCGTTCTTTAGCTGACTTTGCCACCTCAGTTCAGACCCAGCTATATGCTAATCAGTCTTGACGCTGTGCCTCATGGGAACAGTGCAGCCCGAACTGCCAAGCCTGGTCCTCCCTGAAAAGAAACAAGCATCCTGATACCGGTTTTGGCATTATGCCCTTCTTCAGCCAGGTTAGCTTGAATCCAGTGGCTAATGACACCTTACTGAGCAGACTTCAAGTAGTCCAAAATACAGCTGCAAGGTTGGTCCAGAATGCGCCATCTAGGTCGCCATCGCGCACTCTGTTGGTGAAGCTCCATTGGCTGCCTATCCGCCAACGGATCAAGTTTAAAACCTGTTGCGTTATCCATAAAGCACTCCAGAACATGGGCCCCTCCTACTAGGCGGGGAAATTTCTACCTTATACTCCTTTACGTGCTCTCCGTTCCAGCAGTCAATATTTTCTTAAAGTACCAATCATCAAGAGGTCAAGATTGGGAGGGAAGGCCCTTTCCTACCTCGGTCCACGCCTCTTGAATGAACTTCCTGTCTCTCTTAGACTATGTCCAGAACACGCAAAATTTAGGAAACTGTTAAAGACTTTTTTGTTTCACAGCTATTAAGTATGCCAGTGTCTTCAACTTCCCTCAGAGCCCACTTAAGTGCAGAGATACTCCTTCGGGAGTCGATTCTAGCACTATATAAACATATCAATAAATAAAATGAATAAAGTGAGCAAGGGACCCACGTCTGGGCATACCGTGCCAACTTAGGGCGAACAAAGCAAACACAAGGAGATGATGGGCAGAGCGCTGAAACTTTTCAGACACTCACCCCCAGTCACTGATCTGGGTTGAATCCATCATCATTTTTTAGCTCACTTCGCCACCTCAGTTCAGACCCAGCTATATGCAAATCAGTCTTGATCCTGTGCCTCATGGGAACAGTCTAGCCCGAACTGCCAAGCCAGGTCCTCCCTGAACCGGAAAGTTGGCATTTTCCTCCCTTAACTATTTTGTTGCCTGCAGCCTGTCCTAGGTCACCTGATTGGGTGTAGTTGGCAGTTAGTTGGCAGTTTGACGTTATTCCTCCCACATAGCCACATAATAAAAGGATTAAGTGTGCTGGGATGGACCATCAACTGGCAGGATGGGGGTGGAGGAGCTGGAGACAGCCCCCACTTGTAACTGAGTAGACTGTGCCTTTGCGCAAATAACTTGTCACACCTGTATTATTCATGCAGCCAGCTTAGAGCAAAGACAGGAGAAGCAGGAGACGTCAAGCACTTCAAAGGGAATCTTCTAGAAATGTCTCCTATTTGAAAGGAGGCACCAGGTATAAAGACCCTCAGACCCACTCTTTAGTTCACTTTCTGAACATGAGGAAGGACTCTTAGTGAGCAGCCTGTTGCAGTGGCCTCATGTGTACTCCACAACACTGCTTTGCTGCACCTGGAAGGATTACTTCACTTCCTGGAGCATGCCTTGAACCCTCAGAGGCCTGCTCTGCTGCTTGAGCCCTGTTTCATCACTTGAACCAATGACTACCAGAGTAACTCCAAGGACTAGCTGGCTGGCCTCCTGATCTGAGCCTCAGGTTCAGAAAAAGCTCCAACCATCTTCAAACCGCACCTGGACCCAGCCTAAGTGAGACCTAGCTCCTCCAGTCCTTGAACATTAGTGGTGGTGCTAAAGGTGCCCAGATAGCCATAGCCAAAACGTTCTTTTTGGCAAAAAACTGCTGAGAACTGAGAGGAAACTGGGGCTAACCACCCAAGAAGCATCACAGTTCGGCACAACTTTGCAGTAGCTCCTGCTACATTCTTCTCTGCAGCATCAAATTCTGTTCAGAGGTCTTTCTGCAAAGGGGTACCTGGTCTCCTGGGGCTGCATTATTCATTGTGCCCTTGGTGCACAAAGGACATGTGTGCCTATTTTATGTGACCCCAGGGTACAATGGCATCACAGAATGGGCCACAAACGAACGCTTGTGCATCCCCTTTTATAATACTGATAATGCTAGCGCACATGTAGTGCCAGCACCATCATCCAAGGGCATTTCCTCATTTGCATTGGTGCGAGGACCCATTCCAATGAGGGAATCACTTTGCCACTGGGCCCAAGCTGTATTATGGAAATGAGCACAGAGGCAAGCGTGCCCTTAGGAGGTGCACTGAAAGTGAACTAAAACAAGGTGCCCACTTTCAGTGAGCCTCCTAAAGGCAGACCTCTGCGGGGGAGAAGGGAAGCCATAGACCCCCCAGATATCCCCCTGCAGTCACTCGCTGCATCTTCTGCAAGGTGATCTCTCTCCCCTCTTGAAAGTGCAGACAGCATGTCGCCTGCACTGTGAAAAATGGAGTGGCTTTGAAGCAGCCATTCTCTCTTGGGTTTGAATGCACTGACCTGGGAGCAGCATATTCTGCAAAATAGGGCCACCTTGCTTGTTTGGTCTGGTGAACCTTTTGAAAGGTGTACTGTGGCCCAATCCACAACTTGTATCCGACTTATGCTTCATCGCAGTTGGCCATATTTTTCAACTTTGATCTGGTCTTGTGCTACTAGATGTCTACGGTTGGTCCTTTGGTCTTATAGGTGTTAGTTTTTAACTTAAGAATTTAAAACTCATAACACCAGTTCTACTTTCTAAATTGGTGTGGGATTTTTCTTGTGTCGTGTTTCACTCTATTACTTTTTGTGTGCTGAATGAATACTTTACACATTTCCTCTAAGTTAAGCCTGACTGCTTTTGTGCCAAGATACCAGAGGGTTAAGCACATGTTAATTTAGTGACTCTGAGGTTCACCCTGGTGAGGATTGTGGCTGTTACTTGAGCAGAGTTACCACCTCAGCCCAACCAACAACCTGATTTATCACAATACGTTAACTGAATCTTGGTGAAAACAGGTGCTGTATATTTTTGTCTTGTCAAGGCAGATACGTTCTAATAAAGCACAGGCGCAGGATGTAGAGTGCCGAAATAATGTTCCTTCTGAAAAGCTGCATTCTTTCTCATTATTACAAGTACCTCTGTGAATAATCACAACTTGCTTTTATAAAAAATATTTGCTACAACAGTTGTGCAGCATTGGAAAAAAACAATTGCCACTACACCCTACTTAACTGTGCTCATTTTGATAACCTTAGAAGAACAAACTGTGCTTAAGTCCCACAAAGATGCAAATTTGTGACCCTCAAAGTGAACACATATTACTCATGGAGCAGCATTAACTGAGCTATTCTACTACCTATCCGGCACAAAAATATATGATTGACGCTTCTTTTTCTACTAATGTAGCATACACACAAGGGGAAATGCCTTCTCTTAGAACTGCTTATATTGGTAACATTGGGGGTCATTACGATGACGGACGGACTTTAGTCCGTTTGCCTTCATATCGTATTTGGGACCGCCCGCCTACAAGGCGGTGGTTCCACAGGGTAAATTACAATGAGACCGCGAGCCTGACGTTCGCATTGCCCGTGTTTTGTATTGCGGCGGGTGCTGCACTCTGCAAGACAAAACAGACACCCACACCTATCCCTGCACTACGTGGCAGGCACCATGCGACAGCGTGCCATCGTAATCAGGCCCATTATTTTGTGAATTCGTAGGGTCAAGTTGTCTAGGGCCTAGATGATGTATAATGTATGCACTGCAACTGGCCGTAGTATTGGCGTACCTATTGTAGTTTGATTCTGAAGCTTTTCTTTTAACTTTGCCATTTATTTTTAAAGGTTATGCAGTAAAACACTTTCTATGATGTCACAGTTGTCACTTCTAGGTTTGGTACATTCCATGCCACCCATTCCGTCATGGCATTTAAATAGAATACTAATTAACCCCTCAAGTATTTGTGATATACGTTTATTATTTTACTAAAACATTCCGTAGATAACTTTTTAAAATCTAAAACATATTCGTTGCTGTCCTTTCTGCAGTGGGACTGAGGTGACGGGATTGATGTTTCTAATATGTTTGCACTTTATTTAATAGCATATGTTCCAAAAGAAACAAAACACATTCTGTGGTAAATTAAAGCCTTTAATTTGTAAAGAATGCTAATGTAATCATAAATCAAGACAGGAAAGCTTCGGAGGTTAAGTCATAGCAACTGCAAGTTTTATCGAAGGCAGACTTAATTCTATTTAATTTGGACAGATTCCACTTCCATTCAAAATACAATCACGAGGAGCCAAGCAGACATGTCTTACACTGTTAAAAATAGAACTATATTTAAAAACGTGATGCTAAAATGTGAGCAATTAGTTATCACCCAAGTTTACATACTCTGCTGCCAAGTTACGGTTATTTAAGCAAAAGTTGGCTGCAGCATTTCAAACAATTGTAAACTGGATTTCCTTTTAGGGGTTGCAGTGAAGAAGGAATATCAAGAAAGCCTAAAGGCATCAATTCAGATTAGAGGAACAGTAAAAGATTTCCTATCACGTTGCAAAAGGCTCCGCAACCGATGAATTAATAACATTGCCATATCTTGGTTCATCATTTCTGCATAGACTCTTTATGCCGGATTTTATATATTCATTTTCCATTTTTTTGCTCTACTATAGAAGTAAACCTGCTACGTAAAAAAAAAAATTGCCATCGATTTTGACTGTCAGAAATACGAAGGACAGTGATAAGATTAACAAGGGAGGAACACAGAAAGCGTGCACAATGATATATACCTAGAGCCAGATTCACGAAGGAAAACTTACACTTTTGTCTAAGTTCACGATTGGTTGGTATTCCCATAGCTATTTTATGTGTAGCGTCTTTATGACTGCAGAGTCTCTGCCTCTGCACATAAAAAGATAGGATTGCCATATCTAGTGGAGTTCCACAACAGGTATGCGAGATCCTTGTGGCCCTGTGTATCTTGCAGAGGACTTTGCCCTCCAACCTAGTTTGACTGTGAACCAATAAGAAACTTTGAGACACAAATTGCTTGTGAAAGAACTTAAGGGATGTTAGCCCATGCTTTACACATGCACACAGAACAAAACATATAAATCTCAGAATTTGGAAAGAGGCGTTTCACATGTAGTATCAATACCCCATTCTGTATTGTTTCTTGGAAATGATGATGTTTTCCTTTTCCATTTCTTCTAGTATTACTTCCGTGTTAAGTGCGATCAAATGTACAAGAAACATAAATATAGGGGCTTTTGGTTAGCCGTCTTCATCTATTGTTCTGTTGTATTGTCATTCATATTTCTCTTCCACCCACCATAACATTCAGCAATGGATAGTGGGTCAGTCCACTTAAGCATTGGCTCCACTCTGTGTAACAGAATTTTGCTGTGCACCATATGCAAAAATAGTTCAGATCTGGTAAGGCAATGTATGTTTTTTTTCTGGTTTAACTTTTTCAAACTTTCAGGAGGGTCTGGAGCTGTCTTGGCAGTGCTATCAGGCCCGCACTGTCATATGCAGTGCAGGATCAAGACACAAAGTATTTCAGCAGCTGTGAAGCACACTCCAATACATATCACTTTTCACTTTTTTTTGCTCCCTTGCTGTCATACGGAACAACCTGTTTACCCTAATCCCCCACGTATACCAACCTATTCTCTTTGGATATCTCAATCACTTGCGTGCGTAAACTTGATACATCATTTACCAATTAATGATTCTTAGGCAATTAGTCACCCATCGGTTTCCCTTGACTTCACAAAGAAAAGATGGCACTGTAAGCTAGTGCAACAAACTACATAAAAACAAATGGGACCAACCACACAAGTGGGTTATAATTTTTATCAGCAGAAGTGCAGAAATGCTGGGTAGTAGGAACTTTTTAAATCTCCATAGATACCAGAGGTTTTCTTCAGATATATCCCTCTTGTCGAGTGGGCTTAGTGCATCTGCTTCAGGGCAAATTTGCGGTAAAATCTCTAGTTTAAACACTGGGGGCAGTCTGCCTTAATATGGTCCCTTTCATGTTAAGGTAGTTCCAGAACACTCCATTGCTGCCATTCCCGACCAGATATGAGCTACATCACAACAAGCTCTTCCTAGGAAAAGGTCTATGCTATTGTTTCTGCTGTGAGAGCAGCTTTCACACCTGCATCAGGGAGAAGCACTGTTTGAGCCATCTGTCAGCAGACTAATGTTAATCCATCTTCACCAATGAAATGGATGTTTGATAAGCCTTAAAAATAGAGTTTGAATTATTTCAATAGCTTGTCTGAAACTGGAGCTAGCAGAGTTATGATTTTCCCTACATCTTTCCCTCTCTGCAATTGTTTCCCTTCTCATTTTGCCTTCCTTTTTCCCAGATTCTCTTTCCCTGTTTCACCATTCTACTATATTTTCTACATTTTCCATACTGTGCCAATACTATCCTTCATCACTCCTTTTCACAGTTGTTCCTTCTGTCAACAATTGTTTTTTGCAATGCACAGATTCTCATCTAGACATTCTTCCTGTCTCCTTGGTTTCTTAAATCTCCAAGTCTCTTTCCTCCAATCTCCTTATTCTCTTTACTTCTGAATTATTGAGCATTTTCTACCCCAGCACTTTCTCTTTTTTGTTCTTAATCTATTCACACTCACACCTATCTATCAATTCTCTCTCTATTGGTCTTGGTTCTACACTTTACTTCTCTTTCATCTATTTCAATTTCCCTTTGTGTTTTCAGCTTTTTCATCAGTTCTATACACTTCCATCGTTTTATTGTATTTTCTCCCAGTCCTCTCATCCCTTTCTTTCCTGTCTTCCAGCTTTTGTCTCTTCCTGTTCTCTCCTTTCTTTGCTTTCTTTCCTATTTTGCGGTACTCTTCTTTACTAGCATTTTGCAATGCATGGCACGGAACGAAATTCGTTTTATTAATTTAATTGTTTACTTACCTGTATTCCGGTGTTTAGCACCCCCCACCCTGCCCCTCCCCTGCCCCGCATGCCTGCCCCACCACAACTCCCTCCACGGGCCGCGGCTGACTACGTCCAATACTTAAAAAATGTAAAAATTAAAAATACTTTTCATTAAGGGTCATGTATACACAGGTCAAACCATAACATATCATTTTCACCACACCTTAGAATATATGTGTTATATCTCACTAGCAAATACTGCTTCAGCAGAGAGTGTTGGAAATGAAGATGACAGTGCTGAAAATATTGATGAGATGGGTGAAACATCTGCTGTCTAGGCCCAGGAGGTAACCTCCACTTCATTCATGGGGTTTATGGAATTCGTGCACTCTGTACACCACAGCGGAGCACGGAGTTCTTGGATTCCACCTTCTGGGTGTGAAGCAGAGTTTTTTTTGTCCGCATGCTCGAGATTTGTTTTGGTGCTCGCTCGCAAGCGTCACGATATTCTCGGCCTGCCAGAGAATATCTTTGCTCGCTGCTGTTGTTTGACCATGTGAGGCTGGCTGGCAGCCATTATGTACATCCAGCCAGTGTGCCATTGCCATAGGTCCGCATGGATGGATGTAATATTAGTTTAATAATGTGCTTGAGGATCATTGTGGTATGTGTATTAAGAATAAAATCTTGATGAACAGTGCTTATATATTACATGTCTTTTTTGCATTAAAACATTTTTTGCACCTCCTTGCCTCACAATAATTTCTTCTCATCCTCCCATAAAAACATCAGCAATTATTGATTGTTTTATTTTTATCTATAATTATTTTAATTTATTTGTTTTTTTATACATTTTTTAAAATTTTAATCTGTAAAATATGTTTTTAATTTGTTTTCACTTTTCCTCTGTTCATTCCATCCAAAATAGCCGCACAACTGCCCAACAGCATTCAGTTTCTTTAGGCATGATTCCATTTCCTCCTGGACACCCTGATTGCGGTGTACTGCAGACACATCAGCATCATTACATTTTTTAATTATAATTCCATTTCCCCCTGGACCACATTTCCTGCCATAGGCACACACTACTCTCCATTTTTTTAAAGATTATTATTCCATTTACCCATGAAGTTCCCAGGTTGCCACATGTGTCTCCTTTAGTATATATGGACATAAAGGAAAGAGCTCTATCTGTATATTGTGTGTTATCCTGATGAAAAATTAAATGTTATGGTCTGGTGGTGTGGTTTGAGCGATTGCTTAATTATGACCTAAGTAGCCAACCACACTAATACTGTCTTTGTCTGTATTAATTCAAACTGCAACAATGCCACATTTCACTAAAGGTTTTTCTTGCTTGCTAGGTTTAGGTGCACAAGAGAAGAAGCGACATCTGCTGCAGAACTGCCAAACAGAAGGCCTATACAGTGACATCACATTTGTTCTCCAATCTCTTCCGCTTGCGCAGCTTAATGCCATTGCCAACTGAGAGCTTTAAGATGGCCCCAAAAACAGTTGCTGCCAAGGAAGTGGTCCGTGAGCAGAAGCAACTTTCGACAAGTGGGGTGTCGTCTCAAACCTTTTTGGACAACGTGCCTGCCGCACCGGCTCCCATAGAGCAAGCTGGGAGCAGCACTCCCACATCACCAGCGCCACCCCAACCTAAGCCCAAGAACATGTAATTCAGTGAGGCAGCCATAGCAATTATGGTAACACCTATGAGCAGTGATGCTGAATTGGATTTGCCATTTCGCAAAGTAGTACCCAATCATTTCAAGAAACAGAGCAGCCATTTGCTCCCAGACCTCCAGCATAGAAAAGGAAGGGTACTACTCCACCAACTTATTTTAGCACCATTCTGATGATCAAGATAGGGAAGTGGCGTAGACCCCGCCAGAGTATGGGAGATGCCAGTAGCGGCAAGGGAAAAGAAAAGTTCCTGAAAGTCTTTGAATTATGGAAGGGATAAGGAGGTAGATGATGACAACAAGCTAGTCATTGTGGAAGGTGACACAGAGGAGTCTGACATTGCTATTCAACCTGCTCCGATGGATGGGGCACAGGTAGCACCGCCACCTCCCATATTTGCAAAGCTCCAGATGAGACCTGCACTAACCACTACCTCAGTAGAAGACCGCACTGCATAGAGGCAATCGATGACACACCCACCTACCTCCAGTTCTTATTTTTAGGATTTGGCAATAGACTAGGAAAAAAGTACTTCTCCCCAGTTTGAGACTTCTTTACAGTTAGCACACAAGCGGAGCACATTGCAGCATGCAGCATTTGCAACATGCATGCTTGTCGAGGTAAACCTGGTTCAGATTATCGTACTGGAGGCAAAATGATGCATAGGAATAAACACCACGCAGTCCAGTGGGAGGAGCACCTTAAAACTATTACTGAATGTGGTTGTAATGGTGAAGGTGTGAAGAGCTGGGGAACATCAGCTACAAGTTCAATCACTGTGGGAGGTGATGATAAGGAAGAATAGTGTGACATCCTAGTGCAAAGCACCCCTGTCCCCTATAGTGTGCCGGCAGTAGTAACCACATCAGCGACTTCACAATGGCACAAGACTCAGAGTCAGACAGAGACACCACAGCATACAGTAACTGCCCCACCATGAAGCACACTGAGTCTACCACCACCTACTTGTCAAACGTCACCTGCTTCAGTGGCCCCAGAAAAGAAGAAATAAATACAGGCTACTATTGTGGGCATGTGGAGGCAGGAGGGGCCCAATGACCACAACCACCCAATGGCATGTTTGTCCAATGAGAAGCTGGCAAAAATGTTAGCACTGGACCTCCTCCCTGTTTCTTTTGTGGAAGTAGTGGGATTCTTAGAATTTGTGGCACTCATCTGTCCAAAATGGAAGGTTTCAAGTCAGACTTATTTAGACTGATTTGCTGTTTCAGCGCTGCATCATGATGTGCTGCAATTGGTTGGATGAGCTTTGCAGTAAAGTGTTGTTCACATTATTCACCTGGCAACAGAGATTTGTCGGGCAACTGATTGCATGTGCATCACTGCACGTTGGACCTTTAACAAAGTCAAGTCCATGGCAGATGGTGGCTATTTTAGGGTCCTGTGTTTGGCCCATTGCACCAACCTGGTGGGAAAATACTTTCTCAAAACAGAAGACGTAGTCAGCAATATAATGACCACCTGGAGAAGAATCTGCAATAATTTCAGCCATTCTTTTAAAGCCCGGAAGCAGTTACAGATTATTCAGTGTGCTAATAGAGTACCAGTTAAAGCCTTGAAATAGAAGGTGGAACTCGACTTATTACATTTTTCAAAGTCTGTTTGAGCAGGACAAACAGATCAATGACTATGTAATTCAAAGAAGAGGGGATGGAATTGGGAAATCTATGACCATTGGTACGGACAAATGGGGCCAAGTCAATTGCCTGACACAAATGCCTTTCCCTTTTGATATTTTCACTCTGGGATCTAGCAAGGAGGACTGTACGATGGGCCAAGCTATCCCATTGTTGCATCTGCTACAGGACCAGCTAAAGAAGGTGTCTGAAAGGTTCACACTTGCAGGGGTGAACGAAAAGACAGAAATGCATTCCTTGGTTGAGAGCTTACTCTTTAGCTTGGCTTGTAATGTAAGGCTGCAAAATGACATAATTTCTTCCAAAGGATACATCTGTGCCACAAAATAACTCTGCCCACTTCCATTCCTTTTTCTGAAGTGAATGTTTCAAAATACAAGCAATGGATTGTTGAGCAAGCCAGAGACCTTGAAGAAGAAAGGCTGGAACTTAGGGTCCCACTCCACAGTTCCAGGGTACAGCCATCAACTTCCAGAGAGGACAGTCTTGTGTCACAGCACCAACACCAGCAACCAGAGCACGGCAACAGATGGATCAAACTCAACCTCTGCATTCTACTGGTATCAAATGGCTGGGCTTGAGTCCAGTGCAGAAGCAATGGCCAAAGTAGACGAGCAAGTAAAACTCCTGCTTACCTTCTGGACCGGGCCAGACAGGCACCCAAGAGTGACAGACATTCCCAAGGAGACTGCATATACAGCTCCCAATCTGGTATCATTTTTCTTATCACAATCATATTTTTAGAACTTGATGGGTTCAATTCACTCCTCCATAGTTTGATTTTCTCAAACCTAGAAGACAGAAGATTTAGACATCCGGTAACGTGGGTCTCTGGGGCAGATGGATTGTTTGCAAATGCATTTAACTGCACTGTGTAATACTCATTCCTTTGTTTTCTGCCACAACATATTGATGATGATTTGCTGCTCATCGACCTCATGAATATTCTTCTTGTGTTGTGTTTGCCATTGTCTCATCTTTACCCAAATCCCCTTTCCCATCCATTCATCAAACCCATAACCCTCTTCCACTGGGGTGTGTGATTTTTATTGGGGGGGGGTATTTCTTAACATACACCAAATAGAGCACACAATTAGTGGGGTGGATGTGGTTAAAGGCGATACCAACTCACTGCTATTACCTAAGCAATAGCCCACACCAGCCCCACATACCCAACCACTAACATTATTCCTCAACATCAACATTTCAGGCCTATTTTATGTACAAATAAAACACTGAACCTTGCTGACTACAGTCTTTCAGTACATTTTCTCTGACTTGAGAATTTTAAACTTTGGTTTTCAAATCCCATGCTCACCATTGCTCAGAATAATTTACTATTGCTAGTTTGTGTTATAATATGTGGTATTCTTTTCTTTGATGTGACATGGTGGTAGTAGTCTGTGCTCAGTCTTTCTAAAGCTGCAACATAAATGTATATGTATAATATATTAATTTTGTTTTTGTTTCTATTTAGTTTCCTGTGATTCTTTTAATTAATCCTGCAGTTAGAGATCACCTAGTTGGGAGTGGGATCATGCTGTGATGCCTTGACTGTTAGGGTACTACCATAAAGAAGGCACATTGTGAGACCCTTCAGGTGTTGAAAGATTGACAGTGGGATCAACAGTCAGTGATCACTTTCTCTATTCAGGTAAGAGAAATATGGGGTGAAGTAAACTACTTTACTCAGTATGTCAAAAATTATCTTTGATTCCAGTAGCCCTGGTCTTGTCCAAATGCCTTTCAATTCTACCCTGACTCCACAGAGGCAGAATATTAATAATATGTCACACACGTCATGTATAACATGCTGATAATAGATATACCTTCTTCCATAAGTTAAATGATGGGAAAAACTATGCACTGCAGTACAGGGAAAGGAATGAGATATATAGATTTTATTGTGCACATGCCATATTGGCCACAGAGTATCCCATCCGCAAACCATGAAATCACAGACTGTTAATTAGGCATGGGCAGAGTTTGCGGAGTTCCGCTGTGCAAAACTCAGCGGAGTGACAAAAAAAACCACCAAACTAGGCGGAGTTCTGTGAGTGCCGGAGTGCGTTACCTCATGCTGTTTGCACTGTAAAATCAGTGTGAACAGCATCACGTGCAGAGCAAGAGGGCGCTGCTTCTTTCTTCCACTTGAGTAGAAGTTCTACTCGAGCGGTAGCTACAACAACTCGAACTGAAGATTTCTCAGCGTGAGCTGTAGCGGCCATCCTCAGATACCCGAATTGAGAAATCGCTCTGGGAAGCAGTTTTACATTAGAATTTCCCCTCTCGCAAACTCACTGTTGGAGAGCGCGAGTGAGGAAAAAACTCCACTCCCATACGCGGAGTGGACTTTTTCAGAAGTTCGGGAGCTCCGTGGAGTGCGAAAAACTCCACAAACTCTGTGAACGGAGCAAAGTTCACTGCCCAGGTTTACACTTAATCCCACTTTTATATCTGTCCTCACCATCAAACAGAAATGATTTAAATGAAATACATGTGCTTGGCTTTAAGGGGAGGAAACTCGACTTAAAGATTGATTTGGACTAGAGTTTTGCATTGGGGTTACTCCATCACAAACGTGCCAATCCATTATGGGAATCATATGAACCCCTTGGGCTGTAACATGTGGCGCATGCCATCAATATTTTTTTCCAATGTTTCTGGTAGTCTGGAAAGGAGAACTTAGGAATGAATAAAGGAAAGCAGTTCTAGGAGGAGAGTGCCTGAAAGGGCACTGGGAGGGAAGAGAAATACACCTTGTTTTCATATCTGTTTGCAATCCGTTGAAAGCGTTGTAAATGCTACATTAACAAAAGCAGATGCACATTGCACAGCCTACACTGTAGTGTTAGATTGAACTATTATGCAGTTGGGTGAGATCATAGCCCATTGGTCATGACACGCAAAGTGCCATGGGCAGGGGGGTCATTGATGGATGAATGATGAGGTGTGGGGCCAGCCTCACTTAACAAATACAGTGGGTATGCTAGGAATTGTTATTAACCAAGCAATATGACTTACAAATACCCATCCCTGCTGCCGCAGAGACTCCCTCTTTAGCTTGTTAATGGCATGGGCACACTGGAGCTGACCCCGTCACTGGTGTTCTGTTCAGCTAGAGAAAACATTATGTATTTTAGATGCCAGATACAGCTTTGCCTTTTTATTTTTTTCAAAAAAATACAACAGCAACACATGATTGCAGTTCAGTTCACAGTATCTCCTCTCCAATCTAAAATATCCCTCTGGGAATTTTGCTGCTTCACAATGCTAGAAAAGCCAGTACTGAAGCCAGCCATAATAGAGGTGCAGAAATATGGTGACTGTGAGACATTTTCAAGTACAACGAAGGGGTGGAATGAATCGGTCAATAAAAGACATGGTTTTGGTTGCCAAATGCAATGGGACCTACCTCAGGCTCATGCTACTCTCTTGTCATCAAAACTGCTGGAACTCTGAATAATACATACAATACAGCGTTGGGGGTCACCAATAACCATTTCCACTATCTCCTCATTTGAGCATGAGAAAAAATTAGAAAGTCTTCTCAACGAACATGCGTAGAACAGCTTGCTTGGGTCTGCAAATCTGCAACCTTCACAGTACACTACCTAATCAAGTGTCTTAGTCTAACAACCCCAGTCCACAGGTTATAAAGTCAGGGGAGAGGGACAGCATAACAAAGTAGAAGAATGATTAAGTTACAGACATGGGAGGAAAAGACAAAAAATATATATAAAAAAAGGATAATGCAGGAAGGGATAAGTGACAGGAATAAACATTAAATAGAACAGCGAGCTTTTTAAAAAAGGGCACAGTTTAACAGAAAGGAGGGAACATGTATCTAAAGGGGAGATATAAAAGCTAGAGAAATAATAATATTAATAAGAGCTTACTGGGTCCAGCAAAACCATCCGTCGCAGCCGAAGAACTCATGGTAGTTGTGGAACTTCCACCCAGCATGGCACTGGTGGTGGCTCCCTCCGCCCATGCCCTCTTCTTGCCCTTGGATGCTGAAGAAATAAAAAAGATTACAAAAATAGATTAGTCGTACAGTTATTCTCCCAGAAAATATTTTGACAGGCAAAGGCAAAGTCAGTAACATATTGACATTATACTTTTCTGAAGCAAATTCTATATTATACCGTTGACCTATTCCTAATTTCCGAAATTTTACCTAAGCCCTATTTCGAATTTCCTAAACTGCATCTGGAAAAAACGAAATTTTTACTTCACAAATCTATCCCTCTTTAATGGCGTACAGTCAATTTCCCATTTCAATGCATAGATGCATATTTTGCATACAACATCACTGAAAGATTGCTTGGGACTGTACAAGTGACATAAAAAGAAAGATACAGAGAACGCTAACTCACTGATAATATATTACTACTACTTCCATAGTACCACTATCGTAGGTCTGATTATGAGTGTTGCGGTCCACAGGACCACCAGACTTTCAGTGGTGGTCCAGCTACAGCCGGACTGGCGATCTGACTGCCCCATTACAAGTTGGGTGGTTTCACTGCCATTGCACCACTGCAAAAGTCAGGGATCGGAGATCCCTGGTGGTGGTGAACCAGTGCAAGGCCGCAATATGCTTGGCAAAGCTAGCTAATCATATTACGAGTTTCCTCACTGCCAGCTGTCTCATGGCGGTGAGCCAACCATGAAACTGAAGGCGGTGAGGAAATTTAGTGGCCCCAGGGCCCAGGTGCCTTACTGCATGGGTGCATGCAGGGGGGCACATGATGTGCCCCCCAGCCTACATCCACCCCTGTTCCAGCACAGCATTGTCTTTACAGTCCTTGCCGTACTGGATTGCACTGTGGCTGACCAACTGCGCTGCCTTTCTAAGGCTCTCCTATGAACCTTTGGAAAGGCAGCACCGAGTTCCAGCCACCGTAGGACTGCTTGGACAGATCACAATTTGTAATCTAGAGTGAGGCCGGCGGTCAATGTTAGCAGTGTGGGAGCGGTGAGGGAGCGGGCGGTGGAGTGCCTCCCCAACCCTACACAGCCAAAGTCATAATCAGGCCTTTAGTGACAGGAGGACAGAGAAGTCAGCATAACTTCTTACATAATCAGCCCAAGCGAGCACCTACAGCAACAAGCAGAATTAGGTAGCTCCTCCGAGCACCTGGCTCGCTCAAATTGAGTTTTTCCTCAGCACCAGGATTTGAGGGCGGTGTTCACGCAATGACATTCTGGCATGAGGAAACAAAAGGGGGCCCTATCTGTTGCCTCTGGGCCCCCCTGTTGTCTCTGGACCCCCTGGGTGCATGCAGGGGGCACATGATATGCCCCCAATGTGCATGCACACCCTTTCCTGCATGGCATGAACTTAACAGTCCATGCTGTGCAGGAAAGGGCTTTGGTGTTCTCATTGTGGTGTCTTTTTCAAAGGCACCACTGTGTGAATGCCAAAGGACCGTCTGCCAGACAACGAGAAAACTTGCAATCTGGTGGGCGGGCGGCCAGTGGTCAAGTTTGGCAGTGCGTGAGTAGGGCATTGGCATGCCAAAAGCTCTAAACAGGCCCATAATATTAAGTGTGAAAATGTGTAGTATTAATTATGTATTTTGTATTTGTAAAATATTATATTGTAGGTAAAATATTTTATTTTAAATTGAATTGAATTAATTTGCATTTTGAAGTTTTTTACACCTTTAATAAGTATGTTATATTTAAGTGGGAATAATTATGGGTAAATATGTATCAGCAAAACGGGATTTTTTTTTTTTAATGTTTGTCGACTTAAGCTCAGCTTTCGACTGTCTAAACCATGATAAACTCTGGAGCATCTTGAGAGAGATGGGTGTTGACCCAAATTTGTTATTATTCATCTAGGAGTTATACAGGGGAGCGGGGGCGAGGGTCCGGTATGGTAAACAGGGAGAATGTACAACTAAGTTTAGTATAAACAAGGGAGTTAGACAAGGGTGTATACTTGCCCCATTTTTGTTCAACCTTTACATAAATAGTGTATGTTTTGATTTGGCTAAGGATAGGCAGGATTACCCTTTGATTGAGAACACCCCAGTCCCCATTTTACTATACGCGAATGACGCAGTCATCATGGCACGGACACAAATAGGTCTCCAAAGAGCTGTTACCAACTTTACAACGTATATGAAAAATAGAGGCTTAAAAATAAATAAAAGTAAAACTCTTACTATGTGTTGCGGGAAAAAAAGAGCAATACATGTAAAACAATTTTTGAAAAGACAAAAATAGATACGACAGACAGATTTTCTTACCTGGGCATTAACTTTGAGAAAGCGGGCTCATGGTCATCAGCTGTAAACGTGAGAAAATTGTCTTTCTCCAGAGCTATAGGTGCAGTTCATAATTTTTCAAATAAATTGGACGACCAACCAGTTCCGGCACTAGTGGATATTTATAAATACAAATGTGTATCCACCGCACCTTATGGGGCGGGGATATGGGAAATAGCGGAAGCTCAAACAATTCAACGCTGCGAGAAGGAGTTATTGCGTTATCTTTTAGCTGTCCCGGTTTCTACTGCTACATTTGTATGCCATAAGGAACTCGGCCTGCCCTATTTATCTGATATCATCAAACGTAATCCCCTTCTATTATGGCATAAGGTGTGGTCCTATGTTGAGACTGGTTTTAACAGAGACATAATTAAGGACTGTCTTAAATTAGAGGGGGTAGCCAGGATCTTATGGATCAAGTATGTAAAAAAACTATCGTATGAAATTGGTCACCCTGAATATTTTGATTCTCCTAACTGTTTAGACTTACAAGCGTTGGCTTTCTGAAAGAAGTAAGATCTCAGTCATGGAGAACCACCTGATGTTGCAATGTCATGGTATCCAACCTTACTTGATACAGGTTCAAGGCTGCTACTCTCGCATGTTACTAACACGTTTCCGTGGCGGGTCCTTTTTTAGAATGGTTACATTCCCAGAGGTAAACTCATGGTCTAAACACCTGTTAACATGTCTGCGATGATATTCCCACCCAATCGATGTCACATTGCATATTTTATCTGTAAATTTTACGATTTACCCAGGAGAAGATTTTTAATAACTATCTTGAAGAAGTGGGGACTTAGACAATGCAGATCAGCATTCTTGAGGCTTCAAATGCTGGAAAACAAATTGATTCGCTTGGGGGCTAAGAATTAACGACAACTGTCCTAGATGTAAAAAACCGCTTGCAAATCTCTTGCATATGTTTTCCGAATGTCCGTCATTGGTAATAATTAAAACTATGATATTAGAATACTGGGCCCAAATTTTTGGGCACCAGGTAAGAGACTCCACAACGTTACATTTATTAGGCCATGATGAATCCCTGGGTCACAATAGGGAAGAACAGGCAGTACTCTTCCTCGGGTATGCTGTATTTCGGATAATATTGGCAGCTAGATGGAAAGACGTAGAGCCCCCTACCTTTCAAATGTGGCTTAGTCGATTTACGGCTATTTATAAACAGGAAATTGCAATCTATGCCACAAGGGGTAGGAAAATGAAGGCAATAGGCAAACAACTGTGGGAGCCCATTAATAAATGGTATGTCGCTGAAAGTGTAAATCTCGATCTGAATGTATGATCTGTTTTGTTTTAATGTGCCTCCTTTCGCTATACATTTCCCCTTTACGGATTATACGATTTTATGCTTTGCTGGTTCAAATAATGCTCCAAATTGACTCGGATGAAATGTATATACATTTTTTTTCTTCTTTTTTTTGATTGTCTCTACTCTAACTCAATTATAATACCTATAATTGGTGAAAGATTATATCCAAGAAATTATATATACTGTAACATAAGATCGGTATTTAAAAAGTATCCTGCATTGTTTGTTCTGATTTATCTATGTTATTTGTCTGAATTTGCCAAATAAAAAAAAAAAAAAAAAAGGAAAACAAATTGATTATGCTGGCTATGTCATCGTCTTTAAAATCTGTAATTAGACATAGGAATACTATGTATTCATTTTTAATGCTTATCGCATGAGTCCTATATTCCTATGTAAACAATATAAGCTGCTTTTTATGATATTAACGCGCTGCGTGTAAAATTTATAATGGCGTATTATATTAATGTCCATTGTCACTTTTCAATCTTTTTTATTGTGCTTTTATGGTTTTTTAAACAAAATCAAATAAAGCTGTTTTTGATTTGATTTGATTTGAAGTGGTGCCCAACAGCTGCCCCTAGTTGGTTTAGATTGGATTGGGAATAGTCAATGCAAATATAAATAAAGTGCAGGTTTTCGGACCAGGCTATTTCAATGGCCCAATTTTGCACCAGTCCTTGCTCAGATCACAGGTAAAGTATAAGTGCCTTTTGCAAACCAGTGATCCCACAACTAGCCTGTCCTTGCTGTTTCATAACCCTTCTAGACGCAGTTTGTAAAATACACATTATTTGTGTATGTAATTGCCCTGAGTGTAGTCTGGCCTTGCTCGTTCACAGGAAAGGTGCAAATTACTTGTGCAAACCAACATTATTAAAAGTAGTCATCTTTGCTGCTTCAATGGCCTTCTTAGAGAAGGTTGTAAAGTGCGGGTGACTTGTGCTGTTGCTCCTGAGAATTGCCTGAGCTTTGACGCACATGGGTTAAAGGGTCAATAGACTGAGAAGTCCCTGCTCTTAAAAAGTAGTCAATCCTTACACCTTCGAATGGCCCAAAAAATAAACTAATTAAGTTTTCAACTGATGTCCTCGTAAAGCTCGTTGAACAGTGCAATTGATTGGTGCTGATAAAATGCTCCTAGGAGGGCCTAAACTTGCTCGTTCACCTGTCCAATGCTTTTAGGAGCAGTTTTAGTTATTTTTCTCCCTTGCAGGTTAGGAATTTTACTCCCTTGCAGGCTAAGGAGATTGAAGTGCCATTTAACCAAGTAATAATTGCTTGTCAGCAGCAGCAAATTTACAAGTTTACAAATATTGCTTTCAGCAGTTATTTTCTGTGAGACAAGGGCACCAGGCACAGACAAAAAATGTGTATTAACGATTCTTGCTTGTATCCACAAAGCCAGCAGTTTTGATTTTGCGACTGGTTTTAACCAGGATGAAATGAGATCTTTGGTGTCTATGATCCCAAAACAGTGTAACACAACTGATGCTTTAAGGCCTGGGAAAAGTGCACTGAAAGATACTCCGGGTGTCTCAAGTTGTTATATGAATTAATCACAGCCCAGGCATGTCATCATAATGCACAGGTGTTTTTGTCTGTTAGTTGGGACAAGAACCAAGTTGAGGTGTTGGTTGCTCAGTTAAATGCAGATTTTCCCATACTAGCTGCCCAAGCGTCTTGCATGTCTAATTACTTAAAGGTCTGGCTTAAGTGTTTTCTCTATGAGCCTTTTAGGTTACCGTTTTGTTGTTCTTTGATTTCTAGCCAACATAAATTGTTGATTAAGCCCTTTCAAAGTGAGCAGTCTCCAGCAATGTTTTGTAAAAACACTCTTACTTTGAAGTGATTTATTTTTTTAGCCAAATTAGAGGCGTACCTGGGCTGTTGATGCTGATTTTGGAATGTAATACCTAGTTTTGAATACTCTGATTTGAGTAACTATTTAATGACCGGATTTCTGTCTGTGCCATAGGTCACTGCTGGCATTAGCTATGCAGATATTAACGTAGGAAGATGGCTAAATGATGAACAACTCATTTCCTTCTTTAATAGTTTGAACCCCAAAGCTAATGACTGTGCTTTAACCCGAATAGCGGCTAAATGATGTTTGAAAGTCATTTAGTGTTCCAAGTAATATCCCAGATATTTATAGGTGATAGCCACCTTGACCTTTTTACCTCCTAAAACCCAGGTAAATGACAAAAATTTGGAATCAACCAACTGGACCACTTTCATTTTTATTCAAGGTTAGCTCTAGCCCTTGCTAATGTCTTCCGCATATTGCAGGCATCCTAATTTGGGGGATGGCTGTTTTTGAACAGACTTGGGGCCAAAACGCATCCCTGTTTAGGACTATTCAATTTAGAGATTTGTTATTGACCCGGCTGCCATCTCCTATTTTAACTTGCCCCCAGGTTTCTATGTATAATGCTTTGATTGCCCTCAACAAGCTTCCTGGGATGCCCCATACTTCCAATTTTGACCCTAGACCTCCAGTGGAACCCCATCAAAAAGCAAATGTGAGGTCTACAAAACACATAAACAGCTGTGATTTTCTATGTTTGTCCTTTTCTACTAGGAGACTTAAGGCCTAATTACAATGGACGACTGAACCCATGGTGGCAGTCCCTGGACCGCCAGACTGCTGGTACATCTGCCATATTACGAATACAGCAGTGGGACTGCCACAGTACTGCCACAACTGCCACAACTGCTGGAGATCATTGATCCTGCAACAGTGGTACGGCGGTCAGTGGCCCAGATATACATGGTGGGGCCGCTGCGGTTTTCCAAGCATATTAGGAGTTTCCTGACCGAATCACCTTTAATGGTGGTTAGCCTGCCATTAAAATTGTGGTGGTGAGGAAACTTGGGGGGCCCTAAAGGGCCCCCAGTTGCCTCAGGGCCATGGGATGCATGCAGGGGGGCACATGGTGTACCCCCCTGTCTGCATGCACCCCTTTTGCTTTAGCATTGCCATTGCAATGCCATTTTAATAGGCACAGTTGTGGGAACGCCAAAGACCACCTGCTAGACCAGAAGAAAACTCCTAATCAGGCGGAAGGTCTGACTATTGGTTTGGTGGTCCTGGAGTCGGGCACTGGCATGGTGGCCCACTCCATGTCCACCAAACCCGTAATCAGGCCCTCAGTACTGTTAGATTTGTTAGTGTCCCCATGCATGGTCTAAACCCTGTTTGTATTCATGATATCAGATTATTTTCATCTTCCCAACACTGTAGGTGCTGGAGTAAACATGACGCATAGAAATTCACTTCTACATCGATTAAATCAATAAGCCTGTAGTTGGTTGGTAAGGCTGAGATTCCACTCCTAAAAGATGTTACCTTTCCATGAACCAGAATTATGGTTGCTATGGTAGAGGTTGTTAAAAAGAGGTGCAAGATAATGGGCCCTGTATGTTGAATCTCCTTTGATAAGTGTATTGGAGAATCCATTCGGGCATGTGGTACCTTCTTGCTTTAGTTTTTTTTCATATTTTTATTAGATGTTCTGGATCCACAACTGAAGTCTCGTTATCTTGATGATTACTTGTGGAAATCTCCTTCTTATCATAAATTGTGGTGACTGGCTGTGCCTTTGACTATGAGGTCTTGAAAGGTAAAGATGCCTAAAAGGGATTAATTTAAATGAAAGAAGATTTTGAATAACTTCTATGTTTATATATATCTGGAGTGACATCTAATAACACTGGGTTGAATGAATCACAACACTTGAATACATTAATAAATCAATTACAGCAACCAGGTGAGAAGTAGAAAAATATATTTCAAATAACATAAATAGGACAATGAGGGTACAGGAATAACAGCAACAAAACTTTAGCAGACATTAACAACAGCAAGTATATAAATCAGATTCAGAAAAAAACCTAATTGTCAATTCCAGGTTATCCATTTTCATAGAACAATATGGTCAGTTTGTCTTATACATAGGATTCAGAGCTCAATGTAAAATTCATTTAGTTATTGCTAAAGGGAAGAATTGATTAGTCCTAGACATTTTGGTCTCCCTGGCATGAAGTCAACAAGACCATCTTCGGAACAAACGTAATTCTTATGTGATTTCTTGAGACCTTGGTCAGAGGATTGGAGGACACCTGGGCTTCCCAAAAGGGATATCTCCAACCTCAAATGAGAGCCAAAATATTTGATTGTTTAAACCATTTTAGACAAATAAGGGAAATTGAATTCCTTGTTGGAAAATGCTGCTGCATCTGTCTCACGAACAAGTTGAAAGTTCAACATGAGTTGGACTCTCAGGTTTTGGAAGTAATGAGCTGACTTTCCCTCTCACCCTCTATTACTGATGCTTCAAACATAGCACGATTATAGGTTTCCCAAGGAACTGCATCAATTCCTTTGCTGTTCGGCTGTTTACTGGACAGAAGAAGTGTGTTCCACAGATCCTCATGCTAACTACTGTTTTCTCTCCAGCAGTTTTTCTGGTATTGCGATCTCACTTTTTGTAGCGTGGTTTTTGTCTGCCCTCTTCCCTTAGTTTATCTCTTTTCCCTTTTCTCATTTCTCTTGCTATTTGAGATTTTTGGTTGAATATCCCTCTACTATACCAGTCTTGCCTTCCTGACACACATTTTTGTTGGTCCCATTTATGGGGCTGATTCACAGAACTAATCTGAGACAAAATCCTAAACTTACTACTTTTGGTATTCACTGAAGACATTTAGTAGTAGTTAAGTTAGGATTTTGTCTTAAGGTAGGATTTTAACCTGGCCCTGGTGGACCTTGCTTGGATTCTTATTTGCCCCCACTTCACCCCTTAGGACTGAGCTCTCTCTTGCTTTTGTGGGTAACAGTGGTCCAGGGTATCGAGGCAGTTCAATTTTTTGCAGCTCTATCCCTCATGAATGGAGGATAATATGAAAAGCCAGTATTTGGTCTACTATGTCCGGAGAGACACAAGTTGTTGCCATTGCATCTTGGTTACTTCTATAAGGACGAGATTTTAATTCTGTTGCCATCAAGTCTGAAGATGTAATGTGTGCAAGCTCCCTTATTTTGATTATTAGCCTTGTGATGGTTCCTCTGTTTAAAACGTCCAACACCCCTATTAAAGTGTTATTGGGAATTAGCAGAAGCCCCAATATTTCTGTTTGCAACTCATATGGTTGGGTCCTTTAGCGATCATGAACTTGGGCTTGCTGGCCCTCGTCCTGATGATGTCGCACCTGCTCGTGGGCCCTCAGTGATATTTCATATTGTTGTGTTTTGATGTCTCTCCACCACTTTCCCATGGTGGAATATTCCTTGCTCACATGCCAGTATTGCTGCTATTTACTGGCATGTGAGCAATGGGGAGAGCTCCTCGAAATTTTCCAGGCTTTTCTCTGTATGCTTGGTGTCTTTTTTATCCTTGTGGTAAATAAATAAATAATACCCTATTTTTGACTAGACTTATAGCATAACAGATAGCTCAATAAATAAGAGTCAAGATTCGAGGTAGTAGGAGTTTCTGCAGGTTTATTACAGCATAAGGACAGGATCAGGACAACCTGCATAGGAACAGAATGACAGGGCCCAGCAGGACAACTGGGGCCCAGCAGGGGAAAAGAGGCCCAGCAGCTGCTGGGGCTAGGTCTGGGATGAGCGCGCTAACATTTAATAACAAAACATTGACTTATATACATAGCGCGAACACATAGCATTACATTGCAGTAGGCGTAACAGTGGGTGGAACAGAAGGCGTGACGCGTAGCAGTCGCGAAAGATAACAGTAAAAAGAGGTGTAACTGGGAGTATACATAGACATGTGATGCGAACGTAACAGAATATGTCATGAATGGGCGGAAACATAGGAGGGGGCTACCTAAGGAGCCGGGACCTCTAACCTAATGGTGCGCGAAAACTGGCAATGACGTATTACTAGGAGAAGCTGGGGGCTACGAACTCTGTGCTAGGAGCAGAGACTAGAGTCTGGAGGGTCGGAGCGACATGTACCTAAACCCTATCTGGTATCTGATGTTTAGGGAACATGTTGATATGAACTAGAAGTCATGAGGGGAGAGGCTAACTTGACTCTAAGACTGGACCATGCATTATTCTACATGTAGTGCGTGATGAAGAATACTAAATGACCATTAAATACAGTATTTCTCTAACGTGGAGCCGAGTAGGCTAGACAATGACGGAAACTATTGATGCAGTTCAGTAGCTTAGGAATGCAGAAGAGGAGGACTGAACTGATAGCTGGAACTATAACATACTTTTGGCAGACTCAGAGGCAGAGCCAAGCTGCACCGGGCACTGCGAGGCAGGAAGTAAGTGAAGGGTCGAGGATACAGGTGGGGGCTGTATCGCTCCTCAGCGAGGCTTTCAGGAGACAGGAGCTGAATCCAGGGTCCGGGCCCTTTTGAGGCCTAGAAACGGGGATTTTATAATGGAATAACGTGCACACTGAGAAACGTGGCAACATTACTTTACATAGGCCTGATATTCGTAGTATTCACGAGGACTGGAAACTAACATACCAGAGGTGGACACAACTGTAATTGCGTCATTAATCGGACATGGGGAATAACATATGCATATTGGTCATGCACACATAACATATGATGGATGAGGCGTAGGGACACAGAACATGTCAAAATTTACTTTTCCACATTCCCTCCTTGTCACTACGTTTCCATCAGGAAACATCAATTTTCATGATACCATCTATCATTTCATACAGTACCATTTGCTCGTCTCGAATTGTCTTGGAACGGGATTTAGAACGGGGCTTGGGACTAGGAATACAAGAGGTAGCACACATGCTGCAAATCGCAGGGCCACATTGTATACAGAGGCAGCAGCTGAATATGATCGCTACTGCAATACCTAGGAAGGACAGGACTTTCCATCCCCATGCGGAAATTATATTCCAGAACCAACCGGACCATGTCCAGGTGCCTGGATCTTGATGTAACAGATGGGCAATTTTATGGAGTCTGGTTATAGCTGAATAAACAGACGGCGCGTTATTTGGAATGAAAATGCAGCAACTAGATCCGATGACTCTACAGGCCCCGCCCCTATCGGCCAGTATGACGTCAAGGACGAGACGATTTTGCAAAACGACAAATCTCATAGCAGATTGTTCTTCGGTTAGGTTACCTAGAGCAGAGGCAGTCTCATTAACTACAGCTTCAAGGGTTCTTGTTAACCTACGGATCAGTTTACTATTCTGGACAGGTCCTACAAAGAAGAAGAAACCTTTATTGAAATCTGTATACTGTTCTAGAGTAGTTTCAGTATAATCGACAATTGGGGACTCCCTTCTATGTCTAATGTGTACTAGATGTGTGTTTCTGTGATAATCAGATGGGGCTAGGAAAACAGGTGGCAGTAGGAAGGCAATGTAACAGGTTCCCTCCCAATCGAGGGGCAGACGGACATATGCAGCTTGACCACAAATAAAATAAGAATGACGTGAAGCTTTGAAAACAGATTTCCCACTGTCACTATACTGAATAACAGTAGTACATTCACTATGACCTATGTGTATAGAACCATAACTTTGGACACATAATTCGCCTTTGACTGGTAGTACTGAAATAGCAGGTAAGTCTGGAGTAGTATCAGACTGAACATTCAGGACCATGAAATTCGACGAATAATTACCTAAATTATATACTTCATTTTCTAGATCTAAACCTGTCCTGTGGGGAAAACCTTGCTTGTCTGGAAAACATGTACTGTTAAGAAAAGACATATCTGTTGAGGACGACGTTAACGTGGACCATGCTCCACACGAACCATTATGTGAGAATGGATAAGGAAACAGTGGCAGAACTCCCTTCGGTGTCTGGAAAGGGGGGAGTCGACCACACACCCAACAATTAGTGGCATTGCTGGTCTGGTGTGAATAATGTAACATACGGATGAATGTGTTATTACGCATTGCGAGGCGGTATGAATATTCGTGAGGAGGCAGATCACTAAACGTGTGCTCTACTGTAGCATTAGCAGACATATTTACATGAGGAACTGGTAAATACAGGAAAAATGCGTAGCTGGTGCAGGAAATCATTATGCTGAGAAATAATATGAAACTCAGAAAAACGATACATTGAAGTGAACTTCGACTGACTCTCTCACTATGGGGGTCTATTTTATACATGTCAGAAACAATTTAACCGTTTCACCTAGGGGAGGACTTATACAATCAAACTGGCTGACTTATTAGACCTGAGCTTTAACTTATACTCCTGTTGCGGAGTTTTCTCTAACAAGGGAGGGGTTGTAATAATGTCCGGTGCGGGACAGTCCTTTAAAACAATGTTCTGGCAATCCTTTGAATCCTGGGAAATGTTCTTGGAAATGTTTTTGAAGACTGGTTTCGGTCCTTTGAAAAGTTTTACATGAGAAAGGTGTACCCACCCCTTCCTGCCTTCCAACTTGACGGCAGTTCGGGTGGTCAAGAGGACCTGACGTGGCTCCTTCCAACGTGGTTCCAGCGGACTTGATCTGTCAAAATTTCTGATCATCACCAAGGAACCTGGAACGATCTCGTGCGGTGCCACCTCGGTATTGTCTGGAAATGCGGCGGCAACCTGTGAACGACATGAGTTGAGGGCAGACATCAAGGAAGCTAGGTAATCTGTCAGCATATTACATGAAACATCGGTAATACTTCGGGGTCTAGGAGTACCCCACATGTTAGGGGGGCGGCCGAATACGACCTCATACGGGGACAGACCTGATCTGGAATGTGCGACCATACGCATGTAAAACAGAGCAACTGGCAGAGCTACTAGCCAGTCTACACCTTTGTCTTTACAGACTTTTGCTATACGGATCTTCAGAGTCTGATTATGTCTTTCTACTAGTCCAGCTGCTTCTGGATGGCGTACACAATGGAACTTCCACTGGTACCCTAACAACAGGGAAACGTGTCTCATGAGTTCTGAGGAGAATGGCTGACCGTTATCAGAATATACGACTCTAGGGAGTCCGTATCTAGGGAAAAATTCACGAACCAACTGCTTGGCAGTGGTCGCGGCTGTGTAATCTGGGACTGGATATGCTTCTGTCCACCTGGACAAAGCGCATACTACTACAAGGACATACTTGAAACCTCGACATCGCTCCATCTGAATATAATCCATCTGGAGGACCTCAAAAGGGTGGTCAGGGGGCTGGAAACCACCTTGTTCCACCGGGACACTTTTACCTGGATTAAACTGACAACATATCATACAGGTACGGACTTTCTGCTTGGCTGCAGCTCGTAAATGCTTGTTGAACCAAATGTTCTGGATACTGTCTAACATAGCTTTTTCTCCTAAATGTGCTGGACTATGTGCGGTATTGATAATGACTTGAACCATAGAATCGGGGAGAAACCATGTGGCTCTACCCTTCGTTAACCATCCTTGATCTGTCTGGACCCCTCCTTGTTCAGACCATTTCTTGATTTCATCGGGGGTAGCATGTAACTGAATATCTATGACATCTTGTGTAGGGTCCTTAACTGTCATGCATGTAATCAGATCTGGAGTATGTGTCATGTTTACTGGAATGTCTGGAGTCTGTGCTGTAAGCTTGGCTGTGCGGTCTGCTAGATCATTACCTTGGGAAATAATGTCAGTGACTTTCGTATGTGCTTTGCATTTCATGATAGCAATAGATGTCGGTAAATGTATGGCATCTAACAGGGCTTGAATAAGGAGACCATGCTGAATCTTGGTTCCATGAGAAGTCATGAAACCTCTCTCCTGCCAGAGCACTCCGAAGTCGTGTACAACTCCGAATGCGTAACGTGAATCTGTGTAAACATTAACTTTCAGGTTCTTGGCGTGTATACAGGCTTGTGTCAGAGCAACTAGCTCTGCTGCTTGAGCGGACAGAGTATCAATACGGTGTGTTTCAATAACTTCAGTGTCAGTAGTCACTGCATACGCGGCGACTAGTTCTCCTGTACTAGTTCTCATACATGAACCATCCACATAAAGTGTCAGGTCAGGATCTGGTAACGGAATGTCTGTCAGGTCTTGTCTTGGCTTTGTCGTAATGTTAACTACTTCCACACAATCATGTGGGTCTGGATTTGAATTAACTGATGGTAACAGTGTAGCAGGATTCAGAACGTTGCAGCGTCTAATTTCTATGTGTGGCTGGAACAGTGTCAATTCATAACCTGTTAAACGTGCAATTGTCAAGTGCTGAGTTTGTGTTCGGTTTAAAAGAACTTCTACTGAATGTGGAACTTGTACTGTCAGGGAATGTCCTAAAACTATGGAATCACTTTGTCTGATAGCTAGTGCTGTGGCTGCAACTGACTTGAGGCACGCAGGCAACGCCTGGGCGACTGGATCTAATGTGCTCGAAAAATAAGCACAGGGCTTGTATTGACCTGCTTGATCTTGTGTGAGAACAGATAATGCTGTACCTTCACGTTCAGTAACAAAAAGTGTAAAAGGCTTACTGTAGTTCGGTGTAGCTAGAACTGGAGCTTGACATAGGGCTTTCTTTAACTCGTTGAAACTAAGTGTATGTTCAGATGTCCAAGGGAGGACAGTCGATACGGCTGCCTCCTGTGTCGTTAACTGTATCAGTGGCTTGGCTAGAAATGCATACTGGGGAATCCATTGTCTACAATAAGAAGTAAGGCCGATAAAGGCACGTACCTCCTTCTGGGTTCTGGGCTGGGGAAGACTCGCTATTAACTGGATACGGTCGGGTGTCAACTGCCTACCCCTCTTGGACAGCAAGTGTCCTAAGTATACCACTTGCTGGACACAAAATTGAAGCTTCGAAGGTGACACCTTGTGCCCCATCTCGGCTAGAAAATACAGAACTGTAAGTGATGCTCGCTCGCAAGCACGTTCAGAACGGGCTGTGATCAGTAGATCATCGACATACTGGAGCAGGGCAGTGTCAGTTGGCATGTGAATATTGTCTAGTTGTCTCTTGAGTGCTTGACTGTAAATACTAGGGCTTTCTGTGAAACCTTGAGGAGCGCGTGTAAACATATAGCTCCTTCCATTTAAACAAAATCCGAAAAGAAACTGGCTGTCTGGATGAATTGGAACACTAAAAAATGCATTCTTGAGGTCAATGACAGTGAAAAACATGGCTTCGGAATCAATGGCTGTTAACAGGGAAGAGATGTCTGGAACAACTGGGTACTGAGGAATTATACATTTATTAAGCTCTCGTAAATCAATCACTAATCGATATACTGGGGGTGCATTTGGATCAGTACGTTTCATGACTGGAATGATCGGAGAATTGCATACATTGGAGTCAGTTTCTACAACTACTCCTTGAGCCATGAGTTCGTCAATAATTTTGGATAAGGCTGCTACAGCCTCAGGTGGCAATCTGTACTGTCTGATTCGGGGTAACACTACACCTGGCTTGAGAGTCACACGATGGGGTGTGATTTGCATGTAACCTACATCAGTTGGACCTTGCGCCCATAAATGCTGCGGAACATTAGACAATCTTGAATCAAAATCTCGTAACACATAGTGACCCTTAAAGTCACGTAGGAACAGACGTATTCCCTCTGGGGAACAGCAAATAACTGCACCTAACTCTTTCAGTGTCTTAATACCTAACAGATTTTCTGGACATGACTTAGTAAGTAACAGATCAGTAGTACGGGACAATGGACCTACTTCTAGAGTAACTGGCTTTGATATCTCATTAACGATGGGTTTTCCTGAAAATCCAAGGGAAACATTTCTTGAGCCTGAGAGCGGAGCCCCTGGAACTTCGGCATGACTAATTGTGGTCCTACTTGCCCCTGTATCGATCAAAAATTTTCTGTCTTTCCCTAATACTTGGCTGTGAACATAGGGACCTTCTTGATCTACAGGTATCTCGATGAGAGGCAAGCCTACCTCCCTCTCTAGGCTGTTTCATGAATATGACTGGTACTCTGGATACTCAGACTGTGCATACTGGTACATCTGCGATGTAACATGCTGTGTTGCAGCAATAGGCTGCGGTACTGTAACTGTCTGTTGTGCATTCTGTGGCTGAGGAATCTGTGAAACTTGTTCTTGTCTAGGCGGACGTGGTCTTTCTTTAGTCTTACCAGTAGCTATATTATGTTTCAGAACTGCACACTCGTTTATAAAATGACCTGGCTGTTTACAATAATTGCAGTTCCCTTTAACGGGAGCTGCAGGATGACTGGCTTGATTCGGACCCCTCTTCTGACTGTCTTGAGGAACAGATTGTGCAACTAGCACTTTCATTTTCGTGTCTTTCATACGTTTTCTCTCGTGTTCTTGCTCTTCTCTGATTCTATTCTGGTGATACTGGAGCATCTGGAGCATCTGGGACGGAGTATTTGCTTGCCAGGTGCTTTCGACTTTCAAAACTCGGTTTTTAATTTGTGGACTTGAATTCTCGACTAATTTGGTAACGAAAAGATGAGGGTATGACTCACTACTTGTCTTAAGACCACTGTTAATACTGAAACATTTCTCGAATCTAGAATAAAAATCACTAATGTCTTCATCTTGTTTCTGTTTACAGGCTGAGATTGCATCCCAGTCTTCTTTCCTAGTTGTCAATAATCTGGGTAAAACTTGAATCAATAATTCTGGTAATTCTTTACATTTATCTCCAAGACCGGTACCTGGTACTCGTGCCTTGTCTTCAGCTTCTAGAGCTGCCCAATCGATCTTTTTCTCTCCCACCTCCCATTCTTTTTCTTTTAACTTTTCATACACCCCTGCGGGTAACAGGACCTTTAACATTTTAATGATATCTGGGTAAGTGTATTCTCCCATACGGAGATACTTTCTTTCTCGCTTACTTGTGCTGCTTTACGCTGTTCGTGTAACCTTACTATTTCTTTACGAATTTTCTTGTACATACTCTCCATGGCACTGACGGTCTTGTGCTTACCCTCGGCTATATTATCACTCCACCTTGTCAGGATTCTCATTTCGGCGGGATCTTTAGACGGGTAATCTTGTTCTCTTATTAGACAATTGATCAGGAACTTTAATATCATGAGCTGAATCTCGGCTTTCCTTTGAGACATAATCTCGCCAATACTTTCTGGATCATCCCCTGTACGGATGAAACGATATATTCTGTCTAGATCTTCTTTCATATTCGGCAAGGTGACTAGATACTCGGTCACTCTCCTTACACGTAAGGAATATAAAACCATAGTATATTCGCCTGGAACTGGATCATAAACACATTCGTTAAGGGCTTGCCTGATTTCTGTAACAGACTTATTACTTTTAGGAGTACGCTGTGATGCTTGAGCATGTAATTCGAGTGCTGATAAACGCTTGTGTGGCGGCGGGGTTTGAGGAGCAGCTCCTCCTGCGGCCCCTAAACTGGAGTCGTCTACTGAGGCTCTACGTCCTGGCAGAGTGGGAAGTGGAACTATAGGCTGGACCGGGGGTACCGTAACAGGTACTCCGGTGTCTGGAGGAACATGAATTACCTGGTTTACAGGGACTGGCGGAGCGCGAACAGGATTGGCATATTCGGGGACTGTGTCGTCCAAATAGGACGAAATAAAAATATCAGCTGCGGTCGGTTTGTGACGTAGCTTGGTCGGAACTAATGGTGGCGGGAAATTACTGGATGCCTCTGGGGTCGCTTTTTGCACACCTTCGGCAAGAAGAGGATACATACCCTTAATAAGGGCATGCCTCTGTCTGTCTGACTGTTCGGTTTTGACTTGTTCACCTATCTCGATTAATTCTCTTTCTTGGGCTCGTTCTTGGGATTCTCTACTTAACTCTGACTTTCTGACTTCCTTTTCCGTTCTTTTATGAGCTTCCTTACGCCATAACTCGATGGCATCTTTCTGTGACTGTCTGGCTTTCTTTTTCCATAATGCTTCTTCTACTCGCATGATACATTCGGCATCCCATGTACCCGATACGGGCCATCTATACTTTTCTTCTAACTGTTTGGTATACTCTACCCACAAATCTAGATACATTATGGCGCTTATGCCATGTTTCTGATACATAAAGTGACCTGGACTGTCCCTAGGCGGGACAGGAACTGCTTCCTCTAACAGACCCTTTCTGGTTTTTAACTGACGTAACTTGGAAAAGAGCGGCATTCTAAACTTGAATCGGAACACAATACAATACACGAAAAACAATAACAATTGGGAAAACAATTCAGGCATACCACGACATTGGAAATACATTAAACAATATCATAACATAACAGTTCGAACAGAATACTACCTGAAAATACTGAAAACAGAAACAGAACAGAATTCTCGAGAACGGAACAGACTAGAGTTGCTGGATGCACTGCTATAACAGTACGGAACATACCGGTCCCATAAAGGAACGCATCAAGACCCGTATCCACCTAGGTGAACACTTCGTTTGTGGGCTTGGGTACCACCAACCCACGGACCAGGAGTCAATTTAGACTGACCCTGTCTAGATACTACCCCAGCAATGGTACTCACCGGGCAATACGGAACGGAAAGCCTCGGACGGGACTGGACTACGACGGACTTCGGACTTCGGACTTCAGTTACGGGTGGGCCTCCGGATACCTCGGACCTTGGACTCTCGGCTTGGGCTCTGGTCGGGACTCGCCGCGTTCCTCCACCGTCTCGTTTGGATGCTGGACCGCCTCCTCCGTCTCCTCCGTGGGCCTGAGGGATACTTGGAGCAGAAATATCTGCCAGTGCACGGTATGGTTCCGTCACGACTGCAGAGGGTCAGGGGGTCGGCGTGGCTTCACCGACGCGTGGGGAAAGGGCAAGTCCCTATTCGGGCGCCATTATGTGGTAAATAAATAAATAATACCCTATTTTTGACTAGACTTATAGCATAACAGATAGCTCAATAAATAAGAGTCAAGATTCGAGGTAGTAGGAGTTTCTGCAGGTTTATTACAGCATAAGGACAGGATCAGGACAACCTGCATAGGAACAGAATGACAGGGCCCAGCAGGACAACTGGGGCCCAGCAGGGGAAAAGAGGCCCAGCAGCTGCTGGGGCTAGGTCTGGGATGAGCGCGCTAACATTTAATAACAAAACATTGACTTATATACATAGCGCGAACACATAGCATTACATTGCAGTAGGCGTAACAGTGGGTGGAACAGAAGGCGTGACGCGTAGCAGTCGCGAAAGATAACAGTAAAAAGAGGTGTAACTGGGAGTATACATAGACATGTGATGCGAACGTAACAGAATATGTCATGAATGGGCGGAAACATAGGAGGGGGCTACCTAAGGAGCCGGGACCTCTAACCTAATGGTGCGCGAAAACTGGCAATGACGTATTACTAGGAGAAGCTGGGGGCTACGAACTCTGTGCTAGGAGCAGAGACTAGAGTCTGGAGGGTCGGAGCGACATGTACCTAAACCCTATCTGGTATCTGATGTTTAGGGAACATGTTGATATGAACTAGAAGTCATGAGGGGAGAGGCTAACTTGACTCTAAGACTGGACCATGCATTATTCTACATGTAGTGCGTGATGAAGAATACTAAATGACCATAAAATACAGTATTTCTCTAACGTGGAGCCGAGTAGGCTAGACAATGACGGAAACTATTGATGCAGTTCAGTAGCTTAGGAATGCAGAAGAGGAGGACTGAACTGATAGCTGGAACTATAACATACTTTTGGCAGACTCAGAGGCAGAGCCAAGCTGCACCGGGCACTGCGAGGCAGGAAGTAAGTGAAGGGTCGAGGATACAGGTGGGGGCTGTATCGCTCCTCAGCGAGGCTTTCAGGAGACAGGAGCTGAATCCAGGGTCCGGGCCCTTTTGAGGCCTAGAAACGGGGATTTTATAATGGAATAACGTGCACACTGAGAAACGTGGCAACATTACTTTACATAGGCCTGATATTCGTAGTATTCACGAGGACTGGAAACTAACATACCAGAGGTGGACACAACTGTAATTGCGTCATTAATCGGACATGGGGAATAACATATGCATATTGGTCATGCACACATAACATATGATGGATGAGGCGTAGGGACACAGAACATGGCAAAATTTACTTTTCCACATCCTGTTGCATTGTTGAGATGACATAACTCCCTACTGACCTGTGTCATGCCCGATGATAGACAGGTCTAAGATTTTTTGTCATTATACTGTGTTTCAATTAATTTAGTTTCCTCCTTTTTGCTTACCCAGCATCAGAACCCACCAAGGTTCTGCGCTGAGAAAATAGCTGCAATTTTGTTCTGCCACTTTACCTTTCTTGCGTGATTTTCTTTGCTTTTTCTTTTTCCTTTTTATTGGCACCAGGTCAAGAGCCACTGCATTCAGTATCTAAGGTACTTGATGCTTATTTCCAGCATCATGATTCATAAAGGGTGGTGGTGATGGACAGAGTATCTGAATTAAGCAGAACACTCCTACCCAGTCGAAAGATCAGGGCTTGATCCATCACTGTTTTTTAGCTCACTGCACCATCCCAGTTCAGAACCTGGCTACATGCAAATTAGTCTGTCCCTGGCCCAGTGCATCATGGGAACAGGGCAGACCAAACTACCAAGCCAATTCTTTACTGGAAAGGAAACAAGCTTCCGGGGACCGGTTTCTGGCATTACAGCCGTCTTCGGCCCGGCTTGCTTGAATCCTGATGATGCAGTGAGCAAGGGACTCACATCTGAGCATACCCTTCCACGCTTATGGTGGCCAAAACGATTCATAAAGGGTGGTGGTGATGGACAGAGTATCTGAATTAAGCAGAACACTCCTACCCAGTCGAAAGATCAGGGCTTGATCCATCACTGTTTTTTAGCTCACTGCACCATCCCAGTTCAGAACCTGGCTACATGCAAATTAGTCTGTCCCTGGCCCAGTGCATCATGGGAACAGGGCAGACCAAACTACCAAGCCAATTCTTTACTGGAAAGGAAACAAGCTTCCGGGGACCGGTTTCTGGCATTACAGCCGTCTTCGGCCCGGCTTGCTTGAATCCTGATGATGCAGTGAGCAAGGGACTCACATCTGAGCATACCCTTCCACGCTTATGGTGGCCAAAACGATTCATAAAGGGTGGTGGTGATGGACAGAGTATCTGAATTAAGCAGAAAACTCCTACCCAGTCGAAAGATCAGGGCTTGATCCATCACTGTTTTTTAGCTCACTGCACCATCCCAGTTCAGAACCTGGCTACATGCAAATTAGTCTGTCCCTGGCCCAGTGCATCATGGGAACAGGGCAGATCAAACTACCAAGCCAATTCTTTACTGGAAAGGAAACAAGCTTCCGGGGACCGGTTTCTGGCATTACAGCCGTCTTCGGCCCGGTTTGCTTGAATCCTGATGATGCAGTGAGCAAGGGACTCACATCTGAGCATACCCTTCCACGCTTATGGTGGCCAAAACGATTCATAAAGGGTGGTGGTGATGGACAGAGTATCTGAATTAAGCAGAACACTCCTACCCAGTCGAAAGATCAGGGCTTGATCCATCACTGTTTTTTAGCTCACTGCACCATCCCAGTTCAGAACCTGGCTACATGCAAATTAGTCTGTCCCTGGCCCAGTGCATCATGGGAACAGGGCAGACCAAACTACCAAGCCAATTCTTTACTGGAAAGGAAACAAGCTTCCGGGGACCGGTTTCTGGCATTACAGCCGTCTTCGGCCCGGCTTGCTTGAATCCTGATGATGCAGTGAGCAAGGGACTCACATCTGAGCATACCCTTCCACGCTTATGGTGGCCAAAACGATTCATAAAGGGTGGTGGTGATGGACAGAGTATCTGAATTAAGCAGAACACTCCTACCCAGTCGAAAGATCAGGGCTTGATCCATCACTGTTTTTTAGCTCACTGCACCATCCCAGTTCAGAACCTGGCTACATGCAAATTAGTCTGTCCCTGGCCCAGTGCATCATGGGAACAGGGCAGACCAAACTACCAAGCCAATTCTTTACTGGAAAGGAAACAAGCTTCCGGGGACCGGTTTCTGGCATTACAGCCGTCTTCGGCCCGGCTTGCTTGAATCCTGATGATGCAGTGAGCAAGGGACTCACATCTGAGCATACCCTTCCACGCTTATGGTGGCCAAAACGATTCATAAAGGGTGGTGGTGATGGACAGAGTATCTGAATTAAGCAGAACACTCCTACCCAGTCGAAAGATCAGGGCTTGATCCATCACTGTTTTTTAGCTCACTGCACCATCCCAGTTCAGAACCTGGCTACATGCAAATTAGTCTGTCCCTGGCCCAGTGCATCATGGGAACAGGGCAGACCAAACTACCAAGCCAATTCTTTACTGGAAAGGAAACAAGCTTCCGGGGACCGGTTTCTGGCATTACAGCCGTCTTCGGCCCGGCTTGCTTGAATCCTGATGATGCAGTGAGCAAGGGACTCACATCTGAGCATACCCTTCCACGCTTATGGTGGCCAAAACGATTCATAAAGGGTGGTGGTGCTGGACAGAGTATCTGAATTAAGCAGAACACTCCTACCCAGTCGAAAGATCAGGGCTTGATCCATCACTGTTTTTTAGCTCACTGCACCATCCCAGTTCAGAACCTGGCTACATGCAAATTAGTCTGTCCCTGGCCCAGTGCATCATGGGAACATGGCAGACCAAACTACCAAGCCAATTCTTTACTGGAAAGGAAACAAGCTTCCGGGGACCGGTTTCTGGCATTACAGCCGTCTTCGGTCCGGCTTGCTTGAATCCTGATGATGCAGTGAGCAAGGGACTCACATCTGAGCATACCCTTCCACGCTTATGGTGGCCAAAACGATTCATAAAGGGTGGTGGTGATGGACAGAGTATCTGAATTAAGCAGAACACTCCTACCCAGTCGAAAGATCAGGGCTTGATCCATCACTGTTTTTTAGCTCACTGCACCATCCCAGTTCAGAACCTGGCTACATGCAAATTAGTCTGTCCCTGGCCCAGTGCATCATGGGAACAGGGCAGACCAAACTACCAAGCCAATTCTTTACTGGAAAGGAAACAAGCTTCCGGGGACCGGTTTCTGGCATTACAGCCATCTTCGGCCCGGCTTGTTGAATCCTGATGATGCAGTGAGCAAGGGACTCACATCTGAGCATACCCTTCCACGCTTATGGTGGCCAAAACGATTCATAAAGGGTGGTGGTGATGGACAGAGTATCTGAATTAAGAAGAACACTCCTACCCAGTCGAAAGATCAGGGCTTGATCCATCACTGTTTTTTAGCTCACTCCACCATCCCAGTTCAGAACCTGGCTACATGCAAATTAGTCTGTCCCTGGCCCAGTGCATCATGGGAACAGGACAGACCAAACTACCAAGCCAATTCTTTACTGGAAAGGAAACAAGCTTCCGGGGACCGGTTTCTGGCATTACAGCCGTCTTCGGCCCGGCTTGCTTGAATCCTGATGATGCAGTGAGCAAGGGACTCACATCTGAGCATACCCTTCCACGCTTATGGTGGCCAAAACGATTCATAAAGGGTGGTGGTGATGGACAGAGTATCTGAATTAAGCAGAACACTCCTACCCAGTCGAAAGATCAGGGCTTGATCCATCCCAGTTCAGAACCTGGCTACATGCAAATTAGTCTGTCCCTGGCCCAGTGCATCATGGGAACAGGGCAGACCAAACTACCAAGCCAATTCTTTACTGGAAAGGAAACAAGCTTCCGGGGACCGGTTTCTGGCATTACAGCCGTCTTCGGCCCGGCTTGCTTGAATCCTGATGATGCAGTGAGCAAGGGACTCACATCTGAGCATACCCTTCCACGCTTATGGTGGCCAAAACGATTCATAAAGGGTGGTGGTGATGGACAGAGTATCTGAATTAAGCAGAACACTCCTACCCAGTCGAAAGATCAGGGCTTGATCCATCACTGTTTTTTAGCTCACTGCACCATCCCAGTTCAGAACCTGGCTACATGCAAATTAGTCTGTCCCTGGCCCAGTGCATCATGGGAACAGGGCAGACCAAACTACCAAGCCAATTCTTTACTGGAAAGGAAACAAGCTTCCGGGGACCGGTTTCTGGCATTACAGCCGTCTTCGGCCCGGCTTGCTTGAATCCTGATGATGCAGTGAGCAAGGGACTCACATCTGAGCATACCCTTCCACGCTTATGGTGGCCAAAACGATTCATAAAGGGTGGTGGTGCTGGACAGAGTATCTGAATTAAGCAGAACACTCCTACCCAGTCGAAAGATCAGGGCTTGATCCATCACTGTTTTTTAGCTCACTGCACCATCCCAGTTCAGAACCTGGCTACATGCAAATTAGTCTGTCCCTGGCCCAGTGCATCATGGGAACATGGCAGACCAAACTACCAAGCCAATTCTTTACTGGAAAGGAAACAAGCTTCCGGGGACCGGTTTCTGGCATTACAGCCGTCTTCGGTCCGGCTTGCTTGAATCCTGATGATGCAGTGAGCAAGGGACTCACATCTGAGCATACCCTTCCACACTTATGGTGGCCAAAACGATTCATAAAGGGTGGTGGTGATGGACAGAGTATCTGAATTAAGCAGAACACTCCTACCCAGTCGAAAGATCAGGGCTTGATCCATCACTGTTTTTTAGCTCACTGCACCATCCCAGTTCAGAACCTGGCTACATGCAAATTAGTCTGTCCCTGGCCCAGTGCATCATGGGAACAGGGCAGACCAAACTACCAAGCCAATTCTTTACTGGAAAGGAAACAAGCTTCCGGGGACCGGTTTCTGGCATTACAGCCATCTTCGGCCCGGCTTGTTGAATCCTGATGATGCAGTGAGCAAGGGACTCACATCTGAGCATACCCTTCCACGCTTATGGTGGCCAAAACGATTCATAAAGGGTGGTGGTGATGGACAGAGTATCTGAATTAAGAAGAACACTCCTACCCAGTCGAAAGATCAGGGCTTGATCCATCACTGTTTTTTAGCTCACTCCACCATCCCAGTTCAGAACCTGGCTACATGCAAATTAGTCTGTCCCTGGCCCAGTGCATCATGGGAACAGGACAGACCAAACTACCAAGCCAATTCTTTACTGGAAAGGAAACAAGCTTCCGGGGACCGGTTTCTGGCATTACAGCCGTCTTCGGCCCGGCTTGCTTGAATCCTGATGATGCAGTGAGCAAGGGACTCACATCTGAGCATACCCTTCCACGCTTATGGTGGCCAAAACGATTCATAAAGGGTGGTGGTGATGGACAGAGTATCTGAATTAAGCAGAACACTCCTACCCAGTCGAAAGATCAGGGCTTGATCCATCCCAGTTCAGAACCTGGCTACATGCAAATTAGTCTGTCCCTGGCCCAGTGCATCATGGGAACAGGGCAGACCAAACTACCAAGCCAATTCTTTACTGGAAAGGAAACAAGCTTCCGGGGACCGGTTTCTGGCATTACAGCCGTCTTCGGCCCGGCTTGCTTGAATCCTGATGATGCAGTGAGCAAGGGACTCACATCTGAGCATACCCTTCCACGCTTATGGTGGCCAAAACGATTCATAAAGGGTGGTGGTGATGGACAGAGTATCTGAATTAAGCAGAACACTCCTACCCAGTCGAAAGATCAGGGCTTGATCCATCACTGTTTTTTAGCTCACTGCACCATCCCAGTTCAGAACCTGGCTACATGCAAATTAGTCTGTCCCTGGCCCAGTGCATCATGGGAACAGGGCAGACCAAACTACCAAGCCAATTCTTTACTGGAAAGGAAACAAGCTTCCGGGGACCGGTTTCTGGCATTACAGCCGTCTTCGGCCCGGCTTGCTTGAATCCTGATGATGCAGTGAGCAAGGGACTCACATCTGAGCATACCCTTCCACGCTTATGGTGGCCAAAACGATTCATAAAGGGTGGTGGTGCTGGACAGAGTATCTGAATTAAGCAGAACACTCCTACCCAGTCGAAAGATCAGGGCTTGATCCATCACTGTTTTTTAGCTCACTGCACCATCCCAGTTCAGAACCTGGCTACATGCAAATTAGTCTGTCCCTGGCCCAGTGCATCATGGGAACATGGCAGACCAAACTACCAAGCCAATTCTTTACTGGAAAGGAAACAAGCTTCCGGGGACCGGTTTCTGGCATTACAGCCGTCTTCGGCCCGGCTTGCTTGAATCCTGATGATGCAGTGAGCAAGGGACTCACATCTGAGTATACCCTTCCACGCTTATGGTGGCCAAAATGATTCATAAAGGGTGGTGGTGATGGACAGAGTATCTGAATTAAGCAGAACACTCCTACCCAGTCGAAAGATCAGGGCTTGATCCATCACTGTTTTTTAGCTCACTGCACCATCCCAGTTCAGAACCTGGCTACATGCAAATTAGTCTGTCCCTGGCCCAGTGCATCATGGGAACAGGGCAGACCAAACTACCAAGCCAATTCTTTACTGGAAAGGAAACAAGCTTCCGGGGACCGGTTTCTGGCATTACAGCCGTCTTCGGCCCGGTTTGCTTGAATCCTGATGATGCAGTGAGCAAGGGACTCACATCTGAGCATACCCTTCCACGCTTATGGTGGCCAAAACGATTCATAAAGGGTGGTGGTGATGGACAGAGTATCTGAATTAAGCAGAACACTCCTACCCAGTCGAAAGATCAGGGCTTGATCCATCACTGTTTTTTAGCTCACTGCACCATCCCAGTTCAGAACCTGGCTACATGCAAATTAGTCTGTCCCTGGCCCAGTGCATCATGGGAACAGGGCAGACCAAACTACCAAGCCAATTCTTTACTGGAAAGGAAACAAGCTTCCGGGGACCGGTTTCTGGCATTACAGCCGTCTTCGGCCCGGCTTGCTTGAATCCTGATGATGCAGTGAGCAAGGGACTCACATCTGAGCATACCCTTCCACGCTTATGGTGGCCAAAACGATTCATAAAGGGTGGTGGTGATGGACAGAGTATCTGAATTAAGCAGAACACTCCTACCCAGTCGAAAGATCAGGGCTTGATCCATCACTGTTTTTTAGCTCACTGCACCATCCCAGTTCAGAACCTGGCTACATGCAAATTAGTCTGTCCCTGGCCCAGTGCATCATGGGAACAGGGCAGACCAAACTACCAAGCCAATTCTTTACTGGAAAGGAAACAAGCTTCCGGGGACCGGTTTCTGGCATTACAGCCGTCTTCGGCCCGGCTTGCTTGAATCCTGATGATGCAGTGAGCAAGGGACTCACATCTGAGCATACCCTTCCACGCTTATGGTGGCCAAAACGATTCATAAAGGGTGGTGGTGATGGACAGAGTATCTGAATTAAGCAGAACACTCCTACCCAGTCGAAAGATCAGGGCTTGATCCATCACTGTTTTTTAGCTCACTCCACCATCCCAGTTCAGAACCTGGCTACATGCAAATTAGTCTGTCCCTGGCCCAGTGCATCATGGGAACAGGGCAGACCAAACTACCAAGCCAATTCTTTACTGGAAAGGAAACAAGCTTCCGGGGACCGGTTTCTGGCATTACAGCCGTCTTCGGCCCGGCTTGCTTGAATCCTGATGATGCAGTGAGCAAGGGACTCACATCTGAGCATACCCTTCCACGCTTATGGTGGCCAAAACGATTCATAAAGGGTGGTGGTGATGGACAGAGTATCTGAATTAAGCAGAACACTCCTACCCAGTCGAAAGATCAGGGCTTGATCCATCCCAGTTCAGAACCTGGCTACATGCAAATTAGTCTGTCCCTGGCCCAGTGCATCATGGGAACAGGGCAGACCAAACTACCAAGCCAATTCTTTACTGGAAAGGAAACAAGCTTCCGGGGACCGGTTTCTGGCATTACAGCCGTCTTCGGCCCGGCTTGCTTGAATCCTGATGATGCAGTGAGCAAGGGACTCACATCTGAGCATACCCTTCCACGCTTATGGTGGCCAAAACGATTCATAAAGGGTGGTGGTGATGGACAGAGTATCTGAATTAAGCAGAACACTCCTACCCAGTCGAAAGATCAGGGCTTGATCCATCACTGTTTTTTAGCTCACTGCACCATCCCAGTTCAGAACCTGGCTACATGCAAATTAGTCTGTCCCTGGCCCAGTGCATCATGGGAACAGGGCAGACCAAACTACCAAGCCAATTCTTTACTGGAAAGGAAACAAGCTTCCGGGGACCGGTTTCTGGCATTACAGCCGTCTTCGGCCCGGCTTGCTTGAATCCTGATGATGCAGTGAGCAAGGGACTCACATCTGAGCATACCCTTCCACGCTTATGGTGGCCAAAACGATTCATAAAGGGTGGTGGTGCTGGACAGAGTATCTGAATTAAGCAGAACACTCCTACCCAGTCGAAAGATCAGGGCTTGATCCATCACTGTTTTTTAGCTCACTGCACCATCCCAGTTCAGAACCTGGCTACATGCAAATTAGTCTGTCCCTGGCCCAGTGCATCATGGGAACAGGGCAGACCAAACTACCAAGCCAATTCTTTACTGGAAAGGAAACAAGCTTCCGGGGACCGGTTTCTGGCATTACAGCCGTCTTCGGCCCGGCTTGCTTGAATCCTGATGATGCAGTGAGCAAGGGACTCACATCTGAGCATACCCTTCCACGCTTATGGTGGCCAAAACGATTCATAAAGGGTGGTGGTGATGGACAGAGTATCTGAATTAAGCAGAACACTCCTACCCAGTCGAAAGATCAGGGCTTGATCCATCCCAGTTCAGAACCTGGCTACATGCAAATTAGTCTGTCCCTGGCCCAGTGCATCATGGGAACAGGGCAGACCAAACTACCAAGCCAATTCTTTACTGGAAAGGAAACAAGCTTCCGGGGACCGGTTTCTGGCATTACAGCCGTCTTCGGCCCGGCTTGCTTGAATCCTGATGATGCAGTGAGCAAGGGACTCACATCTGAGCATACCCTTCCACGCTTATGGTGGCCAAAACGATTCATAAAGGGTGGTGGTGATGGACAGAGTATCTGAATTAAGCAGAACACTCCTACCCAGTCGAAAGATCAGGGCTTGATCCATCACTGTTTTTTAGCTCACTGCACCATCCCAGTTCAGAACCTGGCTACATGCAAATTAGTCTGTCCCTGGCCCAGTGCATCATGGGAACAGGGCAGACCAAACTACCAAGCCAATTCTTTACTGGAAAGGAAACAAGCTTCCGGGGACCGGTTTCTGGCATTACAGCCGTCTTCGGCCCGGCTTGCTTGAATCCTGATGATGCAGTGAGCAAGGGACTCACATCTGAGCATACCCTTCCACGCTTATGGTGGCCAAAACGATTCATAAAGGGTGGTGGTGCTGGACAGAGTATCTGAATTAAGCAGAACACTCCTACCCAGTCGAAAGATCAGGGCTTGATCCATCACTGTTTTTTAGCTCACTGCACCATCCCAGTTAAGAACCTGGCTACATGCAAATTAGTCTGTCCCTGGCCCAGTGCATCATGGGAACATGGCAGACCAAACTACCAAGCCAATTCTTTACTGGAAAGGAAACAAGCTTCCGGGGACCGGTTTCTGGTATTACAGCCGTCTTCGGCCCGGCTTGCTTGAATCCTGATGATGCAGTGAGCAAGGGACTCACATCTGAGCATACCCTTCCACGCTTATGGTGGCCAAAACGATTCATAAAGGGTGGTGGTGATGGACAGAGTATCTGAATTAAGCAGAACACTCCTACCCAGTCGAAAGATCAGGGCTTGATCCATCACTGTTTTTTAGCTCACTGCACCATCCCAGTTCAGAACCTGGCTACATGCAAATTAGTCTGTCCCTGGCCCAGTGCATCATGGGAACAGGGCAGACCAAACTACCAAGCCAATTCTTTACTGGAAAGGAAACAAGCTTCCGGGGACCGGTTTCTGGCATTACAGCCGTCTTCGGCCCGGTTTGCTTGAATCCTGATGATGCAGTGAGCAAGGGACTCACATCTGAGCATACCCTTCCACGCTTATGGTGGCCAAAACGATTCATAAAGGGTGGTGGTGATGGACAGAGTATCTGAATTAAGCAGAACACTCCTACCTAGTCGAAAGATCAGGGCTTGATCCATCACTGTTTTTTAGCTCACTGCACCATCCCAGTTCAGAACCTGGCTACATGCAAATTAGTCTGTCCCTGGCCCAGTGCATCATGGGAACAGGGCAGACCAAACTACCAAGCCAATTCTTTACTGGAAAGGAAACAAGCTTCCGGGGACCGGTTTCTGGCATTACAGCCGTCTTCGGCCCGGCTTGCTTGAATCCTGATGATGCAGTGAGCAAGGGACTCACATCTGAGCATACCCTTCCACGCTTATGGTGGCCAAAACGATTCATAAAGGGTGGTGGTGATGGACAGAGTATCTGAATTAAGCAGAACACTCCTACCCAGTCGAAAGATCAGGGCTTGATCCATCACTGTTTTTTAGCTCACTGCACCATCCCAGTTCAGAACCTGGCTACATGCAAATTAGTCTGTCCCTGGCCCAGTGCATCATGGGAACAGGGCAGACCAAACTACCAAGCCAATTCTTTACTGGAAAGGAAACAAGCTTCCGGGGACCGGTTTCTGGCATTACAGCCGTCTTCGGCCCGGCTTGCTTGAATCCTGATGATGCAGTGAGCAAGGGACTCACATCTGAGCATACCCTTCCACGCTTATGGTGGCCAAAACGATTCATAAAGGGTGGTGGTGATGGACAGAGTATCTGAATTAAGCAGAACACTCCTACCCAGTCGAAAGATCAGGGCTTGATCCATCACTGTTTTTTAGCTCACTGCACCATCCCAGTTCAGAACCTGGCTACATGCAAATTAGTCTGTCCCTGGCCCAGTGCATCATGGGAACAGGGCAGACCAAACTACCAAGCCAATTCTTTACTGGAAAGGAAACAAGCTTCCGGGGACCGGTTTCTGGCATTACAGCCGTCTTCGGCCCGGCTTGCTTGAATCCTGATGATGCAGTGAGCAAGGGACTCACATCTGAGCATACCCTTCCACGCTTATGGTGGCCAAAACGATTCATAAAGGGTGGTGGTGCTGGACAGAGTATCGGAATTAAGCAGAACACTCCTACCCAGTCGAAAGATCAGGGCTTGATCCATCACTGTTTTTTAGCTCACTGCACCATCCCAGTTCAGAACCTGGCTACATGCAAATTAGTCTGTCCCTGGCCCAGTGCATCATGGGAACATGGCAGACCAAACTACCAAGCCAATTCTTTACTGGAAAGGAAACAAGCTTCCGGGGACCGGTTTCTGGTATTACAGCCGTCTTCGGCCCGGCTTGCTTGAATCCTGATGATGCAGTGAGCAAGGGACTCACATCTGAGCATACCCTTCCACGCTTATGGTGGCCAAAACGATTCATAAAGGGTGGTGGTGATGGACAGAGTATCTGAATTAAGCAGAACACTCCTACCCAGTCGAAAGATCAGGGTTTGATCCATCACTGTTTTTTAGCTCACTGCACCATCCCAGTTCAGAACCTGGCTACATGCAAATTAGTCTGTCCCTGGCCCAGTGCATCATGGGAACAGGGCAGACCAAACTACCAAGCCAATTCTTTACTGGAAAGGAAACAAGCTTCCGGGGACCGGTTTCTGGCATTACAGCCGTCTTCGGCCCGGTTTGCTTGAATCCTGATGATGCAGTGAGCAAGGGACTCACATCTGAGCATACCCTTCCACGCTTATGGTGGCCAAAACGATTCATAAAGGGTGGTGGTGATGGACAGAGTATCTGAATTAAGCAGAACACTCCTACCCAGTCGAAAGATCAGGGCTTGATCCATCACTGTTTTTTAGCTCACTGCACCATCCCAGTTCAGAACCTGGCTACATGCAAATTAGTCTGTCCCTGGCCCAGTGCATCATGGGAACAGGGCAGACCAAACTACCAAGCCAATTCTTTACTGGAAAGGAAACAAGCTTCCGGGGACCGGTTTCTGGCATTACAGCCGTCTTCGGCCCGGCTTGCTTGAATCCTGATGATGCAGTGAGCAAGGGACTCACATCTGAGCATACCCTTCCACGCTTATGGTGGCCAAAACGATTCATAAAGGGTGGTGGTGATGGACAGAGTATCTGAATTAAGCAGAACACTCCTACCCAGTCGAAAGATCAGGGCTTGATCCATCACTGTTTTTTAGCTCACTGCACCATCCCAGTTCAGAACCTGGCTACATGCAAATTAGTCTGTCCCTGGCCCAGTGCATCATGGGAACAGGGCAGACCAAACTACCAAGCCAATTCTTTACTGGAAAGGAAACAAGCTTCCGGGGACCGGTTTCTGGCATTACAGCCGTCTTCGGCCCGGCTTGCTTGAATCCTGATGATGCAGTGAGCAAGGGACTCACATCTGAGCATACCCTTCCACGCTTATGGTGGCCAAAACGATTCATAAAGGGTGGTGGTGATGGACAGAGTATCTGAATTAAGCAGAACACTCCTACCCAGTCGAAAGATCAGGGCTTGATCCATCACTGTTTTTTAGCTCACTCCACCATCCCAGTTCAGAACCTGGCTACATGCAAATTAGTCTGTCCCTGGCCCAGTGCATCATGGGAACAGGGCAGACCAAACTACCAAGCCAATTCTTTACTGGAAAGGAAACAAGCTTCCGGGGACCGGTTTCTGGCATTACAGCCGTCTTCGGCCCGGCTTGCTTGAATCCTGATGATGCAGTGAGCAAGGGACTCACATCTGAGCATACCCTTCCACGCTTATGGTGGCCAAAACGATTCATAAAGGGTGGTGGTGATGGACAGAGTATCTGAATTAAGCAGAACACTCCTACCCAGTCGAAAGATCAGGGCTTGATCCATCACTGTTTTTTAGCTCACTGCACCATCCCAGTTCAGAACCTGGCTACATGCAAATTAGTCTGTCCCTGGCCCAGTGCATCATGGGAACAGGGCAGACCAAACTACCAAGCCAATTCTTTACTGGAAAGGAAACAAGCTTCCGGGGACCGGTTTCTGGCATTACAGCCGTCTTCGGCCCGGCTTGCTTGAATCCTGATGATGCAGTGAGCAAGGGACTCACATCTGAGCATACCCTTCCACGCTTATGGTGGCCAAAACGATTCATAAAGGGTGGTGGTGATGGACAGAGTATATGAATTAAGCAGAACACTCCTACCCAGTCGAAAGATCAGGGCTTGATCCATCACTGTTTTTTAGCTCACTGCACCATCCCAGTTCAGAACCTGGCTACATGCAAATTAGTCTGTCCCTGGCCCAGTGCATCATGGGAACAGGGCAGACCAAACTACCAAGCCAATTCTTTACTGGAAAGGAAACAAGCTTCCGGGGACCGGTTTCTGGCATTACAGCCGTCTTCGGCCCGGCTTGCTTGAATCCTGATGATGCAGTGAGCAAGGGACTCACATCTGAGCATACCCTTCCACGCTTATGGTGGCCAAAACGATTCATAAAGGGTGGTGGTGCTGGACAGAGTATCTGAATTAAGCAGAACACTCCTACCCAGTCGAAAGATCAGGGCTTGATCCATCACTGTTTTTTAGCTCACTGCACCATCCCAGTTCAGAACCTGGCTACATGCAAATTAGTCTGTCCCTGGCCCAGTGCATCATGGGAACATGGCAGACCAAACTACCAAGCCAATTCTTTACTGGAAAGGAAACAAGCTTCCGGGGACCGGTTTCTGGCATTACAGCCGTCTTCAGTCCGGCTTGCTTGAATCCTGATGATGCAGTGAGCAAGGGACTCACATCTGAGCATACCCTTCCACGCTTATGGTGGCCAAAACGATTCATAAAGGGTGGTGGTGATGGACAGAGTATCTGAATTAAGCAGAACACTCCTACCCAGTCGAAAGATCAGGGCTTGATCCATCACTGTTTTTTAGCTCACTGCACCATCCCAGTTCAGAACCTGGCTACATGCAAATTAGTCTGTCCCTGGCCCAGTGCATCATGGGAACAGGGCAGACCAAACTACCAAGCCAATTCTTTACTGGAAAGGAAACAAGCTTCCGGGGACCGGTTTCTGGCATTACAGCCGTCTTCGGCCCGGCTTGTTGAATCCTGATGATGCAGTGAGCAAGGGACTCACATCTGAGCATACCCTTCCACGCTTATGGTGGCCAAAACGATTCATAAAGGGTGGTGGTGATGGACAGAGTATCTGAATTAAGAAGAACACTCCTACCCAGTCGAAAGATCAGGGCTTGATCCATCACTGTTTTTTAGCTCACTCCACCATCCCAGTTCAGAACCTGGCTACATGCAAATTAGTCTGTCCCTGGCCCAGTGCATCATGGGAACAGGGCAGACCAAACTACCAAGCCAATTCTTTACTGGAAAGGAAACAAGCTTCCGGGGACCGGTTTCTGGCATTACAGCCGTCTTCGGCCCGGCTTGCTTGAATCCTGATGATGCAGTGAGCAAGGGACTCACATCTGAGCATACCCTTCCACGCTTATGGTGGCCAAAACGATTCATAAAGGGTGGTGGTGATGGACAGAGTATCTGAATTAAGCAGAACACTCCTACCCAGTCGAAAGATCAGGGCTTGATCCATCACTGTTTTTTAGCTCACTGCACCATCCCAGTTCAGAACCTGGCTACATGCAAATTAGTCTGTCCCTGGCCCAGTGCATCATGGGAACAGGGCAGACCAAACTACCAAGCCAATTCTTTACTGGAAAGGAAACAAGCTTCCGGGGACCGGTTTCTGGCATTACAGCCGTCTTCGGCCCGGCTTGCTTGAATCCTGATGATGCAGTGAGCAAGGGACTCACATCTGAGCATACCCTTCCACGCTTATGGTGGCCAAAACGATTCATAAAGGGTGGTGGTGATGGACAGAGTATCTGAATTAAGCAGAACACTCCTACCCAGTCGAAAGATCAGGGCTTGATCCATCACTGTTTTTTAGCTCACTGCACCATCCCAGTTCAGAACCTGGCTACATGCAAATTAGTCTGTCCCTGGCCCAGTGCATCATGGGAACAGGGCAGACCAAACTACCAAGCCAATTCTTTACTGGAAAGGAAACAAGCTTCCGGGGACTGGTTTCTGGCATTACAGCCGTCTTCGGCCCGGCTTGCTTGAATCCTGATGATGCAGTGAGCAAGGGACTCACATCTGAGCATACCCTTCCACGCTTATGGTGGCCAAAACGATTCATAAAGGATGGTGGTGATGGACAGAGTATCTGAATTAAGCAGAACACTCCTACCCAGTCGAAAGATCAGGGCTTGATCCATCACTGTTTTTTAGCTCACTGCACCATCCCAGTTCAGAACCTGGCTACATGCAAATTAGTCTGTCCCTGGCCCAGTGCATCATGGGAACAGGGCAGACCAAACTACCAAGCCAATTCTTTACTGGAAAGGAAACAAACTTCCGGGGACCGGTTTCTGGCATTACAGCCGTCTTCGGCCCGGCTTGCTTGAATCCTGATGATGCAGTGAGCAAGGGACTCACATCTGAGCATACCCTTCCACGCTTATGGTGGCCAAAACGATTCATAAAGGGTGGTGGTGATGGACAGAGTATCTGAATTAAGCAGAACACTCCTACCCAGTCGAAAGATCAGGGCTTGATCCATCACTGTTTTTTAGCTCACTGCACCATCCCAGTTCAGAACCTGGCTACATGCAAATTAGTCTTTCCCTGGCCCAGTGCATCATGGGAACAGGGCAGACCAAACTACCAAGCCAATTCTTTACTGGAAAGTAAACAAGCTTCCGGGGACCGGTTTCTGGCATTACAGCCGTCTTCGGCCCGGCTTGCTTGAATCCTGATGATGCAGTGAGCAAGGGACTCACATCTGAGCATACCCTTCCACGCTTATGGTGGCCAAAACGATTCATAAAGGGTGGTGGTGATGGACAGAGTATCTGAATTAAGCAGAACACTCCTACCCAGTCGAAAGATCAGGGCTTGATCCATCACTGTTTTTTAGCTCACTGCACCATCCCAGTTCAGAACCTGGCTACATGCAAATTAGTCTGTCCCTGGCCCAGTGCATCATGGGAACAGGGCATACCAAACTACCAAGCCAATTCTTTACTGGAAAGGAAACAAGCTTCCGGGGACCGGTTTCTGGCATTACAGCCGTCTTCGGCCCGGCTTGCTTGAATCCTGATGATGCAGTGAGCAAGGGACTCACATCTGAGCATACCCTTCCACGCTTATGGTGGCCAAAACGATTCATAAAGGGTGGTGGTGATGGACAGAGTATCTGAATTAAGCAGAACACTCCTACCCAGTCGAAAGATCAGGGCTTGATCCATCACTGTTTTTTAGCTCACTGCACCATCCCAGTTCAGAACCTGGCTACATGCAAATTAGTCTGTCCCTGGCCCAGTGCATCATGGGAACAGGGCAGACCAAACTACCAAGCCAATTCTTTACTGGAAAGGAAACAAGCTTCCGGGGACCGGTTTCTGGCATTACAGCCGTCTTCGGCCCGGCTTGCTTGAATCCTGATGATGCAGTGAGCAAGGGACTCACATCTGAGCATACCCTTCCACGCTTATGGTGGCCAAAACGATTCATAAAGGGTGGTGGTGATGGACAGAGTATCTGAATTAAGCAGAACACTCCTACCCAGTCGAAAGATCAGGGCTTGATCCATCACTGTTTTTTAGCTCACTGCACCATCCCAGTTCAGAACCTGGCTACATGCAAATTAGTCTGTCCCTGGCCCAGTGCATCATGGGAACAGGGCAGACCAAACTACCAAGCCAATTCTTTACTGGAAAGGAAACAAGCTTCCGGGGACCGGTTTCTGGCATTACAGCCATCTTCGGCCCGGCTTGCTTGAATCCTGATGATGCAGTGAGCAAGGGACTCACATCTGAGCATACCCTTCCACGCTTATGGTGGCCAAAACGATTCATAAAGGGTGGTGGTGATGGACAGAGTATCTGAATTAAGCAGAACACTCCTACCCAGTCGAAAGATCAGGGCTTGATCCATCACTATTTTTTAGCTCACTGCACCATCCCAGTTCAGAACCTGGCTACATGCAAATTAGACTGTCCCTGGCCCAGTGCATCATGGGAACAGGGCAGACCAAACTACCAAGCCAATTCTTTACTGGAAAGGAAACAAGCTTCCGGGGACCGGTTTCTGGCATTACAGCCGTCTTCGGCCCGGCTTGCTTGAATCCTGATGATGCAGTGAGCAAGGGACTCACATCTGAGCATACCCTTCCACGCTTATGGTGGCCAAAACGATTCATAAAGGGTGGTGGTGATGGACAGAGTATCTGAATTAAGCAGAACACTCCTACCCAGTCGAAAGATCAGGGCTTGATCCATCACTGTTTTTTAGCTCACTGCACCATCCCAGTTCAGAACCTGGCTACATGCAAATTAGTCTGTCCCTGGCCCAGTGCATCATGGGAACAGGGCAGACCAAACTACCAAGCCAATTCTTTACTGGAAAGGAAACAAGCTTCCGGGGACCGGTTTCTGGCATTACAGCCGTCTTCGGCCCGGCTTGCTTGAATCCTGATGATGCAGTGAGCAAGGGACTCACATCTGAGCATACCCTTCCACGCTTATGGTGGCCAAAACGATTCATAAAGGGTGGTGGTGATGGACAGAGTATCTGAATTAAGCAGAACACTCCTACCCAGTCGAAAGATCAGGGCTTGATCCATCACTGTTTTTTAGCTCACTGCACCATCCCAGTTCAGAACCTGGCTACATGCAAATTAGTCTGTCCCTGGCCCAGTGCATCATGGGAACAGGGCAGACCAAACTACCAAGCCAATTCTTTACTGGAAAGGAAACAAGCTTCCGGGGACCGGTTTCTGGCATTACAGCCGTCTTCGGCCCGGCTTGCTTGAATCCTGATGATGCAGTGAGCAAGGGACTCACATCTGAGCATACCCTTCCACGCTTATGGTGGCCAAAACGATTCATAAAGGGCGGTGGTGATGGACAGAGTATCTGAATTAAGCAGAACACTCCTACCCAGTCAAAAGATCAGGGCTTGATCCATCACTGTTTTTTAGCTCACTGCACCATCCCAGTTCAGAACCTGGCTACATGCAAATTAGTCTGTCCCTGGCCCAGTGCATCATGGGAACAGGGCAGACCAAACTACCAAGCCAATTCTTTACTGGAAAGGAAACAAGCTTCCGGGGACCGGTTTCTGGCATTACAGCCGTCTTCGGCCCGGCTTGCTTGAATCCTGATGATGCAGTGAGCAAGGGACTCACATCTGAGCATACCCTTCCACGCTTATGGTGGCCAAAACGATTCATAAAGGGTGGTGGTGATGGACAGAGTATCTGAATTAAGCAGAACACTCCTACCCAGTCGAAAGATCAGGGCTTGATCCATCACTGTATTTCCAGCATCAGCCATGGCTTGCTCTGTGCCACTTGCATCACTGATGTGTGCCAGCTGTCTACTTACCCGGGGGTGTAGGAGTGACCTGCACTGTGAGGTCCTCAATTACTTGTGGGCGATTAGTGTATGGTGTATCTTTTGCATCGTATTCTAGGACTTACAGCCTTTAAAGTGGTCTTGCTGCTTGAGACCTTACTTCTAGCAGGATGTCATTAAGGATTGAAGATAAAACTTGGGGCATATCCGCTAGAAGTGCACAATGACATGTGACTTGCTGAGTGTAATTGTGATTTTGGGCTCTCTGTATCAGATTCCTCAGAGCTTGCAGCTTCTTATCAATATCCACCATGTGTACTGTTAAGATGTTAAGGAGATCCCCCTGAAGTTTATCAGCTTGATGAAGAATTGCTGTAGACATTTCGTCCATGGTCGACAGGAGCACACCCACATGCCAGCTGGGACCCCAGGGTCTGCTGTTTCTGGCGTTTGTTCTCCTAATGTATTTAGATTTTAATCCATTATCACTTTACCTGGTTCCACTGGGTCGGCGGAAGAGGCCACCACTTGCTGAGGCTTCTTGATTGGACTCGAGGGGGGGCTTGTTTTCAAAAGTGACCTTGTCCTTGGCCGGTGAGCTGCTGCTGTAAAACAGACTGCAGTAGTGTCCATTTGACGTCCTGCCCCTTCCAGAGGGGATAGAAACAGTACAGGCAGATATTTGTTCTGCAATATGCTGGCTTCATAAATGATTGATGTTATTTCTGAAAGGGTTTGTCCTCTAAATCGGGGGGTTCCGGTTGTCCCAAGTGGTTGTCTACTAAGGGTCTTGGACTACCACAGTCACAGTTACTGAGATTTAGGAATAAAAATGACACTCTAGAGCTGGTTTTATGACCTTCCTCCTGTGTTGTGCCTGTCGTTGCCTAGACAAGACTTTGAGGCTTTACTTTGGAGTTAGATGCCTATTGTCTACATTATTTCACTAATAAGACACTTTGGCTCCCTACTGTGGTTACTGTGTTTGCTGTCACTGACTATCTGAACGGCTGAGGGACTTGCTTTCTCAGAATTTTTCAAAGTTAAAAAGTCCATAATTGTATACCCTTCTTTTTTTGATGCGGCTATGTTTTACCTTTTTTTAGAATCTGTTGTTGGGGGGAGATTTTAAGTTTGTAACATCATCAAGACATATCACTGAGTCTTGCTTGGACAAACTGAACCTTCTTTTATTTAATTACTTTTTTCTCCTCACGTCTGAGGCCCTCCTAGTTTTCTGGCCCGTATTGATGTTCCCTGTAGGTCACTGTTTTAACAAATCCTGGTACCTGGGTATCTCCCGGGGGGGGGGGGGGCAATCTCCCTGTGAGGCTAGTACCTACTGTATTTTCGTGTGTGCTTCCTTGCAGTTGGAGGGTCTGAGCAGCTCAGAGGGTGCTTATCATGCAGTCTTGTGTTAGAGCCACTTTCCTCCCAAAGGTCACCTGTGGGGCCTAGACCACCTTTAACAGTGTGACCAATTCAGCGAGGCACGAGCATCCCAGTGGCTCCCTCCGACCCACAGTGGGAAGAGTAAATGACACCCTTTTAGTATCCAACACCTTCCCCATATTGGTTTAGAATGGAGTAGGAATAGGGAATGTACCCTTTTAGTGTCCAACACCTTCCCCAAGTTGGTTTAGATTGGAGTTCAAGTAGCAAATATCACCCCTTTAGTGTCCAACACCTTCCCCAAATTGGTGTAGATTGGAGTGGGAATAGTAAATGTCACTCATTTAGTGTTCAACTCCTTCCCCAAATTGTTTTGATTTGAATGGGAATAGTAAATGTCACCCCTTTAGTGTCCAGCACCTCTCCCAAGTTAGTTTACATTGGTGTGGGAATAGTAAATGTCACTCATTTAGGGGCCCATTAGGATGTCTGGCGGATCCGCCAGACATCCTTACCCGCCCGCCACCCATTTCCCCCCACCATATTACTATGGCGGGGGGACCACAGCGGACGGAAAGACGGTCCACCGCGTTTCCGCCTTTGTCGCCTTGCGACCGAGGCGGAAAAGGTTTAATATGGTGGCGGTGTCTATCAGACACCGCCAGTCATATTAGCATGGGCCAAAACAGATGCCTTTCCGTGGCGGCAATGCCGCCACAGAATGGCAGGTGGTCTTCACTTCGGGGTCCTCCTGCGGGCCTCCATGGTGAAGGCGAGGTGGGGGGGGTGCATATGGGGTGTACCTGTGGTACCCCCCTGCATTTGCATACGCAATGCGGCAGGCACCGCGCGGTGCCTGCCGCTTTGTGTATGCAAATGCATACATGCATTTTTAGCTTTGTGGCGGGCGGTGCTGAGAGCACCGCCCACCACAATGTTAAAAATGCAGGATGCGCCCGCCACTGTGCCCTTATGGAGGGCGGTCCCATTATCCGATAGGATGGCGGGTGGACTAAGCCTGCCCGTCATCCTAATGACCCCCATAGTGTCTAACACCTTCCCCAAATTGGTTTTGATTTGAATGGGAATAGTAAATGTCACCCCGTTAGTGTTCAATACCTTCCCCTAGTTGGTTTAGATTTGAGTGGGAATAGTATGTGTCAAAATGTTAGTGTCCAACACATTCCCCAAATTGGTTTAGATTGGAGTGGGAATAGTAAATGTCATCCCTTTAGTGTCCAACACCTTGCCTGAGTTGCTTTGGTTAGGGTGGGAATCGTAAATCTCACTCCTTTAATGTCCAACACCTTCCCCAAATTGGTTTAGATTGGAGTGGGAAGAGTAAATGTCACGCAATTAGTGTCCAACACCTTCCCTGAGTTTATTTATAATGGAGTGGGAATAGCGAATGTTACCCCTTCAATGTACAACACTTTCCCCGAATTAGGTAGATTGCAGTGACAGTAGTAAGTGTCACCCCTTCCATGTTTAAGATTTCCCCAAATTTAGTATAATAAAAATATGTCACATATATTTTGTAAATGTTATTTTTTTACAATTTTAATTTATTGTATACTTCTACATTTTCCCGAATATATTATTAAAAAAAATATTCGAAATTTTAGAGTGAAGTAAATAAAATAATGCAGTTGTTAATTAAAAAAAGAAATAAATCAGATTTTATGCATATTTGTAGAATTTGCATTTTCACATGTTAGTTTATAGTCAATATCATTTTAAACATTTATAAAACTTTTTACATAATTTTTAAACATTGTTTAACATATTTATCATTAATATATATTAAATGGTTGTATATATTTTATACTGATATTTAATATTATTTAATTTATACTTCACAATTTTTTGAATTTTTTTTTGCAACATTGTTTGACATGTTTAACATTTTTTATCATTTTAATATATTTTTTAGCATTTATTACACATTTCTACAAAATTTACCATTGATTTCTATTTAGCGGCTATCGGTGTTACCGAAAGCTGTGCTTTTGCGGTTTATTGGTGTTATTTTGGATAATTTTACAGGAGGCAAGTTGAGGGTTAGGTGCTGCTGTTTGTTGGAACAGGTAAGTCCCTTTTCAGGACTTTTTTAAGGGTTTTAAATGTGGGGGGGGATAAAGGATGAATGCGTAAAAGTTAGGTATAATGTTGTTTAAGACTTTTTGTGATGTTTTTGTTACTGTTTTGCACAATGTTGTTGTGTTGCTATTTTAAATGAATTAATAATGTATGATTATGTTATTGCTAAAATATGTGCTGTAACCTATGTTTTGATGATTATGTTATAGATATATTTATTTGGGACTGTAATGTATTTTACAGGTGGGTGTTTAATGTTTCCTTTACTGGTTTGTGTTTATGACCAATTTCAATGGTAAGTTGTAGTTTACGGTTCTTTTTAAGGAAGTCTGTTTTGGTTTATTATAAAATCAATGCTCCACCTTACACCAGCCTATATCTAGACATACATAAAAATGTGATGGGATGTCTGCACACACCACCAGGTGTCATGTTTCATTATAGAATTTCCCTCACTCTTCAAAAACCCACTTTGATGAAGAGCGGGCCTACACCCTGGAGTCAAGGAGGCAATTCTAACTAGGTATGGACTGTGACATAATACAATTTAAAACAAAAGTGATATGCCAATCTGACCTTAATGCTAGGGGGGATACCACTTGGTATTAAAACACAGTTATTGTTATTGTTATTGTTAACTTTGGCTTCTATAGCGCCAACTCACCGGCAGGTCTCAGGGCGCTCACGACCGAAGGACAATACAGCTCTTTAACAGATCGATGGATCAGTAGCGTGCACAGACTAGTGTAAACCCAAAGCCTCTCTAAATAACAGTGTTTGTAATAATTTCCTGAAACGTAGGTGGTTACCTTCTTTGCGAAGGGACTCAGGTAATTTGTTCCAGATTTGGGGAACTAAAACTGAGAAAGATCTTCCACCCTTCGTTGCCAGTGTAAACCGTGGGCAAACTAGCAGCTGAGCATCAGATGACCTCAACCTTCGTTCAGGTTTATGAATCTCCAATCGTTCCTTAATATAGGCAGGTGCTCAGCCATAAATCGCCTTATGGGCTGTACAGAGGCTTTTAAACTCTGCCCTTTGCCTAATAGGAAGCCAATGGAGGCTCTGCAACAAGGGAGAGGCGTGGGACCTTCTTGGAAGTCTGAAGATAACTCGTGCAGCATCATTCAGAACAACCTGCAGTCTATTTATCAGATTTTTCGGTAGACCTAAATAAAGAGCATTCCCGTAGTCCAGCCTCGAGATAATTGTAGCAGAAACTACAGTGCGAGGCATGGATGTGGAGAGAAGGGGAGCTAGTTTGTGCAGTTGTCTAATTAGACCGTTGCAGGTCCCCGCAACCGACGAGATCTGATTAGCCATTGACAATTCACTGTCAATCTTGATTCCAAGGCTTTTCACCTTGTCACAGGGTGTTGGGGTAGGACCTAATTCTTGAGGCCAATATAGGTCACTCCATGGCGAGCTTATGGACGAGACCACTAACACCTCAGTTTTTTCAGGATTAATTTTCAGCAGATTTGCCGTCATCCAGCTGACTACAAATCTGAGAATATCCTGAGCATACTTCTGTGCAGAGACTGTATTGTCTATGTTAAGTAGTAACTGGGTGTCATCAGCGTAATAAATACGCGACAGCCCGTGTTTACCAGGGAGTTGATCAGTGGTTGTGTGTAAAGATTGAATAATACTGGGGATAATGCGGAGCCCTGCGGGACTCCGCAAGTCAAGCTACCCACCTCTGAGAGACTATCCCCCAGCTGAATCCGTTGTGTCCTACCTAACAGGAACGATTGAAGTCATTGAAAGGCTCTATCCCGGATCCCGAACTTGGCCAGCCTATCTAAGAGCAGGGTATGGCTGACAGTATCGAACGCTGCTGAAAGATCTAAAAGTATCAGGGCGCTCGGTTTTTTACTGTCAGCCATCCCCCTAAGCTCATCTAGCACCGAGAGCATCACCAACTCGGTGCTATGGTGTGCACGAAATCCCGCCTGACGCTCCTGGAAGAGATGGTGGGACTCCAGGAACGAGGCCAGTGTGGAGAAATGGGGGATTAGTACCCCGTCACCACACAGACCATCAGCATGTTTCTGCCTCTTGGCTCCTATGAGTCCATAGCATTCATCAGGATGGAAACACAGGATCCTTCTGTAGCAAACAATACTGTATACACCACTCTATGTGGAAGGCTGACCTTTGTCAACCCTCTAAGTTTCTAGGCCCCTAGGCACCTAAATGTAGGGGATTTGGGCACCATGGAGAAAGGGCTCAGGGACCCCTGTTGTCACACATACAAAATGGTGTGTTCCTCTTTTTTCACCTACTGGCACTGGCTCCTTTTACCCGTTGATCCAGTACAAATAGGTGAAAAAAGAGAAACACAACTCTTATTATGTTATTTATGAAAATGTTCACTTTACGGTCAAGGCCTCCCTCACTTTCGACAATGCGACCATACTTATTTTCCCGGACTATACACGCCTGGTGCAGCAGCAACGACAATCCTTCCTTGCGGCGAAAGTGCGCCTTCGGAGCCTCAAGTTTCAATATGCCCTGCTATACCCGGCTCGGCTGAGGGTCGTCTACAGGTCTCGCACGCTGCTCTTCGACTCCCCAGAGGAAGCATTCAAGTGGACAGACGAAACGGTGAGGGTGCGAGTCCATACGCCGCCAGGCAGCGATTCTGACTCTTCATCGAGTGGGGTGGTCCGTGAAGGCCTCAGGGGCCAGCAACGACGCAATAGGAGGTCGCGGTCCAGGCGCAGATCTAGTTCTGGCTCCACGCTCCGGCAGAAGGATCCATCGCCAGAGCAGCTACCAGTGGTGAAATGATGCATGAGACTTCCAAATTGATTCTCCAAATACTCTAGGTATAGAAGTCTAGATAGGCTAGTCTTTCTTCAGGGCTGGGAGCCTGGCCCCACAGAAGTGTGTGGGCGGGAGTGAAGCCCCAAAGTTGTGGGTTGTTATTTGGGGATCCATTGGAGGGGGTGGTCCTTGTCCCCCAGTTGGGGACTAGACTACGGTCCGACCGTGACAGGTGCTTCTATGTTAGTGAGGTATGGGGTGGGGGAGGAAGGGGGAGGGCAAGGGACATGGGGGTTGGGGGGAATGTTTGATTGAGTATTGATGCTGAATGTTTGTCACGCTCTTAGCATGCTGAGTCACAGAGACACCTGTAGTATAAGTAGAGAGTCTCAACCATGTCTAGCGCTGAGAGGGGAGGACGTGTAGCCCCTGGCTCCCTGCGCATACTTAGCTGGAATGTGCGCGGGGTTTTGGATAAGGTGAAGCGAGGGGTAGTCCTTCAGTTTGCCAAGAGGGCCGGGGCCGATGTACTCCTGCTCCAGGAGACCCACTTACTTGGCACGAAAGCGATCTGCCTGCAGCGCTTTGGATTCCATCAGATATTCCACTCGGGGTTCACGCAGGGCTCACGGGGGGTTGCGATCCTGATACACCGTAGGGTCTCCTATGTACATGAGAAACTCTGGTCAGATACACAGGGTTGTTATATCATAGTGCAGGGTAGAGTTGGGAGGGACATGTTGACCTTGGGCAGCGTTTACGCTCCACCGCCACTACAGTGGTCCCTGGTGGAGCGACTCATGTCGCTCTGGAGCGACATGCCAGATACTCTGTCTGTGATGGGAGGGAACTGGAATTATGTGATGGAGCTGGGCTGTGACAGGTGGAGGAGCGGGGCGACTGACGGGGCGGGGGGCCCTTCCACTAAACTACATGCCCTGGCCACAGGACTCGACTGGACTGATGTCTGGAGACATATGCACGGCCCACGCAGGGAATCTACCTACTTCTCCACTGTACATGACTCATTTTCCAGGCTGGATTATATCTTTGTTCCCAGGGCGCTGACTCATAGGATACTTTCAGCCACAATTTTGCCGAGAGCTTTATCAGACCATTCGCCAGCAGCCCTAACGTTCCGAATAGAACCGGGCAGGCAGACCTTTAGGTGACGGATGTTGGGGTGGCAACTGAAGAAGGACGAGTATAGAGAGCATAGGGTCAGTAGAATGCCCAGCTACCCTTTGGGAGGCACTAAAACCCGCGCTGCGGGGCATTGATATCTCCTGGTGTGCGGCGGCGTGAAGGGAGCGGCAACAGGACTTGGTGCAATGGGAGGCAGACATGGTGGCACTGGAGGGTAGGGGTCGCAAAGCAGGCGGCGGACCTGCTAGATGACAGCTTGTGTTGGCTCAGCAGCGGTATACCGCGATACTGATGGACGAAGCACGACAGGCCTGGCTAGCCACGCGGAGCCGGGTATATCTGTGGGAGATAAATCAAGCAAGATGCTCCACCGCTTGTGCCAGGGCACTCTACACGCTCAGCCGTTGACCAGCATATTGGACCCGGAGGGGGTGTCTATTCTCGATACTCCGGCTATCGCGGAGAGCTTTGCGGCATACTACGAGGATCTGTACGCGCCCAATGAATGTCTTGCGGAAGACGTTATCCAGCGGTTTATTGATGCTCTCCCCCCACGGACCGCCTCGGAGGATGTGCGGGAGCAGCTAGACAGGCCCCTGTCAGATGACGAACTGGGCACGGCCCTGGGAGAGCTGAACCCCGGAAAGGCCCCAAGCCCCATTGGCTGTCCGTGCGAATTTTTCAGGCGGTTCTTTGTACAGAGGGGCCCACATCTTGGTCCAGTTGTGGAGGAGGCGCGTGAGAGTGGCCTACTTCCCCAAGATTGGAGGCATGCAGAGGTGGTAGTATTTCTGAAACCGGGCAGACCCCCCGAGAGTCATGCGTCCTACAGACCTATATCCCTGCTCAATACCGAGGCTAAGGTCTTGGCTAAGGCCTTGGCCAATAGGCTCAAGCCCCAAATCACAGACTTGGTCCATCCCGACCAGGCCGGGTTCATGCCTCGGAGGACGAGTCGCCACAACATTAGACGCGCTCATGTCACGATGTCGGCCTGAGAGAGATTGGGGGAACGGGCAGCTTTATTTTAGCAGATATGGATAGGCCCTTCAATTCTCTGAGCTGGGTGTATTTGTTTGCCTTGCTGCGGCGCCTTAATTTTGGCCCGCGCTTCATGGCTTATCTACAGTTGTTATACACAGACCTCATGGCGTCAGTACGAGTGGGGGAGCAGTCTCTCGCTCCTTTCGGGTCCGACGGGGCACGCAACAGGGCTGTCCCCTCTCCCCCTACCTGTTTGCGCTTGCCATGGAGCACTTGGTGGCGTGGGTGCGCATAGATGCCCAACTTAAGGGCTTTAGGTGGACGACGGGCCTCACTGATAAAATAGCACTGTATACTGACGACGCCCTGTTCTTCCTTACTGATTTGGATAGATCGGGGCCGTGGCTGCTACGTATCATGCAGATTTTCGGTGAAACCTCCGGACTCTATATGAATCTGGGCAAATTGACACTGTGGGTCCTGGGCGGAGTGCGGCAGGTGGGAGTCTGGGCCTCGCACCTCCAACTGGCATCTGGAGGGATGACATACCTAGGGGTATACCTGTCAGAGACAGCAGTTGCCTCTCGAGATCGTAACCTGACCTCGGTATGGGACCGTACGCGGGAGGATTTGAAGGTATGGTCTCGCATGCCTCTGACGATTTATTGCAGGTCGGCCATCTTTAAAATGGTAGCGCTCCCCGCCTACTGTATCAAGTACAAAATCACCCCTACCAGATTTTGCCCCGCTAGTTCCAACAGGTCAACTCGGCGCTAGGTGGCTTTCTGTGGGAGGGGGGGATCGCACGGTGGCCCTGCACACATGTTTCCTATCCTCCTACACTGGGGGGCTGGCTACATTTGATGTTCTTTCCTACTATCAGGCGGCGCACTTACTTGTTCTCAATGAGTGATAGTACGGTGACAGGGGAGACCCGGCCTATGCGGTCGAGCGACACCTGACCTGATGGGCTCTGAGTCCTTACATACGCTGCTGTACTCAGCATCACTACGACGGTGCCTTCTGCCACGCAGGTGGTATTTCACGTCTGGAAGCGGGCGCTGAGCAGGATAGGGTGGTGGAACGTGTTGACCCGAGAGACTCCTCTCTGGGGGAATGGCATCTCCACCGTCTGGCTGCGCTGCAGGGTTTCCGGTGCTGGGACGCCATAGGAATCTCCTCTCTAGGGGATGTAATGTCAGGTCTTACACTGAAATCCTTCCAAAACCTGCAGGATGAGTATGGGATGCCACGGTCCCAGTTCTTTAAATACCTACAGTTTAGGCATGCATTGACACCTCAACTGACCGGCTTGGGGTCCCTGCCTGAATTTAGTCCATTAGAGGCTAAGGTGTTCATGGGGGAACTACCCGATAGGAGAATTTCACACATCTACCAGACGTTAATTCACCACTGCTCCACTGACCTACACAGACTCATGACTGTGTGGGCGGGGCATGGGGGACCTGGAGGAAGAGGACTGGGCTAAAGCATTGGCGAGCCCGCGGGGGGCTGCCATCTCCACCCGCTTGTGCCTGGTACAGTTCAAATATTTGCATTGTACATACTTCACTCGTGTGCGCCTGTGGAGGGCAGGAATGATTGGCTCCCCCGACTGTCTCTGCTGCAGGACGGATGAGGGTACACTCTTGCATACTGCCTGGGGGTGCACGGAGCTGCTTAGGTTTTGGAGAGGGGTGTTACCCTGTTTGTCCGAGGTGCTGGCATGGCAGCTCCCGCGCACGCTGAGATTGGCATTGCTGCATGTGATGGAAGGAATTGGGGGCAAGAGATACAAGCGTCACCTGTTATTGCTGGGCCTCACGCTGGCAAAGAGGGACATAGCCAGGACATGGAAGGCGCCTCGAGCTCCGCCATTGGCTGTAAAAATGGCATGGACTTTTGCATGGGACTCGAGCTGCCAATATTTATAGCTAGGGGATGCCCCCGTAAACACTTTAAGATCTGGAAGAGATGGGCGGACTATCGCGGGCTGGACTTAGACCCGCCACCGGAGGGGCCGCCCCCCTGCCAACTTGATAGGTGGATGGATTGTGGGGTGGATAGAGTTTCTCGATGGACTTGGTATTCTCCTTCAGGATTGTTTATTATTATTAATGGCAACATCAGCGCGAATGGGTGAGGGGAGGGGGGTTTATTAGTTTTTCTATAAAAGTCTAAGATGTTATTGTCGATTTATTGATGTGTGCAGTAGACTCCGGTTTCCGGAGCTATGCAGTATATGTGACCTATGACAAATAAAATCTGTTTAAAAAAAAAATGTTCACTTTACTTTGTAGCATGTCGTGCATTTTTATAGTTTGTTTGTTATGTTTAGAGTCAATTTCGGTAACCAATTGTTCTACTCTTAGTTCTTGGCAGCTTTGTTCGTTTTGTAATATTTGATAAATTTGTATAATGTAGTTTGAGTTCTGCCTTGTGTGGATTGAAAGGCATTATGCCATCCTTCCACAGCGCTGTGTTTTTTGGCTTCCTGTGTCAGGGTACTGTCATAGACATTGCACCATGGTAGCTGGAATTTTGATTGTCTTCTGTGTCCTGGCTGATGCATTCTGCTAACCCTGGCAAATATTGGGATTTCATTCTGTTGCAGTCCTTTTCAAATATTGGCAGTTCTTTCTGCATGAGTAGATGCAGAAACTTTTGTCTATAGCAAAACCTCCTGTAAAGAGAGTTCAGCTATACTATCAGCAATGAGCAATGCAATGAGGCGTGTCTGGAGTATAGCTTACATACATACTGAACTGAAAGATCATCCTTGATTCTTTTATAAATATGAGTAAGTCCATTTGCCTGGTTCCTCCTAAACTCTCCCAGCAACAACCATAACAAATAGAATTTCCCTCTTTATTTACAGACACATAATGCTGGTCATATAATACCACCTTCTCACAGTGATCAATATCCCCACTTGTACCCCACTACAGAACCCCACCTCTCACTCTAAGCCGGGCCACAGGCAGTCTTCAATAATACATTTTGATCTGCAAGTCTTTCAACTCAACATCTGTGTACTTGTATTCAACCTGGGAACCTGTAGCTTCTTTGCTTCATGCACAGCATCTCTTCACATTTTATATGTCCTTTTGAGAGAGTTGCCCGCCCGTTTTACCCTTTTGAACAATTGTTCATTGTAATCTAGTGTGTCACCATACAGTGTTATGTCTGGGTTCTTGACTTCTGGGATGGTTAAAGCTAATACCTAGTATTGGGATTGCTTCACAAGGCATCCTTACGTAGTGCTTTTGTGAGTCCCATATGAATATAATCCAGAATGGGTGTCCCCACTGAGTCGGTGTGTGCTACGCCTGGATAAAGTCTGTGACTTTCCACATTTCCCTGAGTTTTTCGAAGTATCCACCTCAAAGTCATTATAGATGCCTAAATTGTGTCAATCATAAGTGATGTAATCCTTCTGGTAGTAGAAGGGCACCCTTGAAAGTAATTTGGGAGTGGATCGTTCCCAGCGTCTCCCCCTGCTACACTGTGCATGTGATCAAGATGAATGAGTGGATCAATGAGCCACTTCCGAATATGATGCAGAAGGTCCTAGATGCAAGTATGTTTTTTTGTGCTTTTTATCCGCCCTTAGTAGGCCCCTAAATAGTGATTTTATTCTGTTATGACCAATTCTCTATATCCTCTTGCTATGGTGCGAACTCCTAATAGTGGTCTTCCAGGATCAAAAGGCCATTTCCTACGCAATGGTTTTACTCCTATTGATCGTCCACCTAAGTGTCCATTACATCACTTTGCAACTCCTGTAGGTATGCCTTCAGGCACCCTCTAACAGTGTTCATCTCCTCATTAATCTCGTTCAAAAAACTTTGTGGGACTTTCTGTGTGATGTCAATGACTTTCTTCTCTAGGGAGGAGCTGTGTACACCTTGCACGTTGTCGCCTTTCTCCAATATCTTCCTTTTGTAGGCAATAAGTCTTTGATGGATGAGGCTGTATGATTCCAGTTGGAAGCCATTGTGGTGCAGCGATGTTAAGTGGCTCTCCGTAGCTTGCAATGTCTTGTCCTTTTGAATTGGTCATTGAGTTGGGTGCTGGTAATTAGAATAACAGTATTTCTTGCCAATGTCTGTCCAGCACAGTTTATGTTGTATGGATGTACCCTGTCCAGACTGAGCCACTTTAGTCTCAGTGTTGGATGAAGAAAAGTCTATTTTCTGCTGTTTATTATTGGGCCAGGTGTCCTGCCAGTCAGATCACTGGCCAGGCTTCTGCCAAACACAAGCCCCAGCAGGGTATATCCCAAACGATCGTTATTCTCTCTGCTCCCAAGAACCAAAGCAGCTTCCATGCTCCAAATCCTACAGTTGTAGGCATGAATCTGTCTTCTTGCACCCCAAACACACTTCTCCACAATTTCTGCTGTCACTCATAGAACATTGCACTGCCTCATTGAGATACTAAGGCTCCGAGCAGGCATGTATGCCACCAGTGATGCTGACCGTCAAACCACATCTACAGGCAGCACTTGGCTCCTCGGAATATTCCTCGCTCCACTGTTTACATTTCACTGCCAGCTCCCAAGCCTAATTTGTTCAAAATGGTGGCCGCTTGTTGCTTCTCTGCATGGCCTCTGACTCTGTCCTCTCTGCCAGTTGCTGTAAGGGACGGCCCTCACTAGTCATTAAGGTAGCAAGTTAACAGGATTTCTTCAATGTACTCACGCATTGGGGTACGAGTGGGGCGCCCATTGCTGCCAATTATTTGGGGTTCAGAGAGAAGCCTGTGAATTCAGCTCCTCTCCAATCCCTGGCTGGCCACGCACTCACCACCAATGTTTTAAGCATTTGTATATCGACTTTATGGTGAAAAGGATGGTGGAATTGTCAAAGGTTTCTACTGCAGGATTTCCGACAATCAATCGATTTCCTAGATGAAAAGAATCCACGTTCTCTTATAACTGCTGCAGTTTTCCTGTTAAGCTCACTTCCAAATCATACTCTGCTTCTGAAGATGACATTCTTCACAGGGTCTAACCTACCACGACATCTGTACTCGCGTTTCTCATCGCCTTTTTATGTAGGTTTGGCTGAAGTGAATCCTTAAGGAGCTTGATCTTGTTGATGCTGCTACAGTAAGAGACAGAGGTACCATTAAGGAATGTCCCTATGACAAAGTTGGTGTCGGCCTTAGAAATAGCAAATATACATTTAGTATGCCCTTTTCCCAGTCTGAGCCTGCTAGGATAATTTGTTACAGTTTATATTGCACATATGAACATAATCAGAATCATTTTGTTGTCTATAATATATGATGTTATGGACTTCAAAAATTGCAGTGCAAATTATCAAAAGACCAAAGGTAATGTCTCAAGGCCCTAAAAGTTCTCATATCTAAACTAAAAAGTAAATAAAAAAGAAGAACCCGGAAATGCTTATCTTTTATTTGCAATGAATACAATGCTGTCACAGACTCGAATACCAGCAGAGAAGTCTTAGGGCAAGATGTACGAATTACGAGTTGTAAATAACTGGTTGAAATGTGCCTATGTTTTATATACTATACTAATATACTAATAGGTCGGGTTGTTACATTCATAATCAGAGTTGGTCTTAATTTAAGCTACCTCATGACTATTAATGAGGTAGGGCGCAAATTGAGATTCACTCCCATTGGGGGCCATCATAGAGATTTGCCTGCTAGGGTCAGCAGATGTCTGTGATCACATTGAAATAAAGCAAGCTTTACAAAAAAAAAACGGCAGCCCATTTTCCTTAAAGTAAACAGAGCTCAAAGAGGGAAAAACCAATTGATGCTCCCCAACAAACTTCTTTTTTTTCATTCAAATTTAATATTACCTTTCTTTTGGTAGATGGGTTACCACCCTAACTAGGCTGTCGGTAACCTTTCAATACAGTAATAAAGGTATTGGATTACATTTTCCGAACATTGATAACGTTTATATGAATTTGGTAATTGGAAGGGGCACCTACAAAAGACCCCTTCCAAATAGTTAACCAGCATGGGATATCAAACCCATTAGAGGAGCTGTTAATTGTTTACCCACTCCTAAAATGCAATTGTTATATAGGAGAAACCTATTTAACAGTCATACATTCTTAAAGTATTTATGACTGTAAAATTGATTCATAAACCTGGTTCTTAGTTCTTATGGTTAAATGAGAAAATATGCAGAAGACTATTAAGGAGTTGCACATGATGTGTCCTTGTGTTAAACAATTGTGCAGTAGATGAAAGAGCAATTAAAAATGGCCTGGGCCACATGCTGTCATCAAGAGGATATTCATGTTGCGCTTCGCCTTCTTGCAGCTCCTTGTTAACACTGTACCTCTATTAAAGCCCTTTCCCTCATCCTCCATTTGATTTCCGAATATCAAGTAACGCTTACTTTATGGCTTAAACGCTGAAGGAATTGTCAAGGCTTCCTACACTAGGAAATGCCTTTTATGACACCTTCAGCAGCTATTAATTCTAGGCACTGGACCTGATTACGATCTTGGCGGAAGGATATCCTGGAATTGTAATTTGGTTGACGGGATATCCATCACATTTGTAGTGATGAAAAGGACACCCTACAGGTGCACATCCCAGGGGACATATGGGAGGCACACTATGGGCTCATCTTTAACCCAAAAGGGACTCACCTCGTAAATAGCATCGAGGGGCTCTGTGAACTAAAGAGGGAGTCAGCAAATACGCTTAGCCTTTCACTGACTCTCTTTGAGGTAGAGGCTGCACTTAGCAAGGGCACTTCACTGAAAGCTCCAGGGCCGGACTCGGTGCCTATGGACTTTTTTAAATATAACACAGCTGTGTGGGCTCCACTTTTATTACTTTTGTTTAAAGCAGTTGTGGTAGGTCGCATTCCGATATCATGGCAAGAGGCTGTAGTGCTCCCGACTTTTCAAAAAGGGTAACAAACGTGACCCCTGCTGCTACAGACCAATATCGCTAATAGACGCGTCCTGTAAACTAATGGGCAGGGTAATCCTGGCTCGATTGGAAACATGGGCAGAATCGAATGGTATTATTGTTGAATCCCAATACGGGTTTAGGCGGGGAAAAGGCACCACTGAGCAGTGCCTAAATTTGGCACTAATCATTTATTATTTATTTATTTAAAACATTTGTAAAGCACAACTGTCGCCTGGCAGGCATCCTGGCGCTGAGAGAATTACTCCTAAGATGAAAGTGAACGGGGGTGCTAGGGACGAGTAAGGGTGAGGGGTTTAGGGGAAGAGCCAGGTTTTTATCCGCTTTCTAAAAGGAAGAAGTTGTGGGATTTGGCGGATGTTGACCGGCAAACTGTTCCAGAGCTTAGCGGCAGCCACTCTGAAGGATCTTCCCCCTGTCCTTACCTTGTTGAATCTGGGTACCACAACAAGGCAGGCTGAGGCGGATCGAAGAGTTCTGGTGGGGGTGTACCAGGAAAACATTTTCTGTAGGGGTCTGGAGCCAGTTCCATGTAGCGCTTTAAAAACAAGACAAAGTGTTTTAAAAGCTATTCGCTGCTTCAGTGGGAGCCAGTGTAGCTCGGCCAAGGCTGCTGTAGCGGAGGATCTTCTGGTCCATCCGAGAGCAAGTTTGGCTGCGGCCGACTGGACTTTCTGGAGTCTGTCCAATAGAACGGCTGGGGACTCTAGCAGAAGTGCATTGCAATAGTCAAGGCGACTGAGAATAGTACACCTGACTATTAGTGCTCGTGCCTGTGAGGGAAGTAGTGGCATAATTTTGCGTAGAGAACGCAATAGGGCCGAGCAGGTGGAAACTGTTTTGATGACCTGCGTTTCCATGCTGAGTTTGTCGTTTAACATGACGCCCAAATTACGGACACTAGTCACCGGCTGTGGTTTATCTGGGGTTTCCGGGGGCCAGAAATCCGTGGGAAATAGACGAGGAATCCTGCTCCCGGCACAGAACAGTACCTCGGTCTTTGAAGAATTAAATTGCAAAGAATTTTTGTGCAGCCAGCTGGCTGTGTCTCTCAGACAGTCGTGGAACGATTTCATGGGAATTGAGTCTTCCCCTTCCCAGGAGAGGATAAGCTGGGTATCGTCCGCGTAGTTTATAGTTCTTAGACTGTGGGATTTAATCAAGTTAACTAATGGTTTCAAATAAACGTTAAAAAGGATCGGGCTGATGGACGAGCCCTGGGGCACCCCGTGAGGTACCGGAGAAAAAGTGGATTGAAAAGGGGGGGGGACACATCCTGTTTCCTGTCTCTCAGGTATGAATGGAACCAGAGCAACGCGGTGCCGTCAACCCCTGCCTCTTTGAGTCTTTTTAACAGAATCACATGGCTGACGATATCGAATGCGGCAGACAGGTCCAATAAGATCAAGGCCACTGCTTGGCCCCTGTCTGCGCGCATACGAAGTTCTTCCATGGCTATAAGCACCGCTGTCTCAGTGCCATGTGCTGGGCGAAATCCAAACTGGAAATCGTCTGGAACGTGATTCTGCTCCAGATGTATCGATAGGCAGGAGCTAACCCAGCGTTCCACAACTTTCACCGGGAAGGGTAGGAGCGATATGGGCCGAAAATTGGATAAACACTCAGGGTTCAATGAGGGTTTCTTCAGCAGTGGGGTGATAAGTGCTTGCTTCCAAGGGGTAGGGACAAATCCGCAACACAAGGATTGGTTGCAGATCCTGCGGAGGGTGTGGAAAAGTTCAGTTCCGCACGCTTTCCAAGTTTTTGGAGGCAGCGGGTCAAGGGGCGACCCAGAGGTAATTCCGTGTGCCAATCTCTCAAAATCTGCTTCCGAGATGGAGGGAAGGACTTGCAAATATTCCCTAGGTAGGTGTACTGGGCTCGGCGGACACCCGGGGGCATAGGAATTATTTTGCGGAAGAGTGGTATTTAGTTTGTTGATAATGGTCTCAATCTTTTCCTTGAAAAACAGTGCGAGATTATTGCAGAGTGCCTGTGTAGGAGGGATGATTTTTTTGGTACAGTCGGGGTGAATGAGGTTATCAAGGATCTGGAAGATGCTTTTTGGGCTATTTGCGGCATTAACTATGGTGGAGCAGTAGTAGGTGGCTTTGCTCTCAGCGATGGCAGATTTATATTCTAGGAGCTTGTTTTTCCAGATAATTTTGTTTGTGTCGCAATAGCCATGTCTCCACTTCCTCTCCGCCTGTTTACAGGCTAATTTGAGGGTTTTCAGGGAGTCATTAAACCATGGGACAGATGCTCTGCCTTTTGGTTTGCATCTTTTTAATGGAGCTAGAGAATCCGTAGTGGATGATATCCTCGTGCAGAAGTTTTTGTAGTTGTCTTCGACCGAGTTGATGGGAGAGAAGCTGTCTTCCACGTTAAATACGGTGGTGTTGGAGCTCAATTTTTCCAGAGCTTTCCAGTCTCTATACATAAATTCTGATGGAGCATTGGAAAAAATGAGGTCAAGTCGATGGCCTGCTGAGTGGGTGGGTTGCTTCACCAGTTGGTAGAGTCCCACACTTTCGCAAGAGAGCAGGAGGTTTTCTAGACCAGCGTCAAGGTTACCGTTTGGCCAAAGGTTAAAGTCTCCTAAAATAATTAGTTTATTATGGCAGGTTGCCATATTCGTGAAGGTGGTGAGTCGTGCTTGCTGTTGTTGAGGAGTGAAAGTCCCTGGAGGACGGTAGCAGACAATTGCCGTAAATATTCCTCCAGAGTGGCAATTTATAGAAAGGCCAAGGATCTCGGTGCCGGCGACTGAGTCCATGTCTATGATGTTAACGTGCCGGGAGGCTCTGTAGATAATACCTACTCCACCACCACGGCCTTTGGGTCTGGGAAGGTGCAAAATTTTAAAATCCTGAGGACATGCCCATGCTAGTTCAATATCACAATCTGCATGGGTCCATGTTTCGGTTAAGAAAAGGACATCCAGATGATTGGCTTCAATAAGTAGATGTATTTCATTAGCATGTTTTGGTAGTGACCTAACATTCAGTAGGCCTCCCAGAAGCAGACCTTTATGTACGAAGTCATGCAATGGAAAGGTGGTGTCAGCAAAGATGGGCTGATTCGTGTGTAAATTCTCGAAGATTGAGCAGGGTTTCACGCGTATAGCGCGGGGGCTGTGTGCATATTTGAGCAGGGTTGTCTGCGCTGGTCGCGTCCTCGCCGCGGACGAGCGCAGACGAGCTTGCCTTAAGCGTGCCTTCGGCGCGCCATCATCGCGCCCGCTGCGCTCGTCCGCTGCGCTTCCGGGAATGACTCATGATTTATAGGGGAGGTCCTGGGCGTGAGAGGGGGCGTGGCCGATCGAGGGGGGCGTGTCTCGTGGCTTCCCTCAGCGCGGTAATGGCACCAGAAAACGAGCGTTTTTGGAAGGAGCAGCGTTCAGACAGCTGCTTGCTGGCAGTTAAGGTGAGTGCCAGGGGTCAGTGCAAGAAGGTAAAAACACAGTATCACAGGATTACAGTTTTAAAAATCGTAAAAACAAAGCTCCCGGCTTTTCGCCTCAGGAGTAACTCAGTTTAGCTAATGCAGCGCTAGTGATCAGCGCGCACTATTTGTACCTGTGGGGGGGGGGCGTGGCCGATCGAGGGGGGCGTGTCTCGTGGCTTCCCTCAGCGCGGTAATGGCGCCAGAAAACGAGCGTTTTTGGAAGGAGCAGCGTTCAGACAGCTGCTTGCTGGCAGTTAAGGTGAGTGCCAGGGGTCAGTGCAAGAAGGTAAAAACACAGTATCACAGGATTACAGTTTTAAAAATCGTAAAAACAAAGCTCCCGGCTTTTCGCCTCAGGAGTAACTCAGTTTAGCTAATGCAGCGCTAGTGATCAGCGCGCACTATTTGTACCTGTGGGGGGGGCGTGGCCGATCGAGGGGGGCGTGTCTTGTGGCTTCCCTCAGCGCGGTAATGGTGCCAGAAAACGAGCGTTTTTGGAAGGAGCAGCGTTCAGACAGCTGCTTGCTGGCAGTTAAGGTGAGTGCCAGGGGTCAGTGCAAGAAGGTAAAAACACAGTATCACAGGATTACAGTTTTAAAAATCGTAAAAACAAAGCTCCCGGCTTTTTGCCTCAGGAGTAACTCAGTTTAGCTAATGCAGCGCTAGTGATCAGCGCGCACTATTTGTACCTGTGGGGGGGGGGCGTGGCCGATCGAGGGGGGCGTGTCTCGTGGCTTCCTTCAGCACGGGAATGGCGCCAGAAAACGAGCGTTTTTGGAAGGAGCAGCGTTCAGACAGCTGCTTGCTGGCAGTTAAGGTGAGTGCCAGGGGTCAGTGCAAGAAGGTAAAAACACAGTATCACAGGATTACAGTTTTAAAAATCGTAAAAACAAAGCTCCCGGCTTTTCGCCTCAGGAGTAACTCAGTTTAGCTAAACATGGGTAAGTACATGAAAGCCAAGCGTGGCTGTGTCCACTTGGCTTTCATGGACTTATCTAGTGCCTTCGATACTGTTTGCAGAAATAAATTTTGGCAAATAATGGAGTCTATGGAGTTTGAGGAGGCGCTGGTCACACTACTTCCTAGACTCCACGCTGCCACAACAGTAAGGAGCAGATTTGGGCCTGCAGGGGAGAAGACAAGGTCCATACCATCGACTGAGGGGGTCCGCCAGGGGTGTATACTTGCCCCCTTCCTGTTCCTAGTGTATACCAATGGTTTGGAAGCCTTCCTGTTAGAAAGTTGTGCTGATTTTCCCCAGGTAAATGGCAAACGTATACCGATGTTATCCTATGCGGATGACACGGTTCTAATGACCCTAACTGCAAATAGCATGCAAATTTGCCTAAATTCTTTTGAAACCTTCATGCAGGGGTTAGATCTAAGGGTCAATTTCTCAAAGTCCTTCGCTATGGTCTGCGGCCCGAAAGGGGTAAAATCTCACAGGCTCGTGGTAAAGGATTCAATCATCGAGAAAAATGATAGTTTTAATTATCTGGGGAATTTATTTAACAAAACCTTGAGCTGGGATCCTCTAATATCAGCCCGTGTGCAAAAGGCTACCCAAACGGTTGAGGCCATCTTCCGTTTTTCTAGTAAACTGGGTCAGAAGCCAGTTGCAGACTTAAAATCCCTATACAAAGCCAAATGTATCCCAGCTGCATCATACGGCACGGGTGTGTGGGGTACTCAATCCTGTAACAACAGTCAAATCATGGAGAATAAGTTTATAAAACGCCTTTTATGTGTCCCAACAGGTACTTCTAACATCTTTTGCCATACTGAGGTGGGTCTTGAATATGTGTGTGACACCATCCGTGTCTCCCCTTTGCTGCTTTGGAGCAAGGTTTGGTGTTCTGATGATCTGAAACTCACTAAGGAAATACTACAAGACTGCCTCAAGCTTGAGTATTTTGATAAGATCCCATGGCTATTATATGTTAGGGATACCCTTTCCAAGATAGGCTTGGGCCACAGTTTCTCGAATGTTGAAACTATTGGAACTGAGACTAAGCCATTAATTAAAGAGGCTTATCGCACCAATTTAGGCATACTGAGAAATAATGAGAGGGCGATCTATCATAGGGGAAAGTTGCAGCACCAACCTTTTCTTTCATATATACGGCAGACACAATGCCGTTTTTATTTAACTAGATTTCGCCTTAACACACTGCATTTTTTATTTGCTTTTCCAAAGCAAGCGGGCTGGTGTGAGAGTTTACCCTTGTGTGCTTGTAACAACAAAGTCTCCCAAAACACTGTTCACCTTGTACTTTTTTGTTCCCTGTACAAAGGTCCAAGAAGTAGATTTATTAGACCAATTCTGTTAACTTTTGGATCTCGTTATTATAAAGAGGGATATGAACATTTACTCTCATTATCAACCCTAGCAAGATGTAATGCAGTGCTTAGTTTTATTAGAGTAGCACTCGGTATCAGAAACAGATATTGATTATTGTTGTGGATTGTCGTTTCCTACATATGTAAATAGCTTAGACTTAGGTACTCACATAAATTGTATTGCTACTGTAAAACTGCTTTTTTTAATATATGTTTTTCTTTTAAAATTTACTTGTAAATCATGTAACGTCAATATAATAATAACATTTAGGTAAAAATTGCATGATTCTTTTGAATTTTAAATTGTGTAATATTGTGATGTCATACTTTTATGATTCTGTCTTATGAATCGAAATAAAGTTTTCTAAACGAAACATTTGTGACTCAGTAATCCTGTCCGCCAAGATCGTAATTAATCCCTTCATTTAGAACCACATTCTCCTTAATGGACAAACAGCTTGTCTCACTGAGAAGAACAAAAAGTGTGACAGATGGAACGAGTGAAATACTCCTAGCCACTGGTCTGGATCTGTGTATCAATCCATTCTATGTTGTTTTGCTCAATGTGCCTTTACAGAGAGGAATATGGAAATGTGTCATAGCTCTACCCCGAAAGGGGCAGTCCAGCCACAAAATGCAAGGCAAAATACAAGCCTTCTCTCCTGCACAGGACACACATAAACCTATGTTTGCTTAGGTCTCACTGTGCCCCATTATTGAGGTACAGTTCCATTCCATAAGGCATGATGAGTGACGGACCCCTCTGGGCATACCCAGCTTGTATATGCTCTTTATTCTGAGATCAGCGGAAATCATATTGTAGAATTAATGTTTTTTAACTGCCCATACACATATCAATCCAATGATTAGGATGCATAATGAAAATACATACAGTAATAAAGTGTTTAGTACCAACTGAGCTCCCAACTGTGCACCACCCTTTGAACCTAATTAAAGACACATGATTAGCCCAACACTTCTGTCACACATGCATCATTTCCACTACGATTGCACAGACTGCTGTTACTCCTTGCCCCCTTGCATACATTCACCACATTCACAATGGACATGCTGTTCTTCTACACCCAGGCCAGAAATTCGTCAATGCTCTACTAGCCTATACTACACAATATATCTCACCCACACATGTCAAACACTACCATGCCCACCTAGCCTTCTTGTAATCCAGCAATTCATTTCGTGCTGTAACACAATACACTGTAACCTACTCTGACATTCACTTTCACATTTTCTCACAGAGCCCCACTGCTTTAAATGTGTACACACTAACATTCTGTAGAGTCAAACATATTGAAACCATAGAATATTTGCTGAGTGTGATAGGTTTTGCTTGCATATTAAGGTTTCTAATTCGGGCGTGGCTTACGCGCCGAGAGGAAAAGACGGCTTCCCCGTGAGCTCTGTGAAGGACAGGAACCACGGATGCCCTGAAAGCCTCTTCCAACGTCTTTCTTGGCAAATTTCGGCGATGCTGGGGCTGCGGAAGGCACAAGGCTCAAGAGGAAACCCCTTACAGAGTTTGGCATGCCGCGTAACAAGGTCTTTACAAATGCGGTAATTTTTCTTATCAGCAAACGCGGGCGGCCGCCATTTTGTGCCGCCGGACACGCGTTTTTTCTCCTCTTTATTCTGCACCGCTCTGCCCAATGTTAATACGCTTTCCTCACTGCTATTCTAAGCGTATTCCAGTTTTTCCCGCTCTATGGCTCGAATTTCAGTGTCCAGGCTTGCTGCATAGTGTTTTTCCACACATTTGTGCCTCAGCATATCTGCATCTGAAGAAAAATCGGCCGCCATTTTAGGAATAAGGAAGATGACGAAAAGGCTCATTCTTCTTATGATATTCACTCTTTTGGCTGCCCAGAGTAACATTTTCAATTCTTTTTTTTGTTGTTTTTATATTTTTTTATTTATTACTGACTGTGCTGGCTTCATAAGGTGCTCCATTTTCTGCTGTGTGCTCCTGAAATGCCTCAGAATTACTGTGTTATGTTTCTTACACAGATAAATTAGTGAGCATTTGTCAATCAGTATTGCCACACTGCGCTCTGGGGTTGTGCTCACCATTTCTCCTGTTTTTGAAGCCATAACTACTTCACAGGATTTATAACTTTACGTGGCTTTGTGCATTATACAGCTCTATTGTCTTGTAGCTCCTGCGTATTTGCACATCCCCACAATACTAACATGGCTCATGACTCAGGTCACCCCAAGACATCACATTCTGGAACTAAACCTAAGAGACCCAAGAATGACCCTCCTCCTATTCTCTCTTCAGCAAATCCAGTTCTGGACTCTATTTTGGAAGAAGTTTGTGGTCTCCAACCGTTCATGACCACCACTAACGAAGAGCTACAACAAATTGAGGAGCGTTGGGTCGTTATGGAAACCAAAGTTCTGAACTTAGAACAACGCGTCAGCGATATTCAGGATGTCTCAGCTAAAATACCTTTGTTGGAACAGGAGATTCATAGACTGAAACTTCACACGGAGGACCTTGAAAATCGCAATCGCCGAAACAACCTACGCATTTATGGAATTCCAGAAAATGTTGAGGGTCAGGACCTGCTGTCTTTTATACGGAAATTCCTCCATGAACTTTTGGACCTTCAGCCTTCGTCTCATCCTCTTAATATTCAAAGAGTCCATCGTCTAGGTCATATTAACTCTAACGCTGCCAAACCTCGAGGTATCATCTTGCTGTTCCTTGAATTCACAGAGCTGATGACTGTATTGAAGGCTGCTAGGATTAAACGACGACTCCAATGGTCGGGCCATAATATTTTTATCTCACAGGATCTTTCGACGGCCACTAATGCCCGACGCAAGGAATTTTTGTATCTTCGTCCCTTAATGAGACAGTTGAATATTCAATATGGTATACTCCACCCATACCTTTGCAAAATTACGCATAATGGTCGTACTGGCACATTTGATGATCCGCAAAAACTTCATGCTTATTTGCAATCTGTCTCCTCTTCCACCATGGATACTAATATTTGATATCTTCCCTCTTCTTGGGAATTTTTATTGTAGCTTTACCTTTCATTACTCCGGCTGCTTTTGAACTTGTCTTTTCGCCTATTTTCCATCATTGAGGCTCTACTATCCCATCATTTTCCTTATATGTCCTTTATTTTGGTTGCTCATGGGGGTGTGTCCCCTCTTTGGCGTGATTCCACTCCTGCTGTCTTGGTTGTTGCTCTTTCCTCAGACCAGGCTCTTATGCCTTGTTCTGACTACATCTCTTTTTTCCCTCTCTTTCTTTTCTTTTTTCCTTTTTATCCTTTGTTCTTTCTTCCTCTATCTCTTCTGCTCGTTTTGTTTCCCCTTATACTCTCCTCTTCTTGTACGGTCTCTACGCTTGCAATGGTTCCTCATGTTGTTCCCTTGTACGTTTTTACTTGTAGTTTCTTTTAGTAGTAGAAGTTTATTGGGAGTCCTTTCCTTATGTATCCTATTTGTTGATTCTGTCCCTTTTTGTAGTTATCTCCTTGAAATGTGTCTACTCCATGTGCTGCCCATCTTCCCTTCCCGTCGCCATGTATAATCTTGTGTCTTGGAAGGTTCGTGGTCTGGGTCACCCTGTCAAGCGTCAAAAGGTACTGTCCCATTTATCTAAACTAAATGTACAAGTTGTTTTTCTTCAAGAAACTCACTGTTCGGATGTTAAATCTATGAAGTTGAAAAGGCAATGGGTGAGACAAGTGGTATTCTCCCCTGCCGTCAATAAAAAAGGGGGAGTTGCTATTTTGTTTCATAGAGCTTTAAATGTTCAGGTTGTTTCCACTCAGAATGATGATGAAGGACGTTGGGTAATGGCTAAGGTTGTCATACAAAAGAAGACACTGGTATTGCTGAACATTTACGGCCCTGTAAGACCTGATCCCAAATTTTGGAACGATATGAACATTTTTATTTCCTCAATAGATTGTCCTGATATAGTGATTGCTTGTGATTTTAATCAATGGATTGACCCTTTCTCTGATAGACTCTCTTCAAGTAAATTCCAACCTGACAAAACTCATAAAAGTTTTCAATCTGCCATTACCTCTCGTCCACTTTATGATTCGTGGAAGCTGTGTAATCTTGACTTGCTAGAATATACCTATTTTTCTAATGTACATCATACTCGCTCTAGGATTGATTATATTATGGTTAGCAAACCCTTACTTCCATCCATTCAGAAGTCTACAATTGGCTCCATTTTTATTTCTGATCATGCTCCCGTTTATACTTCCCTTGATCTCTCCCATGTTTCATCTCAATTTAGTCATTGGAAGTTTAATACATTCCTCTTATCTGATACTGTTTTTATGAAAGAAATTGAAGGGTTTTTTTCTGAATTTTTTTACCTTTAATAACCCATCAGACACCTCTATCCCTATTACGTGGGATGCCTTTAAGGCTGCCCTGCGGGCCTTCATTATAGCATATGTATCTAAGAAAAAGAAAAGCAATAAAAGGAAATATGAAGAACAACTCCAAAAAATTAAACTGCTTGAAAATTCATATTTCACTTCTAAATCCACCACGGCTCTTCAAGAATTAATTTTAGCAAAAACTGACCTTAATAGAATTGTTACCATTGAAGCATGTAATACCCTCCTTAAGGTTAAATCCAAATTCCATGGTGGTCAAAACAAAGCGGGCAAAATGTTAGCAAACTATTTAAAAATCAAGTCTGAACGTAAGACTGTGGGTCCCATACTTAATGATTTCACTAAAAAACTGGTCTCATCTGACTAAGACATTGCGGAGGTGTTTCATAATTATTACCAGTCCTTATACACCGATGACACACATCTTTCAGATGAAAACCTGACATCTTTTTTTGATGGCCTCCCTCCTCCTCCGTCCTTGTCGGATAAACTAGCTCAGTTGGAAAAGGATATCACTCTTCAGGAGGTTACTCAGGCCATTAATTCCCTTAAAGAATCGAAATCTCCCGGCCCGGATGGACTCCCTGTTGAGTTTTATTCTGCCTTTCATACTTTTTTTGTACCGAAACTCCTCCAATTGTTCAACTCCTTTATTGCAGAAGCCAAGGCTTCTGGGTCCTTCTTAGAGGCATTAATCATCATCATTCCCAAACCAGATAAAGATCACTCACAGTGTAAAACTTTTCGCCCTATATCATTAATTAATCATGACTGCAAAATTTTTGCAAAAATTTTTGCATTAAGTCTTGATTCTATTATTCCCCTTCTAATCAAAACGGACCAGGTGGGGTTTGTGAAAGGTAGACTTGCTGCTGATAATGCACGTATGGTCTCGAATGTTATTGCTCGTAGTAAACACCTTAAAATCCCTATGGCCGCATTGTCCTTAGACGCTGAAAAAGCCTTTGACCGTATTAACTGGCAATTTATGTTTCAAACTCTTCAATGGTTTGGTTTTGGTCCCTCCTTTATTTCCCTGGTTAAACTCCGTTTTTCTTCTCCACGGGCCAGTATTTTTGTTAATAATCAGTTCTCCAGGTTTTTTTCTTTATCTAGAGGTACGAGACAGGGATGTCCCCTCTCCCCTTTATTATTTATTCTATGCCTTGAACCTTTTTTAGAAAGGATTCGATCCAACCCCAAGATTAGTGGCTTCATGTTTTCATCCACGGAAATTAAACTTTCTGCTTATGCGGATGATGTCCTTGTGTACATGGCCAACCCCTCTTCAGCTCTTCCGCATTTTTTGGATGAAGTGTGGTTGTACTCCTTTGTCTCGGGTTATAAACTCAATTTATCCAAAACAGAAGTCCTACCCCTAAATTCGATATGTTACCAATATATGTTCAGTAATACTGAGTTTGCATGGTGCCCTTCCAAAATTAAGTACCTTGGTATTTGGTTTTCGTCCTCATTGGTTGACACGCTTAAATTTACTTTTGACTCCCTCCTGAAAAAAATCCTCCAACTTTGGTCTCCCTTATTTCTTTCCTGGTGGGGTAGACTGGATACGATTAAAATGATAATTAATCCACATGTTCTTTACACTGTTTCCATGCTCCCTTTTAAAATCCCTAATTCATACTTCTCTCGCATTAATTCCATTTGCACCAAATTCTTATGGAATGATTCTGCCTTACAGAAACTGATACGTCCTAAAACTGAAGGTGGCGTTCGCTTCCCCAATTTCAAAATGTATCATTCTGCATTCCAGATTAAACAATCCTTTTCATTAGCATATGACTTTTTAGATAATCCAGTGCTTAGATGGGTTGTGTTGGAACGCTCCTTCTTGAAGGATTTTTCATTCCAACATACTGTATTTATGTCTAATTGCTCTTTTTTGTCCAAATACCCTATTTTAAAGTACTCCCAATCTCTTCTTCATGATGTTTTTTCTTCCAATTTCTCTCCTCTTCAAGATTTTTTATCTTCTGTGGTGTGGTATAACAAATTCCTTAAATATAAAGGCAAATCGTTTTACTTCAAATATTGGAAGGAGAAGGGTGTTGTGTTTGTACATCAATTTTTTGATGCTCACTCCTTCATTTCTTTCCCTGCACTACAAGATTTATATCAATTGCCTTCTTCCTTTCTACATGAATACACCATTGTAACTTCTGCCATTCAATCACACTTATCCTCTCTCTCCATCACTGATACATTACCATCTTATGCCCCGTCCACCCCTCTATACCCCTTATTCTCCACGCACCAACCTAAAGCTGCGGTTGTTTATACAATGTTGTTAACTAATGTTATAGACCGACCTAAAACAAACACTGAGATTGCTTGGGAAACTGACCTCTCTGCTTCTCTCCCTATTGCGTTATGGGATCGTTTGTGGTCTAAACTGTTCAAGGTGTCCATTGCTGCACGTATTACTCAATCAATCTTTGTTCTTTATATATCATAGAGTTGTCATTACACCTGTTAGTATTCACAATTGTTCTCAGTCCTCCTCCCCATTATGTTGGTCATCCTCCAAAGAACCAGGAACGCTTAAACACCTACTGTACGAATGTCCCTCTGTTTTATCTTTTTGGGAATCTCTTTGGAATATATGCATGCCAATGTTTTCCTGTTCCACCACCTTGTCGCTAATGAATGTTTTTCTAGGTTCTTTATCGGATGATATTGATATTGTTTCTTCCTCTGCTAAATTATTAGACTTGTTTATTGCTCTTGCATTTAAAGTCATTTTGTCCTGTTGGAAAAATAATTCTAAACTTACTGTACATACTTGGTGGAACTTCATTTGTGATGAACACAGAATTGCTATCGCCTCTTCTTCATCTATTCCCCAAAAAATCAAATCTGACCTCCTTTGGCTTCCCTTTACTACATATCTTTCCTCGCACTCTCCCAGCTTATTGCTCTTCCTTTTATTCCCACGCGCCTTTATCTATTTTTTTTCTCTCCTTTTCTTTTCTTTTCTCCCCTGTCCCCTTTCTCTCTCTCCTTCCCTCTGTATTTCCCCTTCTCTTTTCTCTTTTTTCTACTTTCACCCATCAAGTATTACATTTGTCATATGCTTCTTGTAAAACTGTAGTTCAACGTAATTTTATTATGACTTATGTACTGTTTTTCTTTTAAATTTGTCAATAAAAATCTACTTAACAAAAAAAAAAAGGTTTCTAATTGACTGTCTAGCGGTAATCTTCATTACTCTGAGTCCTAGATTCCATAATGTTCACCTAACCCATGAGTTGCATCTTTACCCTAGAGACAGGCAAATCACTTTCCCCCTTTCAATCTTATTTTTTATTACACCCTTCCCTTTTATTAACACTTCCTATCCCAACAAAAACAGAACCTGTAGAAAACAAGAAGTAATTGGAAGCCACAATTAACAGGGCAGGGAATCCAGCGCTGTGATGAGCAAACCTGGACGGGCTTGGCAGTTCCGGCTGGACTGTTCCTATCAGGAACAGGGTCAAGACTGATTTGCAAATGGCTGGGTCTGAAGTGGGGTGGTGAAGTGAGCTAAAAAACTATGATGGATTCAACTAGATCTCTGACTCGGGGTGAGCGTCTGAAAAGTATCAGCGTTACGTCCATCATCTCTTTTTGTTTGGTTTGTATATCTTAGAACATTTGATTATTACACACACTCGACTTTAATAGTTCCGATGATAATCTAAGAGTGTCCAAAAACATCATACACCCTCTCTTAAGGTCTTTTCTGCTGATGTGTTCTAGGGATTCCGGCTGCTTTCCGGATGATCCAGGTCGCTCATGAAATCTTTAATACACTTCGTCCAGGGTATACTAAGTACCCGCTGTAATTTAAAACAATCCCTTATAATATCCATATTAAGGGTGGTTTTCTCAAAGGGCCAAATCTTATGCCATTGTTGGCTGTATCTTAATTATGTCTGATAGATAAGGTAGCCCCATCTCTGCATAGCATACAAAGGTGGAACAGTCACCCGGAACAGCTAGTAGAAATCTTGAAAAGGCATTTTCCAATAATTGTAGGGGCTGGCAATCAAAATAGCCCCATACACCAGCTCCATAGAATGTGGTTGTTACACACTTCACCTTATGTATGTTTATTAGTTCTATGGGCGGTTTTCTGCCCAGCATCCATGAAAAGTTAGACAGGTCTGCTGTGGCTTTCAAAAACAGCACCTTTCTTGATTTGATCCCCTAACTCCACAAGCCATTCAGGTCGAACAAAATACCCGGGTAGGAAAATGTCTCAGTAAAATTAATGTTCTTATTGCACACGAGGATAACCCTGCACTTTGAATTCCTTTTCCCGCACTCATCTTGAAGGTCTTGGATTTGTTTACTTGCAGCCCCAAAGTCTGTATGTATGCAGTGAAACTTGTTAATAGCCGTTAGAGCCCCAGCTGAGTGCGTGGCATAATCACTGCATCTTCAGCATAGAGGAAGGCAGGTATTGGGAGATGTGCAATTTGTGGTAGATCCTGGCACTGATCAGACGGTGTCTGGCCCAAACTGTTAATGTGTAATGTAAAAATAAAGGGTGGCGAAATGCATCACTGTCTTACCCCTCGCTCTATGCTGAATGATGTCGTACACTCACCCATCAACCCATATCGAACCCTTGCTTTAATACCAGGATATAGTTGCCTCAGGAAATTTAGTAGTGAAGGCTCAATACCTAGATCGGCCATTATGGTCCACAATTTGTCATGCTCCACACAATCAAAGGCTGACGACAAGTCAACAAATACCAAAAACAGTTGACCCTGTTTGGCCAACAAATATTTCCTGATTAATAGGTTCAAATGAATTCTCTGCTCAACTGTACTAAGATCTGATTGAAAAGCCAAATTTCAGCTTGGATATAATATTTGAATCTCTGACAAAATATCGTTTACAAAAATATCTTCCTACAAAAATATCGCAAATCGATTACAAAAATATCGACATGCTATCTCTAACAAGGTAAGTGCAAAAATATATTTTTTAAAATATCGATGTCAAAAATATTGTTATTAAAAATATAGTTTTTTTTAATTAAAAAAAAATGTAATATAAATAATATAATACTTATAAATGTAATAAACATAGTTAAACATATGTTATAATATTTAAAATTAATAAATAATACATAATTTAATAACAAAAATAATTAATAATATAAATATAATACATAGTATATGCTTCCTTGATACTAACTTTAAAAAATAATTGTAATAACTTATAAATAAATAAAAATATTATAAATTACAAATAAATGTATACACATAAAATGATAATACAAATAAAAATTTATAAAAATGTAAAACAAATTTTAAAAAGTAAGTAAATGTTGGATAGCGTAGGGGTAAACATTACTATTCCCACTCCAGAGAGTGCAACAGTAGGGAAAGTGTTGGATAGCGTAGGGGTAAAAATTACTATTCCCACTCCAGAGAGTGCAACAGTAGGGAAAGTGTTGGATAGCGTAGGGGTAAAAATTACTATTCCCACTCCAGAGAGTGCAACAGTAGGGAAAGTGTTGGACAGCGTAGGAGTAAAAATTACTCTTCCCACTCCAGAGAGTGCAACAGTAGGGAAAGTGTTGGATAGCATAGGGGTAAAAATTACTATTCCCACTCCAGAGAATGCAACAGTAGGGAAAGTGTTGGATAGCGTAGGGGTAAAAATTACTATTCCCACTCCAGAGAGTGCAACAGTAGGGAAAGTTTTGGATAGCGTAGGGGGTAAAAATTACTCTTCCCACTCCAGAGAGTGCAACAGTAGGGAAAGTGTTGGATAGCATAGGGGTACAAATTACTATTCCCACTCCAGAGAATGCAACAGTAGGGAAAGTGTTGGATAGCGTAGGGGTAAAAATTACTATTCTCACTCCAGAGAGTGCAACAGTAGGGAAAGTGTTGGATAGCGTAAGGGTAAAAATTACAATTCCCACTCCAGAGAGTGCAACAGTAGGGAAAGTGTTGGATAGCGTAGGGGTGAAAATTTCTATTCCCACTCCAGAGAGTGCAGCAGTAAGGAAAGTGTTGGATAGAGTAGGAGTAAAAATTACTATTCCAACTCCAGAGAGTGCAACAGTAGGGAAAGTTTTGGATAGCGTAGAAGGTAAAAACAACATACTTATAAATCAATAAATAATTTAAAATAATACAAACATTAATTATTAAATAAATATAAACTATTTACAAATGCCAATACACAATTATTAAAAACATGATTAGCAATAAATAATTAAGTAAAAATAAATTAATAATAAATGGAAATTAATAATAATAAATTACAAATTAATAACTAATTAACAATAATATAATCAACAAAACAATGAATTAAAATAAATTATTACTTGATAATATTTAAATTACTTCCCACCCTATTTTCCTATAAACCTGTAACCCGCTAAAGAACATAATTATCAATTAATCAATTAATTACAATTAATTACCAATTAATAAAAATTAAATACCAATTAATTAAAATTGATTTATATTTCCTAAAACTTAATAATTAATTTAGTATAATTAAATTACTTCCCACCCTATTCCCCTATAAACCCATAACCTGCTACAGAACATAATTATCAATTAATCAATTAATTAAAATTAATTACCAATTAATAAAAATTAATTACCAATTTATTAAACTTAATTTATAATTCCTAAAAATGTATAATTAATTTAGTATAATTAAATTACTTCCCACCCTTTTCCCCTATAAACCCATAACCCGCTACAGAACATAATTACCAATTAATCAATGAATTGAAATTAATTACCAATTAATAAAAAGTAATTACCAATTAATTACAATTAACTTAAAATTCCTAATAATTAATAATTAATTTACTGCAATTAAATTACTTCCCACCCTATACCCCTATAAAACTAGAACCCGCTACAGTACTAAAATGCAAAATGTACTTAAATTACATAAATACAAATTAAATACATAATAAATACATAATAATAAACATACAAATCATACAAAAATCGATATTAGTAACATAGATAGTACTACCATCGATATTAAACATATTGGTATAACTTACCTTCTATATTATGTCCCTTCGATATTTAACCATCGACATTATTGTCTGCCTACCATAATATTTTTGGCTTTGCCCCTAGTCACCTTGACCAATGAGTCCAGTAATGAAATTGACCGGTAACTAGCAGGATTATGATGGTCACCTTTTTTAGGGCTCGCGCCTGCGTTGCAGTGCGCAGCCCTACTCACGCAGCAAGAGCCCTTTTGTATGGGATTTTGAAAGCTGCCATTGGGTTTTGCATGCTTTTTTTAAAAAAGCCAGCACGCAATTGTGCAAAGGCGGGTGCATGCCTCGCCTTTGCTCCGCCCATTCCCGTCGGTGAACAGCACGCGCAAGAGCAGCGCGTTCGCTGCCGCGCTCCTTAGCCCCCGCTCCTCTGTGGTTTAGCTTTACATCGCCCTTTTGCAAATATTCCATATGTTTCCTTTTATAGCTGTGCCTGTTCTATGCTGGTTTCCTAATACACTCTGCTCCTGTCCAATACAGGTTTCTTTCCCTTGTTTGCTCATCTTCAGCAGCTATGTCTTTCTACATCAACACATGTTCTGTTCTGGTTTCTTCTATCCTTTCACCTTTACTTTACTGGTCTCCTGACAGCTTCAGCTCCCGCACTGTACGTGTTTTTTTTCTATTCCCCACACCAGGTCTGCTCCATTTCCTTTTAACCCTGTCAGCCAAGGTTTTAAATAAATAACTTAAAGAGCCCCAGATCCCAGTGTAGGCCTTGGACTGCAGCTGCTGTGCTCCCTGTATGCGGTGGTACATTTGTGCCCCTTTTCATTCAGTGCTGTCGCTCAGTGGGTTGAGCACCTACTGCAGAGACAAGCCAGCCACTGCTTGAATACAGCTGGCGATTGTATTCCTTGTTTTCCCTATGTATCAGCACTCCGTGGAAACGCAGGCCTTTCTTTGTTCTCTCTCCCACTTCATTTCTTCTTCATTTTTAGGTCTCGACTGAGCCAGCGCATACGCTACTCTGGTGAGACATTTAGTAGCTGCTTCAAAAAGCACTACCTTGCCAGCCACCAGCTTGCTAGAACGCGCACAAGCGCGCGCGACCTGCACAGCACTTTTTCCCACCGCGCACGCACATGCGCACAACTCCCGTCACCACTCGCGGTTTTTTTTAACGCTTGTTTTGTACGTTGCCTTTTGTGCGTGCTTTAATGCGTCATCGCGATCACTTTCCCTTTAACAGTGATCGCGATCACTTTCGCTTTCACGGCCACGCGGCGTTTCTTTTACTGCAGCGCGGCCAATGCTTGTTAAATACAGATGAGGCAATCGTATCGGTGAGGAAGCAGACACGTCGGTCAGAGTTGAGGAGCACACTTTACAATATAGGGATTGTGGTGAGTGTTAGATTGACTCAGTTATGTTATTCTTTTTACTTTCAGTTTTGTGTAGTTAATTTCCGTTCTCCCATTGTTCATTAAAGTGGTCGGCTGTGCGACATATGGTTATCCAGAGGCCGAATGTTGCCCGCAGCACATTGATTTTAATTTCAACAGTGGGCAGCACACCCAGGAGGCATGGCGTTTCCACAGTCACTTATTAGGTGGTGGCTATGAAATAATTCTATCTGGCTATGGCATGTATGGGGAATGCTCTCGGTCAAGTCTAAGCAGTCCTCTTATTATTTCCAGTGGTACATTCATAGTCAAGATCCATTCGTCAGATTCATACACGGTTGCACAGCTACAATATTCATTTTTTTGCCCTTTCAACTGTTTCCAGACCCTGGAGGTGTTTTCACGATGGTTATGGCGTGGAGGTAATCTTGTTTTTTATTACGATTTTGTTAAGGTTGCAGTCAAGTAAGCATGGGGCAGAATTTATATGCACGGATGAGATAGATTTCACTTTATAATCAGCGGGACTCACAGTTTTTGCCTCTTGTAGGTTTGTGATCACCCGGTTTGGTTATGGCTTGAGCATGTGGTTGTTGTCGGTTGTTTCTTAGGTTTTTTCCTTGTGCTATTCTCAAATTCACCTTTTCTGGTCGCACTATTGATTCTCTAGGCACTACACCAGCCTCTGCTGTATGGACTTTTTACCTTTTTCAGGCAAAAGTTACACTATTGACTCTCAAAGTACTAACGTAGCCTCTTTTGCACAGACTTTTCCTTAGTATAATGCCTTTTATAGGCAACAGTTGGCCTTTCAATCCACATAGTTAATGGTTTGCATGTAACTTTGGATCTCATTCACTTATAATATTGCTTCACCATTACCTCACAGGACTATGGACCAGCTTTGTTAACTGTCAGCATTGACGACTGTATTCATTGTAATTTTATTATGATAATGATTTGTTTGTAGATTCCCCTGAGGAAGGGTGTATTCAGCACCCGAAATGCAATAAGATCCTTGTGATCCACGCCCGGGACGTTTGTTTGAACACTGTTAATAATTAACTTTATCGAAGTTTTCTGTGAGTAAACAAGAAATCCATGAAGAAATGGAGTAACAGCGTCACGGACATTAATTGATATCATTGGGATAAGTTAATGGTTGTTCAAACAGAAAAATTGGTTAAAAGTTCTGTATTTATTTAACGTGTGTTCATCAATACTGTGAGACACTCAGATGAGTGCAAGGAGTAGTGCACGCTCTGTCTAAGACTTTGTGGTCCAAGTTCTTTTCTTCAACTTTTTAAAAGTGGCATTTTCAGAATTGTGACATCAAATCCAACTTTACGTTTAACCCCTTGACCGCGGCGCAAATTCCGTGGCGGTGCTGGGGAATTAATGAGTGGGCGTGTTTTGAACGGGGGCCGTCCAATGCACGCAACGGGTTAAAGATAATTTTATATTGCTATTTATTAAGTCCAAACATAACATTTCTCCTTGCTCCCAATCAACCGTTACCACTTATTAAATGTAATACGATAACATAATGATATCCTGCAGGAGAGGTAGGCCTTAAAGCTGTGAAAAACAAATGTATGAGTTTCTTACTACAACAACATGTTCTACTTTTTATATACAATGTGCCCTGCCCTATGGGCTGTCTAGAGACTACCTTAGGGGTGACATACATGAATTAACAAGCATTGGCATAGCCAATAGGTCTTGCCTTTGGGACCTTATAAGTGTTTAGTTATCCAGCACAATATCCTTGGTGCAACAACATCAAGTGTTGCATGGCTAAACACTTATAAGGTCTCAAAGGCGAGACATATTGGCTATGCAAATGCTTGTTATTAATGGTCGCTCAGCAGCTGGAAAGTACTACTGAGCCCCTTCTATTTTTTTTATAATTCTTTTTATTGAAATAAAACATCAGCAAGAGTCAGGAAACGATACAGAGTATCATTCAAATTTGCATACTATACATCAGGCGGTTACAAAATTACACCTGAAAAGGAACTTTACGGGGAGGGGGGATCATCTAGTGCAGCATTTCTGGGTGATGTGTAAATCTCTCCTCTGTGGCGGTTCCAGGGTCCCCCTTGCAAGATACACCGTTTTCTCCTGAAACATGCACCAATCTAAATTACTTTCCCACGTGTCTAGAGTGGGTGGTTGCACCGCCCCCACAATTGAGCGATGTTTCTTTTAGCCAACATAAAACCTAGTGTAGCCCATTGCATCTGAGAAGTGTTTAAGTTGTAGGGTTCCCATATATTTAAGAGGCACCTCCTTGCCTCCGGGAACAGAGAGACTCCCAGTACCTTGCTAATCGTGACATGCACCTTGTGCCAGTAAGAGGTAATGTGCGTACACTCCTAGATGGTGTGCATAAATGTACCTATGAGGCCGCATTGTCGTCTGCATAGCCCTGTGTCTGACAATCCCATGTGTATCAGTTGGCGTCCCGTGATATAAATCCTATGTAGAATCTTAAGCTGGACTAGTCTCAGGCGAGCTGGGATTGCAACCTCCCTGGGGGAAGACACCGCTGTCTGCCAATCTTCGTTGTCAAGTTCTATCCCATCCTGCACCCACTTGTCCCTCAACGCCTGAAGGGGATCTACCATATGGTTAATTAGCTTCTTATAAATTAATGAGATTGCCATTTTGGGAAGGTGACCGTCTAGTTTTCTATCCTCTAAAGTAGAGGCCTCTGGGGGCTCGGTGCCCCTGGGCAGAGTGGAGAGTTAGTTAGTTCATATTCCTTCTCCATCTCCTCGAAGGACTTTACTCTTCCCTTCTTCCACAGATCCCCGACAGTGGAGATTCCAATCAGGTCCCACTCGTCAAAACCTTTCGTCTGCCAAAGGTTGCCAAGTCTTTCAGAGTCCCAAAGTGGGGTGGCCAATGTTAGTTTATGCCCCCATCCCAGAGAACCTGTGGCATCATGCCAAATTTGAACTGCGTGCTTCATTGGTCCTGGTAATGCCAGTTTCTTCAGATGGCAATACAGAGCCCTACTATATTTACCCCCTGGGAGGAGCCACCTATCTATGGCGTAGCCAGGGTCAGCTGCACTACCGTATGTCCCTTGATTGATTGCAGCCTGCTGGGAGGACCAATAATACTTCTTAATATCCGGGAGACTAATGCCCCCATCATGCCAACTGAGTGTTAGTTTATTTACTGCAATCCGGGGCCTGCCATCCCACAACAGACTTCTCTGAAGGTTCTCAATCTCACGGAAATAGCTGACCGGCACAGCATCCAAGGTATTTTGCAAGGCGTAAAGAAATCGAGGCAGGGCCATCATTTTGAAGAGGGCCGCTCTACCTAACAGCGAAATAGGAAGTTTCCTCCAGCTGGTAATGTCACTCTTAAGCCTCCGCAGAGGAGGAAGAAAATACCGCTCATACCTAACCAAGGGATCCAGTGAGATGAAGACTGCCAAATACTTGAACCCCTCAGTGTTAACTTGTATAGGGCAGTTGCATGGGGGGACTGGGGGATCACCTCTCAGAACAAACAGCAAAGACTTCTCCCAGTTAATCGAGAGTCCCGAATTTTTCCCAAAGGAGGTCAAGACATCCAAAACAACGATAAGGGACTTACGGGGGGAAGCCAAGTAAAGCACTATATCATCTGCGTACAGGGTATACTAAGTACCCGCTGTAATTTAAAACAATCCCTTATAATATCCATATTAAGGGTGGTTTTCTCAAAGGGCCAAATCTTATGCCATTGTTGGCTGTATCTTAATTATGTCTGATAGATAAGGTAGCCCCATCTCTGCATAGCATACATAGGTGGAACAGTCACCCGGAACAGCTAGTAGAAATCTTGAAAAGGCATTTTCCAATAATTGTAGGGGCTGGCAATCAAAATAGCCCCATACACCAGCTCCATAGAATGTGGTTGTTACACACTTCACCTTATGTATGTTTATTAGTTCTATGGGCGGTTTTCTGCCCAGCATCCATGAAAAGTTAGACAGGTCTGCTGTGGCTTTCAAAAACAGCACCTTTCTTGATTTGATCCCCTAACTCCACAAGCCATTCAGGTCGAACAAAATACCCGGGTAGGAAAATGTCTCAGTAAAATTAATGTTCTTATTGCCCACGAGGATAACCCTGCACTTTGAATTCCTTTTCCCGCACTCATCTTGAAGGTCTTGGATTTGTTTACTTGCAGCCCCAAAGTCTGTATGTATGCAGTGAAACTTGTTAATAGCCGTTAGAGCCCCAGCTGAGTGCGTGGCATAATCACTGCATCTTCAGCATAGAGGAAGGCAGGTATTGGGAGATGTGCAATTTGTGGTAGATCCTGGCACTGATCAGACGGTGTCTGGCCCAAACTGTTAATGTGTAATGTAAAAATAAAGGGTGGCGAAATGCATCACTGTCTTACCCCTCGCTCTATGCTGAATGATGTGGTACACTCACCCATCAACCCATATCGAACCCTTGCTTTAATACCAGGATATAGTTGCCTCAGGAAATTTAGTAGTGGAGGCTCAATACCTAGATCGGCCATTATGGTCCACAATTTGTCATGCTCCACACAATCAAAGGCTGACGACAAGTCAACAAATACCAAAAACAGTTGACCCTGTTTGGCCAACAAATATTTCCTGATTAATAGGTTCAAATGAATTCTCTGCTCAACTGTACTAAGATCTGATTGAAAAGCCAAATTTCAGCTTGGATATAATATTTGAATCTCTGACAAAATATCGTTTACAAAAATATCTCCCTACAAAAATATCGCAAATCGATTACAAAAATATCGACATGCTATCTCTAACAAGGTAAGTGCAAAAATATATTTTTAAAAATATCGATGTCAAAAATATTGTTATTAAAAATATAGTTTTTTTAAATGAAAAAAATGTAATATAAATAATATAATACTTATAAATGTAATAAACATAGTTAAACATATGTTATAATATTTAAAATTAATAAATAATACATAATTTAATAACAAAAATAATTAATCATATAAATATAATACATAGTATATGCTTCCTTGATACTAACTTTAAAAAATAATTGTAATAACTTATAAATAAATAAAAATATTATAAATTACAAAAAAATGTATACACATAAAATGATAATACAAATAAAAATTTATAAAAATGTAAAACAAATTTTAAAAAGTAAGTAAATGTTGGATTGCGTTGGGGTAAAAATTACTATTCCCACTCCAGAGAGTGCAACAGTAGGGAAAGTGTTGGATAGCGTAGGGGTAAAAATTACTATTCCCACTCCAGAGAGTGCAACAGTAGGGAAAGTGTTGGATAGCGTAGGGGTAAAAATTACTATTCCCACTCCAGAGAGTGCAACAGTAGGGAAAGTGTTGGACAGCGTAGGAGTAAAAATTACTCTTCCCACTCCAGAGAGTGCAACAGTAGGGAAAGTGTTGGATAGCATAGGGGTAAAAATTACTATTCCCACTCCAGAGAATGCAACAGTAGGGAAAGTGTTGGATAGCGTAGGGGTAAAAATTACTATTCCCACTCCAGAGAGTGCAACAGTAGGGAAAGTTTTGGATAGCGTAGGGGGTAAAAATTACTCTTCCCACTCCAGAGAGTGCAACAGTAGGGAAAGTGTTGGATAGCATAGGGGTAAAAATTACTATTCCCACTCCAGAGAATGCAACAGTAGGGAAAGTGTTGGATAGCGTAGGGGTAAAAATTACTATTCTCACTCCAGAGAGTGCAACAGTAGGGAAAGTGTTGGATAGCGTAAGGGTAAAAATTACAATTCCCACTCCAGAGAGTGCAACAGTAGGGAAAGTGTTGGATAGCGTAGGGGTGAAAATTTCTATTCCCACTCCAGAGAGTGCAGCAGTAAGGAAAGTGTTGGATAGAGTAGGAGTAAAAATTACTATTCCAACTCCAGAGAGTGCAACAGTAGGGAAAGTTTTGGATAGCGTAGAAGGTAAAAACAACATACTTATAAATCAATAAATAATTTAAAATAATACAAACATTAATTATTAAATAAATATAAACTATTTACAAATGCCAATACACAATTATTAAAAACATGATTAGCAATAAATAATTAAGTAAAAATAAATTAATAATAAATGGAAATTAATAATAATAAATTACAAATTAATAACTAATTAACAATAATATAATCAACAAAACAATGAATTAAAATAAATTATTACTTGATAATATTTAAATTACATCCCACCCTATTTTCCTATAAACCCGTAACCCGCTAAAGAACATAATTATCAATTAATCAATTAATTACAATTAATTACCAATTAATAAAAATTAAATACCAATTAATTTAAATTGATTTATATTTCCTAAAACTTAATAATTAATTTAGTATAATTAAATTACTTCCCACCCTATTCCCCTATAAACCCATAACCTGCTACAGAACATAATTATCAATTAATCAATTAATAAAAATTAATTACCAATTAATAAAAATTAATTACCAATTTATTAAACTTAATTTATAATTCCTAAAAATGTATAATTAATTTAGTATAATTAAATTACTTCCCACCCTTTTCCCCTATAAACCCATAACCCGCTACAGAACATAATTACCAATTAATCAATGAATTGAAATTAATTACCAATTAATAAAAAGTAATTACCAATTAATTACAATTAACTTAAAATTCCTAATAATTAATAATTAATTTACTGTAATTAAATTACTTCCCACCCTATACCCCTATAAAACCAGAACCCGCTACAGTACTAAAATGCAAAATGTACTTAAATTACATAAATAAAAATTAAATACATAATAAATACATAATAATAAACATACAAATCATACAAAAATCGATATTAGTAACATAGATAGTACTACCATCGATATTAAACATATTGGTATAACTTACCTTCTATATTATGTCCCTTCGATATTTAACCATCGACATTATTGTCTGCCTACCATAATATTTTTGGCTTTGCCCCTAGTCACCTTGACCAATGAGTCCAGTAATGAAATTGACCGGTAACTAGCAGGATTATGATGGTCACCTTTTTTAGGGCTCGCGCCTGCGTTGCAGTGCGCAGCCCTACTCACGCAGCAGGAGCCCTTTTGTATGGGATTTTGAAAGCTGCCATTGGGTTTTGCATGCTTTTTTTAAAAAAGCCAGCACGCAATTGTGCAAAGGCGGGTGCATGCCTCGCCTTTGCTCCGCCCATTCCCGTCGGTGAACAGCACGCGCAAGAGCAGCGCGTTCGCTGCCGCGCTCCTTAGCCCCCGCTCCTCTGTGGTTTAGCTTTACATCGCCCTTTTGCACATATTCCATATGTTTCCTTTTATAGCTGTGCCTGTTCTATGCTGGTTTCCTAATACACTCTGCTCCTGTCCAATACAGGTTTCTTTCCCTTGTTTGCTCATCTTCAGCAGCTATGTCTTTCTACATCAACACATGTTCTGTTCTGGTTTCTTCTATCCTTTCACCTTTACTTTACTGGTCTCCTGACAGCTTCAGCTCCCGCACTGTACGTGTTTTTTTTCTATTCCCCACACCAGGTCTGCTCCATTTCCTTTTAACCCTGTCAGCCAAGGTTTTAAGCACCTACTGCAGAGACAAGCCAGCCACTGCTTGAATACAGCTGGCGATTGTATTCCTTGTTTTCCCTATGTATCAGCACTCCGTGGAAACGCAGGCCTTTCCTTGTTCTCTCTCCCACTTCATTTCTTCTTCATTTTTAGGTCTCGACAGAAACAGCGCATACGCTACTCTGGTGAGACATTTAGTAGCTGCTTCAAAAAGCACTACCTTGCCAGCCACCAGCTTGCTAGAACGCGCACAAGCGCGCGCGACCTGCACAGCACTTTTTCCCACCGCGCACGCACATGCGCACAACTCCCGTCACCACTCGTGTTTTTTTTTAACGCTTGTTTTGAACGTTGCCTTTTGTGCGTGCTTTAATGCGTCATCGCGATCACTTTCCCTTTAACAGTGATCGCGATCACTTTCGCTTTCACGGCCATGCGGCGTTTCTTTTACTGCAGCGCGGCCAATGCTTGTTAAATACAGATGAGGCAATCGTATCGGTGAGGAAGCAGACACGTCGGTCAGAGTTGAGGAGCACACTTTACAATATAGGGATTGTGGTGAGTGTTAGATTGACTCAGTTATGTTATTCTTTTTACTTTCAGTTTTGTGTAGTTAATTTCCGTTCTCCCATTGTTCATTAAAGTGGTCGGCTGTGCGACATATGGTTATCCAGAGGCCGAATGTTGCCCGCAGCACATTGATTTTAATTTCAACAGTGGGCAGCACACCCAGGAGGCATGGCGTTTCCACAGTCACTTATTAGGTGGTGGCTATGAAATAATTCTATCTGGCTATGGCATGTATGGGGAATGCTCTCGGTCAAGTCTAAGCAGTCCTCTTAATATTTCCAGTGGTACATTCATAGTCAAGATCCATTTGTCAGATTCATACACGGTTGCACAGCTACAATATTCATTTTTTTGCCCTTTCAACTGTTTCCAGACCCTGGAGGTGTTTTCACGATGGTTATGGCGTGGAGGTAATCTTGTTTTTTTATTACGATTTTGTTAAGGTTGCAGTCAAGTAAGCATGGGGCAGAATTTATATGCACGGATGAGATAGATTTCACTTTATAATCAGCGGGACTCACAGTTTTTGCCTCTTGTAGGTTTGTGATCACCCGGTTTGGTTATGGCTTGAGCATGTGGTTGTTGTCGGTTGTTTCTTAGGTTTTTTCCTTGTGCTATTCTCAAATTCACCTTTTCTGGTCGCACTATTGATTCTCTAGGCACTACACCAGCCTCTGCTGTATGGACTTTTTACCTTTTTCAGGCAAAAGTTACACTATTGACTCTCAAAGTACTAACGTAGCCTCTTTTGCACAGACTTTTCCTTAGTATAATGCCTTTTATAGGCAACAGTTGGCCTTTCAATCCACATAGTTAATGGTTTGCATGTAACTTTGGATCTCATTCACTTATAATATTGCTTCACCATTACCTCACAGGACTATGGACCAGCTTTGTTAACTGTCAGCATTGACGACTGTATTCATTGTAATTTTATTATGATAATGATTTGTTTGTAGATTCCCCTGAGGAAGGGTGTATTCAGCACCCGAAATGCAATAAGATCCTTGTGATCCACGCCCGGGACGTTTGTTTGAACACTGTTAATAATTAACTTTATCGAAGTTTTCTGTGAGTAAACAAGAAATCCATGAAGAAATGGAGTAACAGCGTCACGGACATTAATTGATATCATTGGGATAAGTTAATGGTTGTTCAAACAGAAAAATTGGTTAAAGTTCTGTATTTATTTAACGTGTGTTCATCAATACTGTGAGACACTCAGATGAGTGCAAGGAGTAGTGCACGCTCTGTCTAAGACTTTGTGGTCCAAGTTCTTTTCTTCAACTTTTTAAAAGTGGCATTTTCAGAATTGTGACATCAAATCCAACTTTACGTTTAACCCCTTGACCGCGGCGCAAATTCCGTGGCGGTGCTGGGGAATTAATGAGTGGGCGTGTTTTGAACGGGGGCCGTCCAATGCACGCAACGGGTTAAAGATAATTTTATATTGCTATTTATTAAGTCCAAACATAACATTTCTCCTTGCTCCCAATCAACCGTTACCACTTATTAAATGTAATACGATAACATAATGATATCCTGCAGGAGAGGTAGGCCTTAAAGCTGTGAAAAACAAATGTATGAGTTTCTTACTACAACAACATGTTCTACTTTTTATATACAATGTGCCCTGCCCTATGGGCTGTCTAGAGACTACCTTAGGGGTGACATACATGAATTAACAAGCATTGGCATAGCCAATAGGTCTTGCCTTTGGGACCTTATAAGTGTTTAGTTATCCAGCACAATATCCTTGGTGCAACAACATCAAGTGTTGCATGGCTAAACACTTATAAGGTCTCAAAGGCGAGACATATTGGCTATGCAAATGCTTGTTATTAATGGTCGCTCAGCAGCTGGAAAGTACTACTGAGCCCCTTCTATTTTTTTTATAATTCTTTTTATTGAAATAAAACATCAGCAAGAGTCAGGAAACGATACAGAGTATCATTCAAATTTGCATACTATACATCAGGCGGTTACAAAATTACACCTGAAAAGGAACTTTACGGGGAGGGGGGATCATCTAGTGCAGCATTTCTGGGTGATGTGTAAATCTCTCCTCTGTGGCGGTTCCAGGGTCCCCCTTGCAAGATACACCGTTTTCTCCTGAAACATGCACCAATCTAAATTACTTTCCCACGTGTCTAGAGTGGGTGGTTGCACCGCCCCCACAATTGAGCGATGTTTCTTTTAGCCAACATAAAACCTAGTGTAGCCCATTGCATCTGAGAAGTGTTTAAGTTGTAGGGTTCCCATATATTTAAGAGGCACCTCCTTGCCTCCGGGAACAGAGAGACTCCCAGTACCTTGCTAATCGTGACATGCACCTTGTGCCAGTAAGAGGTAATGTGCGTACACTCCTAGATGGTGTGCATAAATGTACCTATGAGGCCGCATTGTCGTCTGCATAGCCCTGTGTCTGACAATCCCATGTGTATCAGTTGGCGTCCCGTGATATAAATCCTATGTAGAATCTTAAGCTGGACTAGTCTCAGGCGAGCTGGGATTGCAACCTCCCTGGGGGAAGACACCGCTGTCTGCCAATCTTCGTTGTCAAGTTCTATCCCATCCTGCACCCACTTGTCCCTCAACGCCTGAAGGGGATCTACCATATGGTTAATTAGCTTCTTATAAATTAATGAGATTGCCATTTTGGGAAGGTGACCGTCTAGTTTTCTATCCTCTAAAGTAGAGGCCTCTGGGGGCTCGGTGCCCCTGGGCAGAGTGGAGAGTTAGTTAGTTCATATTCCTTCTCCATCTCCTCAAAGGACTTTACTCTTCCCTTCTTCCACGGATCCCCGACAGTGGAGATTCCAATCAGGTCCCACTCGTCAAAACCTTTCGTCTGCCAAAGGTTGCCAAGTCTTTCAGAGTCCCAAAGTGGGGTGGCCAATGTTAGTTTATGCCCCCATCCCAGAGAACCTGTGGCATCATGCCAAAATTGAACTGCGTGCTTCATTGGTCCTGGTAATGCCAGTTTCTTCAGATGGCAATACAGAGCCCTACTATATTTACCCCCTGGGAGGAGCCACCTATCTATGGCGTAGCCAGGGTCAGCTGCACTACCGTATGTCCCTTGATTGATTGCAGCCTGCTGGGAGGACCAATAATACTTCTTAATATCCGGGAGACTAATGCCCCCATCATGCCAACTGAGTGTTAGTTTATTTACTGCAATCCGGGGCCTGCCATCCCACAACAGACTTCTCTGAAGGTTCTCAATCTCACGGAAATAGCTGACCGGCACAGCATCCAAGGTATTTTGCAAGGCGTAAAGAAATCGAGGCAGGTCCATCATTTTGAAGAGGGCCGCTCTACCTAACAGCGAAATAGGAAGTTTCCTCCAGCTGGTAATGTCACTCTTAAGCCTCCGCAGAGGAGGAAGAAAATACCGCTCATACCTAACCAAGGGATCCAGTGAGATGAAGACTGCCAAATACTTGAACCCCTCAGTGTTAACTTGTATAGGGCAGTTGCATGGGGGGACTGGGGGATCACCTCTCAGAACAAACAGCAAAGACTTCTCCCAGTTAATCGAGAGTCCCGAATTTTTCCCAAAGGAGGTCAAGACATCCAAAACAACGATAAGGGACTTACGGGGGGAAGCCAAGTAAAGCACTATATCATCTGCGTACAGGGTATACTAAGTACCCGCTGTAATTTAAAACAATCCCTTATAATATCCATATTAAGGGTGGTTTTCTCAAAGGGCCAAATCTTATGCCATTGTTGGCTGTATCTTAATTATGTCTGATAGATAAGGTAGCCCCATCTCTGCATAGCATACATAGGTGGAACAGTCACCCGGAACAGCTAGTAGAAATCTTGAAAAGGCATTTTCCAATAATTGTAGGGGCTGGCAATCAAAATAGCCCCATACACCAGCTCCATAGAATGTGGTTGTTACACACTTCACCTTATGTATGTTTATTAGTTCTATGGGCGGTTTTCTGCCCAGCATCCATGAAAAGTTAGACAGGTCTGCTGTGGCTTTCAAAAACAGCACCTTTCTTGATTTGATCCCCTAACTCCACAAGCCATTCAGGTCGAACAAAATGCCCGGGTAGGAAAATGTCTCAGTAAAATTAATGTTCTTATTGCCCACGAGGATAACCCTGCACTTTGAATTCCTTTTCCCGCACTCATCTTGAAGGTCTTGGATTTGTTTACTTGCAGCCCCAAAGTCTGTATGTATGCAGTGAAACTTGTTAATAGCCGTTAGAGCCCCAGCTGAGTGCGTGGCATAATCACTGCATCTTCAGCATAGAGGAAGGCAGGTATTGGGAGATGTGCAATTTGTGGTAGATCCTGGCACTGATCAGACGGTGTCTGGCCCAAACTGTTAATGTGTAATGTAAAAATAAAGGGTGGCGAAATGCATCACTGTCTTACCCCTCGCTCTATGCTGAATGATGTGGTACACTCACCCATCAACCCATATCGAACCCTTGCTTTAATACCAGGATATAGTTGCCTCAGGAAATTTAGTAGTGGAGGCTCAATACCTAGATCGGCCATTATGGTCCACAATTTGTCATGCTCCACACAATCAAAGGCTGACGACAAGTCAACAAATACCAAAAACAGTTGACCCTGTTTGGCCAACAAATATTTCCTGATTAATAGGTTCAAATGAATTCTCTGCTCAACTGTACTAAGATCTGATTGAAAAGCCAAATTTCAGCTTGGATATAATATTTGAATCTCTGACAAAATATCGTTTACAAAAATATCTTCCTACAAAAATATCGCAAATCGATTACAAAAATATCGACATGCTATCTCTAACAAGGTAAGTGCAAAAATATATTTTTAAAAATATCGATGTCAAAAATATTGTTATTAAAAATATAGTTTTTTTAAATGAAAAAAAAATGTAATATAAATAATATAATACTTATAAATGTAATAAACATAGTTAAACATATGTTATAATATTTAAAATTAATAAATAATACATAATTTAATAACAAAAATAATTAATAATATAAATATAATACATAGTATATGCTTCCTTGATACTAACTTTAAAAAATAATTGTAATAACTTATAAATAAATAAAAATATTATAAATTACAAATAAATGTATACACATAAAATGATAATACAAATAAAAATTTATAAAAATGTAAAACAAATTTTAAAAAGTAAGTAAATGTTGGATAGCGTAGGGGTAAAAATTACTATTCCCACTCCAGAGAGTGCAACAGTAGGGAAAGTGTTGGATAGCGTAGGGGTAAAAATTACTATTCCCACTCCAGAGAGTGCAACAGTAGGGAAAGTGTTGGATAGCGTAGGGGTAAACATTACTATTCCCACTCCAGAGAGTGCAACAGTAGGGAAAGTGTTGGACAGCGTAGGAGTAAAAATTACTCTTCCCACTCCAGAGAGTGCAACAGTAGGGAAAGTGTTGGATAGCATAGGGGTAAAAATTACTATTCCCACTCCAGAGAATGCAACAGTCGGGAAAGTGTTGGATAGCGTAGGGGTAAAAATTACTATTCCCACTCCAGAGAGTGCAACAGTAGGGAAAGTTTTGGATAGCATAGGGGGTAAAAATTACTCTTCCCACTCCAGAGAGTGCAACAGTAGGGAAAGTGTTGGATAGCATAGGGGTAAAAATTACTATTCCCACTCCAGAGAATGCAACAGTAGGGAAAGTGTTGGATAGCGTAGGGGTAAAAATTACTATTCTCACTCCAGAGAGTGCAACAGTAGGGAAAGTGTTGGATAGCGTAAGGGTACAAATTACAATTCCCACTCCAGAGAGTGCAACAGTAGGGAAAGTGTTGGATAGCGTAGGGGTGAAAATGTCTATTCCCACTCCAGAGAGTGCAGCAGTAAGGAAAGTGTTGGATAGAGTAGGAGTAAAAATTACTATTCCAACTCCAGAGAGTGCAACAGTAGGGAAAGTTTTGGATAGCGTAGAAGGTAAAAACAACATACTTATAAATCAATAAATAATTTAAAATAATACAAACATTAATTATTAAATAAATATAAACTATTTACAAATGCCAATACACAATTATTAAAAACATGATTAGCAATAAATAATTAAGTAAAAATTAATTAATAATAAATGGAAATTAATAATAATAAATTACAAATTAATAACTAATTAACAATAATATAATCAACAAAACAATGAATTAAAATAAATTATTACTTGATAATATTTAAATTACTTCCCACCCTATTTTCCTATAAACCCGTAACCCGCTAAAGAACATAATTATCAATTAATCAATTAATTACAATTAATTACCAATTAATAAAAATTAAATACCAATTAATTAAAATTGATTTATATTTCCTAAAACTTAATAATTAATTTAGTATAATTAAATTACTTCCCACCCTATTCCCCTATAAACCCATAACCTGCTACAGAACATAATTATCAATTAATCAATTAATTAAAATTAATTACCAATTAATAAAAATTAATTACCAATTTATTAAACTTAATTTATAATTCCTAAAAATGTATAATTAATTTAGTATAATTAAATTACTTCCCACCCTTTTCCCCTATAAACCCATAACCCGCTACAGAACATAATTACCAATTAATCAATGAATTGAAATTAATTACCAATTAATAAAAAGTAATTACCAATTAATTACAATTAACTTAAAATTCCTAATAATTAATAATTAATTTACTGTAATTAAATTACTTCCCACCCTATACCCCTATAAAACCAGAACCCGCTACAGTACTAAAATGCAAAATGTACTTAAATTACATAAATAAAAATTAAATACATAATAAATACATAATAATAAACATACAAATCATACAAAAATCGATATTAGTAACATAGATAGTACTACCATCGATATTAAACATATTGGTATAACTTACCTTCTATATTATGTCCCTTCGATATTTAACCATCGACATTATTGTCTGCCTACCATAATATTTTTGGCTTTGCCCCTAGTCACCTTGACCAATGAGTCCAGTAATGAAATTGACCGGTAACTAGCAGGATTATGATGGTCACCTTTTTTAGGGCTCGCGCCTGCGTTGCAGTGCGCAGCCCTACTCACGCAGCAAGAGCCCTTTTGTATGGGATTTTGAAAGCTGCCATTGGGTTTTGCATGCTTTTTAAAAAAAAGCCAGCACGCAATTGTGCAAAGGCGGGTGCATGCCTCGCCTTTGCTCCGCCCATTCCCGTCGGTGAACAGCACGCGCAAGAGCAGCGCGTTCGCTGCCGCGCTCCTTAGCCCCCGCTCCTCTGTGGTTTAGCTTTACATCGCCCTTTTGCACATATTCCATATGTTTCCTTTTATAGCTGTGCCTGTTCTATGCTGGTTTCCTAATACACTCTGCTCCTGTCCAATACAGGTTTCTTTCCCTTGTTTGCTCATCTTCAGCAGCTATGTCTTTCTACATCAACACATGTTCTGTTCTGGTTTCTTCTATCCTTTCACCTTTACTTTACTGGTCTCCTGACAGCTTCAGCTCCCGCACTGTACGTGTTTTTTTTCTATTCCCCACACCAGGTCTGCTCCATTTCCTTTTAACCCTGTCAGCCAAGGTTTTAAATAAATAACTTAAAGAGCCCCAGATCCCAGTGTAGGCCTTGGACTGCAGCTGCTGTGCTCCCTGTATGCGGTGGTACATTTGTGCCCCTTTTCATTCAGTGCTGTCGCTCAGTGGGTTGAGCACCTACTGCAGAGACAAGCCAGCCACTGCTTGAATACAGCTGGCGATTGTATTCCTTGTTTTCCCTATGTATCAGCACTCCGTGGAAACGCAGGCCTTTCCTTGTTCTCTCTCCCACTTCATTTCTTCTTCATTTTTAGGTCTCGACTGAGCCAGCGCATACGCTACTCTGGTGAGACATTTAGTAGCTGCTTCAAAAAGCACTACCTTGCCAGCCACCAGCTTGCTAGAACGCGCACAAGCGCGCGCGACCTGCACAGCACTTTTTCCCACCGCGCACGCACATGCACACAACTCCCGTCACCACTCGCGTTTTTTTTAACGCTTGTTTTGTACGTTGCCTTTTGTGCATGCTTTAATGCGTCATCGCGATCACTTTCCCTTTAACAGTGATCGCGATCACTTTCGCTTTCACGGCCACGCGGCGTTTCTTTTACTGCAGCGCGGCCAATGCTTGTTAAATACAGATGAGGCAATCGTATCGGTGAGGAAGCAGACACGTCGGTCAGAGTTGAGGAGCACACTTTACAATATAGGGATTGTGGTGAGTGTTAGATTGACTCAGTTATGTTATTCTTTTTACTTTCAGTTTTGTGTAGTTAATTTCCGTTCTCCCATTGTTCATTAAAGTGGTCGGCTGTGAGACATATGGTTATCCAGAGGCCGAATGTTGCCCGCAGCACATTGATTTTAATTTCAACAGTGGGCAGCACACCCAGGAGGCATGGCGTTTCCACAGTCACTTATTAGGTGGTGGCTATGAAATAATTCTATCTGGCTATGGCATGTATCGGGAATGCTCTCGGTCAAGTCTAAGCAGTCCTCTTATTATTTCCAGTGGTACATTCATAGTCAAGATCCATTCGTCAGATTCATACACGGTTGCACAGCTACAATATTCATTTTTTTGCCCTTTCAACTGTTTCCAGACCCTGGAGGTGTTTTCACGATGGTTATGGCGTGGAGGTAATCTTGTTTTTTTATTACGATTTTGTTAAGGTTGCAGTCAAGTAAGCATGGGGCAGAATTTATATGCACGGATGAGATAGATTTCACTTTATAATCAGCGGGACTCACAGTTTTTGCCTCTTGTAGGTTTGTGATCACCCGGTTTGGTTATGGCTTGAGCATGTGGTTGTTGTCGGTTGTTTCTTAGGTTTTTTCCTTGTGCTATTCTCAAATTCACCTTTTCTGGTCGCACTATTGATTCTCTAGGCACTACACCAGCCTCTGCTGTATGGACTTTTTACCTTTTTCAGGCAAAAGTTACACTATTGACTCTCAAAGTACTAACGTAGCCTCTTTTGCACAGACTTTTCCTTAGTATAATGCCTTTTATAGGCAACAGTTGGCCTTTCAATCCACATAGTTAATGGTTTGCATGTAACTTTGGATCTCATTCACTTATAATATTGCTTCACCATTACCTCACAGGACTATGGACCAGCTTTGTTAACTGTCAGCATTGACGACTGTATTCATTGTAATTTTATTATGATAATGATTTGTTTGTAGATTCCCCTGAGGAAGGGTGTATTCAGCACCCGAAATGCAATAAGATCCTTGTGATCCACGCCCGGGACGTTTGTTTGAACACTGTTAATAATTAACTTTATCGAAGTTTTCTGTGAGTAAACAAGAAATCCATGAAGAAATGGAGTAACAGCGTCACGGACATTAATTGATATCATTGGGATAAGTTAATGGTTGTTCAAACAGAAAAATTGGTTAAAAGTTCTGTATTTATTTAACGTGTGTTCATCAATACTGTGAGACACTCAGATGAGTGCAAGGAGTAGTGCACGCTCTGTCTAAGACTTTGTGGTCCAAGTTCTTTTCTTCAACTTTTTAAAAGTGGCATTTTCAGAATTGTGACATCAAATCCAACTTTACGTTTAACCCCTTGACCGCGGCGCAAATTCCGTGGCGGTGCTGGGGAATTAATGAGTGGGCGTGTTTTGAACGGGGGCCGTCCAATGCACGCAACGGGTTAAAGATAATTTTATATTGCTATTTATTAAGTCCAAACATAACATTTCTCCTTGCTCCCAATCAACCGTTACCACTTATTAAATGTAATACGATAACATAATGATATCCTGCAGGAGAGGTAGGCCTTAAAGCTGTGAAAAACAAATGTATGAGTTTCTTACTACAACAACATGTTCTACTTTTTATATACAATGTGCCCTGCCCTATGGGCTGTCTAGAGACTACCTTAGGGGTGACATACATGAATTAACAAGCATTGGCATAGCCAATAGGTCTTGCCTTTGGGACCTTATAAGTGTTTAGTTATCCAGCACAATATCCTTGGTGCAACAACATCAAGTGTTGCATGGCTAAACACTTATAAGGTCTCAAAGGCGAGACATATTGGCTATGCAAATGCTTGTTATTAATGGTCGCTCAGCAGCTGGAAAGTACTACTGAGCCCCTTCTATTTTTTTTATAATTCTTTTTATTGAAATAAAACATCAGCAAGAGTCAGGAAACGATACAGAGTATCATTCAAATTTGCATACTATACATCAGGCGGTTACAAAATTACACCTGAAAAGGAACTTTACGGGGAGGGGGGATCATCTAGTGCAGCATTTCTGGGTGATGTGTAAATCTCTCCTCTGTGGCGGTTCCAGGGTCCCCCTTGCAAGATACACCGTTTTCTCCTGAAACATGCACCAATCTAAATTACTTTCCCACGTGTCTAGAGTGGGTGGTTGCACCGCCCCCACAATTGAGCGATGTTTCTTTTAGCCAACATAAAACCTAGTGTAGCCCATTGCATCTGAGAAGTGTTTAAGTTGTAGGGTTCCCATATATTTAAGAGGCACCTCCTTGCCTCCGGGAACAGAGAGACTCCCAGTACCTTGCTAATCGTGACATGCACCTTGTGCCAGTAAGAGGTAATGTGCGTACACTCCTAGATGGTGTGCATAAATGTACCTATGAGGCCGCATTGTCGTCTGCATAGCCCTGTGTCTGACAATCCCATGTGTATCAGTTGGCGTCCCGTGATATAAATCCTATGTAGAATCTTAAGCTGGACTAGTCTCAGGCGAGCTGGGATTGCAACCTCCCTGGGGGAAGACACCGCTGTCTGCCAATCTTCGTTGTCAAGTTCTATCCCATCCTGCACCCACTTGTCCCTCAACGCCTGAAGGGGATCTACCATATGGTTAATTAGCTTCTTATAAATTAATGAGATTGCCATTTTGGGAAGGTGACCGTCTAGTTTTCTATCCTCTAAAGTAGAGGCCTCTGGGGGCTCGGTGCCCCTGGGCAGAGTGGAGAGTTAGTTAGTTCATATTCCTTCTCCATCTCCTCAAAGGACTTTACTCTTCCCTTCTTCCACAGATCCCCGACAGTGGAGATTCCAATCAGGTCCCACTCGTCAAAACCTTTCGTCTGCCAAAGGTTGCCAAGTCTTTCAGAGTCCCAAAGTGGGGTGGCCAATGTTAGTTTATGCCCCCATCCCAGAGAACCTATGGCATCATGCCAAATTTGAACTGCGTGCTTCATTGGTCCTGGTAATGCCAGTTTCTTCAGATGGCAATACAGAGCCCTACTATATTTACCCCCTGGGAGGAGCCACCTATCTATGGCGTAGCCAGGGTCAGCTGCACTACCGTATGTCCCTTGATTGATTGCAGCCTGCTGGGAGGACCAATAATACTTCTTAATATCCGGGAGACTAATGCCCCCATCATGCCAACTGAGTGTTAGTTTATTTACTGCAATCCGGGGCCTGCCATCCCACAACAGACTTCTCTGAAGGTTCTCAATCTCACGGAAATAGCTGACCGGCACAGCATCCAAGGTATTTTGCAAGGCGTAAAGAAATCGAGGCAGGGCCATCATTTTGAAGAGGGCCGCTCTACCTAACAGCGAAATAGGAAGTTTCCTCCAGCTGGTAATGTCACTCTTAAGCCTCCGCAGAGGAGGAAGAAAATACCGCTCATACCTAACCAAGGGATCCAGTGAGATGAAGACTGCCAAATACTTGAACCCCTCAGTGTTAACTTGTATAGGGCAGTTGCATGGGGGGACTGGGGGATCACCTCTCAGAACAAACAGCAAAGACTTCTCCCAGTTAATCGAGAGTCCCGAATTTTTCCCAAAGGAGGTCAAGACATCCAAAACAACGATAAGGGACTTACGGGGGGAAGCCAAGTAAAGCACTATATCATCTGCGTACAGTGATATTCGATCCTCCCATCCAAGGGACTTTCGTATTCCTCTGATCGAAGGTTTCCAACGTATCCAGGCAGCAAGGGGCTCCAAGGTCAAAGAGAAAAAAAGGGGGGACAGCGGGCAGCCCTGACGGGTGCCCTGAGTGGTTCTGAGTATAGCAAACGCACCCATCTGGTGAATTCGGGTCCGAATCCAAGCTTGGCAAGAACCGCCCACAGATAGGGCCATTCAATAGTAGCAAATGCCATTGTTGCATCTAGCGACGTGGTTATGGCTGGCTCCCCATGTAATCTGAGCAAGTTTAGGCAAGTGTTTCTATGCAGCATAAAGCCAGACTGATCGGGGTGTATTTGGTCGCCGATCACCTTCACCAGACGGTTCGCCAGGAGCTTGGCTAAAGTCTTTGGCTCTGTGTTTAAGAGAGAGATAGGTCGATACAAGGCACATTCCGTTCTAGTCTTTCCTTCCTTGTGGATCGCAACCACTGTAGCGATTCTCTGTTCCCTTGGCAGTATTCCCTTGTCTCTGGATTCTACAAACTTCGCTTTCCAATGAGGTGCGAGTTTGTCAGGCCTAAGTTTGTAGAGCTCTATAGGAAGCCCATTGGGGCCCAGTGCCTTTCCAGAATTTAACGATCGGATTGCTTGGGCAATTTCGTCCGTAGTGAGTGGACTATCCATATAGTCATGATCCTCAGGGGAGAGACATGGGAGCTTGATGTCACGGAACGACTCCTGGAAGTCCGCCTCCGAGCGAGTGGAGACCGATCTGTAAACCGTTTGATAGTGGTCGGCAAACCTTTCTACTATTTCCTGTGGTTCAGTGAGTGAAGTTCCTCCCAACGCTTTGATCTCCGGGACTAGACGGCTCCCCCATTCTCTCCTGTCCAGCCATGCAATCAGCCTCCCGGCCTTATCCCCCAAGTCATACAGCCTGCCTTGTTGTTCCCTGCCAAGAGCTCTAGCTCTATCCGAGACCAGTGCCTTATAGTCGTGTTGCTTCAGGCTCAACAAATGCAGTTTGGCCTGGGATACCCCCAGTTCCAACTCACCCTCCAATCTGCACACTTCAGCCTCCAGCTCCACCACCTCCCTTTGCTTCTCCCTTTTGGAGACCCCTATCAAGGACAGCGCCTGACCCCTTATGATGGTTTTAAACGCCTCCCACAAGGACTGAGAAGAATACACCGACCTTACATTATTAATGAAGTATTCGTCCAGGATTTTAATGAGGTCTTTGCGGATCTTGGGGTTGCGCAGATACCAAGGATTTATTGTGGCCACCCTCCCCGCAGTTCCCTGACTTATGACAATACGGACCCACTGCGGAGAGTGATCTGAGATGCCTCTGTCCAAGTGAATGACTTCAGCTATGTATGTTGCTTGTGCGGCCGGGACAAGGCAGTAGTCTAGTTTTGAGAGACTGTGGTGAGCCCCAGAGTTAAATGTGTACTGCGTTTGTTCCGGGTGGTGGAGCCTCCAACCATCAACTAGTCCCATTGCTTCTATAAAGTCAGACATCGCGCTGCCCCTCCCATCTCCGGTGGGGGATGTCTGATTAATATATGACAAAGACGACTGCATTAAAGTCGAATCTCAGAATTAAAAGCCCCTCTGGGATAGTGAGCAGTACCACCCCCAAATCAGCGAATGTAGTGCGCTGCAGCCCTGGAGGAACATAGATTGATAGAAACATTATGTGCCGGTCTTCCCACATGCCCGTGATCCCGGAGTATCTGCCTCTCTCGTCCTCCCAAGTGGAAGTCACGGCTAATGGAAATGTGTTTTGAATCAAAATGCCCACCCCTCTGGACCCAGATGTAAACCCTGAGTGTGCAACCATTTTATATCCCCCTCTGTGCATTGCTTTACAAGTGTTGCCAACTAGATGTGTCGTGTATTTCTATAGGTCCTGAATCGATCCCCCTATTCCTGACCCTATTCTGGTTAAACTAACTATCAAGTTAACTAACAGTCAGCCCATGAGGCAAGAAATCCCCCATGATGCAGATACCGTTATCTGACGCAGTCACACTACGGCACAGGAACGTGTTATCTGATTAGGTCATAACGCTTGAGATCTAATTAGACAAGCGACATTCCTCCAGCCCCTGATAAGGCATACGACGTTCTCATAACAAATCAAACCTATGACAACCTGGAAAATCCGTGCGGCCATTGTTTTGATTTCACAGAGAACTTTTGCAAAAGAATGTGCTAACGAGCAAGTCGTATGACATCTTTATTGACGTACCTATGTCCATCCTTACGTCAATCTCGGCACCTTTAAGGTATAAATATTGCCGACCTTGCCCTATGCAAAGACACGCGTGGTGACAAGACGGAGCAGCCATACTTGCCGAAGCCGAGAGCAGAAGCAGACCCCGCAGGCAGCAGCCCCGCCTTCCTGACGCGCTGAGAGACGCGCTGCTATCTCAAGCCGAGAGACCCAGCACCGGCGCTTCTGGGCAGCCCTCGCAGGCAGCCTGGAATATCGAGAGCAGAGAAAGAGATACCATTCCTCATTCATCCTAACTTCCAGGTACAGAACTGAATAACCCCTCACAGAGAATTCTTTAGTTATTCACTTGGCAAAAACAAACTTAACTTAAACTGTAACTTTCTATTCCCGCCCACGCATTAGACTTAGGTCAGGTACACGGGGTAGGCGTATTTAGAAACACCAGTTGAGTACGTTTAGTCAAATGTATATGTGTATGTAAATATATTTTAATCATTTTAAACATCGTATGGCTCAGAAACCATATCAATGTTTTTACAGTATTATTTTATACTATTGCTTCTAATGTATGCACTTTACTTAACTATAAGTATCGCAATAATATCGATCCATTTCTCTTGTACGAGAAAAGAGACTGATCAATAAATAACATCTTTTATTGAACACGCCCGTCTCTTCCTTTTCTCTACATTCTGATGAGACTAAGAATGCACGTACTGACTGAGTAAAATAATTGCCTTGTGCTCACACGACTCTTGAGATTGACTCTTGATTAGGGGAGAGCAAAGTTGTCATGTTCTATGGTTGTCAGAAACTAAATCCCTTCTTGTCTAATCAGGGGAGTTAATCCTTCCTTGAACATTCGAGAAAGTTTCTAGCGAACTCTGAGCTTAGCTGGCAAACCCAAAAATTAAGTCTAGTATCGACAGTAGTAGACCTAGTTAACGTCTGGCCTAGGCCTTTACTGCTGTAGGTACTATTCCAATGCGCAGAGCCTATTGGGAAAATAGGAGCTACACTACATGGCGACCAACGCGTTTGGAAAGGGCGATAAAACTAACGTAAGACATTTAGAGTAACTCAGTCGTGCTTTCTCACTCAGACCCCTTTTCCCAAATACTCCAAAGACGTCTGGAGTGGGTGAAAGGTTATTATATCCTCCAAAACCTCGCAGGAGGGAACTCCTATGTATGGTTTTTGGTCTAGTCAACGTTGAAGGATAAAACAGTTCCAGAATATTGTGCATCTAATCTCTGTTTCCATAAGAAACCTGATCTGCAAATAAAAATAATACCATCCTGTCAGTAAAATGGGAGACAGTGATGGAGAAAGAGAGGCAATTAGATTAGCTACTGAAATAGCAGATGCTGATGCTACCATACAAGCAGCAGACGCGGATATAATACTCATTCCGGTCATTAAAAGGAGATCTATAACCTTAAAACTTATAGAAAATGGACTGACACCTAGAGGTGGCACAGTCATATTCGTAATTGAGGCACACGAATATCGGCAGACAGAGGTATACTATACATGGATACATTTTCCAGCAGCAAATGCTGTAACAAAGTACTTCCACTATTACAAAGTAGAGGAACCTCCTGAAACGTACACTCCTTTCGAGGAGGTGGAAGTACCACTCAAATTCCAAGAGCATTTGCTCTTATTTGATGGCGCCCTAATATATAACAATCACATTACAAGGCTCGGTCCTTTAGGAAGACCAGGAGCAACGTGGCCGGTCTTAGCCGGATACACACCACATCCAGACATCGAAAGAATGCCTGCAGCAGAGCTGTTAATACAGCTAAAACAACTACTAAAAATTCACAGACAATTAGTTCAGTATGTAATGCGGACTTCAACAATTCAGCCAGCGATTAAACTTCCACAGCTGACCCCTCACCAGGGGAACACAAATAAAATTACACCACAGAACATCCAATCCTGCCTAGGTAAAGTTCCAGCTAAACGGGAACAGATACCATTCTGGTTGGCACAGAAAATTACCCAAATAGAGGCGGTGTTTCCCGACACCACCCCGCTGGAAAAACACAGGATTCTGACTATATGTCTCCCAATGGGAATCGCACCACACATTGAGGACTGTGACACTTGGGGTACAGTCTTTGCTTCCATCTATACAAAAACACACGGTGTTCCATCCATTTCGGTAATACCAGATGTGCTTAAACAAATTCAAGATGAATACGGTCCAGAACCTGCTTTAACTCTTGGTATGAAATTACTGAAAGACTTCAAGCAGGTCTCGGCTATATTACTAGCCAACATAAAGGGTGAAGCAGCAAACGTGGCGATCCGCCAGAGGTTAAAAGAGACAGATATAGCAGACCAACCAGCTGAAATTGCCAGAATCATAGAAAAATCCTATGAAGAACTAGGCAGAGATAGTCTAGGTGGAATACCAGTAAAACCGCAACTGACTACAAGTCCAGAAAAAATGTTTTTTAATAATAATAATAATTCACCAAAAAAGAACTGGGATGGGAACAAACAATCCAATCCTAAAGAAAAGAAATTCCAGTCCAGAGGAAGGTCTCCTAGGCGAAGAGAGAAATCTCCAAACCCGAGACAAAGGTCACCCCAGAGTGAACCCTCTGGGAATAGATATAACCTTAGAAATAGGGATAATATTAAAAAACCTGATAGATATCAAGACATTGATACACGTCCCTCTCAATCTTTTCAGAATTCCTCGCAGAAATCGGAAAGAAGAGGACGATCAGAAGAGCACGCCAAGTCCAAAGACAAGGAACCTGCTCAACTGAAAAAGAAATCACAATTTCCAAAAAAGAAGGTAGCCAGTATCAAGGTAGTTAACAATGCCGAGAATACTGAGGACACAACTGAAAAACGGAGAGTGGGCTCAGACAATGCTAGACAGCGCAGCAGAGGTGAGCATAGCTCGCAAAGTCCTTATGAATCATCTGGAGACAGTGGACACGAATGAATACCTTCAAGTGAAAACTGCAGATACCAGAGTTAGCAAGCCCCACAAAATATACGAGATAACATTACGTATAGAGGGAGATAAGACTAGGAAAATAAGGGGACTATTTTGGGATAACCTATCCAAGGGCTATGACATCCTTCTAGCTGAAAAAGACTGGCCACCAGAGTTTGTCAGGGAGTGCCCTCATGGCGAAGAAGTAATTATGCCTGCCTTCTCGAATCAAATACCGATTCATAAAAAATACACACTTGCTAGAAAGTGGGCAGTGGCCTTAGCACCTGCTTTATACAAAAATCATGTAGGATGGGATGAGGACTCTCCTCCTCACAAAATCCAGCTAAAATCACAACCAACTGCACAAAGGCAGTACCCAATTAAGCAAGAAGCTAAAAAACAAGTAAATGAAATACTAGATCAGCTAGAATACCAGGGGGTGATTGAAACTTGCACCTCACAAATGAACAATCCTTTGTTTCCGGTCTCCAAACCAGACAATTCATACCGTCTAGTTTTGGATTACCGACACCTTAACACATGTTGCAAAACTTTTGCAGTGCAAAACTCACACAGTGCTGCACTAATGAATAACATAGTGCGCAAAAAATACAAAACAACCTTGGACATCTCCAATGGATTCTTTTGTCAAAACATAGCACCAGAGAGCAGATATTTAACTGCATTCTCAGTAAATGGCACTCAAAAACAATTCTGTCGATTAGCCCAGGGGTACAAGAACAGCCCGGGGGTATTCTCAGCAAGAGTAACAGAATTACTACAACTATATGATGATGAAGCATTATCTTATGTCGATGACATTTACTTAACAGATGATGACTTGGAGACTCACTTGAAAAGAGTGAACACCATAATACTTGGTTTCGCTGCAGAGGGTTACAAATTCAACTTCAAAAAGTCCAGAATTGCCCATCTGACAGTCCTATTCTTAGGATATGAGTTATCAAGTGAAGGCAAAAGCCTGGCAGACAATTTCCTAGAGAAATGTGCCGTAATCCAAGCTCCCAAAACACTAAAAAACCTACAGTCAATTCTAGGCTTCCTAAATTTCGGAAGAACATACATTGCAAATTACGCAGAAAGGGTCAAGCCCCTTTATGATCTAATTAAACCAGACTTAAAAAGATCCAGTTGGACTCAAACACACACAGAAATTTTGAGATCCTTACAAACAGACATGCTAATTAAGACAAAATTAGAAACCCGTGATAATACACGCAACCTTGTGATCCGAGTGATCCCAGGGAAATGCGGATTCACATACCTGACCTCTAATGAGGGAGAAAAGGTACCAATTGCATTCAAATCACATTTGTACACAAAAGCTGAACAGAGATTCAGCAACAAAGGAAAAATTGTTCAAGCAGTTCAAACCGCAATAGCTAGAGAAAAAGACATAGCTGACGGTAGACATATCACAGTCAGAACAGCTGAATCAGCCTTTGAGGCATTAACAACACCGTGCAATTTACCATCAACAACATTGGATCCAGAATGGATACAATGGGTGAATTCAATTACAACGGACAAAGTATACTACTACTTTGATCCAGAACTAGAAGAATTAAAAAATCTAAAATATGAAAAGACGTATCCTCTGCCAATCGACATTCTGCCTCTACGACATTACGCCTGTGTAATCTATACAGACGGACATGCTCAACCCTCCGTTTGGGGAGAACATGCATACAATCCCACATGTGAGATCACAAAAGAAGTGTGGCGCGGAGGTATATTAAAACCTCTATTAACAAAATCACACTCAGTAGAAACTAATTCAGAACTACAAACTGAAATAATAGCTTTGAAAATGGCGCTAGATAATGCGGATCGCGAATTCCCGACGCTTATAGTGTCAGATTCATATTTCTGCGTCAAAGCATATAACAAGGATTTGCAGACATGGATTCAGAACGGTTACAAAGATGACACAGATGCACCAATAAAGCAGAGGCTTCTCTGGGAACAAGTAGCTCTTTTGAAAAAAGAACTACCAAAGACTCACGTGACTCACTCACTGAGTCATCAACGTGATGGCGTTCACGTTGTAAGGAATTCATTGGCTGAAACAGCCGCAGCGGCAGCCACTAAATCGGCTCCCGTAGATCGAAAAAAGCGTACATTAAAATACATTGACGGTGAAACAATGCTGGCGGTGAAAACGTCATCAAAAGGCGACTGCTCAGCGTTACCGATCAACTATCCACTCAATTATACATACATAATCGATGCAAACTCCGTCCCTTTTGCTCGAATCCCTGGAGTGGGGGATAGAGTGATTCCAAACATGGACAGGAGACACTTGTTAATCGCAGACGCACACATGGGCGAGGGTCTCAGACACCTTAAATTAAAAGATTCTCTGGAAGAATTACAATCACGGTACTGGTGGCCAGGCATGAGCCTGCACTACACCATGTTTGTAAAAAACTGCCCAAACTGCAACAGAGATCGCAGTGGGGAGAGAAGCAGTTTAATACCTCGTCGTATCAAGGCAGATAATATTACCAACAAAAAGAATGGCTTGCGATTAACATACACAGGCTAGTTCCACTTATAATGTAGATCCACAGCACTCGGCTGACGTCCGGACTGTTATACAAGATTTGCGAGTCTAAATGGCATATACGCTAAGAGCATGCTACGTTCGACCATTTTTTTTTTCTCTTCACTCAGGCAATCCAGCCTGGGGGGGGAAAGAATGGCCAAATGAGCACAGCCCAGCGGGAATCTTCTCACTTCCTTCCTGAGGGTATGGGATGGTGTAAAGAAAAAACCAAGGCAGAAAGCAATCTATAATGGAAAGGACATTAGGTTCGGGAGCTGGGTGGGTCAAACATCTAATAAGTGTCCAACGTAGTCTAAATAACTTGCCAAGAAATTCTCTGAAGGGATTCAGTCCGTACGAATTATTATTCGGAACTAGGATGTTGATCTCTGACCTTGATAGTCAGACTTCAGTGGTAATAGAAAAAACCTTTGATGTCAAAGACCGTTTGGCTATTTTGCAGGACTTAATCAAAACAAGAAAAGACCTGAGCAACATACAGTTGAAACAACAGCCAACAACCACTGAAGAATCACCACCTGTCCCAGCAAGACCTGTCTGGATTCCAAAAGTCGGGGATCTAGTCAGGGAGAAGATCGCGGTAAAGAAGGAATTTGGGCCTTCTTACAGAAAAGCAGTTCCTGTCTTGTCTGTCAACGGGACAAGATCAGTTGTACTACCGCCACTTGCTGGAAAAAAGGAGAACCGAGTTGTATCCATCGACCTGGTAAAACCACAACATGTGGCCGATAACAAACAGTAGGCCAAGTGGACTCCCAATAAGTAGCAGAACACCAAGGTTTGCTACCAGTACAGAGGTCCTAACAAAGAGGCTCATCACATTCGAAACGCCTAAAGAAGAACAACAAGGACTATGCAACAATGCAATAGAACTCAGACCTCTGAAAACCCAAATAAAGACATTTAGCAGAGAAACACCAATCTACAATGAAGTTCCAAGTGAAAATGCAAGAAACAAAAATCCTGAACCAATTGGAACAATTGACAGAACTGCATCTGGTTACTTCATCAACTTCGATGATTCCTCTGAAGGTTTCAGCGAACAAAAGACACAGCCATCATCAAAATCCTTTAAATACAAAGCTAAGGAACTTTTGAAACAACTGAAAGAAACATATCTGGTTACTCCATGGATTGAATTTTGGGTGGGTTTTGGTGCATTTATCCTCATACTTTGGCTCATCATGGTATTTACCTTGGGACGCTTCATTGAGGGAAAATATGCTAAAATGGACACAGCAAGTCAGAACATCAACTTGGTCCTCAAACCACACACATCTTCACACGTCGAGAAACGATAACTTTCTTCAGAACTTTCTTCAGCCAACTTCACAGCAATTCCAATACCTGGTGGGGTAGCCTGGGACAACACTGACTATGAAATTTATGGTCCGGTCGAGATCCTGAAATATCCACACCAAATCAAGATCTCCTTGAGTGACTTTGCAAAACCAAACTCATTTGCTGATGATTGGGACTTTGAAAGTATAAACAATATGATGTCTGACTTAGTAATGTCTGCTAAATTTACAAAACATGATTATTTGCAAGGTTCTACAAATTATGATAGTATGTATTGCTATAACCATTATGGTAACCATTTCTTGCATAAATCTGCACAACCTAGAAATGTTTTAAATTATAATCAATGGGAACATTGTGCTACACCGCCAAAAGGGAGCTCTAGAACCGTTTATGACAAATATTCATATTTTTCAGGTTTTAACATAACTAATGCTGAAACATTTTATTACAAATTGTCAAACAAGACAGGGATGAAAACCATGATAACCAACACAAAATTGATATATTCAGATTCATTCTTTGAAAAAATGAATACATTTGGATTTGATTATTGGGACAAAAATGTTGATTTGAAAAGTGTTTGGGGTACAAAAGAATGGCAAGTACAGGGTATAGAAGCTTTGTTTAGAGCCTGCATGATCCCAGAACAAATGATATTTTTAAATGACACTGTTCAACAAACCACCTGTCTTGGCTTAGCCAAAATCAAAGATTTAAATAACCTGTCTATTCCAAAGCCAACAATGTTTAGCAATAACTCTGATACAGATGAAGGAATAGACATAAACCATATACTTAACCAAAACAGAACACATCCTGATTGGAAACAATGGTTGATCTGGCCCACAGATACAAATAACTGTCAAGATAGATTCCTGAATAAAACACAGGGTTTCAAAATGACCAGGCCAGACCCTAGATATCCCCAAAGACATCACCCAGGGATAATAACAACCTACAGTGTGGGCAAATTATGCCTTCAATGGCTACAAACTTCCACACTGCCTGAAATTAAGCAACACCTAACTTTACTTACTGATGGTGCTGACTTGCGTGATTTCATACTGGGACCACGCAAACAGCGTCAAAAGCGTTTCATAGCAGCCTCTGTATATGCAGCATACAATGAGGCCTGGAAGGTTACTCAAATTGAAACAGCAGAGAGAATACATGAAATTGATCGTATTAATTTGGAAAAATCACTTTCTGTAGTGGACAATGGGTTAATGACTCTGTCCTCCAGAATTTTTTCATTGGACAGCATTGTGTCTTCAGCAATCGATATATTATCGCAAGACTTACTGTTATTACAACATGGTCAGTCACAATTGCGCTCTATTGTACAGCTTGGCTGGACGTTACAAAATCTGCGTTCAGGCTATGTGTCTTGGCGTTTAATCAACACAACGTCACTATTCCAAATCTTTAACCTTACTGATAGACAAATCGGTATGGCGCAGAAGGGTGCTGATTATACAATCTTGAGCATTGAAAAACTAGAAAGATTACCAATGACAATGTCAGAACGACCTGTCAGTGAATGGATAATCCACGGAATCATAAATATTCCAATCTCAACCTTCAGGTTTCAATACTGCCAAAAATATATACAGGCTGGCATGTACGAGAAATTGGGAAAGGGGTACCTTAAAACAACTTGGAACCTGCCCTATTCACATGCATGTGTCAGTAACAAAGGACAGAAAGTGTTTCTTAGTGGCAACAATTGTGCTATGTCACTAAGCGGCACGCTTCTATGTAACGGTATTAGTTTGCACGGAGCCTGTGAAGGGAATTCATACAAACTTTCATGTCACCAGCAAGGCGCACCTGCAACTGAAATAGAACCATTCTTTCAAAGACTCTATAATGGGAGTTACATTCTTATTGTAGACCGCAGATGTTGTAGTCTTATGCCCGGGACTCCTTATCTCGTCACCACGACGGCGAAGGTCAAGTGCTGTGGACGTTCTTTGTTCCCCAGCTCCTTACCAGACAGGGAGGCAAGGGCATGGCCCGGTTTGAAAATTACTTCTATTCGAATAGACACTTTAAGCAGAATGAAAACAGTGCTTCTTCAGACGCCTACAAGGCTCACGTCATCTAAAGAAACGTATGATCTACAAGTCGCAAGGACGACTGCAGAGATACATACATTATTATCAACTAATTCCCCCGTACATTTCGCGGAAATCCTGAGCGAAATCTTAAATATTTCTGATACCACTGGGGTCTCAAAGGTATTTAAGACAGTATTTTCGATGGCATTAACACCATTCAAAGCCATACTGGGTATTTTTCCAGATTTCGTCCATTCGATTTTTGGCGGACTTCCCCTGATCCTGGGACTAATTGCAGGAATCCTATTCCTAGTCCTTATTTTTCGTTATGGCAACCCATGTCACAGATCAAACTCTCGCGACAATGGAAGATACGATCCTAGCCATTGGATACCGGGACCGGATATCAAAAATCCTGGGACTCTCCCGGCTTAGAGACCTAAACATGACTTGGTTTCTATCATTTCGACCAATGTGGCAAAGGTGTGTTTTACCTGTACTAAGGTGTCTGCTATGCGGAGAAGAATGCGTGTTAGACACCTGTCTGACGCTACAATCGGATGCGCCGGTGGATGCAGATACACTGTTGGTTCCTACCAAGGTTCACGCACTGTGCTGCCCTCAAAGGCTGCCAATTCTGATGACGGCATTCCTGGAATCTTCACCACTACGATTGAAGAGTAGTGAAGTTCAAGATGAAAGCAGCATCGAACAGGTACGACCTTCTGTCAGCAATGCAAATCAGAATGTCAATGGAGACAATCATGCGCATGAATGCATGGTTACCCCTATTTCCGACTTAGTGGAACTTTCCCATGAAGCTGTTGACAGTTTTTTCGAAAGCCTGAATGATATGATGTTCTCTCCGGAACAGAAATAGAGACTTTTGAGTAAACTCGCACACGGCGTTCCCTGAATTCGGCCTTCAACTTTAAAAATAAAGTCACATGAACAATTACAATCCAGTTCACGGACAGCAACTTTTTTCAGCAAGCCCTTAAAATATTTTTCTATATATTTTTTCCCCGGGACACTGATCTTCTGCTTAAAGTAAGAAACTATTCCTAGAGAACTAAGATTTCTATTTTAGATACTTTATATAGACTTTAGCTGCCCGCTGGTATGTTCACAAATATTTTATTATGTGATGAAATGGTCTCGACCTTCCTTTCTGTATAGCTATATTAAGAGCCATTTCATGTGTATTTCTCATATACCAAAAAGCAATAATGCATTACAATGCGTGTTTACTTTTGCATTTAATTCATAGCTTAAGTGCATACAATATATATGACTGCAATTTTTCAGTATATTTGAAAATTTCGAAATGCATTTATGTATTTTGGGGTGGTAAGGTATACACTATACTCTATAGTATGTTGTACTATGTTATACTATGCATAGATTAGTAGATATGACCATAGTTAGCGTGGAGTGGGTGTCGTGTATTTCTATAGGTCCTGAATCGATCCCCCTATTCCTGACCCTATTCTGGTTAAACTAACTATCAAGTTAACTAACAGTCAGCCCATGAGGCAAGAAATCCCCCATGATGCAGATACCGTTATCTGACGCAGTCACACTACGGCACAGGAACGTGTTATCTGATTAGGTCATAACGCTTGAGATCTAATTAGACAAGCGACATTCCTCCAGCCCCTGATAAGGCATACGACGTTCTCATAACAAATCAAACCTATGACAACCTGGAAAATCCGTGCGGCCATTGTTTTGATTTCACAGAGAACTTTTGCAAAAGAATGTGCTAACGAGCAAGTCGTATGACATCTTTATTGACGTACCTATGTCCATCCTTACGTCAATCTCGGCACCTTTAAGGTATAAATATTGCCGACCTTGCCCTATGCAAAGACACGCGTGGTGACAAGACGGAGCAGCCATACTTGCCGAAGCCGAGAGCAGAAGCAGACCCCGCAGGCAGCAGCCCCGCCTTCCTGACGCGCTGAGAGACGCGCTGCTATCTCAAGCCGAGAGACCCAGCACCGGCGCTTCTGGGCAGCCCTCGCAGGCAGCCTGGAATATCGAGAGCAGAGAAAGAGATACCATTCCTCATTCATCCTAACTTCCAGGTACAGAACTGAATAACCCCTCACAGAGAATTCTTTAGTTATTCACTTGGCAAAAACAAACTTAACTTAAACTGTAACTTTCTATTCCCGCCCACGCATTAGACTTAGGTCAGGTACACGGGGTAGGCGTATTTAGAAACACCAGTTGAGTACGTTTAGTCAAATGTATATGTGTATGTAAATATATTTTAATCATTTTAAACATCGTATGGCTCAGAAACCATATCAATGTTTTTACAGTATTATTTTATACTATTGCTTCTAATGTATGCACTTTACTTAACTATAGGTATCGCAATAATATCGATCCATTTCTCTTGTACGAGAAAAGAGACTGATCAATAAATAACATCTTTTATTGAACACGCCCGTCTCTTCCTTTTCTCTACATTCTGATGAGACTAAGAATGCACGTACTGACTGAGTAAAATAATTGCCTTGTGCTCACACGACTCTTGAGATTGACTCTTGATTAGGGGAGAGCAAAGTTGTCATGTTCTATGGTTGTCAGAAACTAAATCCCTTCTTGTCTAATCAGGGGAGTTAATCCTTCCTTGAACATTCGAGAAAGTTTCTAGCGAACTCTGAGCTTAGCTGGCAAACCCAAAAATTAAGTCTAGTATCGACAGTAGTAGACCTAGTTAACGTCTGGCCTAGGCCTTTACTGCTGTAGGTACTATTCCAATGCGCAGAGCCTATTGGGAAAATAGGAGCTACACTACAGATGTGTCTCCTGAAGCAGGACCACGTCCGGAGTATGTCTTTTAACATAATGAAGAACCACACCCCGCTTGATCTTATCCCCCAGCCCGTTGACGTTCCAACTTAAAACCCTCACTTCTCTAACCCCCATCGTATACCTGGTAAGATTGACAATCCTCCATATTATCTCTGTCTGGCCTGTGGACTATGCTGATGTAAATAACAAACCACCGAAACGGTGACCCAAACACCTCCACCCAACATCCCCCCACCCCGCTACCCTGCCCTCTGGGCTGCAAACTGCCCATTGAAAATTGCAAAGTGCCTATCGCCCTAGGAAAAGTTCAAAGAAAGAGTAAACTTAGGGGAACAGGCCGTGAGCTCCATGCCCGCACCCCAAACATAATCAATATCCCGTCCTAACAGCCTTAGAAATGTCAAACTGAAAGCCCACTCACAGCCCACTAGTCTTTTAAGGCAAACGTCCCACCCGCCCCAACCTCCCCCCGACAAGATTACTTCCACATGTGCAAGCCAGTTGACCCCTAGGCCTCCGCTTCAGGATGGTTGACAGTCCGCACTTGCACCAGCACCACGGTCCGCTGGGTCACGATTCCCTCGATATTCGATCCATTCTGCCACTGTCTCTGGCTGATCAAAGAACCAAGTTTGTCCCTCCTCCTCGACTCGGAGGCGGACCGGGAATAGCATTGAGTATTTCAAGCCCTTTTCCCTCAGGTCACATTTAACCCATAGGAAAGATCTCCTCTGCTTTTGCACTCTCTGCGTGAAGTCTGGGAAAAAGTAGATAGTAGCATTCCCATACTTAAGCGGGCGTTGGCTCTTGAGTTTCGAAGGATCATGTCTCTATCTCGATAGTTCAGGACTCGGGCCAACATGGGCTGCAGGGGAGCGCCCGGCTTGGGACCGCCGCCCGGGATCCTGTGTGCCCTTTCTATCACAAAGAAGTTACTGAGGTCCTTGGGCTGCAGGTGCTTAAGAATGAGATCCTCAACAAACAGGTGAGGAGCTTGTCCCTCTGATGTCTCCGGCTCTCCAGGATACATAGGTTATTGGGGCGGAGACAGCTTTCATAGTCATCGAGTTTGAGGTCAGCTGAGTGAAGGGAGTCCTGAAGTTCTCGGACCTCTCTCTGTAATTGTGTAACGTCCTCCACCAGGCTAGCGGCCGTTATCTCTACCTGCTTCAGCTTCTCATTTAGCTTTCCCATGTCGGCCCGAATGAGGTTAATGTCTATGGCCATGGAGTCCATTTTATGTCCCAGGGAGGTTTTCACCCCAGTGATGGCTTCCATCACATCCTTCAGGGAAAGTTCCTGCTCCTCCTCCCCGGGGTCCTCCCTCGCCGCCTCCTCTGACAGCCTGCCCCGCTTGCTCTCCTTAGTAATCGTGTAGCGGTCCAGCTTGCTAGTCTGGACCGGCTTTGACCCCCTGGTTCCCGCTCCCTTGACGCGATCCATCAGTCGGGTTCAAAGAGGTCAGAGGCGCCACAGGGTACTCCCACGCACTGCACAGATTTCGGCCTAGGGCTGGAGTCTCAAGAGAACCCACAGTCTGGTGTACTCCACTGCGGCGGTGGGGAAGCTACTATGGATCAGTAGCAGGGGTGATTACAGCTTGGGACGTCTCGCCTTCAGCCCTCCTTACCGTGGGGTGGGGAAGCTACTATGGATCAGTCCAGGGGCGTCTCCCCTTCTCGTCGTCTGCCTCCTCTGGCGCGGGGTTGCCAACCTCGTCACACGCCCTATTGATCCTTCCCCTGGATGACTGCGGTCAAGATGAAATGTAGCGATACCAAGGCGTCTACGATGCCCCACCACAGAAGAGCTGGTCGCCCTGGCCCCACGCTCAGCAGGGAGCAACCACCATAGGTATTCGGCTTCGGCTCCACTCAGGCTGCAGCACCCAAGGGGACAGCAGGGCTTGTGATGGCCGGGCCGTCCACAGGGCGGTCTCTATTACTATCTATGTCTCACCACAGGCCATGTTATCGACGGGTGGTGCCGCCAACAGGTGTTGTACCAGTCCAGGGACAACTGTTCCTCGCTGCCCCCTTTTGCAGAAACATAGACCGTTCCGGGGATTGCTGCCAGTCCCCTGCCACTGGGTATGCAGGCCACACAGCTCAGCTATAAGATGACCCCTGTCTGCATGAATCACTGCCTCTAGGCGCGCAGAAGGTGAGTCTAGAGAGTGGAGGGGGAGGCCCTTCTATTTTCCCAGTCGCGCAGCTACTAATTCTCATGTGCAGCCTGCAGCACCGTGACAACCCCGCAGGGGCACCACCGCAGGAACGTCAGGAAACTCCTCTTCACTCCAGGGTTACACCAGTTCAGTCTTCCAGACCCTTCACCTCAGCCAGGCACAGACAATAGCTCACTTACTGCACCAAGGGTCCACCACTTATGTAGGGGGGGGGAGAAACAAGCTCCGATTGGCACTCTGCTGCCGCTTTCAGACCTGCATCCATAGCGCCTCCACTTGTGGTCGAAATGCCCCAGTTCATCCTTAAAACCTCCCGGACACCTCACGACGGGTGTCTTCGCGGCCGCCGCCTCCAGCAGTCCCAATCCGGGCATCTGGGTCAACGTTGAGTCGGGGGCTCCAGCAGTCGCGGCGCGGCTGCAGTGTTGAGCCCAGCCGGGAAGCGTCACTAGTGGGTCAGCCCCATCACTGTGGGCCCCGGATTCGAGGCCCAGGTTTCCGGTGGTCAGGTCTCCGTGCAGAGGCATGCCACAAACACCAGAACAGAGCGGAGAGGTTCTGCTAGACCATAGCTGTCAGGGGCTGCAGAAAGGACCAACAATCAGGTTACATGCAGGGGCACTCAGGCGCCGGAGCTCACAAACTACGCAGCCATCTTCCGTCCGCGCTAAGCCACGCCCCCTCTACTGAGCCTCTTTTAGCTTCATTTTACTCCCCTGCTCCCTGTTTTCTTTATTTCTTTTTTATCACGGCTCAGGAGTTTGCACTGGAGTGCGCTTTGTTTTTCTTTTCTTTACTTCTCGTTTACTTACAGCTATAAATTGTCTGCCATGGTAGATCAGTAAATAAGAATGGCTGTAGTTTGTTACGACAGATACGCACGGGCTGGTTTAATAGAAAAGTAATTGCGAGGCTGATGTGTGTGCGTTTGCCTACGAAGGTTATGTGCTCCGCCTTTTGGAGCCGAGGCCTCTTGGCTTTGCCAATGCTTGTGTTTTACGCCAGGCTTCTGAATAATGGAAGGAAGTGTTTTTGTGTGACCCCCCTTTCATAAGACACTTGGGAGTGATAGTCACACAGTGCATTTTTTTGTTTTGACCTAACGCTGAGCTCAGATGCCTTCCATTATTTGCCATTGGCTGGTTTCATTGTCACTCTCTTTTGCTTTTGTAGTATTAGTCATCTTCTGTAGGCTTTCCTTCCTCTTCTTCTGTTCTTGCCCCATCCCCCACCCCCCAAAGTGCGTGGACGCATTACTGTGTCCATCCAATAGTCCCTTTTGCAGGGGCTGTTTTTTCCTTTTTATTTAAGCACTCCATTCATGTGTTTTCCAGCTGTCTCACGTGTGCACTCCTCCTGCCTCCATTTTCCCCATTACTCTGCTACTTGCCCGCCTTTGTCTTTGTGCTTCTCCCAGCCCCTCCTGATTAGTCACCATTGTCTGTTTGCTTTCCCAGCCCCTACAGCCTATCCTTCATTGTCCCTGTGATTGCCCCAGCCTCTCCCACCCATGCTCTGTTCAGTGGCGTAACGAAACTTGAGGGGGCCCCCCTGCAAAGCACATGGAGGGCGCGCCCCCGGCCACTCGGCCCAACCCACCACCTACCACCCAGAAATCTAGTATATTTTGATTTGAAACCTCCAACATTTAAATGAAATGCCTGTATATTGTCTTTCTCTAAGTTCTAATGTTAAAATGGGAAATACTCTGAACATACAAGCTATGCCATTTGTAAAAATTCTGTCAAAAGCAGATTATTTAATTGAGGCAGCAATCAGAAGTTGTCGCATCAACACCTCAGCTCACTGCTGGCGTGTGCTGGGCCCAGGAAGTGTCACAATCCGGGTAGGGGAGCCACTCAAGAAGAGGGTGCAGCAGGTGCATGTATACGGGGTTGCTGCTAGTTCTGTCTGCTTACTTTGCTAGATTATCTGGTGCAAGGCGAAAGTAAGTCAAACCCCCTGTCAGATAAATAGTATCAATCCAAATATTAATATGGAAAGAGAAAGTGCTGGGGCCACCTGCATGCCTTGGCAAATACTGGAAAAATCCACACAAAATGGGAAACATGATAACTCGCTGCACCTTAAGGAACATATGGCACAACATGTAAACCCAGTAGCACCAACATGGAAGTATACTGGGTGCAATGTCCCTGTGCGGTGCAGGGAGCCACTCGCCAGCACCAATCCCATGGCTGGCATCATACGTCATTAAAACATGTAGAACAGCTGGGCTTAGAGAGGTCTACTTGTTTGCATTGAAACTATACGCTTATACAGTTTGCCGCATAAATTCACTTGCTGAAGCAGTCTGCAGGCAGAAGCCTTACGAGGCGAGCGAGTGAGCGAGCACGAGAGCAAGAGCGAGACTGACTGCCAACTGGTCTGTTATGTGTTGCTGTAGGTTTCTTGATCTGTGTACAATGGATTTTCAACGCATTTTACTCCTAAATCCTTAATGAGGGTTGGGAGTTCCACTGTTGTTCTAGTGCCAGGACACCTTATTCATATTTGCCTGGCTTCTCTACCTGCATATTAGGAAATTTTTGCCTTGCTGGCCAGGTACCACACTGAGTTAAAGATCTAACATTGACATTTGAAGTGATCTCCAGGCCAGAAGTTCTCGTTCCTGCCACACTGGTGATAGAGTTCAGTCTTTCCGAGGACGGTGAATTGAGTGCTATCACACTTTGCCATGGTAATGCCATTATTTAAAGCAATTAGAAAGGACAGATGTGTGGCATCAAGTGCTATATAAATTCAAGTTATTGTTATTTTCAATAAGTGCTGAGATGTTGTGTGTCGGTATGCACCATTTATATGTCAAACTTTTTAATTTTGTCAGTGGTTGTTATCATGGAAGATGGAGCTCATCTGATATCAATTGTTAAGTAATAAACATATATGCCACCGACAATCGTCCGTCATGTAATTGCAGTTGCACTGTCAGCCATGCCACCCAGAGCCCATGTAAAATGCATGCTACTTCACAGCATAATTCTGAAGCCCAAAAGACAGCCGATTGGCATTCTTGTTCACACATAGCACTGTACCTGTAGTGCATTTGACAAATTTCCTTCCACTCATAAATTCCAGCTCTACACTAAAATTTACATTGCTTCTCTCTTCTCTCCATGGGTTGTAAACAGTGGTGAAAGTGGGCGGGATCGGCAGGAAACGCGTGCCCCCGCTTCTTTAATTACATAGATTCCGTTCCCCTACTTTTTTTGTTCTGAACATGCGTCCCAGGATGGCAGAAAAAGCCAAGGCCTACAGATAATGCTCGGCATTTGTGGAAGTTCGGGGAAGGGCTGGCGGGCAAAAAAGGGAAATTACTCATCTTTTCCTTCTTGCTGTGAGAATAGAAGAACAGTTCCCATATCTGATCTGCCGCTTCAGCTGCCCCTCTTTCTTTCTAGCAGCTCCTCCTCCCTTTTGAAAACTGTGACTTGAAGAAATGATTCTCAACCTCTTTCTCCTTTTCTTCATTTGTTCCCCTTTGAATTGGATCCAAAACAGAAAAACACTTTTGCTGGAAATGTTGTTTTGCTCAGACATTTTTCTATTCCAAAGTGTAGCCCGTGGAATAAAAGTACTAAAATATAAAAAATAAATAAAGAACTAAATAAAGCAAGATAGGGTGGTAGCAAAGTGGCCTGACTGATCATATTCACACCCAAACACATTAGCCCAGAGTTTGCAAGTGAAGCGCTACTGTTTTCTTGTCTTTCTTGGAACTATATTTGTTTCCCAAGGCGGGGAACTAATGCATTAATCCTGAAGGTGCTGCAATGCGTGGATTGGAAATCAAAATGTGCACTGCGGCTCTGTATTCAGGGATGCAGTCTTTTTCACATACTACTTATGTTTTGTAAGGATGCCCGCAATGGACATTGAAATGGATCCATGTCCTTAACTTTTCAGGCAAAAACAGTCACTGATTTCTGAATAGTGCGTGTAAAAGCATTTAGATAACCATGTTTTTTCTGCTGACTTTTCACATGCTTTACTTAATTTTGCATTCCGTACGAGATGTTGTTACTTTTTTTTTAAGGCAGTATATTGCTCTTCTCTAGTGCGTAATTTAAATTGAGATGTATACAGGTGTTTATAGCAGGGCACAATCAGGTTGTTGTCGAATGCAGTGCGAGTTTCTGGCAGTGGGGCAGTATGGTGTTCAGTGCGGAGAGGATGTGGCACTATGGTCAGAGCTGCCAAATTTTGACCTGGGGACCCAGGCTCAGCCTTCATGACCAGTTCACCAGACCACTCTCCTGAGGGAGCACATTACCATGTTAACTTTAAAAGGCCCTGCTAGACCATAAAATCCCTGGTGTATTAGCACCAACAAGTGGATGCTAGAGGTGGCAAGTGCGGGTTAACCTTGAAGGGTTGTCCACCACAATCCATACTGAAGTTCACGTCCGGTGTTGCTGGCAGGCCTCTGAAGCAGCACACCCAAGACCAACAGTGACTGTCACTGAGGTCAGCGGACCCTTGAGAAGGGCCGGCTCTAGAGTGGTGCGACCGATGTGACAGCACTGGGCTCTGACTTTGTGTGGGGCGTTGTGTTTGGATGTATATTTTATGCTTTTAAAAGCGCTTGCAGCCTCCTTCCTGGCCTCCAGCAATTTTCGGCAACAATAAAAATGTCATGATGACTCCGGTGATTAATGTTCTTCCTAGAGAGAGATTGGAGTTTTGTCTAGTGGAAGTTTTGACTCATGGAAAGGTAGCACAGAGGGTTGCAAAGAACATGTACCATGCAGATCACAAAGTGCACGTAATGTAAGTAGGTCAGTGGGTTACTGCTTCTTTCAGAGATCCTTTTGTTACTTGCAGTTTATAAGTTAAAATCCTAACATAGAACAGTGAGCTATTACCTGTCTTCTAAGAGCTGCATACGAACTGCAAGGTATAAATTAGAGCGTTATGTTTTCTTCCCCCAGTCTTTGATTATCCTAATGTTGCAAAAACTGTTCTTTTGGGTAGAAATCAATTCTGATTATTAAAAAGAACCCCCAATCATGGTATTACGTTTTAAATTCTGAGTTTGTGTTTCTACAGACCAATCACTATTAAACTATACTGCCTACTAATATGGTTGTCATGTGACTCCCACACCGTGTAGTCCTTAGTCTTATGTAATATTTTCCATGCAGGGATTTACACACGGATAATTAATTGTCTCTGTGTAATGTGTGTGATGTAAAGTGGTCTGACACCCTACACTGGTACGAGTGGCCCTGTAAATCAAATTATATGCACCTGAGAGAGTGTGATATGGAGACTTGAGGGGCACTTTTAAAAGATGGTAGTGAGGGATTCCATGGTGGAGGTGGTCACTGGGGGCACTAACAAACATTGTTGCACACAGCACCACCAGTGCTAAAAATGTCCCTGCCTTTGAGGTCAGTCCGCCCCACTCATTGGTATCTCCATTGGCCTTGTTTCTGCAGTATAAGATGCAATTCACCAGGGATCGGTAATTCAGGATTTGCACGCACACCAAACTAAGTTTGAAAACTTCACAGTCTCTCTGCTTCATTCACAAGCACTTTTAATATATTCTGCCTGCATTGGGGCCACTGTAATTATGCAACAAAGCAGGATAAAATGATGCTGCAGTGTTGACTAAATATGCCGTAAAATGGCTGCAGCTTAATGCAGTACATTTTCTGATATTTTATTATTTTGACATAGGTAAAAAATGCTAACAGTCTCTGGAAAGATTTTGCCTCATTAGTACCAGTGTAACATACAAATGCAGCAGTGAGAAAGGTGATCAGTCAACCTTTGCAAAGGGCCGTCGACGTCGCAGCAACACAAGTCACATTTTTAGTAACTTTTGATCCATTTGAACTACAAACTATTTATTAGTGAACATTGTCAGATTATGCAGCAGATCTTGCATTATGTAGAAAATATGGGAGAGCCATAATTATAAAGAAAATATTTGCAAATTAGGATATTTTGCCATTCATGTTTGAACTGCTCTTATGGAAAAAAGGGAGAAGTGCTGATAACAGAAACTCCATGGCTCAGAGACAAATGGCTTGTGCTTCCACTTTTATGCGTATTTTGGACATACTGTGATTGGAAACATATCCCACTTTGTGAATCTATTTTAATGTCAATAACTCATATTAAACCTTCAGTAATCATGTGTATCCTTTGGTTGAATTAAATAACATAAAAAGCTGTAACTGGGCAGTGAAATACAAAACAAATACAAAAAGTTGGGATGTTTTGCGCATTCAGGCCACACCTCTGACTCCGCCCACTGATCCAATCTTCGGGTTATTCTCATCCTCTGATTTTCCACCCACAGTTCCCCTGCTTTTTTACCCCACTTAGACCACTGGTTGTAAATAAAAAAAGAGCGCACAACTCTTCCTCTGATTGGAGGAAAAATAACCAGTTGTACTTTAACTCCACATAATTTTTTTCCACAAACAAAAAGGCGATCACGTAAAACGTTGCATACATTTCCCTCACTACAAGGACCTTTTTATTTAAGCAAAGGAGCAATGTTGCCATCATCTTAATATTACAGATAAGAATGCAGTCACATCAGACGCATTAAGAGGAGTTTAAAAGTCACCTGATAGTCCTGCACCTGCATAAAGCACTAAGTCTGAGGCATAGTTACTATGGCTTACTATATCCTTGCAGTGCACAGCAGAAGTGTTAACCCTACCAGTTTCTTTATTAGTGGATTGAAAAGTGTGAAATGAACCAAAAAAATCCACAACGTTGCATTGAGGTGGGAGCAACAAATTAGTCACTGCTTCTGTCAGAGAGCAGTTTTTTTGGGTATTCAATATCTATTGGAGCACAAAAATACCACTGATTAAAAATCTCATAAACATATATTTGAAACCACTGTATGTAGCTTCGAGCGAAATAGTAAAGTCTGGTTTGTTGTTGTAAGTATTTCGTTTTTTGATTAAGTGTTGGCTGCATTTTCAACAACATTGTCTTAAGATGACTCCTAAACATGCAGTAAGTCACTTGAGCTCTCAAGGGCGGGCTTGGAAGTTGTAAACCACCTCAACCCATAATGGTGCATTCACTTTTCAGAAGTCTGGGAGTTCAATGTCTATTCAACCGAAGTCAGCTTAGAACCATTTAAGGAGATTTCCTTCATTAAGGTTCATTGTTCATCATTTTAACAACCCGAGCATAAATCACGTTCTTTGTCGTTAGCCGCAGCTTCCGTTACTGAGGTGTGAACCTCAACCGCATGCAATTCGCATCAAAGAAACTGCTTCTGCGGATAGCAGACCACACAGGGCCACATTACCCAATATCTCACTGTGGACTACGAGGCTAATCTGAGCTGAGGCGGGCGACTCTTTCTCCACTTGTGATAGATTTTTGTTTTACTTCCCAACTGCTTAAGCTGGGCCTGGGCCGCTTACACTATGTTTTACTTTTACAGACTAGTAAAGATGGTGGATACTATAATAGGAAGACCTAATGAGGAAAGAAAAAGAGAACAGTGAGGAGATAGGTTATCTCATTTAAATATCTTCTAATTTATACTCTGAGGCCCGGCCGGGGCCTGGGCATGCGCGCCATTTAATTAATGAAGAGCCTCTGAGGCCCGGCCGAGGCCCATGTTTCCATACCCCAGATGCCAGACAGACACTACACTGACGCAAATAGCCAGAATCTGACCTCTGAATACAAGTGGGTCTACCCACTGCCTCGTTTTATTTGCTAACAGCGAGGGCGCCAAATTTCTTTCCGCCCAGGGCGCCACCCTGTCAAATGCCGACTATGCATTACGACCACACACACGCAAATGAAAACAAATACATTCTCACAACCAAGATTGCAGTATGTGTTTTATGTACATTCAAAACTTTATTTAGGACTCACAAAAATCTACAGTAGTCGGCATAGAAACCAATACAAGTTCTACGTCATTACACTTACTCAGCAAATGTCAGTGGGCGAACATCAATCAACATGAATCGGGTGTGGCGTGCTGCGCACTATCTAATCACTGAGAGGTCCCGCATGCACGCAACCGCCCCACCCCATAATGGAGGGGCCTGTATTACTTACTCGCTGGGCCTCCTACACTATGTTTAACTTTTACAGACACTCACTTGACCTGTGGGCTGGGGCTGGTGCCTGGCCTGCAGCTTCAGAGGCAGGCGCGAGCACCGCAGGCAGCAGAAGGCAGGGCAAGGCAGGCTAGCCAGCAGGGGCTAGGAGTAATAATGTAAATTATGTCTGGTCACGGTGACGGGTGGTGACCGGTCCTGCCTTCTCAGCCTCTGGCGTTGTGTGGCTGAGTCGTGGGTCCTGGGATGCCTCACCTCACAAGTGCACTATTAATTGTGCGTGTTCAGAATTATGCTGTGAAGTAGCATGCATTTTACATGGACTCTGGGTGGCATGGGTGACAGTGCAACTGTAATTACATGACGGACGATTGTCGGTGGTTTATGTAGTGACGGTCTAGTGTTTGCACGTCACGTCGGCGACGTGACGTGCTGGCGGCCATTATTGGCTGCACGCTCAACGAGCCGGCAGAGCGCGAAAAGCGAGAGTAGAGCCGGAGCGCAACACAGAGGCTCGGCACTCTTTAGGGGCAATTATAGAAATAAATGTAGTCAAAGAATCACAGGCTCCAGTGTCCTTATTGCTGACACCTGCATCCCCACAATGGCGACGAGGGTGGGATGACGACCCCCCAGCAAGGAAGAAACACCAGAACAACTACAACACAACATAGAGAGCACCAGTGTTACCAGGACCACCAAACAAGGAGCCCTAAAGAACAGAGAGCCAGGAGGACCTCCGATTACAGCACAGGTACCCTAAAGAGCGTGGCAGAGCCCAAGAGCACCCGAGGGGGCGGCACAGGAAAACGACAAAGGGGGGACAGACCCCAGAGACAAGCAGAAAAGTGCGCCAACCCACACTGCAGCCCACAAGACAGGGGAAACCGCGCTGGATAACCCACCGAAGAGCGAGGGGGCTGACGCAGGTAGTCCCCAAGCCCAAACAAGCGAGGAAGAACAGGACGACGCACCAGGGAGTCCCAGAAGCCAAGGGAGTGCGCAACTCAAGGTCAAGAAAGAGAAAATGAGCGCGCAAACCGGATACGCAATGGCGCCGGTGCAGTTTTTGCCTCGCCCCGGAGAACCACTTATGAATTGGGAGGACTGGAGAGAATATATAGATAATTTCATAGGAGTCCTGGAAGATGAGAATGAGGAAGTGTTTAAACCCACGAGAAAAAAACGCATCTTGTTACTGAACCTTGGCCCGGAAGGTCTGAGAATTTACAAGAGCCTAGTACCGAAACAGAGAACAGCCACAGACGACGATGTATACGCTCACGCACTCGATGACCTCAATGAACACTTCAGGCCAGCAGTGTGTGTATCTGTGGACAGGTTCAATTTCCAACAGAGGAAGCAACGCCAGGGAGAAACGGTGGAGGAATACGTGGCGGCACTGAAGCGGTTGGCATCCACGTGCAAATATGACAACTGGGAAGAGGAGTTCATCAAAGACCAGGTGGTAATGCATACCACGTGTACGACAGTGCAGGACAAACTGTGGGCCAGCGGAGACACCACACTGAAAGAGGTGATGGTCATCGTCAAAAGGGCCGAGTTAGCACGACGATGTGCAGAAGTAACGAGGAAAGAAACAGCGTCCAACGCCTTGGTGAACAAGGTAGACGACGAAGGACCTCGCAGAGAGTATCATAACAAGAAGCCAATGGAGAGGGGACCCAACAAGTGGCAGAGCAACACTAGCCCATCGGGGAAACAGGCAGGGAGCAACAAGAAGCCATGCTACAGGTGCAGGAGCTGGTCGCATGAAGCGCACGAAAGGAAGTGTCCCGCAGTTCGCGCCAAGTGCATGCACTGTGGAATAATTGGCCACTACGAGAAGGTCTGTCGGAAGAAGGCCTCCAAAGGCACGGTGAGATACGTGGGTCAAGGCCGCGAAGATCAAGACGAAGACACTGAGGAGGATGTCGTCACGGTGATCTACATCGATGATCAGGTGTTGAGCATGGACGGCCAAGTCCTGGGCACAGACGGAAGAAGGACAATGAAACCCGTCCTAGAAATGGCAATAGGAGGTATCACGATCAGCGTGGTGGCAGACACAGGCTCGCCCTACACCATTGTCCAGAGAGCAGTGTGGGAGGAGAAATTCGCACCGCGACTAGGCTCAGGACTAGAAAAACTAGACATTCGTCCCATCACGTACAACGGAGACCGCATACCGATGGCAGGATTCAGACCTTTGAACTTTGAATTCCGAGGCCGGTCTGCATACTGCAAGCTCTACGTGTCGGAGAGAGGCCCATCGGTCTTAGGATGGCTAGATCAAGGCGACCTGGGCATTAAACTGGATCCGGGAGGCAAGGAACAGATACTACTAACGGACCAGGAAGCGTTGCCCGATCTCGACAAATGGAGGAGTGAGTACCCCAAGGTGTTCGGGGGCACAGTAGGAAGGCTGGAAAAGTTCGCCCACAAAATCGTCCTAAAGGAAGACGCCGTACCTGTGGCCCACAAAGCAAGAAATGTTCCGTTAGCAGTGAGAGAAGCAGTACGGGAGGAACTCCAAGACCTGGAAAGGAAGGGGATCATCGAGCCCATCACATGCGCTGAGTGGCTGGCGCCCTTGGTAGTAGTCAAGAAACCCAGTAGAAAGGTCCGGCTGTGTGTCGACCTGCGGGAACTGAATAAGAATATTGTGGTGGAAAGGTTCCCCTTACCCAGAATAGAGGAGATGCTGGCTAGCACTAGGGGAATTAAGTGGTACTCCACTATAGACTTGACCTCCGCTTACCATCAAATAGCTCTACACCCGGAGAGCCAAAAACTAACATCTTTCATCACCCCGTTTGGGTGCTATCAGTTCCGCCGTATGCCATTTGGACTGGCCTCGGCGGCAGCGGTGTTCCAGAAACTGATGCACCAATTGTTCAAGGACATCGCCGGCGTCCAATACTTCCAGGACGACATCCTGGTGATGGGGAGAGATAGACCTGACCATGATGTGCAGCTTGGTGAAGTGTTGAGGATCTTAGAAAGAAAGGGACTCACGGCGGAGTGGTCCAAGTGCCGGATAGGGATGAACTCGGTGACCTACCTAGGGCATGAGATAGGAGTGCAAGGAGTGACTCCAAAAGCAGAAAACGTAAGAGCGATATGTGAAGCACCTCCACCCACCAACAAGGAAGAGGTCAGATCATTCCTGGGAATGGCAGAGTACTACGGCAAGTTCGTGCAACACTTTGCCTCCAAGACTCATCACATGAGGCAGCTGACAAAAGAGAACACGGAATTCTGCTGGTCAGAGGAAACACAAAGGGAATTCGAAATCATCAAAAAGGAAGTAGCTGGAGCAATACCGCTCCAAGGGTACGACCCTCAAGGAAAGACCGTACTAACCACAGACGCCAGCGATAAAGGACTGGGTGCCGTCCTCATGCAAGACCGAGGGCAGGGGAGACTGGAAACATTAAGCTTCGCCTCACGCACGCTGAGCGAAACAGAAAAAAAGTACAGCGTGATAGAGAAAGAGATGCTGGCAGTGGTGTGGGCTACCACGAGATTCAGACAATTCCTGTGGGGCACACGGTTCCAATTGCGGACGGATCACAAGCCGTTACTGAAGGTGCTAACGTCGAGCGGGCACGCGGATGCCACGCCCCGAATATCCAAAATGACACTGAAACTACTTGAATTCAGGTATGACGTGGAGCATATCCCAGGCAGCAAGAACAGAGTCGCAGACTATCTGAGCAGAGCGGCGGCCATGGAACCGAGTGAGGAAGACAAGGCGGGAACAGAAGAATGGGTAGCACTCATGGAGGACCACGAGAAGGTCATCAGCCTCCAAGAGTGGAAAAAGGCGTATGAGGAAGACCAGACCTTAGAGGAAGTGAAGCTACACATCACCCAAGGATGGCCTGATAAGAGACACACCCGCGGGGAACTCAACCCCTACTTTGAAGTCAGGGAAAAACTGTCCGTGGACGACCAAGGAATATTCATGTATAGAGGTGAGAAGGTCATTCCCCCAACAAGTATCATCCCCAGACTGCTGGACATGCTACACGAGGGGCACCTGGGAATTGGAAAACTTAAACTGAGGTCCAAACAAGACTATTGGTGGCCAGGAATGGATATAAGAGCAGAACGACATGTAAGAGATTGCTCAAGGTGCCAGGGTGCAGACAAGACACTCAAACCACTACGCCCAGCACTGGGTACATTCGAACCTCCGAAAAATCCGTGGGAGGAGCTGTCAGTAGATATCCTAGGCCCGATACTAGACACACAAGGAGTCCAAAAGTATGTGTGTGTCCTAGTAGACAAGTACTCGAAGTGGCCAGAAGTGAAAATAGAGGAAACAATGGACACAGAGACCATCGTAAAATTTTTGGCAGACACCTTTGTGAGGGAAGGCATCCCAAAGTCCATCCTCAGCGACAATGGCCCCCAGTTCAGATCGGAAAAATGGAACAACTTCATGCAAAGAAACGGCATCCTAGCGAAGCACACATCCATATGCCACCCGGCGGGGAATGGACAAGTGGAGCGCTTCAACAGAGTAGTGATGGGGTCGATCCAAGCAGCCATCTCGGACAACAAAGATTGGGAGAAGGACATATGGCACATGTTGTGGGTGTACAGGATCACTCCCACAGGTACTGGCTATAGCCCATTCCAGATATTGCGTACCCGTGAACCATTCACCCAAGACAATCGGGTGTGGAAAGAGAAAACAATTGTAAGTGAATGGTCCCCTGCAGTGGTGCGTGCCAATATAGAGAAAGCACAAGCGGTCTACACAAAACACTACAACGATCGGAAGAACGTGAAAGACACTGAACTGGAAGAAGGGGAATGGGTGAGAGTAAAATTGCCCATGCTACAAAGGAAGGGAGAGAGCAAATACAGCAAGCCCATGCAGGTGAAGGAAATAATGGGCAGAGCGGCCAGGTTGAGTGATGGGAATGTATGGTCACAGGACCGTATGGCAAGATGCAATAAGATTCTAACTTGGGACTATGGGGGAGTAGACAAAGAGGATGGAGAGAACGGACTCGGCCAACAAGAACATCTGGAGGCGGAACCCGAAGTGAGAGGAGGACAGCGACAGGTGAAGGCGAGAAGCATCGAGCAAGAGCAGAGGGTCGGAGAGGACCCGAGTGATGTAAGTGGACAAGTGGAGGTACGAGGAATCAGAAGAAGCAGCGAGGAAGAGAACCACACCACCCCGGTAAGATTGACCCGGCGCGGCAGGGTGGTGATTAAGCCTACAAGGTTCAGAGACTATGATCTGAGCGACGGACTGTAAGTTACAAATGTTAGGTGTTGGAAAAAGGGGAGATATGTAGTGACGGTCTAGTGTTTGCACGTCACGTCGGCGACGTGACGTGCTGGCGGCCATTATTGGCTGCGCGCGCAACGAGCCGGCAGACCGCGAAAAGCGAGAGTAGAGCCGGAGCGCAACACAGAGGCTCGGCGCTCTTTAGGGGCAATTATAGAAATAAACGTAGTCAAAGAATCACAGGCTCCAGTGTCCTTATTGCTGACACCTGCATCCCCACAGTTTATATGTTTATTGCTTAATAATTGATATCAGATGAGCTCCATCTTTCATGATAACAACCACTGACAAAATTTAAAAAGTTTGACTTATAAATGGTGCATGCCGACACACAACATCTAGGCACTTATTGAAAATAACAATAACTTGAATTTATATAGCACTTCATGCCACACATCTGTCCTTTCTAATTGCTTTAAATAATGACGTTACCATAGCAACGTGTAATAGCACTCAATTCACCGTCCTCGGAAAGACTGAACTCTATCATCAGTGTGTCAGGAACAAGAACTTCTGGCCTGGAGATCATTTCAAATGACAATGTCAGACTTTAACTCAGTATGGTACCTGGCCAGCAAGGCAAACATATCCTAATATGCAGGTAGAGAAGCCAGGCAAATATGAATAAGGTGTCCTGGCACTAGAACAACAGTGGAACCCCCAACCCTTATTAAGGATTTAGGAGTAAAATGTGTTGAAAGTCCATTGCACACAGATCAAGAATCCTACAAACTATTTATCTGACAGGGGGTTTGACTTCCTTTCGCCTTGCACCAGAGAATCTAGCAAACCAAGCAGACAGAACTAGCAGCAACCCCGCCTACCTGCACCTGCTGCACCCTCTGCTTCAGTGGCATCCCTCCCCGGATCGTGACACTGCCTGGGCCCAGCACACGCCAACGGTGAGCTGAGGTGTTGACGCTACAACTTCTGATTGCTGCCTCAATTAAATAATCTGCTTTTGACAGTATTGTTACAAATGGCACAGCTTGTATGTTCAGAGTATTTCCCATTTCAACATTAGAACTTAGAGAAAGACAATATTGTGGCATTTCATTTAAATGTTGGAGGTTTCAAATCAAAATATACTAGATTTCTGGGTGGTAGGGCAAAGTGGTAGGTGGTGGGCCGGGACGGGAGGCCGGGGCGGTCCCCTCCATGTGCTTTGCAGGGGGCCCCCTCAAGTTTCATTACGCCACTGATGAACGCAACTGCCCCTCCCCCCGTAACACAGGGACCTGTATTACTTACTCTCTGGGCCGCCTACACTATGTTTAACTTTTACAGACACTCACCTGACCTGAGGGCTGGGGAGAGTGCCGCAGGCAGCAGAAGGCAGGGCAAGGCAGGCTAGCCAGCAGGGCCTAGTAGTAACAATGTAAATTATGGCAGGTCACGGTGACGGACGGTGACCAGTCCTGCCTTCTCAGCCTCTGGCGTGGTGTGGCGGAGTCATGGGTCCTGGGATGCCTCACTTCACACGTGCACTTTTAATTGTGCGCGCTCCGCAATGTGCATGACAATTTCATCATAGCATGGGTCACAAGCCCCACCCTGAAGAGCGCGCAGACAACTAACTGCGTGCCGCCCGCACCCACCCAGAATCCATTTAATTAATAAAGCGCCTCAGAGCCCCGGCCTGGGCCCCGCCCGTGTGGTGCGAATATATGATGTTACCACGGTTGCAAGTTCCACGCATGGCATTACCACGCGAATTTTAGTTCGCAAGTGGCTTTACCACGCTGGAATTTACAACAATGGATTATAACACGCGTAGAAACGTCCACTAAGCACAAATGAAACATAAGGAAATTGATAGGCAAAAAAAGTATGTCTAGAGTTTGTAGTAACTGCTTAACCCATTCGATCGTTTTTTTTCAACATTCAAAAACAACAAATTACCCTAGATTTATAAATTCTTTTATTTTACTGTGCGCTTAAATATTTATATATTTTAAATAAAGATTATTTACTTACCTTACACCTTCCCGTCTTTCACCAGCAGCCCTTCCTTCCATCCACCATCGAAACAAGCGTCAAAACACGTCTACCAACATTAAAAACGGACTGCTATTTTGACGTACACGGCACGTCTTTGGGGGAGGCACTTTCCTTTTTCTTCAGTGGTACTGAAGTGCGTATTTTTATTTTCGAAGTAACCTGCTCCTTTGTTTGTTTTTTTTTTGGGGGGGGAGACCCCCCCAGCCCCCCCAAGTACCCCCCCCAGCCCCTCCCCAGCCCCCAAGCCCACGCAGAACGACTGGAAGGATTACCACGTCTCCCCCCCAAAGCCCACGCAGAACGTACTTGCGTGGTAGTGGAGGTCGTGGAAGGCACCCGCGTTTAAAAGACGTTTTCGTGGTAAGTGACTCGTGGAAAACGTTATTAGTGGTAATTACTTCGTAGTAAATGATGTTTCCCGTGTGGTGCACCATTTAACTAATGAAGAGCCTCGGAGGCCCATCAGGGGCCCAGGCGTATGTGTGCATCATTTAATTTATCAAGAGGCCGGGCGTGCACACCAAATTAATGATGAAGAGGCTTGCAAGTGAGGGGGCCCATGGAGCGCGGGGGCCTGTGTTATGCCCCTGGATCTGTTGTCTGTGTTCTTGCCTTAGCCCTTCCCACACGTACGTCCTTATCTCCTGGCCTCGCTCCCTCTTACATCGTCCCCTACTCATTCTCCTCCGACTGACAGGGAGCACATTGTGGGACGAGGCAAATCCGACGGCGGAATGGTAGTAGAGAAGGACTCTAGGACAGACGAAGGAATGGGAGAGTCCATGGCTGACAAAAAAAAAAGCACTGGACACGGCCAGGTGATTGTTAGCCCTGCTGCTGAACAGCATGGTTAAAATGTTTGCCGAAGCCAATAGCTTTTGCCATTGCCAATGCTTGTTTAAATAGGATGTATTTTGGGGCACAGGGATTTGAAGCTGGTTGCCTCCTTCTCATCCGACCCTGGTCGCGCTGGGGACTGTTGCGGAAGTCGTGGTAATCGGACAGATGGTGGGGGTGTTGGATGTGCTGTAATTACCTCAGAATGTACCAGTACAGTTTAAAGTCTGCAGGATTTCCCCATTATCCGAATTGCAGCCTCTCTCCTGCATGGCGCTCTGTTGCCCTGACCTGCACCCGCACATCTCTTGGCAACCCAGCGAGCTGTCTGCCACCCCTAGCAACACTGACAGGACCGAAAATGCCTCAAGACGCATTGTGACAGTGAAGCACTGTGACAGTGAACACATTTTATTTTCAAGACATTGACGTTTACCTAGCAGTGTTGCTTATTTTGAGCCCTACGTGGCAGTTCAAGAAGGTCTTTTAGCTTTTTTGTTGTTAATTTAGGAGAATAAAATATATAATCATATATAAAGTCCTAGTCAATAGTAACAAGACTCTGAAGCCAACTCAAATTTCAGTGTATTTGCCATTGGACGTTCAGGTTCTGTTACAGAAAGACTTCCAAGTGAGAACTCATGTTTCAGAAATTTTTGGAACCTGGGTTTTTTCTACTTCTGCATTTGTTCTTGTTGTGCTGCTGAGATTTTGACCTTTAGCGCTAGGACACTCCTATAGGAGTAACTATGCGCTTTATAAATTTCTTTATTATTATTTTTTTTTTTTTTTCCGCCCATTTCTTATTGCACACTTTTTGGGATAGAACTTTTAATATCTCGTGGTCTGTTGCTCATTAAAAGTGATGTCAATCTCGGACCTGGCACAAGTGTACTCCCCGCTGCTTGCATGTGCTGTCTGACTTGCCTCCTTAAATTAGAACTAAAAAGTTTTCTGCCCCCCACTTGTGATAACCATGTGGTTGCCTATTCTTTTTTTTAAAACTTCTTTTTATTTAACAGACGTCTGTGATATTGTACATTACTTCATTCATTCATTTATACATGTGCATCCCCCCCTCAACTCATAATTTACAATCCTTTGGTGCAGCAATATTCACGGATCAACAAACAACCCTAGGTGGACCCTAAGCCTACACATCCCCAGTCCATCCCCACCGATCTTAGTAGTCTGACTTCGCTCAGGAGTTCCTGTATGCTTCCCAATGACTCCACACTTTTTCCCATTTTTTGGGGCACCCTCAACATATATTGTCTTCTCAGCTGCACAACACCAACCCATATCCATTTTCCATTGCGCTAACGTTGATGATTGAGTGACTCCCTGTGGCTGCCTATTCTTGCTCTACTTGGAACTCCTCCCTTACACCCACCAACTACCGCTATAAGGCTTAACCTTCAAACTTTTTACTTACTTTTTTAATGAATATTAATATATTCAAAACATGCTCAGCACTCCAGATTTAGGGTGGAGACTCGTATATTTTTGTATGCCAAACAAGCATTTGCAATGCAATAGGTCTCGCATTATTAAAGTTTGAGCAATTGGCATTGCTAATAATAATGCAACAACAATAGCTCAAACATTCAGTAATGCGAGACCTATTGCATTGCAAATGCTTGTTATATATAGCTACCAAAAATAATTCCGACCAAGTATCAATAAAACCTATAGAACAACCTGCTACCATAACCTTTGTCAGTAGTGGGCCCAAAAGAGCAATATTATCCATAAAAAGATCTACTTGGATACCTTTGGGGCCAGATGCTTTTCCCCCTTTACAGACTCCTAAAGCTAGAGTAATCTCTTCTAGGTTAAACTGAACGTTTATTGGCAGTTTGGGGGGGGAGGAAGTGGCCCTCGTAGTTATTGGGGCACTACAGGTTCCTGGATTCTCTACTGTAAGTTTTTACATGTTAGAGAAGTGGGTCATCTGCCCTCCAGATCGCGTTGTTATCCCTGACCAAAGTCGGTTCGTGCAGGGCCCTCCATGCATCCTCTCTCAAGCCCTTCCAACATTCTCAAAGTCTTGTTAATACTCCAATCTACTTGAATCAAAAAACACTTCTGATGGATTGCAAAAGACAACTTACAACGGTTGATAAAAGTGTCTGGGGCAATTCATGTAGCAGAACAGCAAATATCTGCCATCCACTCCCCCTGGGTATGCCCACGAAGTAGCCATCATATGCGCAGGACAACTCTAAAGGAGACCAGAAAGAGGCACCCTTTCGTAGGCACAAGTAGCAAAGATAGTAAGCTTGAGCTATTGACTGAGTGTATTCACAGCAGGCTTCTCCCACCTTACCAGAAGGGAAACCTGGACAAAAAGTGTCTGAGAGAGAAGGGAGAATCAATGTTCTTCAGATAAACTGACAGAGCCTAATGAACACCAAGCCAGTGCAAGGAAGTGGGAGCAGGACAAAGACCAAACAGAAGAGAATAGCTTACATCTAAGGACCCTCCTCTCCCTGTTTTATTGGGTGAGTGCTCTTTCTGTCCAACAGAGAACAAAGTCCAAGGAGGAATGTTTTTGGGATGAAAGAGGAATCGGCATGGGAGAGACGAAATTCTGGAGTAGCATGCAATTTATTTCCAGGAAGCATCTCATCGATCATTTGAATAACCCACTTTCTTGACATACACACTGCCCAGGCATCCATAAAGTGGATCACCCTGTTACCTACCCGAAAATCCAATTGACCAGTTGTGAGAGATAAACATTCATGCCTCGGAGAAACCAGGGGTGATGCATTAGAAGCAGGGACCTGATACTGGAGTTTGTCTGCATAGAATGGACCCCAACTATTAGTCCTTCTACAAAAGGACCACTAATACTACTGCTGCAATTGGCCTAGTCAAAAGGAGCCAGGCTAGTGATAAAAATGACCTTTAGGAGGATCGTGCCTAAAAGTTCAAACATCTTACACTCTTTCACTGATTTCTTTACTTTGGCAATAATTGGGAGCCAAACAACCAGAATACCAATGAAAAAATATGACGAAGGAGATGGCATGAAGCTATTTTCAACTTACATGTCTATGTCTACAAACAGATATGGTGTCAGCTAGAGGCTGACACCGGAGAGGTGAGAAAAGTCTGTTTAGTGTAATGTCCAACAAGAAATTGGCCCTCACCAAGGACAGAAGTGGATATGTATCTGATCCCTTCTGGACAACCTCAAATAGTAACTGAAAACCCTACAGCAATGACTGAAATGTACAGGTTGTTAAAGCCCTAGTCAAGAGATCAATGACAGAAGTAGTTAAAAACATTTGCCGTTATAGTGTTCTTATCAGTAGGATGCTCTCTGATGGTAAAACATACTGAGAAGACCCACTAGGCAGTAGGAAACCTTCATCACAAAATGCAACTCAGAGTGAAAGCAAGCCTGCTGATATTTATTGACAAAAATTGAAAAAATGCAAGTTTTTTAAATGGGCTTCCTCTTCTTGCCAATAATGTTACATACTTTACATGTTAAGGTAAGGAGGCAGAAACCTAGAAACGAAAATGACCAACAAAATAATACTGAGCCTCATGCTGAAAAGAGTGTGGAAACTTCACGTACTTATATAGACAGTTCGGAACTGCTAACAGATCTCGCCATTGCATGTAGGCCTCAGATGGAGCCATGGGTGTCCCCAGGCATTGAAGCAGGATTGCGTGAAGGACCTGTTCCATAGACTCATCAACAATAGCCTGAAGCTTATCTGGCGAAAAATAAATGGAAGGTGATTGTTGCTCCAGTTTTCCAGTGTCAGACTACTTGGTGTGTTTTTGCTTACTAGAATGCTTACCACCTTCTAAAGCCATCATGGTCAGCAATAACAGAGATGCTGATGAACCTACAAAAGTGCATAGCAGTTGTAGAATTACCCAGTTGTCTAGCAACCAAACAACATGGACATTCATAACTCACAAGGGCCCTGAGGCAGCAAGAAGAGGAGACATTTCCCAAAAGATGGCCCCTTATGCCACCCAAATTCCATCCTGAATGTAGAACACCTAAGGGAACACACTTTGGGACTTTGCAAACCTCACCAAAGATGCGCCCTCCTACTGTCCCCCAACCACAGCCCCCCAGGAGCCACATGAATGGATGCATTCATGTCATGCATCCAGTATACATGCGAGTAAGGTTATAGACAGCAAAAATTGGAAATGAAACAACTTCTCAGAAGAAAACCGGAGAAGGGAGCATAGTGGAACCATGTCTCTGAAAGAGAAAGACAAAATTGGTGTTTCCGTCAGTAGAGGGTGTTATTGTCAAGAGGTATTCCCATGAAAATGATATTAAAAAAATGCAAAGAACGCTAAAACATTTGATCAAACCTCATTTCTTCACTATTAGTGACATCCTCTATTGTTGGTAGGAGATGGGACATGCAGTGCTATATGAAGCAGAAGGACACATTAGTAATCCTCATGCTTTCAGTTGTTGAATTTGGGAGGTTTGGTGAAGGTAAGAAAACAATTGATGATTTGCTGCAGGAATAGCTGCTGTGTGTCCAAAGATCACAAGTAGCAAATAGACACAGGCAATGCACAATGATGCTGGTAGACGTATCAGTAGCCTTAAAGATCATCATTGGCCCACTTTCACCAGGTTTTTCAATGCTGCTAGCTCAAAGCCATCCTGTACTAATATCGGAGTGTGACACCAAGGCTTTCTGTGTCTCAGTAGAGCGGTTGAACTGGCTCAAGATTCCTCGTTGTGTCGAAACCCATGCAAGATGTTTATGATGCCAGACTAATTCATTATCTCACTCAAACATTAGGGTGGTTTATTGAGTACACAATCACTTGAAAGTCACTTTTAAAAAGGTGGCAAGATCTTACGTGTGACTAACAAGTGGTGAATAAATTGTGTGCCACATTTCAATAGTTAGGGGCTGATTACGACGTTGTTAGGAAACTTTTCTGACCGAATCAATTTTCAATTTCAGAATCATTTCCGACCAACTCGGGTTCTGAGAGTCTGACCGACCAATTACGATGCTTCAGTATATCGTTCGGTCAGACTTGCATTGACTTCCGAATCAGTCATCATAATTGCTCATTTGGAAAATGTGTCCATAGAGCTGTACGATTCGGCTCCTAAAGACCCAGGGTGCCCGAATGCCGTTCAGAACCGATTCGGACAGCCCAAAAGGTTTCCTTGCATTGTAATTGGTCATCCAGACAGGTGTCTGATTAGGTAGGAAACATGGGTTCCAAATCGGATTCCCCAAATCCGAATTCCTTTCGGAATCTTTCCGGATGGCATCATAATCAACCCCTTAAACAGTAATTAGTAGCCTTATGAGTCTTCTTGCCTGATTAAGTAGTAAATCTGATTACCATGGGTAAGTGCCAGCTGCTGTAGCTCATGGTAGTGTGATTCCAGAAGGCATTTTGGCTGAGGCGTCACCTCCATCTGGCACATGTGACTGACAGGTATACATTGCTGCTCTGGGTACAATAAAGGAGGACTACAAGCATGTGAATGGCTACTCTTCCCTAGTCCTTAGGGGCAGAGTCCGCATGTCCAATTGGATGATGCATGCAGCTCTGTATTTTATGAGAGACCGGCTTCTAGTCAGATACTTAGGGCCTGAATTAGGTTTGGTGGATGGAGTAAAGTCAGGCAGGGTGGCAGAGGACTTTACGTACACCATCTTGCCTTTACTCCAAATGCCTAATTTAGAGATGTCCTCTTGCTCCGCAGACATCCATGCATTGGCAATTAAGTTACCACTATGCCACCAAGATGCTTGCTAATAATTGTGATAATAGATACATCTATCTACTCTGTATTTAAACACTGCCTTTTCTCCCCCAGTAATTGAGATTTGCTGAATAGATGTACTTCTGTGTAAAATTCCACGGAGCTATTGACGCTTTCGGTTATTAGATCCATGCCAGATTTTCAGGTTTACTAAGCAAAATACATTTACAGAGAACAAATCAATGTGGAATTTAACCACATATTTAGCTTTTATCTTGAAAATGTGTTGTCGATTCAAGCCTTCAGTATCTAACTTTGCGCTATGATAGCAAGCTATTTTTTGCCCCTGACATTTTTGAAAATTCCATACGTTTTTCACAAAATAATGCTTTTGAGAGAATTTGGTTTGTGTGTGTTTTTTATACGACTGTACAAATTTAAAAAAAAAGCCTGACAAGAGACTGGTTCCTGCAAAAAATATCTATATATTTTTATTTTTATTGTGAATGTGTCGCTCGCCTGCAATTACGTGAACTGGCATAATACGAAATTTGCAGCAATTTTTGAAATTTTGTGTAACACGAAATTCGGGATTAATGCCAGCATTAGTGAATTTTCTCCCAGGTTAGTTTGAACACCCTTCTTTTAAAAATGTTAAAGGAACACGCATAAACATGCATACAATTGCAATTGAAAAGAAATTAAGAAAATCCCTAATACCTCTTTTTACTTCACAAAATATCAGTCATTCAATATACATATCTTCTAGTGAAGGTTGGATGCCAACTCGTGTGGGTCGCAAGGTTTCAGTCGATAACTAAACAATGGCTTTTTCTCTAATAACTACTGACCTCAATGAGAGGTGTTAAGGAGCTGATAAAGCACGATACCATTCTAAGCACATTAGAAGAGCTACACACTCACCTAGTCCCAGTTAATTTATGTGTTTCTAGGAGCCAGACTACAGGGCTACAGATAAGGATTTAATTAAATCCACAAGTCGGGAAAATTGCCAAAACAAGGGTGTCGCCTATCAGTTAAATAGACTTTCTGCCAAAGGCAGAACTCGGGGTTATGAGCAACACATAAACTCCTGAGTCAGAAACTGAGAAGCTGAAGAGTGATTTAGGTTTTATTTACAGTGGGAAAGATGCCTGATCAAAAAGCACCAATAAAAAGTACATTTAAATACTTTTAGAACTTCACGAGACAACCTGATTTATTCCGTTTGCCTGCATGTTTCCAAGTGCTGTTGTTAACCCTTTCAGAACTCTGATTTTGCATTAAGTTCGGAGAAACAAGTCGGTGTGGAGTGATCAATCGCAAAAGTTGCTAGTGTGCGCAATCAGGGTGTAGTCATTGCGCAAACAAAAATAAGCTTGAAAGGAAATTGATGAAGACCATTCTACTTATCTTTCAAATGCAGCAAACATTATACTCATGGTGTGTTAACGTCAAAAAACGGCTTACAGTCCTCGATTCTCTCTGCATGTCAACCCTTCAGTTTACATTAAATTATTAACAAGTATAAACTAAACTTTTCTTCTAAGCATTTTCTCTGATTAGTTGTCTGTACAAAGACGTCCGTGAACGGGTGCCACATTTTATTATCCCCTGTTTGTCAAACAAGGTAATCACATTTTCCCAATAAAATGTTAACCCGTGAATTTATTAATGGGTACTGTTTCAACTTAGTGACTACTTCTTTTTATACCAGAGGAAACACCAATCTACATCCGGTCTTCTAGCAACAAAATCATTTCATTTCCAGGAGGCTGTGCCTCGTCAATGGCTAGCTACAACTGAGAAACAATGACACTATCCATAAACTCATGCGGTTCAGTAAGATGGGCACATGTAAAATCACCTGAAACCAACATGAAAATGATGTCCGATCCTTGTTCAAGGAAATCATTGCTGCGACTTGGGCAATCCGCAAATTGAGATAGAATGTGGATGGTCTGTCTTGCTGTCTGTAATTGTTCCCAGTGCTTTTATTACACCTTATTTGAAGATAGCTGCAGCAGGTTGTATGCCAAAATACCAAGTTCAAACATGCGGACCTGCACCTATATCAGCTTCCATCATATCATCAGCGAGGAAAGATTTACCTTGGCAATACACTGGTAGTACTTTAACTGCAGGTCAAGAAAACCAGGATATTTTGGTAGAACATCATGTGGCGCTATTCAAATGTGCAAATTATTAACAATTTTGAAAGTAGAAGAGAGGCTATGATATGACTGGTTTCTTATTGTGAGTATGCATACTTTACATGCTACTTCAAGTGCTACTTCAAGTGTATCCATAAGAGAGTTCATTAAATATTATTATTATGTAGCAGGAACATGCCTAAATATTGCTTAGGTAATTCCAGGTTCTGAGGGTCTCTCCATCTCTCAGACAATATATTCAATACACTTGAAACCGAAGCATTAGAGGCATTAGATGTAGCATTAGTTTTAGGCGTATCTTTAGGCATGATCTTCCAGGTGGTCAAGTTCTTGAGTCATGTATTTAGGTCACGTTCTTCGTATTGGTATTAATAGCTGTTAAGCATGGTCCACCAGGAAGAAATTTCTGAATTCATGAACTCTTATTGGTAGAGTGAGGATAGAGAAGTTTAGAGGTCAGACATTATACAGCCATGCAATATCCGGTTAGGAATTAGGATAGACTATATTATAAAGGATGAGATTTGAGCAATTAACAGGTGATATATTTAAACCACAGTTCATGCATTTTGAATGAGAGGAATTAGCATGTGTTAACAAGCAAAAGCTGCCTGTAGTCTACAGGCCTTGAATGAGAAACAGCATAAACATAGAAATTGTGTTCTGACAACCACGGGTATATTGATTAGGAAAGATGTGACTGAAAGGAAAATATGTTCTTCCAGTGGATGTTTTACTGTAACTCTCAAGCTTTCCTCCTCTCACATCCTGCTTACAAGAGGTTTAGCAGTTGTACTCATTGGGCCTTCACATTTTATCAAACAGAAATCAAGTTAGTTTTTACAAGTAACTTCCACCATTGTTCAATATGCTCACATCCAAACAGTCAACTCTCATGGACATGGTATTGTGAGACCATCCTGGTCATCTTGTACATGTGCATTTATTGACTGCAAATAATCAAATGGGGAATGGATCACTTATACCTGTAAAACCAGATTCAGGTATGGTAACCAACTTAAAAACCCTCATTCTCGTACAGGAGCGATTGAGCGGTATATCTTGGTTCTCTGCTTCTCTTAAATCGTGAAAGCATAAAAATTGGGTCTTTTTTGATAGCATGCTTTCCTCCACCTGGAGGTTGCCCAACTGGTTTTGAGAGTAGTGAGAGCAGTAATCAGGAATAGGATGAAAATAAGAGAGAAATGTGAAAAGAGAAACATGAATTTGCTCAGGAAAGAAGAGCTAAGTATCCAGGTGGAGGAAAACATACTATCAAAAAAGACTCAATGATTATGCTTTCACATTTTAAGAGATGCGGAGAACCAAGGTATATCACTCAATCGCTCCTGTACATGAATGAGGGTTTTTAAGTTGGTTACCATACCTGACCCTGGTATTACAGGTACAAGTCATCCATTCCCCATTTGATTATTTACCTCCAACAGGAAGCTGAATAGATCACAGCTTCTTTCTCCCTCTGTTGATTACATAACATTAATTGGCTGCTACAAATTGAGGGGCTGAATGGTGGGTCATTTCACATATTGATCGTGTTCCTTTTTACAAGTATGTGGCATGCAAGATACTCCTTCTTTGTAGCTGCCCTCAGTAGATCCTTACAACAAGCACTTTTCATGATAAAATAACTCCCTATCTTCTTTTAGAAAGTTTCACACCATGTTTTGTTTAGTATAATTTCTCCTACTTCTTAGGATATAGCACGCTTTGCTCTGAACCAAGGTAAACTTGTCAGAATAACTAGTGACTGTATAGGATCGTTGTTTCTTTTTCTACACCTGTGTTCTGCTGGTTCAGTGTGCCAAGCCATCTATAGTAGTCCTTATTTCTTAACTTTCTTTCAGCAACACAAGTGATACTGCACAGATGTTGACACAAATTAGGATGTAATTGTGAGCCACTCAAAAGGACTAAATCTGTTAATCCTAGCACATTTTGTGGAGTGCCTCATAGATGACAATGGCTTATAACAAGATGTCTAGCGAAGAAGTGATACGCTAGCTTTCTATATAGTCTAACCCATTCTGTGGTAAGTTCCACCAACATGAGGAAGAATGACCTTAACAATCTACACTTCTTATTCTACTGCCCTTGGTCAGAACTGACATCTATATTTTTCTCATTATATAGCTTGTCTTTGGTGGATTGGTTTCAGTGTAGTTTCCTCAAAAGCCTCCATCTTTTAATGACAGGTCTTTAAACAGTTGTCTACACAACCATGGGGAGCAAAGTCACAGCTGCTAGTCATGAAGTGTGAAACAGTATCACACAGGTCTGACTCTCTTCTTTCCCTTCAACCGGTGCTCAGAGAGTGTGCTTTGGACAGGCACACACCATGCCACTATGTCTCTGCCACAGTGAAGCATTGGGGTATTGTAACTTGAACTAAATTGAGTACTGAGGTAATTGCCTTGCTGTAGAACAACAGTAACATATTACAGTTTAAAAACAAATCATAAGACTTGTTAGTCTCTTTAAATAGATTTTTTTAAAGTGCCATTCCCCATAAGGATTTCATGGCATAAGTAAAAACAGAACATGACATGTCAGCAAGCATTGATTATAAATAAGTAAATAATAACCATGGCACAGATTTACTATCTCTTTCCACCAGGTATGCATCACAAAAGTGATGCAACCCCGCTCAAAGTGCTGAATTGGAATTTACTTTCTCTAAGTAACACAAAGTAATGTATGAGCTAATTTGTGTTACTTTGTTACTTTGCATCAAGGGGGTATTCCACAGGTGGTACATGGGTGTTCCTATGCAATCTCTCCTGGGATTCTGGAGAGGGATAACCAAACTTTAAATAAGATGGTGGATCAACAAGGAGTACCCATCGAGCTAGCCTGCATCCCCACTTATTCTTAATATCCAGTGGGGCTGGAGAAGTTGGAATCAGGCCCTTCAACCAATGGTGGGGCCCATGCGAACAGGAGATACAGCAGCACTGTGTGCCCGTGGACCGGCATGGGGCTTTAGGCGAGCCGCTGGATGCTCCACACATGATGGAAGGAGCAAGAACTCAGATGCAGCAGCCAGGATGTAGAGATGACATGAGCTGCTTCAATTAACAAGAAAGCCGAGATCGGGAGTGGTGACCATCCAAGGACCTTGTAAGGACCCAGCTCTGTTTTTATTTCTACTTCTGGCGTGGCCTGGGGAGCCATAAAAGGAGAGGGAGAGACCTTTTGTTGCACAGGCCTGCACGTGGACTGTGACCCATGTGACTTAAGTGGCTTGAAACTGGATGCACCACCTGAGGATGCCTCTAACAGCAGGCCATAGAGGGGCCTGCAGTGACCCGATCAACACAATACAGCGATAACCCTGAGGGAAAGCTTGTGAGAATGGACTGAAGGTACAGAATAACGAGGGTAAGGTACCCACTGCAGTGTGCTACAAGTCATCCTCCACATGAAATGTCACCAACTGCAGGAACCCCCTATGTGTGTGGAACTAAAGACATAGCTGCAATGCTGGGTGCAGCAGCATGGGGAGAACCAGATCCATGAAGAACACAGGGGACACTCTGGCCCTGACAACATGCCACCTCGCAACCCATGCATCCAGGCGGACACCATTGTTGTACGAGCACCTAGCTGTACGAACACCTAAGCTGTTAATTACTCAAGGGACATCCTCAAGACTAAAATAGACAAGGTGGAGATCGACTCAGCCATGCTGAGCGGCGATCACTGCAACTTAGGGGATAACGCTAAGAGGAAAAAAGAGGTGGGAGGGGTGAGGATAACTCTGCAGTCGCTGCATTCCAGATTCAGATGACAGAACTAATGGAGAAAGTAACACACTTGGACAAGAGAGCAGTTGATACAGAGGGCACCAACTGCCTCAATAATATTAGGGTGACAGGACTACTCAAAAAGGTGGAAGGAAGAGACATTATAACCGATTTGGAACATTGGCTGACATCTGAGGTGGTCTCAAAGGAACTTATGCAATTGCTTTTGCTGGGGAGTGCACATAGGTTGCCGGCACATCGCCTGCTGCTGGATGTACATCCCCAGCCAGTGGTAGTTTTCGTGCTTCATTACAAAGATAGGGACTTGATCATACAAGAGCCATGCAACAAGATGGGTCTGTCACTCAAGATTAACAGAGTGAACATCTTTCCTATCTATACTATGACATTGCAGTGCCAACTGTTCTCAGTTTTGGAGATCAAGAGAAAACTATGAGTGACAGTCATCACCTACATGTTTCTTTTCCAAGCACGGCTAAAGGTCATAGTGGATAAACAAACTTACACCTTTTGAAGCCTGGGACTGGTTGGAACAGTAGAAGGCCGTCACGAATGCAGGACTGTGGAGTCACGCCCCTCTCCCAAAGCAAAAGCAAACAAGAAGGCAAAATAGTTTGACAAAGCAGCAATCATCAGTAGAACAGACAGCACAGTCTCAGACGGACACAGTGGAGATGACATCCGGATCACTGACACAACATCGATGTAAAATATATCGATGTTATAAATATCGACTAAAAAATATAGACAACAAAAATATTGACTCCTATACTAAAACAGGTAAGTACAAAAATATTGACTCAAAAATATCGATGTATAAAATATCGACATTTATATAAATATAAAATAAAATAATATATATAATACATTTAATATTAAATATAATATTACCAAAAATATAATGTAACATACATTTTAATAAAATGTAACAAATAAACATAATACAAAATAAATAAACAATATAAAAAATTACAATATAAAATCTTAAACATAAAAAGAACACATATTACAATATTAATGACATAAAAAACTACAAATATTATATAAAATAAAATAATAAATGCATTAAAAAAAATCTTTAAACCCCTTGCATGCCTATGACGAGCTGAGCTCGTCATAACTGCCGCGGCCGGCCCACGCACGGCTAATTCCCTGCCTGTGCGGGCGTTCTATGGGAGTGGGCGGAGTCAAGAGAAGACCAGCTCCTCAGGAGCACAGCTCCACTGTGCAGCATTCCCCTAGAAACCCATAACCCTCTATGAAACTAAAAATGCAAAATTCAAATTAAAAGAAATTAATAACCACAAAATATTTAACATACATATTAAAAATACAAACAAGTCTTATGAAACAAAACATACATCACATATATATAAAAGATATACTAAAATACATAACCTTAATAAAAAACAATATTTTTGCAAACGATATTAAACACTTAAATATTTTAAAATCGATATTACTCACCTTAAGTCATATTCTTGATCACAATATTCTTGCTGTCAATATTTCTGATCACAAACTTAATGACTAGATATTCGTGCAACTCAATATTTTTTACATGATATTCAGTCTCTGCACCATGGCGTTCACCTTCTGCATACTCAAATCACGCTCTCTAAGTGAAAATCCTAATGATGCTCAACAGGACAACTCTGGCTTGGACTCCTCTAGTGCAGAGGGCTGAATCAGTCTCAGACTGATAACCCCAGCAAGAGATGACCTCTAACACGACCAACCAATGGATGACGGAGTGCACTGGAAATGGCTGCTGTCACTTGGGACCTGACTGAGTACCCACACTGGATGGGTTCCCTTTAAGCGGAGGCCGCTATGGATTGAGATTTGCAGTGGCGTGCTGGACAGAACTGAAAATCGAGAATTAACCACCCCTCGATCTACTCCAATGCACAAGTGCTGGGGAGTTTGAACTTTAGAGCCTTTCCACAGTTGGCTGTTGTTGGCCGGATGGCTGTGAATAACCTGCCCTGGGGAGCGAAAGCTGGGAATTGGTTTTGCTTACTATTGTGGCGTAACTGGCTGGTTCACTACTCTCTCTTAGGAAACCTACTAAAATGACACCCCCCTATCACAACGTACTACATGAATGCCTCTTACAAGGTAAACCATACTAATGTAGAATGTGAGGGGCATGGGGACTATGGGAAAATAGTGTAAAGTAAAAATGGAATATGGACAATATATTGTGTCACAAATATCGGGAAACCAAAATATCAGACATTACATATCATTACAAACAAATATTGTGATGCATTGTTTGCATGAATAATGTTTATTGAGGTAACCAATTTTGTTTTAAATAATAACAATGTTTTTACTATTGTTTTCACTAATATAGGGATTAGAAATATTATTGTTTAATTATTTTAATGTTTTTTAGTTCATATATCAATTGTATGTATTACTATTATTTATATAAATATTAATTGTTTTTAAAATATATATTGTAATTTTAAGTGATTTAGAATTTTTTATTCAATTTTTATTAGTAATTTACAGTAGTGTAGTGGGTTATTGGGTTTGTAGGGGAATAGAGGGAGAAGTTAATTAGGTAATAAATAATTAAGAATTATTATGAAGAATTACTCATTTAGGGGCCGATTCCGATTTGGGAAAATGCCCTCCGAATAGCCGTACGGAGCTTTCTTCCCATACGATTCGTATGGAGAACTGTTCCCGTACGTACGACCTAGTACGATGTGTATCCAAAGCAGTTCTCCGTACGAATCGTACCGAAGACAATACAACTCACTATGTCCGTACGGATCGAAGCTGTAATTTCCGACCCAGCAAGTACGAATCAAAGCGACAACACTCCGTACGACTCTTTTTCTATGGGAGCTTAAAACATCCATAAAAGCAGATTTCACCTCGAAATGCGTATAAAACAGACCCCCTGGTACGGTGCGTACACCCCATGATAGCAGGGGTACGGTGCATCGGGGTAGGGTGCGTACACCCCTGGATTTCAGGGGCACGGTGCATAGGTCCCCGTGCATACACCCCATGAATGTTGGCGTACGGGGCGTAGGTGTACGGTTTGTACCCCCCAAGGCTGTAGGTGTACGGTGTGTACACCCCATGTGTACACCCCTTGCGTTTAGTGGTACGGTGCGTATGTGAATGTGTGTCTCTCCATACGAATTTGCCTATACGCGACGTGTTCCGTACGAATCGCGTATTCGGTACCCGGTCCAGATCATACTTGGCGGGTCGTACGGCATGTTTACAAATCGTACGGTTCACTGTGAGAGTCTAATTCATACAAATTTAGCCTTGTTTTGCGTACGGTTCACACGGATTCGGACGTATTTCTATCCTACGTGATTTGGACAGATTTGTACGATTCGTACGGAAACGGCTTTGAATACAAATCGTCGTACGGATTCGTATTGTGGAAAAGTCAGCCCATAACGCACCTGATGCCCAGGCTGGTGGCGCAGGACGCTTCTTAGTTCCCATCTTGAACAATTACAAAATAAAGAGACGGGCGCTGGAAGCAGGAAAACAAGAACAGAGTTTTATTTCTCATGAGGAGAGCCTGTCATTTCGGACACTCGCATAGTGTCTTCAGGAGGTGCTCTCTCTAGCAGCCTCTCCACCACCCACCCACCCACCTACCTATACACACACACCCTCTGAGGCTTCGTCTTTTATACACATGTTTATGATGCACAAACATTCCTTATTACAATAAAGACGCTTTGAAGTAGGAAAAGGCATGCTTGGAATCCCAGCTTCAGGCCTATTCCCATACCAATCGCTCAGATGTCATCCTCCCCTCCTGAATGTAACAAGAGATTGTGATCTCTCAGCCGGACATTCCTACAGGACATGAGGGCAGGAGGGGATGACCAGATCAAAGGTTGGGCAGGCGATAAGATCGGGCACTTCGGTTGGTGTATCACGGTTTTGTTATGCTGGGCAGAAAAAAAGGGGGGGTGTACATCCACGAGGCTTGGTCTTAGGACTTGGGACCGGGTCGAAAGGCCAAGTGCAGCTGGAGGGGGCTCGTCAGCTGAGGGGAAGGGTGTTCTTGGGAGGAAATGGGGGGGGTGTGGGTCAAGCAGGAGTGTTACTTCTAGAGCAGGGTCACGCAGAGGGAGAGGGTTTATGGCCGATGCATGAGTAATGCGCGCGGGGCGGGGTGCCGGGAACAAACGGGCAGAGAGGCCATGGCGCCTAAAATGGCTGTCGTGTACGTGTGTGCATGGGTCTATGCTGGCGGGATAACACAGTCAGTGTTTAGCGATATCCGTTCTGCTTACAACAAGGGGTACAGTGAACACAAATGAACGCCGCTTATGTGCATATACATTGCCATTTTTAACAGTTTCCCAAATCAGAATCGGCCCCTAAATGTTGTTTAATTATTTAATTGATATTCCGTATGTAAATTATATAGTACAGATTTATTTTCATTACATGTTATTTGTTGGCTGTTAGATTCATAGGGGCATAGGGAATGACGTTAAATAACAATTCATTACCAATATATTGTTATCTAATGATTTAATTGTTTTTTAATTATCTAAAATATGGACTACTGATTTTGTTTCACATATATTTTATTTGCGGTATGGTAGATTTGTAGGGGTAAAGGGTGGTAATTTAATTAAGTAATTATTCATTAACCATTAAGTATTATATTTATATTAATTATTTAATTGAATTTCAAAAATGTAAATTGTTGATTACTTCTTTCTTTTCATCTTATTATAGTTGTGGGGGATGCTAGGTTTGTAGATGTTTAGGGTGGGAAGTTAATTAAGCAATAACTAATTCACAATTGATTATAAATGTGTATTTGATTATTTCATTGATTTAAAATATTTAAGTGATAAAATAGTCCATGGACTCTTTAATTCGACATTTTCAGGAGAGACATTTGCATAGGGGACTACAATTCAACATGGGCCCCTACCGGTCTTGCTGTATGCAAATGACACCATTCTCTATGTTAGAGACTCTCAGAACAACTTGGAACCGCTCAATAGAGAAATACTTAGATTCTGACGCTTCTCGGGGCTGGTCATCAACTGGCATAAATCGGTAATCTTCCCCCTGACCAAAAGCACAGCTCCATGGGATTGTGGATTCCCTCTCGAGAGATGCAGAGATTTTGTTAAATACTTGGGCATACATATACACCTGGACACTGCCCAGATCCTCAGTCTGAAATATGGAAGGGCAATATGTGCATTGGAGGCCCAGGTGGAAAGATGGCTGTGTCTACTGCTTTCTATGGCAGGCAGATTAGTGCTCCTCAAAATGGTGATCTTACCTAAATTTCTGTACCTTTTTAACAATACTCCTATACCCCTTACAAAAGTTTTTTTTTAACACTACGCACACACCTCATCAAACTTGTATGGGGGGAAGCGGGTGCGGGTTCGCTGGCAGTTTTTGACCCTCCCATGTGCTAGAGGGTTGTTTGGCGTCACTGACCTTCACATGTACTACTTGGTAGCACAATGCTGCTACGCATACGCCTGGTTTCATCTGGACACCCAGATTCCTTATCTGCGCCCGGAAGGCGGACTTCATATTACCCGATAAGCTGGCCATGATGCTACCGAAGGCTGTCCCCAGAGACCCTAAGGACATACAGACGGTATCTACTACCAGTTGGGCATGGAGTAAACTGTGGCGGTTCTCTTGAGCATCTGCCCTTTATTCCTCTGCTCTATCCCTCCCTAACTCCCCCTGGTTACAGATTACAGGGGAGAAGTTGGTGCAACGCACCTTAGCCAAGTTCAATATCACTAAGGTGGGAGACCTGTATGCCGATGGCCATGTTTTTTCAGTCACAGACGATACACGCTTCCAGAATGTCCCTTTCATGGACAGGTTTATACTGGGGCGCGTATGCTCGGCCCGGTGTGCTGCACTTCCCACCTACCCAATAGAGCCCGACTCATTTGCGCCACTAACACTGATCATGGAGGGTGAGACTAGTGCACATCTCATTGCGAAACTATACAAAGTATGTGCAGGCTTTCGGCCGGGAAGCGATGATAAGGTATGCAAAGAATGGGAAGAGGACTTAGGTAGAGATATTACCAATGAACAATGGGCTAAATGTTGCGCGGTAACACAGGAAGTCTCCCTCAACAGCAGACATAAGTTACTTCATTTCAAGTTTTTACGCTGCATTTACTGTACCGCCACCAAGACACACAGGTTAAACCCCTCCACACTACAGAACTGCCAGAAATGCAATGCCCCACATGCCAACTTGGCTCCCCTAACATGGACCAGTCCTAGATTGCAGACCTATTGGGAACAAACACACTTCGTAATGGGTGCCATGATCAATCTTACACTCACCTCTACACCGGAAGTGGCGCTACTGGGCTACACAGTGAATTTCCCAAAGAATGTCAGACGGTTTGCACCACTTGGGCTGTTATTGGCCAAGAGAGAAATAGCCTTGGTGTGGGGAATTAGGAAGGCTCCAACCTTAAAGGGCTGGCTACATAGCTTGGCCTACTGTAATGTACACAGCGAGGTTTATGCCAGCGTATGTAGAATCACTAAGACAAGATACAAACTCACAATTGGCAAGTGGCTTGGTCCCAGAGGGTGTGGGGTGAGGAAACCTGTTAATAGACTGGAGTCTGCAGGACTAGGTCTGGTCACTGTGTACCATGCACCATAGACCGCAGGGAGTATATCAAAGATATCAATGGGCATCCTCAAAAAGAGGGAATGTATAGCTCCAGATAGGTAACCGAGCCATGGATGGGTTGTTGGAATTATGAATCGAACTGTCACCGACTCAAAAACTTCAATATCAAAGATACGGCAATGACAAATGTGATATTTTGTGACCATGTCATTTGAGGAAATGTAACTTTGTATGACAGTGAACCATCGTTTCTGTAATGCGTAATTATGGGAACATATGAAAATAAAGATTTTAAAAAAAAAGAAGTTATAAAATAGTTATTTTTTTACTTATATTTTTAATGCAGGCTGCTAGGGTTAGAGGCACACAGGGTGACAAATTAATTAAATTAATCCATTATTTTATTGACTAGTAATTATGTAATTATTTTTAGTATACATACATATATATATATATATTCACTGAAAAAACCATAGGTTATAGACCATATATAGTTAGGAATTAGCATTTAAAAAACCTTATTTTACTCACACAAAACCATTGAAATTCCATATATAGTTAGTTGCACTAACTATATATCGCGCACCCGCAATCCACTGCTGATCATGTCACATATTACATCATTCATGACATGGTCAGTGACATCACTGATGACATCTCAAATGACATCACTGATGACATCACTGATGACATCTCAAATGACATCACTGATGACATCTCAAATGACATCACTGATGACATCACTGATGACATCTCAAATGACATCACTGATGACATCTCATTTGACATTACTGATCACATCACTGATGACATCATTCATGTGATAATACGATGAACCTCTTCAGACTCTAATATAACCTTAGATACACTCAGTGTAAACAGACACTCACAGACTGTCACTCATCCATGGAGTTTCTTACACACCTAGTCAGTCATGCAAAGAATCAATCACACCTCAATTTCCTCAACTATACAGTTATACACACCTTACTTATTCAAACATATACTAACACATATTTACTCTCTTATACAATCCCTGATACAAGTTCACAATGATCGATACAACTACTCACTCATTCAGTGGCTCTCATGCACAGTTATTTATATATGCCAACTCTCACATGTACTGTGTTTTACATATGTACTTACTATGACATGTAGCATTGAGATATCCATTCACTCATCAATACACTCATGCACACAGTCAACTGCCCATGTAGCTGTTTCCACATGCACTCTTGAACTCATACACCTAGTGAATAAACTGCTCACACATCTATGCATAGAGTCACACACCTTCCAGCCACCCCTACACAAACTCAATCTCCCATAGAAATACTTGGGCAACCAATTAATAACACATATAGCCTCTCGTATAGCTAATGATCAACACATGCAGCAGTTTACAGAACAACAGACATAATGATGCACAAATTAAGACAGTTTAGTCACTAACCCATGCATTCAGTGAGACACATTTAATCACTCACTCATACAGTCAGTCACGCACCTACTAAATCCTTCATCCAGACACTTATACATCCACTCATTCTTCAATATGTAAAACATATTTAAACTTTACAAAAACACACAGACACTAGATGATGTCATCAGTGATGTCATGTGAGATGTCATCAGTGATGTCATTTGAGATGTCATCAGTGATGTCATCAGTGATGTCACTGACCATGTCATGAATGATGTAATATGTGACATGATCAGCAGTGGATTGCGGGTGCGCGATATATAGTTAGTGCAACTAACTATATATGGAATTTCAATGGTTTTGTGTGAGTAAAATAAGGTTTTTTAAATGCTAATTCCTAACTATATATGGTCTATAACCTATGGTTTTTTCAGTGAATTTTCAAGGTTTTGTAAATGCTAATTCCTAACTATATATGGTCTATAACCTATGGTTTTTTCAGTGAATTTCAATGGTTTTTTAATAGCAAATATCATAAGCTGTCGAATGTCAAGTACGTGGTAAGTGAAAACATTTTCGTGTTTATGCACACTGATCTGCTTTGAATGGTGCCCCCCCCCCCCTCATTTCTATTAGGAGTACTCTCTCTTTGCAGATAGTGAAAGGTAGTTAACGCAGGTCTTTGCCCCCATTGTAATCCGTCGTGCCTGCTTCTCTCTCCATTTGATTGATTGTTATCCAAGTATTTACTGTTTTAGAATTAGTTCTCTTTGGTTCATTCTCTATTTACAAACAAACACAGAGTCGCAATACTCTGTTTAGTCTTTGCAGATAACGAAAAATCGTGTAAAAAAAAAAGAAAAGGAATCGAGCAAAATCAGTAGGCCACTAATGGGATCTCTTTTTGACCTCGCTAAAATAGAAACATTAGGAACAACCCCTCATGACAAATACAAAACTAGTGAGATGAACTGAACTCCACACAATGATGGCTGCAAAACAGCTCGGCTCCGCCACCCACCCCGCCCAAAATAACGATAAAGAACGGCTGCCATGATTGGTTGCGGAATGACCACGACGGAGCTACGAAATGGTGCTGCTCTCATGCTAACCCCAGCTTCAGTCTGAAACATCCAGAAACACTGTAGACTACCAATTCGATCAGTTCCGGTAGCGCCCCAATGTAACCCGGTAGAGAAGAACTAGCTCTCCCCTCTTTGACTGATGGTTCTTGTTGCCTGTCCCTTCTGTTGTCATTTAACAGAACTATTTAGCCTGCTGAAAGGGGTTGTGTTCCGACCGCTGGTTGGTGGAGACATTTTGACTATATTCTGTACCTGCGTTGTCGCGTAATGCGTCATATGACGCGCCGCGTTAGCGCATCCGGAAGTCATCCGGGGCGCGCAGCGCGTAACGTAAGCATAACAAGTCATGTGACTTGTTAATAAAACTTTTCATTGGTTCATTTTACTTTTCTTATTGTAATGATGAAAGGCTTGGTCATATGACCTAAAAATTACGCTTTTCATTACTTCCGAACATTATTTTTTCTTAAATATATGTTATAATGTTCCAGGCTAATGTACTTTCCCGGAAATTTTACAACTGTCCTGCAAGTAAAATATATTCTTTTTTCGAGAAAAAGAGCGTTTCTTCGTCCCATGACGGAGCCGTTGAGCAAAAGAGGGTCGACCTGCTGTCTTAGTCGCCGATACGCCTGAATATGAGATTCTTATCGATCACTTTATGTTGCAGGAATAGAAAACACAACAGCCCTTGACCATTTATCTTTACTGCGTTCCTTCGTATTATACCTTTTACCCTTCATGTAATTGGTCTGCTTTATTTCACTTGCCTTTTAATGATTCTAAAACAGTCACTATTATTAAAAACTTTACCAATGTATATACTACTACCATGTTTTCTTTTAAAAACCTTTATTGTGAAAATTTCATTATACAAATACGAGCCTATAACCACGTGGGCCTGCCACAGAGCAAACTGTAATCGTATATGATGAATAGACATTTACACTGTAGAGGAACGTAACGGGCGGGCCATTAGGTTGCAAGAACTAAGGTGTCTAACAGTTACGGAATCGGTGGACGTACATTTTATAATTAAAATACGACAGGGCCAGTTACAATAAAATTATCTAGATATACATTTGCGGGCAAGTACCATGGGTGACGTTAATTCGAACTTTCAACAGTACAGTAATCAATAACACATCAGAACTTAATATCAATAGGGATGTCGAAATATTCAATCAATTCTCGTCCCCGCCCGCCATGTGCTTCAAAACTGCATACGTATCTCGTGATTTCAAGGTTCTGCAACCAGTACACAACAAGGAGTTACGAGTCCCATTTATTCCGGCGCCATTTTGGGCGAGGACGGGCAGGTCCAGGATATAGTCAAAATGTCTCTACCAACCATCGACTATGATGATGTTCATATGCTGTATTTATTAGAGTAACACTCATCTGTCCACATGAAATTAATTTGCCACAATCTAAACATGTCATTTTAATCTTTCCAAAGTTCTTCTAAATATTTGGGACCGTTTCCCTTGCCTCTGAAGCTCTCAGTGCCACTTCTTTGATGAATGTACTAGCAGGTCAGGGGTTCTCCTCCAAATCTCTCTTTTATGCAGCACTATAATTAATTGGTGCCACCTCTCCATATGACGATGCATGGTATAGTTACCACAACTATATTTTTTTTCGGTTCCTCTGGAGAGTTCATCGTGGCAGATGAAGCGTGTAACGTACCGGGCATTTACCTTTTTTTGCATGTACAGGAAAGGAAAAGAAAATCGAGCGTCCGAGTTCTAAGGTGTCCCAGGGCCATTTTAGTGGACCAGGCCCAAATCCAAAGAACAGGCCGCCATTTTGAGAGTCCTCTTGCAGCCGCCTGTCGCTGTAGCATCAAGAGCAGCCGAAACTCAGCTGAATGGCAACTGAAACGGTAAAGGGGCGCCCCACTACAGCAGACGAGCCTCCACCTAGGAAGGCCCATTCACGCCGGCTCCCCCCCCCTTCGGGCACCCCACGCCGTTATTCGGAGCAGTATTGTAGGATGGCCACACCAGTGCGGCAACTTGCTAGACATCACCTCGGTGGTAACCGAATCTCAACGCCTTGTGGTGTCTCCTATTCAGAAAACATTGTTATGCTGCCTTCGACCTATTCGCCGCAAGTGCGCACACAACTCAACTGCATAGCTTGCTAGACACCACCTCGGTGCCATCCGGATCTTGGAATGTCAGCACCTTTTGGTGTCTTCTCTTCAGAAAATATTGTTGCGCTGCCTTTGGCCCCATTCGCACATCGGTCCGCTACTGACGCCATCTCACAGGCTAATGGGGCGCCCCACGCCGAGTTTCAGCATTGTAGAATAACCACACCAGTACAGCAACTTGCTAGACATCACCTCGGTGCCATCCGGATCTCGGCGCCCCACTGCAGATGAAGTGCCTCTCAACTATGAAACCACCACGGTGACATCCGGATCTTGGCGCGTTGTGCTGCCTTCGGCCTATTCGCACATCGGTCCGCTACTGACGCCATCTCACAGGCTAATGGGGCGACCCACGCCGAGTTTCAGCATTGTAGGATGACCACACCAGTACAGCAACTTGCTAGACATCACCTCGGTGCCATCCGGATCTCGGCGCCCCACTGCAGATGAAGTGCCTCTCAACTATGAAACCACCACGGTGACATCCGGATCTTGGCGCGTTGTGCTGCCTTCGGCCTATTCGCACATCGGTCCGCTACTGACGCCATCTCACAGGCTAATGGGGCGACCCACGCCGAGTTTCAGCATTGTAGGATGACCACACCAACTTGCTAGACATCACCTCAGTGCCATCCGAATCTTGGCATCTCAACGCCTAGTGGTATCTTCCATACAAAAAATATTGTTACGCTGCCTTTGGCCCCATTCGCACATCAGTCCGCAACTTAGACATCACCTCGGTGCCATCCGGATCTTGGCATCTCAGCGCCTTGTGGTGTCAGTCAGAAAATATTGTTGCGCTGCCTTTGGCCCCATTCGCACATCGGTCCGCTACTGACGCCATCTCACAGGCCAACGGGGCGCCCCACGCCGACTTTCAACATTGTAGGATGGCCACAGAAGTGCGACAACTTACTAGACACCACCTCGGTGCCATCCGGATCTTGGCGCGTTGTGCTGCCTTCGGCCTATTCGCACATCGGTCCGCTACTGACGCAAACTCACAGGCCAACGGGGCGCCCCACGCCGACTTTCAGCATTGTAGGATGGCCACACCAGTGCTGCAACTTGCTGGACACCACCTCGGTGCCATCCGGATCTTGGCGCGTTGTATTGCCTTCGGCCTATTCGCACATCGGTCCGCTACTGACGCCGCCTCACGTGCCAACGTATTTTCTCCGCATTTTATACCCTATGCCGCATAACAGGTCATGTGACTTGTTTATAAAACTTTTCATTGGTTCATTTTACTTTTGGTTTCCGAATGATGGAAGGCTTGATCATATGACCTAAAAACAACACTTTTCATTGGATGAAAACTTTTTTTTTCCCCCAAACGATGAAAGCCCCACCTTGTTTCTGGATGTTTCAGACTAAACTGGCGTCAGCATGAGAGCACCACCATCTCGTAGCTCCGTCGTGGTCATTCCGCGAGCAATCATGGCAGCCGCTCCCCACCAGAAGCCTGCAGGAGTCGGGGCCCCCAAAACTTTTGATGAATTCTCAAGGCGGAGGGGACGCTTTCGAGAATGGGGTCCAAGACCTAGCAGACAAGCGTCCGATTTCCAAGGTGTCCCAGGGCCATTTCAGTGGACCACGCCCAAAAAGGAAAGAGCCTGCCGCCATTTTGAGAGTCCTGTGGCAGCCGCCTATCGCTGCACCGCAAGAGTGGGCGCAACTCAGCTGAATGGCGGATTTTGACACAGTGGACCAAAAGCGGACGGAATGGCAACTGAAACGGTAAAGGGGCGCCCCACTAAAACAGATGAGACTCCACCTGGAGAGGCCCGTTCACGCCGCCTCCCCCGGGGCGCCCCACGCCGTTATTCGGAGCAGCATTGTAGGATACCAAAACCAGTGCGGCAACTTACTGGACATCACCTTGGTGCCATCGTTCTGCTGCCTTGGAACTATTCGCACAACAGTTTGCTACTGATGACCCACCCCCCGCGACGCCCCACGCCGTTATTTGCTGGGTGGCAACTTACTAGACATCACTTTCGTGTCATCTAGATTTCGGCGCGTTCTGCTGCCTTGGAACTATTCGCACAACAGTTTGCTACTGATGACCCACCCCCCGCGACGCCCCACGCCGGAAATCTGGACGTTGTGCTGCGTTGGGACTATTCGCACAGCCGACCGCTACTTCGTTGTTTTTCCCTAAAAATGTTTATATGTTATTACTATTTTTGTTTTCTTGTATATATTTATAAATTATTAAAGTTTTATAATCTTACTACTTTGTCGGAGTGCTATATATTTTTAATGTGACACATAATTGTAAAAACTTTGATGTACAAAGAGTCATCCCTGGAATCTTCCGCTTCACGCTCGGTCCCCTCCCCAATCACAATACAGGATGGTTTTCAGATAATAGCAACGCTTCTGCTGTGACGGATCTCATCGAGTGTGGGCCTTGATCTACTATAACTCCTTTGAAGAGGGGTGATTCTTTACAGCTGTGGCCATAAACTACATCTGCAGGGCTAGCTGATAGCCTAGGACCGGCCTGGACAATCGGACACAGAGGAAAAGGAGTGTCAGAGGGTGCGGTAGTGAATAGGGCGAAAGGGAGGTGTCGGGCGGGCACAGGGTGTGATTCTCAGGGAAGAGCAGCGCAGATGGGGGGAGGTTTATTACCCATGCATAAGACAGAGAGCGGGGGTGACCACTGCCTGGGTGAGATGCTTGCGAGGGTGGGGAGCCATGCTAAGGATCGACAGCGTGCACAGAGTGGGTCTGGTCAAGGCATCTAAAATGGCTGCCGTGCACGACAAAAGTGTGGCATTTGAAAAAAGACAAGATGGCGCACACAATGTTTTTCAACAATTCCTGATTTCCTTCGAATCGAACGTTAACAGACGTTGGGGCATATTACCAAAGTTAAGCGATATTTATCCCTAACGATGCATTGCAAAGATTTTTTTACCGTCAGAAATTATCGCAGATAAACCTTGCTATTATCAAGGTTTATCGCAAATACGATAAAAAACGAGCGCAATGCATTAATATCGCTGAAAACTCCGTGATATTCATGCATTACCGAGCTAATGCTCTTAGCCATGTTATCCACCTCCCATTGGATAACATGGCTAAGAACTGCTCAGGGCAGCTGTTACTTTTTGGAGATATTCGCGCTTATCTCGAATATTTCCAAAAGTTGATAATAGGAGATAGCGATGTTAGCGACTGTTTCCAGTCGCTAACATCTTGGCATGCCCACTTTGCATGTCATTAGTGATAAATATCACTCACATGCAAAGTGGGACCCAAGATGGTCGCTATCTCCTACTAGCCGTCGCTAACTGGTGTTAGCAACAGCTAGGTAATACAGATATAATTTTATCTCCGCGAAGCGGAGCGCTGTTACAGATATATATCTTGTTTTTGAAAGTTAATTTCTCAAAATGCACTGAAGCACATATATTGAGACATAGCAAAGGCACATCGGGCTACCAGTCCCTAGGAGATAGCGATGTTAGCGACTGTTTCCAGTCGCTAACATCTTGGCATGCCCACTTTGCATGTCATTAGTGATAAATATCACTCACATGCAAAGTGGGACCCAAGATGGTCGCTATCTCCTACTAGCCGTCGCTAACTGGTGTTAGCAACAGCTAGGTAATACAGATATAATTTTATCTCCGCGAAGCGGAGCGCTGTTACAGATATATATCTTGTTTTTGAACGTTAATTTCTCAAAATGCACTGAAGCACATATATTGAGACATAGCAAAGGCACATCGGGCTACCAGTCCCTAATATTTTACCAAGTTTCGTGCAAATCCATTCAGCCGTTCGATTATTATTATTATTTTATTTTTTTGCCCCGCGGGGCCCTTTTAAAACCTCCACATCAAACCTAGGGGGTCAGCGAGGATCTACTATGCCCCCTTATGGTCATTTGCCCCTTCGCTTTGGCCTCCTCTTGTCTCTCGATCCTACCGAGAGACAAGATGGCGGCCGCTACGTACTGTTTGGAATGTTTACAGACACCGGAGAGCCAATCAGCTTCGCTTCGCAAAGCTCCGTAACGCGAAAAGTACGCGAAGCGGTGCGCTGTTACAGATATATATCTTTTTTTGAACGTTAATTTCTCAAAATCCACTGAAGCACATATATTGAGACCTAGCAAAGGCACATCGGGCTACCAGTCCCTACAATTTTGCCAAGTTTCGTGCAAATCCATTCAGCCGTTCGATTATTATTATTATTTATTTTTTTTGCCCCGCGGGGCCCTTTTAAAACCTCCACATCAAACCTAGGGGGTCAGCGAGGATCTACTATTCCCCCTTATGGTCATTTGCCCCTTCGCTTTGGCCTCCTCTTGTCTCTCGATCCTACCGAGAGACAAGATGGCGGCCGCTACGGACTGTTTGGAATGTTGACAGACGCCAGAGAACCAATCAGCTTCGCTTCACAAAGCTCCGTTGCGCGAAAAGTACGCGTCCTGGGCCGCTGCCCGGTCCGCTGTTACAGATATATATCTTTTTTTAAACGTTAATTTCTCAAAATCCACTGGAGCACATATATTGAGACCTACAAAAGGCACATCGGGCTACCAGTCCCTACAATTTTGCCAAGTTTCGTGCAAATCCATTCAGCCGTTCGGGCTAAAAGTGAGGCCAACCGCCCTATGGAAAACTCAATGTTAAAAACACGTTTTGGGACCCCCCTTTTTTCTCGGCCCCCACTGGACGAACCCCCCCCAAATTTTCAAGGGCTGCTCAGAAACAAAATGTGCCATTATCCTGAAAATTTCAGCCAATTCCGTCCACAAACGCCAAAGTTATTAGACATAGAATTTTCAAAAAACCCATAGAGAAAAAATCCTAACTATATATACCTACTGGCGACCGCCAGTAGGTAATATATATATATATATATATATATATGTATATATATATATATATATATATATATATATATATAATGCTAAATATATTCAAGATTAATTTTGATATTGAGTATGATATTCTTTCTACATTAATGGAGTTGCTTATGTAATGTGTTCGAAGTGAAGTAATTTCCCTACTCTTGCTTAGACTGCAGTGGAAAAGTAAAATTAACTTCTTGACAGCTAACACTTTCCCTACTGTTGCACAGACTGGAGTGGGAATAATATATTTCACCCTTCCAAAATTTAGCACTTAACTCTCTGTTGCACAGACTGGAGTGGAAATAGTATATTTTACCCCTCCAAATTCTAACACTTTCCCTACTGTTGTGCTGTGTGGAATGGGAACAGTAATTGCTACCTCTCTGAAATCCAATGCTTTCCCTACTGTTGCCCTTTTTGGGGTGAGAATAGTAAATTTCACCCCCTCCCTAATTCTAATGCTTTCCCTTCTGTTGAAAAGAATGGAGGGGGAATAGTAAATCTTACTGCTCCAAAATCCAAAATTCTCCCAACTGTTGTGCTGACTGGAGTGGGAATAGTAAATTTATCCCCTTTGAAATCCAACGTTTTCGCTAATGTTGCTCTGACTGGAGTAGAAATAGGACATCTAACTCTTCCGAAGTCCAACACTTTCACTTTTATTGCCAACACTTGAGTAGGAATAGTAAAACTAACCCCTCTTAAGTCCAACATGTTCCCTACTGTGGCATAAACTAGAGTGGGAATAGTATATATATTTTTTTTTTTGTTTGTTTCTCCAAAAACCTTTATTGCACCTTACAGATTACACAGCATTTGGCCTACAACCCAATCGGGCTGGCCGCCATTATCACAACATCTTACGAATGCAGTAAAGCCCAACGTATCACATGTTGACATAGTCTTGAACATTAGTCGGCTATCGCCACATAGAAAGGTGCATTTATTGGGATGCACATAAAATCAGTGAGGTTTTTGCGTTTTTTTCATTTTTTAACAAAACAAAAGCCTAACAATCAACCAAAAGAAACACATACTTATCATGCAGTATGGGTGAATAGGTCTATTCGCTATTGAGTGGTAGAACCACCGTTCAGTCAGTCCCATTCACCAGTGTCCAAGCGCCCCCCACCCAAGCACCAGATGAGCGTACGCTCCTTCGAATTACAGTTCTACGTTCGCTCTCTTCTAACTCCGGGGCAAGGCCCAAGTGTGTTAATGCGACCTATACTCCGTGTACCACTTCCCGTCCCTCAATTCTAAAGTGTCCCCGTGTCCCTCTAATCCAACTCCTCCCCGCCATCAGACTCATCCAACTCATCCTCCTCTAAGGGTTCGCAAATGCCTCCCCTGTAAACATTCCACTTGGACCAAACCCTGTTCCACTTCCCCGGGCAGGCCCTGTTAGAGTATACCGCACGCTCCGTCACCATGACCCTGTCCATGTTAATACCCCATTGTGTCGTCGTAGGTGTATCAGCCGCGCCCCACTTCTGCGCTATGTCCCGCTTGGCTACTGTGAACCCCACTGTTACCCATGTTTGGTCCTGCCTGGAGACATCTGTCTGTTCCCATATGTTCAGGAGGCACCGCCTCGGATCAGGCAGCAGTGAAATCTCTAATGCCTGTGAGATCGTCCGCAGTACCTGTCTCCAGAATTCCTGGACACGCGGGCAATCCCACACAGTATGGAAAAAGGTTCCCTCCTCCCCGCATCCACGAAGGCAGAAAGGGTGTTGCGTTCTGCCAATGCGATGGAGCATGGTTCGAGTGTAGTAGACCCTGTGTAGGACATTTAATTGCACAAGTCTCAGTCGAGCAGAGATACCCACTTCCTTAGGCGATGCAATCGCCGAGTTCCATTCATGTTCGTCCATCTCCCCTATTTCGTCCTCCCAATGGTCCTTGAGTTTAATCAGTGGGTCTGTGTAGTATGTAAACATAGTTGGTCTTGCTGCTCAGCCAGAGTAGAATGAGTGGAATGTTGGTGAGTGGTTAGAATGCTGTGTTTGAGTGTGTGAGCGTGAGCTTCAGTTGTGAGCAGGTGCTGTGTTTGAGTGTGTGAGCGTGAGCTTCAGTTGTGAGCGGGCTGAGCAGCAAGTGGGCTGCTCCTGGTGGGGTTCTCATCTATATACTTACCATCTACTCAATAAAGAGACTTACAACCTCTATACCTCGTCTACTTCCAATTCATCATTAATCCTAACATAACAGTCTGGTAGGTTATTAAGCAGTTTACGGTATATTATGGAGGTTGCCTTCTCAACCATGCATTCAGTGAGGAGCCGGTCTTCAAGTGGGGATGCCTCCGGCAATGCACTGTCGGGGGGAATGACCGCCAGCAGTGCATGTCTGATCTGGATATATCTGTACAACTCCCTCTCCCCAAGATCAAACAACTCCCGCAACCTGTCAAAGGTGAGCACCGCCCCTCCCTCCCAAAGGTCCCCAACTGTAGATATGCCTATTGTGTCCCACTGGGAGAAGCCCCTGCTGGTTCGCAGAGTGCCAAAGACCTTGGAGTCCCAAAGCGGTGTGAGTTTCGTAATTCGCCCCTTCCAGCCCAATGCTGCGGTTGCCTTATGCCACAGTGCCGTGGTCAGCCTGGTAGGTCCCTCCAATTTATGTGCCTTAGTGCGGTCATATAGTGGGGCCAGCAGGCTGGTCAAACCCAGTTGCGCCCTGTCTGCCTGGAATTCAGGCTCGGACTGTGGGGTGTGCAACCAGCAGTTGATGGGTTTGAGCTGCGCCGCCCAGTAGTACATCGTTAAGTTGGGGAGTGCTATCCCGCCGTCATACCACCCTCTGTGCAGTTTAGCTTGCGCGATACGCGGCGGGAGGTTGCCCCACAGCAAGGTGGACACCTGTGCCGCCACCCGTTGAAAGAACTTAGGGGGCACGGGGTATGGAGTGTTTTCGAGTGTATACAGGAAGCGGGGTAAAGACTTCATTTTATATAGGGCCGCTCTCCCCAGCAGCGTGAGGGGTAGCCCCGCCCAGAATTTTACATCCTGTTTCAGTCGCTCAACTTGGGGTGTCAAGTTTTTGGCCATGAATTCCGCCGGGTCCCCAGTGACATGGATGCCCAAGTACTTGAAGGAGGAACCCGCAATCCTCAAAGGGCAGTCCGCGATCAGCGCCGGAGCCGGTCCCCTCAGGACAAACAGCTCCGATTTGGCCCAGTTGATTGTGCAGCCTGAGATTTTCCCATGGTCGTCACATAGCCGAAGAAGGGCCGGTACTCCCTGTTCCGGGTCAGTGAGATAGACCAGCATGTCGTCCGCGTAGAGGGATATTCGGTCCTCCCAGCCCCCCGCCCAGCTAATCCCCCTCAACAGTGGTGAGGTCCGTATCATGTTGGCCAAGGGCTCCAGCGAAATTGCGAACAGCAGCGGAGAGAGTGGGCATCCCTGACGAGTGCCCCTCCCCAAAGGGAACGTGCGGGAGATATGACCGTTGGCCACCACTTGTGCGGTTGGGACGGCGTATAACAGTTTCACCCAGGCTATAATCTTGGGGCCGAACCCCATACGGGACAGGACCTCGAACAGGTAGCTCCACTCCACCAGGTCAAAGGCCATCCTGGCATCAAGGGCCAGTACAACCGCCGGCGACATGAGTGCCCCCGCCCCTGCCAATGCCCCATGTAGTCGGCGCAAATTCAGGGCCGTGTTCCTGTGTGGCATGAATCCGGACTGATCCGGGTGTATAAGATCGGCCAGATGTGGCATAATCCTAGACGCTATGAGTTTGGCAAGGATTTTAACTTCTGCATTAAGCAGAGAAATGGGGCGATAGGAGGCGCAATCCTCCGGCGGTTTCCCGGGTTTGGGGATAGCTACAATAGTGGCCAGTCTTTGGTCAGACGGGAGCCTCCCCTTTTCCAGACATTCCGAGTACATTGTTAAGAGATGGGTACTTAGTAATTCGGGTGTCGCTTGGTACCATTCAATAGGGATGCCATTGGGGCCAAGTGCTTTCCCGGGGTTCAAAGCGTTAATCGCCAGCTGTATCTCCTCCGCCGTAACCTCTGCCTCCAGGTCCACTGAGGCCTCTGCCGACAGCATCCTGATCTCTATCCCCTCCAGTGCTTCTGCGGCCATGGCGGAGGTCACCACCCGCTCAGGGGTGTACACCCCCTCGAAGTGGGACGCCAGCGCCTCCACTATGAGTTCGGGGCTAGTGTGCACCACTCCCCGACCATCCCTCACTTGCTGGATGCCCCTAGAGCCGCCGTCACGTGTGTCGAGCCAGGCCAGCAGCCTGCCCGCCTTATCACCTACCTCATAAACCCTATTCTGGGTGTCAGCAATGTGGCCCTTCACCTGAGTCCTCAGATGATCAGTGTAGAGTTGTTGCTGGATGTCGAGTGCGTGTGTCGTGCTCGGTGTGGGCTGCCGTTCGTGTGCCAATGTGAGTGCTCGTAGGCCTAATTCTAAGTCAGCGAGCTCCAGGGCTTTATCTTTCCTGTGACCCGCAATTGAGGCTACCGCTTGTCCCCTAAATACCGTCTTGTACGCCTCCCACAGTACCTCCGACGAACTCACGGAGTTGACATTCTCGGTGAAATATTGTGTTGTCGCTGTCTTAAGGGCCTTACGGACCCTGGGGATCTTTAAGTACGCAGCGTGTATTGGGAATATCCGCCTGCGCACCTTCTCGTGAGTGGACATCTCCAGGGTGATCGGGGAGTGGTCAGAGACACCCCTAGGGTGTACGTCTATGGTGTCAATGTGATGGGAGCTGGTGCCCAGGGCAAGGAAATGGTCTATTCTTGAAAGGCTGCCATGAACAGCGGAGTGAAAAGAGAACTGCCGGGACTGGGGGTGGGAGCTTCTCCACATGTCAAGGAGACCCATTGCAGACATGAAGCGCTGGAAGTGTGAGGAATTGCCAGCGGGGCCGCCCGCCGGGAACCGGTCTAGCCGTGCGTCTAGGATGGCGTTGAAGTCTCCCCCTAGAATTACCTCCCCCTCGGGAAGGGCCAATAAGAATTCAGCTAATTTCGGGAGTTGTACCGAGTGGAGTGCAGGGGGAACGTATACCGACACTAGATTAATGAGTCTACCTTCCCATTGTCCCTGTATGGTTGCGAAGCAACCCTGATCATCAGTCTTAGTCTGTAGTGGAATAAACTGTGAGGATTTCAGTAGTAAGATACCGGTGCCCCTGGACCCGGACGAGAATTCCGAGTGTACCAGCATTTTGTACCCTTTCCGATCCATGGCCCTGGTTGCCCCACCCATTAAATGCGTCTCCTGCAACATCGCTAAAGCGGGCTTCAGCCGTTTAAGTGTGAGCAACACCAGTCCCCGCTTGATCTTATCCCCCAGCCCCCGTACATTCCAAGTCATTAATTTTAACGGGGATCCCCGGGAATCCGGGTCTACGTCCCCCCGCCTAAAAGAAGGGTCATTCGCCATATACGTGCAGTAATGTCATTAAGTTGTGCAATGCGCATTCGTACATCGCAGCCCCCACCTCCCCGCTTCAACCAACGTTCCAAAATGTCACATGAGTGGTGTGTCACAGTACTCGAACATAGATATGTGTTCCAAACAACTACAAAACATTCCCCCCTCCCTGCCCCCCTGCCTAACGGACTTCCAACTGCCCGCCCCCCCAACTTAGCAGAGTGCTTATTCCCTCCCAAAACCAGTGTACTTGCGTGTAAGGGGGAGAGTGTCTCCCCCGGCAGGCGGCATCCCTGCGTACTCTCAGGACAAAGCAGGCCAGCGTCCAGTTGCAGCTATAAAGCAATAGTTCCTAGGCGAAGAGCCAGATAGCCCCATTGGCTCATTCCAAGCGATCGTTCCCTTCGTTCGCCACGAGGTCTCGGGTCGGGGACCTCTCCGTACCCCCTCTTCCCGAAGTTTGTGATCCTGTCCGGCTGTCTGCTCGGTGGGTCGTATTGTGCCTGTTGGACTTCCGGTTATTGCTCACAGTGTGCCAGCCCTCCAGCCAGTCCCTGGCCACGTCAGGGGAGTCGAAAAACCAAACCTTTTTGTCAGCTACCACACGGAGCCTGGCCGGGAAGAGCATAGAGTAGGGCAGTTCTTTCTCGCGGAGCGTTCTCTTCACTTCGTGGAAAGTCCTCCGTCTCCGGGACACCTCAGCAGTGTAATCTGGGAAGAATGACACTTTAGAGTTTTGGATCTGAATCGCCGGTGCCACCCTAGCCGCTTGCAGAATGGCGTCACGGTCTCTAAAATTGAAGAGTCTCGCCAGGATCGGTCTCGGGGGACCCCCCGTTTTCGGTTTTCCCCCCGGTACTCTGTGCGTCCTTTCCACAGAAAAGAAATGCGAAAGGCCCTTAGGTTGCAGTTTGTTCTTGATCATGTCCTCCACGTATAGGTCCATTGCTCCAGTTGTTTCCGATTCCGGCACTCCCAAAATGCGTACGTTGTTGCGTCGTGAGCGGCCTTCCTGGTCATCCAGCTTCTCTTTGAGCAGTTTGTTGTCCGCCCGTAGCTGTCCCATCTCAATCTGGAGGTCCGAGACATCCTGAACCAGTGATTTGGTAACAACCTCGACCTGCTTCACTCGCTCATTGATTTTCTGGAGGTCCGCTCGGATCAGGGTGACCTCCGTCGCCGTCGCCCCCACCGTCGCCTGCCCCTGAGCCAGCGCCGTCAGGACGTCTTCTAGCGTGGCTTTCTTCGCCCCCTCCGAGTCCGTCCCCTTCCCGGGCTGCCTGCGTTGTTCCTGCGGGGGAGTGTGTTTGTCGTAGGCAAATTTGTCCAACTTCGCCTGCGTGGAGCTGGTTCTGGGGCCTCTTTGCGCCTTCTTGCGCTACCAGTAATTAGAGCGTGTGCAGGCCGGGGTCTTCGCCGGATTCGGGGCAGGAGGAGGATGCACGCCCCCTATATGGTTGCTTCGCACGTGGCACTGGTCGCGTAGGGCCCAAAATCAGTAGCTGCTAAGATTTAGTTCGGTGAAATGAATCCCACACTCAGCGACCATCCAGTCATATATAATCTCAGTCCGGGACGAGTAGTGCTGGGCCCCCGCCCTGTTCGCCCAGGCTCCGACGTTAGGGGATATCTTCTACAGGGCCCCCGGAGTAATGAGGGCGACGCACGGCCTCCACCAGCGCCGCCCGGTGCTTCAGAATGCAGGGGGGGGGGAAGATCCCGGCGTCACTCAGGAGTCGCGGCCCCCAGCAGATCCCCGCCCCGCTCACCTCTGGGGCCTCTTCGGACGGCGGGCTCGCCCTTCAATGGACCGCCGGTTCGGGTCCCAGATGGGTCAATGCACAGGCTGCTGCGCCGTCCCCGGCCACCTCCCCGTCTCCGGCGCCGCTTTCAGTTACCGGTGTCAGCAGGGCGTCCTCAGTCAGTCCGCATGCTCACCAGGGATCGTTGCCGCTCTCTGTGTCCACGAAGCGCCGAGGGGGGGGGCCACCACTTCCGGCATCTGCACCCGGCCTCGCCACACTTCCGCCCGGCCACCGTCCCCAGGGCACAGCGCTGCTTGTCCGGATGATCCAGGCCCCACCTCTCGCCTTGGAGCTTCAGCCGCAGCGGAGCCTCTGACTCTCCGTCTCTCGCGCTCGGGGTGCCGCACGGTCACCGGACCCTTTCTGCCCCAAAAGCAGAAGAATTGCACAGGATTAATGTGCCGGATTTATGTGGGAAGCCGCCTCACCACGGGAGCCTCTCTAAGCTGCGGCCGCCATCGTTGGCTGCTAGCCACGCCCCTGGGAATAGTATATTTGATATTATTAAGCTCCAATACTTTTCATAATATTGGTTAAATAGATGTTATAGCATTATTTGTTTCAATTTACTATATTTTATATTTTTGAGGTTTTATTTTAAAATGTATTTTAATCTTTAAGTATTGTTAGCAAATGTGATATATTTTAATTTTTCAAGTTTTAATATTTTCTTTATTATCTACATTAATTAATGTATTTTTTCTTATTCAATTGTTTATATATTATGGTTTTTTATGGTTTTATTGTCTTTGTATTATATGAATATATTGAATATATTACCCAGTGGCGGTTGCCACTGGGAGGTTATAGTTAAGATCGTGCATTTTTTGTGTGATGCTAATAACTTTAGTGCCGTTTGACAAATCTCCACAAAACTTTCCAAAAAGTGCTTTTTTATAACTAGTTTGTGAATGGAAAGTTATGTGGTCATCTGTCAAGCTGGGGCCAGGAAAAAAGGGTAGTCCCAAAACATAATTTCCCCATTAATTTTTCTTTGTGCACAAATAAACTGATAGGCTTTAGCTGGTGTGCCACTTCCCTTTTTCCCATGGAGATTTGGTCCAATTTTGAATTGATGATGGAGGCCACTAGCCGTGCCAGGCACCAGCATCAAGAGGCATTGATAGCAGCGTGTTTGTGCGAGCATTAGTGGAAATATACATATATATCTTGCATTATATAAAATTTGTACCTAAAATGTTTAACATTAACTATTTTAAACCCTATTTATATAGCAAAAATCTATATTTCAGACTATTTTTGGATGATATTTATGTCAACAAAATTTGTTCCGATATTTTTGTACTTACCATGATAAGTATAGGAGCACAATATTGTGGTAAACAATATTTTTGACAACATATTTTTGTCAACAATATTTTCTAAAATGATGTTTTGTCAGTGAACTATACAGACCAAACTCTATTGGAGAGGCGTAGACATTGCATTGCTCGAAGAAATTCATATAGTGCCAAAAGAGGCTTCATAGCTGAGAAGGGGATGGAGAGGGTAGGTATACGTCATGAGATACTCCGTGTATGACCAAGACATGTTAATTTGGGTCAAACAATGAGTCGTCTTCAAGGTTATTGAACTTGCAGTTAGGGACGGTAGATATGTGTTGGTTTAGAGGAAATTGGACTGCACACTGGTGGTACTGGGAAGTATCTATGCCCTGAATGTCGACTCAATACAATTTCTGGAAACACTAACTATAATATTGGCGCAGGAGTAACCAATGCCTAAGGGAGGGAACTACAACTACATTTCAGATCTAAACCTATACAAGTCAACACCCCCACTTCTCGACTCTTCGATCATTCAACTTGCCCAGAATTTCAGACACTGGACAACACACTGGGAACTGAATGATATTCGGCATGCCAGAAACCCCAGCTATTGTGAATACTCCTTTTATTCAGCAGTGCACAACATGCATATGCGATTGGAGGCGTCGTATGGTACCTATACATTGTGGAAAGCCACTATTGTCTGAGTATACTTATCCCTCACAATTTCTGACCACAATCCGCTTTTCCTGCATTTATAGTTGGGCCAGTGCCAGATGCCAATACTGACCTGGAGACTCCCCCACCAGCTTCTACAGGACATAGTGACACATGACATACTAGCAGATGCCTTAAGGGACTATTTCCTCCACAAACCGCACACTACGGCCCACCTTTAGATGGAGTGAGAGGCATTTAAGGTTGTGCTGAGGGGGAAATGCCTGCAACAATCCATTGGGGTCCTCAGGTCAATGGAGGGGAAATTCTTGAGAGGGAGGGGGATTTCAACCACCTGTAATGGGACCCCCGCGCCCAATCTGGAAACTGGGACCTGCCTTGGGAGGAAACTAGAACAATATCTAGTGCTCCAAGAATAACTGCGAGCACACACAGGTGTTGAGTATCTGACCACCTTGCAAATGGAGGGAGCAGGTCAGGCAGGTGGTTAGCTTGATTCGTTCTATCTGATGTGAGAAGTGGGCCCATCATATAAATCAGCACTGAAGTGGGCGGCATGCCTCATACCAGAATGTTAAATGCGCCAGTCGATGACTTCTTGGACAGAAGATATCAACACTGCTGTGCCTTCTGAGAGAGGCAAGGGAAACCCTAGGAGGTCCTATTAAAGAAGTAGAGGTCTGAAGAGTACTGAAAGAATTGACTAGCGGGCAAATGCAGTAGACCAGCAGTTTTCTTGTGGAATTTAATCCAGAATACACTGCACTCCTGGTGGCACTCCTGGTTGCAAGGTATGCAGAAGCCTATGATGGGGACTTCTCTCCAACACATCAAGAGAAGCTCTTCTCGTCTCTAAGCCAAATAAAGATCCCACAGATGTGACCTTGTATAGACCATTGTCTAAGCTAAATTTAGATTATGAGACTCTTAGTAAAATCTTAGGGGGAAGGCTGTACTCATACCTTAGAACCCTGATACACGAGGACCAGAATGGATTCATACCCTCTAGCAAAACTTCCCTAAATATATTGTGATTGCTTATGGTACTTGAGGAAACCTCACCTGAGGCCTACCCAAAAGCATTGGTCCTCTCCATCAACTTTTATACGTCCTTCAACTCTTTACATTGGCCTTTCCTCATGGCAGTTATGTGATGGGTGGGGCTGGGAAAGCGATGGAAACAGTGGGTGTCACTCCAATATTCAGGAGAAAAAGCCCATGTAGCACTGGGCAACTCATATCAGCCCCTATGGAATATAGCGATAGGCAGGAGCACCAGGCAGGGATGCCCTCTGTCACCCCTGCTCTGGCCATTGAACCAGTCACAGCACTAACCTGGGGGGAGGTACAGGGTAGAGACATCTTCCTGATGGAGAGGGAACATGTCATCTCACTATATGTAGATGACATGCTTTGTTACTCTGTAATGCAGACACAGGAGTGATCTGGGGCATAAATACTGGACACCTTTGGAGTGGTGTCAGAGCTGTATGCCAACTGGGAAAAATGTGTGTGTGTTTCCCATTCTTCCTACTCTGACAGATGCCCCGAAGGTAATAACCAAGCAGTGCGTTAAATGGGAACTGACGGTGTTTAAATACCTGGACGGCAAGGTGTACACAATGACAATGACCACAAGAACAATAATATGTGTAACACGTTACAATCAGAGAGAGCTCTATTGTTTTTTGGAACATACTGCACCTCCCTCTCATGACCAGAGTGGCTCCGAATAAAATGATGATGCTCCTGCTGTTCCTATACTTCTTTGCAAATGTGTAGATCTGGGTCCCTCAATCTTGGTTTAGAGACCTGAATACACTCCTGAGCGAGTTGATCTGGGATGGAGGGTGACAGAGGATCTCACTCCGCCTTTTCAAATGACATAACAACAAGAGAGAGCTCTCTGTGTTTGATTTTTAACTCCTCTATGTTGCGGCACAGCTGCAATGGGCGGCCAGGTAGCTTGACAGTATGAGTCAGTAAGAACTGGGCTTCCAAAAGGACGCTTCAAACAAAGGGACCTTGATATCTCTTATAATAAGTAGGAAAATTGATGCTGTAGGCTACACTAAGATACTCATTGTTGCATTGTAGAGCTAGAGAAGGATGGTAACAGAAACTGTTGTCGATACGCAACTGTACTGCCACTGGTGGCGTTCCCCACAGCTGGAGGGATACCTCCCCATTCGGAGAATGGCACCATGGATTAAGTCAGTGTTGGTCTCCATAGGGGATTGTTACATGAACGGAGAGCTGTGGAGTCTTGCTGTCCTGATGGTGAAGAACGGCCTACCAGGTTCCTAGTTTCCCAATAAGGTGCACTTTCTAGGACAATACCTGCCACATGGAGAGGTGGGGTGTTCAGTGGACACAACACATTACAGACACTCCTCATGTTTGGGGGTGGGAGAAAGCTGGCCTCCTGGATATATATAAAACTTTACTCTGATTGACATTAGCATCCATGGACAGGATTAAGGAGCACTGGTAGGAGACACTGGGAATGGGCATGACGCGCAGATAATGGGCGTTGCATTGCACATGTCAAGTGTCCATAAACACCAGATGCAAATACACCCCGCTCAGCAACCTCCACACTACTTATCTGGTACCTCAGAGATTGAACATCATAGCAGAAACTACAGACTAGTCTTCCCCATGGTTCTCGCTGTTGATGCAGACTTTATACATATGGTATGGGACTTCCGAACCATCACCACCTTCTGGCTCAGAGTGACACAGGTGTAGGAACGGATGACAAACTGCACATGGCTTGGGAAGCTGGAAACATGCACGTTGGGACTGTATCCCAGATTACTGGCTCACTTTGTGGGCTCACAATTTATTGACTCAGGATTGGTCCTTCCAAAATTGCGATTGCTATTCACTGGATATTGGTAGATGATCCCCACATAACACATAGAAAACAATTCTCAAAAAACAGGCACTGGCAGAAGAATCCACACTGAGAGTGAATAACGAAGGGGTTTGCCGTGAACACCAATCGCTGAGGCCTAGGCTGCACTAATTGGCACTGTCACAGAGCAGAAGAAAGAGACACCAGACCACCTCTCACCTGTGTAACTCACATCTCCCTCTGGAAGTTCATAACCTACAAAGGGTGAAAGCTACTGGATACTGTAGGGTGATGCACACAGTGGTGACCAGCTTTGCAGCGATGGATACATACTAGGTCACAATAAAGCAACTAGTGGACGGCTGAGGGAGAGGATGAAAAGTTCTGATTAGACTGTTCCCGAACTTCTGGGCCCAATGCTGGCTTGATACTTTCTATGAACATGAGAATTACACACTGTTGTATAATGATATAACCCATTTTATGCATGAGGCTAATACCATGTAAATTTCTACCACCTAAAGGCTTTGTGAGACCCCTGATGTACAAAAAGGATTGGTATTAAAGGATCAGAAGTATCTTAGGGTTGTAAAACAATAACAACATTTAAAAAACACCCCAGGGATTTTGAGGCTAATACCAATCCACTAACATTGGTAGTCAGGGATTATGCTGCAAGGTTTGTGCGTGGTGCAAGGAAGCCAAAACAGCACTAGTGCAGGATGAAAGAGAAACTATGATATATCTTAGTAGATAGCGCACCGTTTTGCTCTCACGTTTGTTGCAACGGAATGCAACAGCTTTGTTCGCTGGGCTGCATTGTGTCACTTTTTTGTTAATGTTCCTGTAATTTTTCAAAGCACTGTGAAAACAAAGAAGATCCGGAACAAAGCAGAGGAAGACTAAAATTCTATAAATAAAGGTCCATCAGCAACCAATACCTACTCACAGAATGTATGAAAACATTTTACAGTAACTATCTAGGAAATCATGCTCCTCTGGGTAGAATACAGTTATTCCATGACTTTGTGTTTCCATTACACATCGGCAAGGGATACATTATAGCTAGCAAGAAAATTAGCCTTTCAGTAGATTTTCATGAACATATACCGATGGATCAGTTGCATACACAGAGCTCTTTTACTGCAGGTTAATGTGTTCATGTTCCTTACACAATTATCCCAATTTAATAAGAAATATAGATGTGTCATTGTTAAGAGTTTATATTTTCCATGCCGTTCACTTACTGGAAGCTTCTTGGTTTACTTGATGTAGAAGAAGTTTCCTTTATAAAATATTCCGCTGAAATTGAGATGGCTTAACAACATTAGAACATTTAAATACAAAATGATGCCAAGAAAATCTGCAACCTGTAACTCGAGAATGGAGTTCTGCTTTGCCAAAGAGTAAAAAAGTGGCGAAAACTCAGGTATTGCATCTTTGCAGCATTACTTTTCCCTACGTGGAATATTGCCCAAATTAAATGTTTTAGTTAAAAAAAAAAGTAATTTCATAAAGGTAACCTACGCAACCTCAAATAACACATAGTTTGTTGTTTTTCAGTCAGTGTGAACAGCAATTGGCTGGAATCAACGAGCTCTTCTATTGGTTCTAACATGTAATCGAGATTATAGCCTTGTGTATTCAGTTTAATTGAACAGGAATTGCTGTTGGGACAGAAATGTTGGTTGCACGGTGATGGACCTGTACCTCTGCCCTGAGTGTCCCAGCTGCAATGATGTCTGAATCCCCTATTGCTGTGCTTTTTGTTGTCATGGGCGAACCCAGATCATGCGTATGTGCCATGACATAGGCCTTTCTCAGAACTGAGGTCTTTTTAGAGGGGTCCCCAAATGGCTATCCTCACATAGTAAAAGGATACTGCCTTCCCCAGGAGCTAAGCAGCATGAAGGTGGTGGTGGCAGCCTACTGTGTAGTGATCAGTAGGATTGATCAGGCCTGAATATCTGTGTCACTAAAGTAAGACCTACAGGCTCACTCATGTAAAGTTCCACTGCTGTGTGCTTAACTCACCCATGGCCTGCATCAAGGTAATATGTAGTTCTGTGCAACGCATGTGTGGTTGCATGCCTGTGCTCTGTGTATGAATGCCGGTAAATGCTACAATACATAGAAGACTCTGGGTTGCATTTTAATGAGACCCAGTTCTGAGTGGCGAGCATGAGGAAGTAGATGAATTCCCCCAGACAAATTTGTGGATTGCTGCATTCCTATTTGCTGGGTGGAACACACACAATGAAAGAAAAAGGCTACACTGGAGGAAGAAGAGCCCTTCTGTACACTTCATAGGGTGCACTTTGATTCGGGGTAAGGTCACTGGAGAGGGGCCTGGGCATAGTTTAGAAAGGAGGTCAGGCTGATACTAGAATCATAAAGAGTAGAGCTGGAACCCTGAGGTAACCTCTTGATTCTCATATCACTGTGACTGACATCCAGATGTGAATCTCTGGTCATTCCCATGACCAGTGTTGTGGGGCTATCAGATTTGGAGTTTCTCCTGCTGTGACAGACTGCTTTCTGGAGGAAGGGCAGGGCAGACGTTTGGGTATTTCAAAAGAAAGCAGACCCCATCACAAACTTCAAAGATTCAGACTATTCACATTTGGTGTCTGGAAATGGTCATTAAAAAGGGGAGCTTGAGACCCCCCAAATATGTCAGCTGTCAAACAGCCAGTCTTGGATGTGCAAGGAGGAAAAGCTCTGGAAGACTTTTGCCAGTCTCCCATCTGGGTGAAAGAATATCACCCAGGAACATCCAAGACCACCTGCACGTGGAGCCTGTAACACCAGTTCCTGCCTGCTTCCTTAGACCAGTATGCTGTGTGAGGGAGAACAGAGCTCTGGAGGGGGCAAAATCCAGTAGGAGATCCTGGTGAGCATGTCCCTGTGGCGAGGTGTGAGGAGATGGCTTCTGCACCAATTGGGTCGTCGTCCGTGAGCAGGTTCAAATTTGCAACTCCGTATGCCGGAGCGGGGGCATCTGTGATGATTACGGCTGCCCTGATTGGGCCTTATTTTTATACATTTTAAAATATTTTTTGTATATTATATTATTGCATAGGCTTTGTAAAAAATGGCACTGTTTCCAGACACTTTGGGGCCCATTAGGATGTCGGGCGCATCGCCACCACCATGCGGGCGGTGGCGATCCGCCCGACATCCCTGTCCCCTGTCACCCATTTCCCCCGTGCCATATTACTATGGAGGGGGGACTGCGGCGGTCGGAAACACCGTCCGCCGCTTATCAGCCCCGGTCGTCTTGCGGCCGGGGCGGAAAAGGGTGTATATGGTGGGAGTGTCTATCAGACACTGCCAGCCATATTAGCATGGGCTTTGGGAGATGCCTTTCCGTGGCGGCAATGCCGCCACGGAAAGGCAGGTGGTCTTTACTTTGGGGGCCCCCTGTGGGCCCCCATGGTGAAGGCAAGGTGAGGGGTGCACATGGGGGGTACCTGTGGTACCCCCTGCATTTGCATGCACAATACGACTGGCTGCTTTGTGTATGTAAATGCATGCCATTCAATTATAGCATTGCGGCGGGTGCTGGTGTAAACACCGCCCGCCACAATGTTATAAATGCATGATGTGCCCGCCACTGTGGCGGGCGCATCATAATATGCAAGGCGGGATCGCTGCTCAGCTTGCGGGCGGTCCCGTTTTTCACGAGGATGGCGGGCGGGCAAAGTCCACCCGCCATCCTAATGGGGGCCTTAGTCTTTCCCAATACGTATTTAAATAGCACCGACATTCATGAGGCTTCCTCGAGAAGCAAGAAGGACATACCATGTGTATTTACGAGGGCTACATTGGCCTTGTTCCAAGCATGTGTGTCTTATAATTGCCACTGCAAACAATGGACAATCCTTCATTGTAAAATCTAGTGACAATCACCCTGAAAATTGTCCTATACGCTATAAAAGTAGCCCTTAGATTTAAACTTACATTACGACTTTTGTAATTTAGACAAAGGGGTCGATTCTGATTTGGGGAAAAAAACGTCCGATTTGTATCCGGAGCCTTCTCCGTACGAATCGTACCCGTCCGTCCGAGTGCGTAGTACGATCCGTATTCTGTGAATACGTCCGAATCGTCGCGGTCCGTACATATTGCAAGGCTGAAACCGCAAACCGTACGACTCGTACACATGCCGTATGACTCATACACATGCCGTATGACCCGACGAGTACGATCCGGACCGGGGTCTGAGGACGCGATTCGTACGGTCCATGTCAGGTAAGGGCGAGTCGTACGGAAAAGCACACAAACACATACACACCGTATGGTCCGTACACCCCATGATCGCAGGGGTACGGTGCATACCCCTGCGATCATGGGGTGTACACACCGTACCCCATGTACGATGGGTGTACACACCGTACCCCATGTACGATGGGTGTACACACCGTACCCCATGTACGATGGGTGTACGCACTGTACCCCATGTACAATGGGTGTACGCACCGTGCCCCATGTACGATGGGTGTACTCACCGTACCCCATGTACGATGGGTGTACGCACCGTACCCCATGTACGATGGGTGTATGCACCGTACCCATGTACGATGGGTGTACGCACCGTGCCCCATGTACGATGGGTACACCCATCATACATGGAGTACGGTGCGTACACCCCATGATCTCAAGGGTACGCACCGTACCCCTGCGATCATGGGGGGCACGCACCATACCCGGGGGGGCCGTTCCGTACCTGTTTTGGCACGAACTCTGCTTTTACGGCTGTTTTCAGCTCCCGTGGAAAAAGGGTCGTACCCGACACGTATCGTACTTGCTGGGTCATAAAAACCAGCCGCGAACCGTACGTATGACGCGCACAGCGGGTTCCGAGGGAGAATCGTACGGAGATTTGAGTCGTACAGTCTCTGTACGACTCGTACAGAGTATGGCTCCTGGTACGAATCGTACTTCGTCGTACGTACGGGGGACGTTGCAGGGGAAAAGCACTACGAACGGCTATTTGGAGCGGTTTTTCCTGAATCGGAATCGGCCCCAAAGTGTTAGTCAATAGAAAAGATAAGCATTACATGTCATGTGGCAGTATCACGGAGAAATGCCATCTATATGTAACATGATTATGCTTAAATTCCAGTGTTTCATTTATAACCTTCTCAACAAGTCTCTGTAGACGCGTTTTTAAAGCATGTTTTTTCAGTAACCCAGGTTATGCTCTCACTTCTCTTATGTAACAAATTGCCATTTTCACGTGGTTGGCAATTATTTAGAATTTTCGCCAAGATCGATTGTAAGAAAATATCATCCTTTCATGGGTACTAACCATTTGATCGACTTATCATTTTACAAAGCATGGTCATGATCCTAAAATCTAATTAGATCATGAGTAAAGGTGATTAATTGATACAGATTGAACAGTTTTAAAGATTACTGGCTTTCTAGGAGGTTATGTTCATTCCAAAAAGAGGGCAGGAATCGAAAATCACAATTGGTACATTCGCCAGATTTACATAGGACAGGATGCTGAGTGACCATGGGGTCTCCTCGTCATATATTGTATTTTTGAAAATAAACTTTAAGCCCAAACTTATCAAATATGGTAAAAAATGTCTTTTCACATGAATTTTGTATCCAACTTCGTTGTGTAGCTGTCTGATAGGCCTATTTATACCAATACTTTAAAATATACAGATATTGTTTTTTTCTCTGCCCATAGGAATATTTGTATCGCCTCATGCTATTGGCTTTTTTGAGGATATATTGCCAACTCCATTGGACTGCTTGCATTAAAATTCATTATGAACTATTTGCCATCTCCAAAGTACACTCAATCATCACAGGTTAAATTGTTTATCTCATAGATACACAATATACATAAACAATTGTTTTTCGTTTGTTTTCCACTGCAGTAGGATTTTAAAAATGTTTAGTCTGTATGGAAGCCAAATCAATTGGCTTTGACCGTGCTTGTTGGAAAATGTAACATTTTGAGGGTACAACTTGTTACAAGGTGCTGTTAAGAATGTGCCCAAAATTAAGGTCTATATATGTGTGACATACCACACCTGGTTCTTGAAAGGTATGTTTGGCTATGCCTTAATCCAAGAGATGCAAGTTGAATGCATGTGAGGAGTCTAAGGGCTAAAGAGACACAATGGGTCAGATTTACAAGCCCCTAGCGCCACTTTTGTGTCACTTTTACCATGTTAAAAGTGATGCAAAAGTGGCACAAGGGGCTTGTAAATAAGCCCCAATGTTCCTACATATCCCAGTGTGACTTACTAAACCGTTTATCATTTGACACATGACCCCAACTAATTAGTAGTTGCAGTTCATGCTTAATGACATCAAATGTGTAGCACTGAGCTTCTACATCCTTGAGTGCCATAGATATGATGCTATACAGAGTAGTCTGGACTTTAATATCTGCATATTGTCTGCGCATGCATTATGATAGTTCGCATAGGCTATCTTTAGTTGAATCATTGAAGCTGACCTATGTGCATAATGACATTGCCATGATAAATGAGCTACATATCTGTGGATGTGTGAATATGTGTTAGTGGCTCAACTTTCTCACAGGACTCAATTTGTGCAGTTACATGTCATGTGGCAATAGCACGGAGAAATGCCATCTACATGTAACATGATTACGCTTAAAATCCAGTGTTTCATTTATAACCTTCTCAACAAGTCTCTGTAGACGCGTTTTTAAAGCATGTTTTTTCAGTAACCCAGGTGATGCAGTCACTTCTCTTATGTAACAAATTGCCATTTTCATGTGGTTGGCACTTATTTAGAATTTTCACCAAGATCGATTGTAAGAAAATATCATCCTTTCATGGGTACTAACCATTTGGTCGACTTATCATTTTACAAAGCATGGTCATGATCCTAAAATCTAATTAGATCACGAGTAAAGGTGATTAATTGATACAGATTGAGCAGTTTTAAAGATTACTGGCTTTCTAGGAGGTTATGTTCATTCCAAAAAGAGGGCAGGAATCGAAAATCACAATTGGTACATTCGTCAGATTTATATAGGACAGGATGCTGAGTGACCATGGGGTCTCCTCGTCATATATTGTATTCTTGAAAATAAATGTTAAGCCCAAACTTTTCAAATATGGTAAAAAATGTCTTTTCACATTGATTTTGTATCCAACTTCGTTGTGTAGCTGTCTGATAGGCCTATTTATACCAATACTTTAAAATATACAGATATTGTTTTTTTCTCTGCCCATAGGAATATTTGTCTCGCCTCATGCTATTGGCTTTTTGAGGATATTTTGCCAGCTCCATTGGACTGCTTGCATTGAAATTCATTATGAACTATTTGCCATTTCCAAAGTACACTCAATCATCACAGGTTAAATTGTTCATCTCATAGATACACAATATACATAAACAATTGCTTTTCGTTTTTTCCACTGCAGTAGGATTTTAAAAATGTTTAGTCTGTATGTAAGCCAAATCTTTTGGCTTTGACAGTGCTTGTTGGAAAATGTAACATTTTGAGGGTACAACTTGTAACAAGGTGCTGTTAAGAATGTGCCCAAAATTAAGGTCTATATATGTGTGACATACCACACCTGGTTCTTGATAGGCATGTTTGGCTATGCCTCAATCCAAGCGATTCAAGTTGAATGTATGTGAGGAGTCTAAGGGCTAAAGAGACACAATGGGTCAGATTTACAAGCCCCTTGCGCCACTTTTGTGTCACTTTTCCCATGTTAAAAGTGATGCAAACGTGGCACAAGGGGCTTGTAAATAAGCCCCAATGTTCCTACATATCCCAGTGTGACTTACTAAAGCGTTTATCATTTGACACATGACCCCAACTAATTAGTAGTTGCAGTTCATGCTTAATGACATCAAATGTGTAGCACTGAGCTTCTACACCCTTGAGTGCCATAGGTATGATGCTATACAGAGTAGTCTGGCCATTAATATCTGAATATTGTCTACGCATGCATTAAGATAGTTCGCATAGATAGGCTATATTTAATTGAAGCATTGAAGCTGACCTATGTGCATAATGACATTGCCATGATAAATGAGCTACATATCTGTGGATGTGTGAGCATGTGTTAGTGGCTCAACTTTGTCACAGGACCCAATTTGTGCAGTTATGCAATTGTGTAATTAGGTGGCCAATTTCACTGTTTGGCACTGAAGGAACAGATGCTTATTGTCACACCATGTTGTTCAATAGTTCAAAGGGATTCACAATATAATGCCATTTCAGGGAAGGGCCATGATGATTGACCTTGTCCAAAAAGAGAATGTAATAGGGACTGTAGTGCAGTTTCCTTGAGATGGTATGAAGTGGATTTTGGGTCTACACATCCACCATAGTCTAGTTAGTCCCATCTGCAACAGACATAGAACATGGAGGTCAAGGTATTATATTTATTTACAGATGCGTTGATAGACAAATTCACAGTAGCAGTTCTTGCATCAACAACCCAAATATTGTTTGAGGGCCAAAGGATGTCCAGTGAGGAGAAGGTCCAACTTGCCATTACGAAAGGTAGACCCCATCGACAGTACACAAATGGATCAGATTAACATGTGGGCATACAAAGTGGAGACAGTATCAGGGGACAAGTGTGATGATATGCTAATTCACACAAGTCCAATGGGAAACTGGTTAAGAGGCACATACAAATGTTACAGGGTAGATCGCCGCCTGAAATTGGTGAAGTCCACATCTTCCTCCCCTGTTATGTGTTGTACCTCCCCGGAGGGTGGTGGCTGTGTTCATGCAGGAGGCATCTGAGGTGCCCACACATATCAGTGGCTGAAGATATGGCTCTCCTGGCCTAGGCAGCATTTGTCTGCACCAGCAATGAGGGCAGCACAGCACTGACAATGGCCTTGTCAGCAAGGCAACAATATCACGGTGGAAGGCACCCATAGTACCAATGTAGGAGTTTTGCTAGCCAGTGAATCTTCCATTGTATTGATCAAAGGGTACTTGCCTATGATAGCCTCAGAGGTGTCCTTCTTGGGACTGAGGCTTCTATGGACTCCCGCTAGGGTTCCCGCAGTGGGTTCCATCCCTGCCTGCATCTCATCTACAAGCTGCTACTGGACTCCTAACACTCGCCATTGGAAGACAACTTGGGGGTCCTCAGAGTCCAATCTTGGTATTTGGCTGGCAGATAAGGCGTGTTCCGTGGTGGGCAGTTCCTCTGGAGTCCCAACAATGCTGTCACCCCTTGCCATGATGGAAGAAGGTGTTCCAATGGAATCTAGGAGTTGCTGAAAATGTGTGTTCGTCCATGGAGGGGCAGGATGTCATCACCAACTGCTTGGTCATCCTGAATAGGATGCTGGTCAGCAGGTGTGTCTCCCTCTGTAAATTGGAATATGTTAATAGTGACCTAGGTTAGATGTTAAAATGAGTTACTTTGCTTGACATACAGATGTTATTCTCATTCACTTTCAGTTCAACATTGATGAGTATGACATATGTTACTCGTAGGAATTGTGGCCAAGATTTACTAAAGTTGTCTTTCAGATGGCATTATCTCTCCGTTGTTTACAACACCACTGTGTGGCAAGGGTGTTATGTTGTTTCATGCCACACATTGCAACACAGTTACACAGCTTGCTGGTCTGCCCTGCCGGGGAGGATAAGTTGAGGTAAGATCCACATCTGCCTTGAGGATAGTCTTTCTTTTTTATGATGGCTATACTGAATGGAGTTTCACTTATTGATACCACTACTGTGCACATTTCACCAAGCCACCAGAGTGTCTGCAGTGCCTGTGAATGCTACTCAACCCATAGCCTCTAGGTAAGTGATGTGACTTTGGTCATGTGTTATTGTTGAGCCTGCACTCTGCCTTTCACAAAAAGCACCACTCCAGTCTTCCTTGTTGTGCTGTCTTGCATGCACATTGTGCATTAATGTGGCCAAGGACTCATATTTGAGACGCATCCACACAACTCTACACAGCTAGCAACCTGGTGTAAGGCCATGTGCTTATCATGGTTTTCCTAATTGTGCGAAGTCGTGTGACTTTAGTACCCACACAGTTGTCTCCATAGTTCTGTACTGTAGACACTGTGTACCAACTCTGGAAGGGATAGACCCAGTCAAACTAGAAAGGTTGCTACCACTGACATTCACCCCTTTTTGTAATTGCTACATTTGTTTTTCTGCAGAGTATCACACATCGCTCAACTCAGCCCCAGTCACTTATACCTGTACATGACTTAACTGCCACTCCATTAGTGGGCGAAAGAGCTCAACTTTCTGTCACACACTGATGGGACACAGATGAGCCTTGGAATCTCATGTGACACCGGCACCCCAATGTGAATCACCATTTGCAATTGAGCAACATGGCTGCCTACATCTGAGGGCTATAGCTGAAGCTGTGGCCCACATGCTAGTAGTTATGATATTCTGTGACATTTACCTACCCCGGTTGGCCACCTAACTAGGCCTATATACCTCACCTTCCAAACATCACTAAGACCTGTTCATCGTTGTGCACACAGATCTCATCCAGTCACTTCACAAATCCCTGTTTGACATCCTCCTACTTTGACATATGTGACGTAGTTTGACATTTCCCTTTCCCCCTTTTCAAATCCCTCCTGGTAGGTGCTACATCTTCACCAAGGTCCACATTACATGTAGGATGTGGTACACCAAAGCCCTCTTCTATAGCACCCCTTCCCAGCTGCATCAGAATTGTGGCACTATCAGACACTGCAGTGCACGAGCATTGCACAGGCTACCTTGTAGCAAACACAGTCTCACCTCCTTGCCTCGCAAAGTCTCCCCATTCAGAAATAGTGGCAGTTCATCATGCTCAGCCACACCTACATTGCGTTATTCTACCAGGGGCCAACCAGGCTCACAAACCATCTATTCTTCCAACAAACACTTACGGTCCTCTGGTGTGCATCACTTGCACTCACCCCCGCCCCCAGTTTCGATTTGTGCATGACAGGAGGTAGGTTTGTCTCTACCATGGCAGCCAACACCTCTGTGCTCTCACCCCGCACATTGGTACAGCTGCGTACAATGTAGTTTCATGCTAGCGATTGCACATGTGGCTGTTTGCATTTTCCTATATGTTTATACTTCACATACACCTTATCTGGAATGCCTCTCAGATGAGGAGTTACTAATCTGGCAAACCCATTCCATTGCTTTGCAGTCCAGATTTGGTTGCACGTTCCCAAGACAGACACCGCTAGCCTCATAGTGCAAGGGGACATGCATTGTCAAAGTTAGGGTGGGCAGGGTTCCAGTGTCCAGACATGATGTGGTGTTCCAGTCCATGTTTTTTGCTTCATATTGTGGGACTTGAAGTCCTGGCACTAATGTTATACATCAGTGATTCCCAACCCCCACTGAGCCACTTCTAGAAGCCAGGGAGCCCCGAGCAATTTGTATGATTTAAATTTCAAACATTAAAGCAGTAATTTGCACATAATACACAAATAAGTGCACACCAAACAATTAGTAAATGTATTAGTATTTTCTATTGAAAAAAATATGCAAAGGGGAGTTTTGGGGGGTCTCCCTACAAGAAAATATGGGAAGAAATGGTGCATTCTACAACACATTTGTCATTATATATTTAATTGTATTAGCTTTTAACACAGTAAATGATGACCTTACTGTGCACCAGGATACAACAATCTTTGTTGGGGCTCTTCAATGACTCCTTCACTATCACCATACAACAGTGCTTCTCATCTCTCCATCGCCCTTATGTCACATGTATTTAAGTTGTTTTATAGCACCTCTTATACCAGTGTAGGGTGATGGAGCACTTTACATTACACACATACAGAGACAATGAATCATACATGTGTAAATCAGTCTATAGAAAATGTTGCATAAGGCCAAGGGGGCTTAAAGGTGTAGGATTCACATGTCATCCATACTGGTTGGTATTGTTTAAGAGTACTTGGCGTGGAGCAGCGCAAACTCAGGATTCAGAACATAACACAGTTTTTAGCATTGACTTTAATTAGAAGAATTTATTTCTACCCAATCAACCCTTTTTTAGCAGCATCAGGATATTGAGAGACAGGCAAAAAAAACATACTAACTTGTAGCATTTTGTTTGCATGCAGCTCTTAGATGGAAGTTCATAGCTCACTGTGCTAGATTACGAATGTAAATTATGAAATGGACGGTAGCAAAATAATCTCTGTGAGAAAAGCAGTAACACACAGAGCTATGCATATAAAATGGTGTTCTTTAAAACACATGGTACACAATCTTTGTAGCAGGCTAATTAACCATCTGTGCTACCATAGATGAGTCAAGGCTGCCACTAGACAAAACTCCCATCTCTCTCAGCAGGTACATTAATCACCAAAGTTATCTTGGCACTTTTACTGTTGCCTGAAAACGGCTGGTTATACAAGGAACTTTGCACTGCTTTTAAAACTGCTGCCGGCAGACCCCCCTGGGTATGTGTCAATGACTCCTGGGAATCCGCAACCCACAGTTTGGGAACCATTGTTAAATATTACACTACAAGTCCCAGGATACAAAGGTGAACCTGGACTGGTGCTGCATGACACATATGGACAGGACAAACTTGACGGAGTTGGACTGGGTTTTGCAACCTGTGACTGGGCAGTTTGATTTATATTTCCATGATGTATGACTGGACATCCCTTTTCCTTACACTGGGCACAGAGCAGCACAGGAATGTAGCTTGCTGCTCTGCAAAGCGTGACATTTTTGGTCATATTGTCCATTGTTTCCACTTACCCTGTAGGTCTTGTTGGTCCTCATAGCCAGCACTGTCCTGTCGAAGACCTTCTGCCACCAGATCTGCTGGGATGACTGATGCCACCTGCTTCTCCAAGTACCTCAGATTCTCCTCGGCCTCAGGTTCTCCTCCTCCGGTCTGCATGACTGCCTTCAGGCTATTGGCCAGTTTCTCCTTGGTCCTATGCTTATAATCATGCCAGCACTTCTTGCACTCTGGTACTGTCCTTTTAGCTTGGCAGACACTGTTAATCTTATCCACTATGGACTGCCAAATGGCCTCTTTCTTGAGTGAAGCTGAATTGACACTGCGTAATGAAAAATGTCAGTTCTTATTAAAAGAACATGAGTATTTGGAAGATATTCTGTCTGAACATGGTCTTAAACTCAAAAACACTTTCTGAAGACCATACAATTAGCCGCTAACCCCTTAAAGGAAAACCTCAATTTCATTTATTCATGGAGTTAATAAAATATTATGCCAAATTTGGGGATAATTTTGCCGGAAAAAAAGAGGTTTTGAGAGAGCTGTTGAGAAAAGGAGACCGATGGCAACATGCATGAAGGTGCATTTGTGAAAAAATTGAGATAGCCAATGCAGAAATTTTGACCTCAATTTAAACCAAAAAATTAAAACATGTTGACCATTGATGCCAGTGCTCACTCAATTGGGACGGTTTTATTCCAGATAACGGATCGAGTGGAGACACCTGTGGCTTTTCTGCATAAAGGTCCCTTTCTCTAACTAAATTGAACTATACAGTAATTGAAAGAGAGGTCTTGGCAGCTGCCTGGGGTGTCGATTGCTTCCGCACATTCATTTTGGGTCTGCATTGTGTGTTGTCGACTAATCATACGCAGTTAGTCAGGGAGCTGAGAATAGGAGGTGCAGATAAAGTTTCGGTTAAGTTGGCACGGTTTGCATCAAGATTGCAAGACTATAGATATGAAGTAGAGTACGTGGTCGGATAAAAAACATACAGATTGTTTATTCAGGGTGCCATTGAGAGTTGAGGATGAAAGCAGGATGGAGAAAAAGATGGTATGTGTGGTAGCAAATGTAGAGGACATGTTGGACTTGGAAGGGGCTTCGAGCCAATCAGACTTGAAGAGTGGGAGGCAACTGCACAAGAGGACGGAATTTTCAGGGATTTGGTGAGAAATATTCGAGAGGGGTTATGGTGAGAAGGGGATGTAAGACCTTCTTTTGAGAGGCTTTGTTGACATACAGGAAGAGCTGAGTAAAGGAGTGACTGATGCTTTGGTATTGAGAGGACAGAAATATGTGCCACTGGAGGGGGTGTGGAAAGGAACGAGTTGATCATGCTAGCACACGAAGGCCTTCAGGGACAGACTTTGGCGAAAAAACATGTAATATTCATGATGATGGATGATGCAGAGATGGGAAGGGGAGGAGGAGTTATAGAAAAGTGTGCATGTGGAGAAAAGACTACAGATGAGAGGGAGGAGGTGATGATGGTCTGTGGAGTGCAATCAAACAACGGAGCAGACAACATCGCATGGCAGTTAATTTCTATGATTATGTAATGAAATGATATGAGGGTTCGTTGTAAGGAGATTTAGGAAGATGTTAATTACAGCTTTGATTAGTAATAGGTCATTCAGTTTAAGGAGGGTCTTTAGATCACATGGTTTCCTTTAGTTATAGTGTGAAACTCATTGTTATGCATTGTTTGTATTTTTTTTAATGTAGTTTTGTATTGTTTGTATTATTATTTATATAGAGTAATTCTTCCAATGTAATGTAATGCTAATGTTGTTTTTGTGTGTAAAGAAAGGAGATATGTTGTAATTACTTGACGGATGATTGTCATGCTCAATGGGGTTGCCATAGTGCGTTGTGAAATCTTGGGTGTATTGAGATTTCGAAGGGCTGTCGGCGACAGTTAGGCATGGGCAGGCAAGGGACCTTCATGCATGTGGCTGATTGTGAATAAAGCATTACAGGAGTGCAACGTGTGTATGTGAGTTTCTACACTGTACCTGCTTGCTGTTTTGCCAGCATGTCTCCTTTTTATTATTACATCACTGACGTCTGGTTACTACTGCGGAAATACATCTTTTTCTGAACGAAGGATTCTATGAAGTCAACATTGAAAAATCAAAGTCAGATGTTAGAAGTCTGAAAATGCTAACATACTGGAGTCAAAAAGCTGAGCACACGCATAATTATTTCAGCCAGTGAGTCACCTGAACTTTCAATGCATTCATAATGTCTTACAGAGTTCATTATGCTTTTGTTGCCTAAAATGCTCTCTCAAGTTAACACATTGCAGAACCTGTGTCTGTCTTAAATAAGCTTTCACCTAGTCATGTAACAGTGCCGATATTCCCTGGTACATTTTGCTCATTTTTTGTATTACCCCCTATCAGGATGGAGACACTAGAGATATAGGAGAGGCTAATTTGTTGCTCTTTTTAGGTCTCACCTAGCGTTGCAGCGCACATGCACTGCTCGCTCTGCGAGGCTTCTTGTAATCAAGTGGACTCTAGGCCCGCCCCTTTTTCCCATTGCCTTTCGTTATTGTGCATGCTAAACCCTGGTTTTTCATTGTCAGTGAGGTTTTTTAGTCCCTCCTTGTTGCCGCCCTGTCTTCTTTTGGCCCCTCCCCCCCAGACTGGATCTTTTACTCGCGGCATGACACAATGTCTTTTACTTAGCCGCTAAGCACTTTTTTCTTGTTCCATGCTGGTGTCGGGGAACATCAGTCTCGGCCCCTTACCGGTATAATGTAATCAAATACATTGGCTAGCCTGGTCTGAATTTAGGCACGCAGGTTCAGAGGCTGTTTCTCTAGTCTCGCACTCTGCCTTTTATAGTATTTCAGTCTTGTTTGAATATGCTTTGTTTTTGTATGCATGTTCTGGGGTGGTCATGTCCACGCCCTGCACGCTGCATTCTCTAATACTGCTCATTGGCTACAGCAGGTAGTGTTGTGTTATACTGGTTTTGTGGCTTCTCTCTCTACGACCCTGCAATTTGTATCCTGAAGTCCTGTCCTTTGACTAGCCTTTGCAAGATTTACTCATGCACGTTCCGGGACGCGCCTTCCCGCCCCGCCGTGTGTTGTTGCTTCTCAGTCCCTTGGAAGTGGCTGCAGATGGCGCACAGCTCTCTGTGGTAGTCTCCGGCACAGGGCAGCGACTGCTGGGGCCTCGGACCCGGTTGACGCTGCAGGCAACTGGAGCAGCGCCCGGCTATGGCGCGGCCTTGCAGGTGTAGGCGGGCATTTGGGAAACCTGCGACGTTGGAGAGAGGTGCTAGGAGCGGCGGTAGAGCAAGTGAGAATCCGTACCCAGTGACCCTTTGCAAGAATACCCCCAGTAGAGTACATCCCATGGGTAGTCCCAATAAGCAATGGGAGCTTTTACCAGCCACACCCCCACCAGACCCAACATGCGGGGGCGGAGCGAGAGTGGTGGAAGAGGTTGTAGCAAATGAGACCTTGGACAGCATTAATCAGAGAGTACCACCATAATGAGACACAGCCTTCGCCAATCCTCGCTCAATGTGACCACAGAAAACCCAGCCAGCTGCAGTTTGAGACCGCTAACCCTGGTACGGGGGAATTGCATGTTTAGACCATGATCCCATCGATTCACAGAAAAAGCTCTGGAACCCTGTCAGAACTCTCCCTTCTTAGGCTGTTGTGGTGCAGTGACATGGCAGGAGTGGAAGTGAGATCGCTGATCATAGGGAGGCAAACGTACCCGTGGGGACCTAAATAAAAGCCATTTGTGGTATTCCAGGAACTCCCTTTAAGCCAACACCAACACACCTATACTCAGGTGCCAATACTCCTGTGACATAGTGTGGCACTGAGCAAATAGGGCAGACCTCTGGCAACAAGGGGCAGCCCTACCAGAGGGAACCCCAATAATTAATCAATTAAGGCATCCATCGCTTATAAATCTTTCTTGGAGGCTCACTAAGCCACCAAACCTTACAATGCCGGGGTGGAGTGAGGTCAAATTTGGCAGCCCCCAGCAGAGGCTTCCAGAGGAACACTCCAATGCGCCATTCTCCCAGAGAGCCACGCCCCTACTACAGCTCAACCTGTTGCTTTGCAACAAAGCTCTGGGGTGAGCAAATGAGACAGCTGACTCCAAATTGGGCACGCCTCTTTAGAGAGAGGTAATTCCACAGAGCCACTGTCCCTCCCCACTAAAAACCCAACTTAGTGTCAGAGAGAGAATGGCTGTTGATTATGCTAGAATACTGAAAATTGGGCTGGGGAAGGAACTCCCCCAAAGACAAGCATGTGCAATGCAATAGGTCTCGCATTGACGCGAGTTTGAGCTATTGACATTGCAAATAAGAATGCCTATTATTTTTGGTTCGTGTTTTAAAAACATAAATAAAAGGCATTGTTATTTACAATGCCAATAGCTGAAACTCGCGTAACTTCGAGACCTATTGCATTGCAAATGCATGTTTATGCAGGCCGAGTTACGATGTGAGCGATATGAAAATGTGCATTACTATAGCAGATACAAATTTTTGGAAATTATAATATATCTGAAATTCAACAACGAGACCCCCAGAGGAGGTTAGACCTCGAGAGGAGGTTTCATCAATATTAAATAGGAATCATCAACGAATGAGGGTCAGGAGCGAGAGGCCTATACAAAACATCAAATATAGGAATTTGTTATTGAGAATACCAATCCTTAAGATATTCAATCTAAAACATAGTGAGAATGCCCTGACGAAGTCTTTTGGCTGTAAAGCCAGACGAAACACGTGTTGGCAAGGATCAGTTGGCTATTTGTATATGAAGACAATTGGATGATTTGTACCCAGTGACTGGATCCATTTTGAAAAAATAAAGAAGACACAGAAAATAACATAACTTTGGAAAGCTATTATTGGTTGGACTTTTTATATTCTCTAGAGTTGCTCAGGTTGAGAGTTGTTGTGAAAAACTTGTTGGCATACTTTGTATACCTATTGCTACAACCCATGGCAGGAGTTGTATCTCCACCTTGGAACATATGCTAGATTGACTTATAAGAATATAGATTTTGATGTACACTATTTTTGCGCAGTGTTCCCTACTGCCATAAAATTGTATTTAGGTTTTTCAGGGATAGATTGGAAACCAAAAGGAGCCCTGGAAAACATTTTCAAAGCAGCTCCTGTTCCTCTGCTGTCTTTTTTTTATGTTGCGTTCTTTCTGTTCTCTGTCACTCTCTATACCGTGTGTGCCTAATGTGATAAACCCCAGGCAGCTGGAGACAGAAGCATCATTGTTTGACCATCAGCTATCTGGCCCCCTATGGATCTACTCTTCAGAGAAATGCTGAATGGAGTAAATAGACAATCTGCTAATGTTGTTAGTTACAATCATTAACATGTGCTTTCTCATATGTTAAAAGAGCTATGAGGAAAAAGTATTCCCTTGTCCTGTTCTTTTATATGTACACAAAACAATGAATGGATAGAATGCTTGTAGTGCCAGGACAGGTCTTTCTGGACCGCAGCACAAGCAAGCCAAGACCGCAAGAAATGGAGTTTCTGGTTGGCTAAGGTACACATCCAGACCAGGCAGAACCCACCACTCTAGTCAGGGTAAGCTAGATACACCACTGAGATAACCTATGCTCATCCTCTGGTAGCTTTGCACAGAGCAGGCAGGCTTATCTAAAGAGGCAATGTGTAAAGTGTTTGTGCAACACACACAGTAACAATGAATACACAGCAAAAAGACTCCACACATTGTTTGTAATAATAGCTTAGTATATTATAACCAACAAAAACCCAAAGACAATAAAGATGTATTTTGATACTCTGCAAGTTAAGCATATTTCACACAGGTAAATGCAGGACTTAAGACATTCATTTCATTGAAACTCATCACGGTAAATTAAGTGCAGTTATAAAGATCCCAGTCAGGGATGGACAAGAAGATGTGATGAAACAAAAACAGATCTCTGAAAGTCCGTTCAGGATAATTCTCCAGTCGGTTCCTTGAGACGATATGCTTTATGCGAATTCAGCCATCATTGATAATGCGCTGATTTGCAGCAGAGAACCCCACGAGTCTTCAGGAGGCACAGTGCCTTGGTTTTAGGGTTGTAAGCCAATGGCCACCCTAAGCCTTTCTTTATGCATTGATAGTAGCAGCGAGTGGCTGCAGTGGCTTCCCTCCATCAGACTGGGAGGCGGGGCATGTCGTTGACTTAGCAACGATTGGCAGACAGAAGGCGGGGATTAGAGGAGAGCCGCTGGCATTTGTGGGGCCTCCGCTGTAGTTTGGCAAATGCGAAGAGGGTTCTTCAGTGAAAGAAGCATGGGGCACTTTATCTGATTGAGGTTAAAGTGCTGATTGTCACAAAATGGATGTCTTCTCTGGTGCAGAGCGGAGCGCTGGTGTTCACAACACTGGAGCCTTATCTCATGCAAGGCGACGTGCTGGTTCTCCCAGAACAGCTCTCACAGCAGTCCTAACTTTACTACTACTAAATTGAGAAAAATCCTAATTTTAAGACTTTCGGTATTCACAGCAGGCATTTAGGAGTTCTAAAGTGAGGAGTCCTAACTTTACTACTACTAAACTGAGAAAAAACCCAATTTTAAGACTTTCGGTATTCACAGAAGGCATTTAGGAGTCCAAAAGTTAGGAGTCCTAACTTTACTACTAATAAATTGAGAAAAATCCTAATTTTAAGACTTTCATTATTCACAGCAGGCATTTAGGAGTTCTAAAGTAAGGAGTCCTAACTTTACTACTACTAAACTGAGATAAAAAACCATTTTAAGACTTTCGGTATTCACAGAAGGCATTTAGGAGTCCAAAAGTTAGGAGTCCTAACTTTACTACTACTAAATTGAGAAAAATCCTAATTTTAAGACTTTCGGTATTCACAGAAGGCATTTAAGAGTCCTAAAGTTAGGACTCCTAACTTCTGTGAATACCGAAATGAGTAAGTGCATTCTGTGAATACAAAAATGAGTAAGTGCCTTCTGTCAATACCAAAATGGTAGTAAGTTTAGGATTTTGTCTTAAGTTAGTTCTGTGAATCGGGCCCTTCATGTCGGGAAACCCCAGGACTGTTCCTCCCTTAATCAGAACACAAGAAACCAAACACTGGTTTTGCTCTTGTTAAGGATCATTAATGCACCAGTTTGGTTCCAGTGGCACACTGTGCACAAGACTTACAACTATTGTAGTTTGCCCATTGGCAAATATATATGTTAATTCTATTGAGTGAACCTAGAAAAAAGAAAGCGGAGCACTGTACATGGTTAAAGACAAGTATAAAGTCAACTATCAAGAGTAGATGGACATGGATTGAGGATGGGTACTGAATTGTGATGTAGTCTTCTTTAGAGAAGCGAGTTTTCAACTCTTTCCTAAATTGGAGCAGTTTGGGGTGGTCTTTATAGATATGGGGATGCTGTTGCAGATCCCAAGGGCATAGGTGTAAACGATTGCTGTCCTGTTTATTTCATTTTTGCACTTCTCAGTCTGTAGTCTGAAGGTGTGCTCGCTGCAGGTATGCCAAGATCCACTAGAGTTGATCAGCTTGCCTGCAAGAAAAGAGGGATAATGGCTGTGATAGCTGTATTTATTTATTTTAAAGGTTTTTTATAGTGCTGGCTAGACCTAGAGGTATCAGAGGGCTTTACAGGAATGTGAGGAGGTACAGTATTAAAAAAACATTTGAGCAAAACAAGAGCCAATATAACAAAGATAGCAGATAGAATACGAAAACTATTTACAGAACACTATGTTAGGGAGAGTGGGTGAGGGTGAGAGAGAAGAGAAAAAGGAGGGGAAGAAGAGAAAAAGGAGGGGAAGACGAGAGTAGGCGTTAGGGGAGTGGCAGGAGTAGTAAATCAGTGGGAGGTCGTGCGTAGGGCCAGGAATCATAAGTAGATATAGAGAGCAGGGGAGGAGGGGAGGGAGGAAGAGTAGCGTAACGGAGGAGGGATTGGTATGAGAAGGTGGGGGGTGAGGTTCCGTGAAAATCGTTACGACGTTTTGGGCATCGCCGAATATGGACGAGTGTGGTATCTATGAACCGTAACTGACGAGTTTAGTAAGTGTACGCGGTTTCGCCATGCTACTCAGAAGAGTTCGTCTCATTTACAGGTTTCTCCAATGAACCCTCGGGTTCCATTTTAGATACGGCATCCATTTTGTTCCTTGCCCTCACGTAGTCAGCGAACAGGCAACTGCCCGCATCGTGACCCTCTAGTTCCCAAGCTTTACGGTAGAAGCATATTCCTTTCATGCGTCTTTTATGACTAGGGGGAGGACACTGCTAAGGCAGTTGCCTCCGCTCGAAGGTGATTCTGCCGTGCCGGTCTGTTGTTTCAGCCTCGCACGTGCTGGGACCAAGCCCTTTTAAGCTACGATTACGCATCCAATATTATCCTCACACTCTCTCTTCCCTGTTGTCTGACTTCCTTGCAGCTGTTCTTGTCCTTTTCTCTTGCTTATTTACAACTCGAGTGGAATGTACCTAATGGTGGGAAGATGTGCTTTTACAGTTGGAACTGGTGATGTTAATGTAATTATGTTCCGGGGTTCTGAATACATGAAAGCGATCCTTTTGAATTTTACTGTGGGAACTGAGCTGTAACCTTTTGCTTGCATATTGTGCAATGACAAAATCTTGTATAAAAGAGAGCGACCCACAAATGCAATTGGAAGCAGACTCTCAGAACCTACACTCCGTTGTACTTCGTGCGACTTCTGCTTCCCTGCAGTAATAAACGCTGATCTTTGACGTCGAAGGAAGTGTCCCGTGTCTCTGTCTTTAGTGCGCCAGAACAGGTATCCCACGAAGGTTCTAGGTGTTGTCCCCTGGCACCGCTGGGCCTTAAATAGCCCAGTCCTTCAGTTGGCGCCCAACGTGGGGCGACATCGGCGGTACCGGTCCAAAGCCTGATGATTGTGAGGAACTTCGTGTGAAATCTCCGAGGAAAAGGTGCACCCCGCTTCATCGATCCTGTTGTCAAAATAAGTGGTCCGAAGATTTTTCCCGCGAAGATTCCCGCCTCCTGACGGCTGCGACGGACCGATGCCCTGACTGTCGACCTGTTTTTGACGCCTGGCGTAGACCTTTCGTACAGCGAGACGATAGATGGGCCTTCCTGGTGACGCCATTGAAGCCCTCAGTTAAGTATTTGTGGGTCGCTCACAGTCCTTAGTTGTTGTTGCAGCTTATTGAAGCTTTGTTGTTTGCATAATTCCAGTGCATTTGTGGTTCTTAGTTGTTGGTTCTTAGTTGTTATTTGACAGTTGCAATTGCCAAAAACCGAGGGTTTTGTTTTTCACGAAGAATTAGTGCTTCGGTAACCCTTGAAGTTTGATACTAGGTTAGTGTACATGATGCCTAGCCATAGTGGTTTTCTTGGTTTCTTTAAATGTTGCAACAAGGATTCCCGGTTGGAGGACTCGTGTCCGACACCTCCAGTTGGAACTCCGATATATGAGCTCTATAGTCGACATGGTGTGGGCCCTATTATATATAATAAATATTGGGTCCGTTACACGAAAAAAGATGGTGTCCTTAGTTGGCCACCGCACGGAAGTTTTGAACTTGCGATTTTAGATAATCTTGAAGCTAAATTGTTTAAAAAGAAAGCTAGGCCAGCTATGTTTGATTCCTTTCGGTTGTGGCGTAAAGAGGCCAAGCAGAAAGAAATCAAACAGTCTAAAAAGAATCAAAGAGACGGTATGGTCCCGATAATGCAAGTTGTACAACAATGTCAGCGAGATAAAGAAGAAAAAGAAATAGAAGTTTTTACTAGATTACATCATATGAGGATAGACAAATGTTATCCGGTTTTACCAACTAGTCAGGATAAGAAAGAAGAGGATTCAAAGGAGGATCCCTTGTTAGCATATTTGATGAAATCGCCGCCCCCTTATGCACAGGGTGCTACGGCCCCTGTAGTTCCTCCTGTAGTTCCGCCTGTTGTTCCTCCTGTTGTCCCTCCTGTTGTTCCGGCGGCTGCGGGTCAGCCAGTTGTTGGTCCTACGTTTGTCCCACCACCTGTCTCTATTCCTACTGCTCCTTTGCCTGTACCTTCTCAGCCTCTTGTCCCTGCCACCCCGACTATCTTGCCTGCTTCTGCTGTGTCTGCCTTCACTTCAAACGTTGTGGCTCCTGTTCTTCTTTCTCCTTCTGTTCGTAATCGTATCCCTAACACTGTTGCTACCCTTTATTCACCGCTTTATGGTCAGTTATTTCCATCCGATACTTCTGAAACTCCCCAAAGACGGAGTCAGATCCCTAGTGGAAGGGAGAAAGAGACGTTAGTGACAATGGCACATAGGTGGATAAGACATCCTGCCAACTACCCTCCACGCATGGTTTTCGAGACGTTTTCTCAGTTTAATGAGCCTACACAGAGATTCGTGTTCGAAGAAATGTGTAACTTTTTGAGGGAACAATGGTATAATGACAATTTAGATAACGTACCGCCCGATATGATTGAACTTCAGAGTCAATTTTCGAACGGTATGATTGTAGGTGGCGATGTACGACGTGCCTTAGAGCGATTGTTATCCTTTAGATCCACAGTGCCTTCTCGTGTGTCATTTAATGATGACGACTTAGAAGCTTGGAAAGCGGCTCCCGGTCAGTATCCTATGAGAGAAGTTCCGCCAGTATACATGCCAGGTGATCCTAATGCTAATCCTGTGGTTCCTCCATATTTCCAGAGAGTTTGGATACACCTCCCATGGAAGCGATCAGAAGTATTGCAGGTCAAACAGTCCTTGCCTGATCCACGCAAGAATCCGGCGGGTTACTATAAGGAGCTGTCTCAATTGGTAGATGCTACTATTATGAACTTCGCCGACATCGACATGCTGTTCGGTAATGTTGTACCACAGCCGGTTTGGGCGAAAATTCGTCAGGAAAATCATGCGAATGAGTTAGGCGGTGATTGGGCTGCAATAATAGCGGCTGATGGCCGACAAGTTGGTGGGGCTAAGCCTGAGCAGGTAATTTCGGATCTGCCCCAGAGAATAATTACGTTCATGAAAACGCTTATGCCGGCGATGAGGGTAAACTGGGATAAATTAGCAGCTTGTAAGCAGAAGAAGGACGAGAGTGTCTCTGATTTCTTTACTAGATTCGAAGAGGCATTTGTCGATCATAGTGGTCAGGATATGGGCACTGAGGGAGGCCAACGGTTGTTTGTTGACAAATTCGTGTTGAATTTGTTGCCTGAACTATGCAACAAATTGAAAAATTCAGAAAGTGCATGGACTGTTTCAACCACTGCACAGATATTAGCAACGGCTCAATATTATGAGAATAGGGAAAAAGAAGAAAGTGATCGTGTAGATAAGAAAACGAAGGAGCTCAAAACGAAGGTTTTGTTGCAGCAAGCGTATCCTCCGCGTTCAAATCACACTGATTTGCAACAGCAATATAGACCACAATCACAATCCTCCAGAATACAGTCACGTCCTGACTCCTCTGACTTTAGATCTATGCTTGGGTATAACCAGTCTGCATATTGTAGAAGAGAGGGACATATAAAATATGATTGTCCCGCTTTGCGTGACCGCCTTAATGGTGTGTCGGCACGAGGGGGTCGTGGTGGTCCTCAACAAGCATCCCGAGGTAGAGGTCGCGGTGCCTTTCAAAATCAGACTGAGCGCCCTAATACGTCCTCGGACGCGAATAATTGTTTTGACCAGCGAAATGTAAGGTCCGATAAATCAGCGCAGTATTACGCGGACGACTATTACGTTGAACATGAGACTGTTGTAAACGATCGTTACTAGGAAAGCCACCGACAGAGAGAGGGAGTAGTATCAGTTCCAGTTGATCAGAGTGGGCCTTACGTCGCAGTTGCTACATCTGGCGTAGTTGAGCCTTTTCTGCTAGACACTGGTGCGATGAAAAGTTCCATCATGCATTCAAAACTCCCTGGCGCACCTTTGTCCGGCTTAACAAATGTTTCCGTTGGATTCTCTGGCGCCCCTGTTAGCAATCCTGTATCTAGCCCTTTGCCCCTTGCAATTGGCCCTCGTGAACTGGAGGCTCCATTGAATCTATCTACTGGTTGTGGTGAGAATCTTTTGGGTCTGGATTTGCTGAAACGGTTATACGCGACTTTGTATTGCTCTCCTGAAGGAGTGGAGCTTACATTAGGTTGGAGAGTAATCTCTCCTATGTACTTGTCGATCGATAAATTCCCACCGGAATTGAGCTCCCTTCCTGCGTCTCTATGGGCCACAGGTCCCAATGACGTGGGTCTCTTGGACATCCCACCTTATATGATCAAGCTGAAACCAAATGTGCGATTGCCACGTATACCACAGTATCGTATCTCCATTGAGGGAGAACGGGCGCTATTAACGATTGTACACGATCTGATCGAAAAGGATGTCGTTGAAGAAACTCGGGGAAATGTGTGTAATAGTCCTGTGTTACCCATTTTAAAACGAACTGATCCATCTAAACCTCCTGTGTACCGATTCATAATCGATTTGAGAGAAGTAAATACAATCGTGATTCCACAATACCCCGTGGTCCCTGATATCACGACTTTGTTGACCCTGATTCCAGTGTCTGCCTCCTGGTTCACGGTGATCGACCTAAAGAATGCTTTCTTTAGTATCCCGATTGCTGAGGAAAGCAGAGATCTATTCGGATTCTCATTAGGTGGTCACAGTTTTAGACTGAAACGCGCACCACAGGGCTATTGTGAGAGTCCGTCGATCTACAGTCAAGCCCTTAAAAGTCAACTTGATTCATTTATATTACCGGCAGGCGCAGCCTTGATTCAGTACGTTGACGACCTGTTGGTCGCCGCTGATACCGAAGATATTTGTAGAACTGCTACAGTATCATTGTTGCGGCATTTATGTGACTTACATCACAAGGTGTCACCTTCCAAGCTGCAATATTGTTGCCAAGAAGTAACCTACTTAGGTCACTTATTGTCAAAAGAAGGGAGAAGGTTGACCCCAGAGAGAATTGCAGCGATTACCCGAATGACTGTGCCAAAAACTCAGAGAGATGTACGTGCCTTTCTAGGTATCACGTCATACTGCAGACAATGGATCCCAAATTTTTCACTATTGGCAAAACCATTGTTAGCTCTCACGTGCAAGGATGTTCCGACTCCTTTGCCATGGACTGAAGAGTGTCAAAAAGGTTTTTCTGAATTACGTGATGCGTTGTGTTCGGCTCCTGTGTTAGGTACTCCTGATTACAGTAAGCCGTTTACACTGTACGTTCACGAGAGGGATGGTTGTGCGTTGAGTGTTCTGGCGCAACAATTTGGTGACAAACAGCGCCCATGCGCATATTTTTCTTCGACCTTAGACCCAGTAGCTAGAGCTTTGCCGAGTTGTTTAAGAGCAACAGCGGCAGCTGCGGCGTCCATTCGACAGTCCGCAGGTCTGGTCATGGATAATATGCTCACGGTGATGGTTCCGCATGCAGTTGACACTCTCTTGAACCGAACGAAAACTCAACATTTGACGAGCGCAAGGTTGTCTGGGTATGAGCTGACGTTACTGGCTAGTCACATACGGATAAAACGGTGTAATGTGTTGAACCCAGCAACATTATTGCCGATCAATACGGAGTTGAGTGATGTAGCACCACATGACTGTTATCTGAGAACCGAAGAGGAAACGAAAGGTCGTATTGACCTAAAAGATACTCCGTTGGTAGATCCCGATGGTACTTTGTATGTTGATGGTTCCTGTTTTAAGTTACCGAATGGTGATGTGACGACTGCGTATGCTGTAGTGACGTTAAGAACGGTTGTGGAATCTACGAGACTAAATCAGAACTCGGCTCAGGCAGCTGAGTTGGTCGCCTTGACGAGAGCGTGTGTGTTGTCCGGAGGAAAGCGGGTGAATGTGTTCACAGACAGCCAGTATGCTTTTGGTGTGGCACATAGTTTTGGGCGATTGTGGAAAGAAAGAGGATTCTTAACGTCGCATGGCACAAAGATTCAGCATGGACAGCTTGTGAATGACCTTTTAGATGCGCTCACATTGCCTAAACAGGTGGCCATAATTAAATGTAGTGCGCATCGAAAAGTGACAGATGATGTTGGTCGTGGTAATGCGTTTGCAGATGAGACTGCTAAGGAGACAGCGAAAGATCTGACAAATCGAATGTATGTTACAAGTTCAGTGAGATGGCCTGCGGAAACTAGTATGTGTGAGGACACAGTGGAGAGTGTGAAGGAAATACAGAATGAGGCCACTGAAATGGAAAAGACTAAGTGGAAAGAAAGCACGGGAATATTAGATGAGGATGGATGTTGGGTTGATTTGTCAGAAAAACAGAGGTGGATGTTACCGGATGCATATGTGCTTGCTGTTGTTACAATGGCCCATGGCACAGCACATATTAACTCGAAGGGCATATGCAAGTTGTTGTCCCCTGTATGGAAGAATGATGGGATTACTAAATGTGCAGAGACAGTGGTTAAGAATTGCATGGTATGTTTGATGCATAATCCCGGTAAGGGCACACACACTCCACCTGGTCATTTTGCCCCTCCTACATGTCCTTTCGAAGTTATCCAATTAGACTTCATCCACATGGAAAGATGCAATAATTTAAAGTATGTGCTGGTTGTGGTTTGTGCGTTCTCCAGATGGATTGAGGCTTACCCTCTTAAGGATAATACTGCCCTATCCACAGCTAAAATTCTGCTCAAAGAGTATTTCCGCAGGTACGGCATGCCTCGGATTGTATGGTCGGACAACGGAAGTGAGTTTGTGGGAAGCGTGATGAAGAGTGTGTGTCGGGGTTTAGGAATATCCCAGAAATTCCATAGTGCTAATCATCCTCAGTCAGCGGGTTTGGTGGAAGGATACAATGGCACCCTGAAACTAAAACTTGCTAAAATTCAGGCAACAACTGGTTTATCATGGCCTGACGCTTTGCCTCTAGCTCTCTTATCGACCAGGGCTACTGTACACTCTCGAGTAGGGCTTAGCCCATATGAGATTGTGTTCGGCCGTCCTGCGAACATTTGGGGGGTTCCGAGGCCTAAAGAATTGAACAGACTTGAATATCCAATGTTAATTGATTACCTATATGATCTGACTGCTAAATTGAGTTTGATTCATCAACAGGTCTTTGAGGCTCTGCCGTCACAAACAGAGGGTCCTGGTCATCGGCTCCAACCAGGGGACTGGGTCCTCACTAGAAATTTCGGACGAAAACGCCATCTTGAGCCGAGATTTGTGGGACCCTTCCAGGTGCTACTAGCAACAACGACGGCGGTTCGACTGGAGGGACGGAAACACTGGGTGCATGCCACCCACACCAAGAAGGTTCCGCTTCCTCTGCCGGCAGACACATGGATACGTAAAGGTTTTTCCTCGTCTGAAACTGACGTTCCCCAGCGCTTTGTCCCATTTAGCGAAGCTCAGACCATAGGGAACACTTCAGTTTTATCTGACACCCCTGTTGATTCCTCTCAAACAATTTCCCTTCCTTCAACATTGGGGAATACAAGTACTAAACAATTGCCTGGACAATCGAACACTTTTTCGCCATCCAATCCACTGTTTGAAGATCAGACTCGACCCTGAAGAAACCGATACTTTCTTTGTACACGCAATAAAGATGAATACATTGTTATCATTCTGATTTCAAAATATCCCCTCACATTCTGCCTTGACCATTGTGGACATTTTATTATGTATGTATTTCTTTTCCAGAACAGCTAGGAGCCGTATATAAAATTGATTATTTAACTGATTAAAACCCGCCATCTGGGTTGGCCGTAGGGCCGCGCGGGTACTTCTTTCTGTTTAGCAGTTATTGACATTAGGTCAATTTCTTTTGTCGATTTCTGGGAACTCCTGGGAATTGATAATCGCTACTCAGAACGAAGTGCGTCAAGAACGTTGCGGACGGTCGTTAGAGGATGGAGTTCTCCAAGCTGTCGAAGCTAGAGGAAAAGACGGCGCAAAGATCTAAATTGTACAGCACATTTCGAAAAAAATGTTTTTTATTACAGGTTTTCATGTTGTTCCTAACTGTTTCTATGCTGCTGGTGGGTGGAGTATATTTTGGTTTTCAATCATTACTGCCTTCTGCCTTACCTACCTCTCCTTCTCATGATCTAAATTTCGTCTCCACTGTTTCTCCACATTCTTTTCACCTACTGCCTCAACATGAACAAGTCAGACGTGCGGAATTTAGAAACAATTCCTTTGTGCAACTTTTGCATCAGCATCAGTTGGTGGTAAATACTACAAACTGTTGGGTGTGTGGGCTAATGCTGCATACCATGGACAGGGGTATCCCATATTTGGTTCTTCCGTACGGCCCCCAAGGGTCAGCTCGGGCATTCCAAATCATGTTCCGTAGTGCACTAGATTCCTACCCCCATCGAGAGCCACGCTCAGCAAGCTTTGGTCCTGGCCCGTACCATAAGTCTCTGGCGACAGCGATTGCTGATCTAGATAGAGACATTTTTGATGCTTCGCTTATCCCAGAGGAGGAAGTGCAGGCCTATAAGTACCTTAGTGAGGCTGAGTATAGTATATCAGTGGGTGATAGGCAGCTTAAAAGCTCATCTCCAATCTGGATTGTACCTCACCTAGGCCACTTTTGTCTGCAAGGTCGTGGCCGAAATCCAAGAGCCCAGCTTGGGAAGAGTGCTTGTGTGGATACTTACGTTCTACCGATGCTCTCTTCCCCTGTCTTTCTGACTGCCAAGGGTACCTATTTTGTATGTTATGACCGAGCATATACGTGGTTACCTCATGACTTCTCAGGTACCTGCTATATTGCAAATCTCTTGCCCCCGACTTTCACTGTTGCTGCCGACTATCACAAAACCAGAGTTGTGAGAGGTGTCATTAGTAAAGAGGATACTTCCGGTCAAGAAGCAGGAGACTTCTTCAAGGGTTTTCTACCGTTTTGGGGCCCTATGGTCAATAGCAGAAATCTGAGACAGTTAACTCGTGTAGTAGAGTCAACTGCTAACATAACTGCAAGCGCCCTTGGTAATCTGACAGCAGAGCTTCAAGCGGATAGGCTTATGACGTTACAGAACCGTATGGTTCTAGACATTGTTCTAGCAGATAGAGGTGGTGTGTGCAAGGTCATCCATTCGAGCTGCTGCATATTCATACCTGATAACGCTCCAACGGTTTATCAAGCCATCTCCAAGTTGCACAAAATCTCGGAGTCCATACACGTGGACGAGGGAGATTGGACGCTTCTAGGATGGTTTTGGGGTCTAATGTCGACTTGGGGTTGGAAGATTCTGATGGTTATAGTGGTTGTTGTGACGTTTCTGTTCACATGTTGTCTATGTGTACAGTGTGGTCCTGCCTTATGTGGCCCTTGTGCTACAACGTGTATAAGAAGGCCATCTGATTCCAAAGAGGCATTGATGGATAGAATTATGTTCCAACAACATCTGAATGATCTGATGAGAATCGAGATTGACTCCGACTTCGACTAGTTCTTGCCTACATGAGGGCAAAAGGAGCGTCTGAGGTTCCGTGAAAATCGTTACGACGTTTTGGGCATCGCCGAATATGGACGAGTGTGGTATCTATGAACCGTAACTGACGAGTTTAGTAAGTGTACGCGGTTTCGCCATGCTACTCAGAAGAGTTCGTCTCATTTACAGGTTTCTCCAATGAACCCTCGGGTTCCATTTTAGATACGGCATCCATTTTGTTCCTTGCCCTCACGTAGTCAGCGAACAGGCAACTGCCCACATCGTGACCCTCTAGTTCCCAAGCTTTACGGTAGAAGCATATTCCTTTCATGCGTCTTTTATGACTAGGGGGAGGACACTGCTAAGGCAGTTGCCTCCGCTCGAAGGTGATTCTGCCGTGCCGGTCTATTGTTTCAGCCTCGCACGTGCTGGGACCAAGCCCTTTTAAGCTACGATTATACATCCAATATTATCCTCACACTCTCTCTTCCCTGTTGTCTGACTTCCTTGCAGCTGTTCTTGTCCTTTTCTCTTGCTTATTTACAACTCAAGTGGAATGTACCTAATGGTGGGAAGATGTGCTTTTACAGTTGGAACTGGTGATGTTAATGTAATTATGTTCCGGGGTTCTGAATACATGAAAGCGATCCTTTTGAATTTTACTGTGGGAACTGAGCTGTAACCTTTTGCTTGCATATTGTGCAATGACAAAATCTTGTATAAAAGAGAGCGACCCACAAATGCAATTGGAAGCAGACTCTCAGAACCTACACTCCGTTGTACTTCGTGTGACTTCTGCTTCCCTGCAGTAATAAACGCTGATCTTTGACGCCGAAGGAAGTGTCCCGTGTCTCTGTCTTTAGTGCGCCAGAACAGGTATCCCACGAAGGTTCTAGGTGTTGTCCCCAGGCACCGCTAGGCCTTAAATAGCCCAGTCCTTCAGGGGATAGAATTGGAGGGCAATAGGGCGACATGATGTGGTCGCAGCACGTGAGATCAGTGTCAGAGGTAGTAATTAAGGATCCCAGTATTTGTTGAGGAGGAACAATTTGAGTTATTTTTTGAAGGTGAAGTAGGAGGGGTTACAGCGTAGGTCTTTAGGCAGGGAGTTCCAGATGGAGGGAGCATTACCGGGGAAAGAGCGAACTTGAGTGCCTTTCTTCTTAAACAGCGGGGGGATAAGAGTGAGGGCATTCATGTTCCTCGTCAGTCGTGCGCAGCCTGCATTGTGGAGTTTATGTGAGAGGTAACATTGGGTGTTTTGGTGAAGGGCTTTGTGCGTGATATATGCAATCTTATAGGTGAATCTGCCTTCGATGGGTAACTATTTGAGGGCTTTCAGGGCGGGGGAGATGTGATCAAAATGTTTGTAGTCAGAGATAAGTCTAGCTGCTAGGTTGAGCGCAGATTGGAGTGGAGCTAGGTAGACTTTAGGTGTTCCAGCGAGGATAGCATTGCCATAGTCTATTCCCGACAGGACCAGCGATTGGACAACAGTTTTAAAGTCATCAACCGGGATGAAGGGTTTCATTTTCTAGAGATGACAGAGATTGAAGAGTGCTCCTTTGGCTGCTGTTTTATGTGGGAGGTGAGGGTAAGGCTATTATCAATGGTGATGCCTAGAGACTGAATTAGAAGTGGTCAGGGAGCAGTTGAGAGCATTAAGGTCAGAGATCCAGTCTTGTATGGGAAGTGGGTCGTTCTTGGGTGCGAAGAGAATGATTTCTGTTTTTTTAGGATTGAGTTTGAAATGCTTATGGTGGAACCAGAATTGGATCTTGGTCAGGGTGTCATTTAGGGGAAAGATATCTGAGTGGGATTTAATCCTATAGTAAAGTTGTGTGCTTGTTTGAGGATGAGGCTGAGTGGAACTATGCAGAGGTTGAAGAGAGCAGGAGAGAGAATGGATCCCTTGGTGATACCAAGGGAGATCAGAGTGGGGTTGGAGAGGCAGTTCTCAATTTTGATTAGTTGGGTTCTGTGTTGGAGAAAGGAGGTGAACCAGTTGAGGACATGGCCATTGAGGCCGAAGCAGACTTTAAGAGTGTTTAGTAAGGTGGAGTGGTTAACAGTATCAAAGGCAGCGGATAGGCCGAGGAGAATGAGAAGGCATGATTCAACTATGTCGAGTGAATTATGAATGTCGACCACTATATTGAGCATGGCAGATTCTGTGCTGCAACCTTTTCTAAAGACAGATTGGAGTGAGTAAAAGAGGTCAAAAGTGTTGATGTGATTATCATGTTGGAACAGGGCACATTTTATAAGGGCTTTGGAGAGAAGAGGGAGGTTAGAGATGGGTCAGAGGTTATTTGGGTCGTTGGGATCTGTGTTATTATTTTTGGGAATGGGTGTGGTTCAACCCAGTTGGAGGGAGGCAGGAACACCTGTGGCCAGGGAGGAGTTAATAATGGTGGTCCAGAAAGGGGCAATGATCTGTTTGAGGTCTTGGACAAGGTTAGGGGGCAGAGGGTCTTTGGTGTGGGAGGATAGTTTTAGCTTAGCGATGATGTTGTAGACTTCATGTTCGGTGACAGGGAGAAAATTATGCTAGGAGGCATTGTTTTTTTGTTGCTGAGGGAGAGAAGGGTTGAGTTTCGGTGGGAGGGAACCAGACACGGGTTGCAAGAAATAGGTGGAGGATTTGAAGGTGAAGGAGATTCGGGAGAAAGGTCATATGAAAGTAGTGTGTTATGAGAAAGCGGATTTAAGATGAAGGATTAGTCTATTTTGGTGATTTTATCAGAGAAGAACTTTGCAATTTCTTGGCATTTCTCAATAAAGGCCGTCAACTTTTGGGAGGCAGATGATGTTTGATTTTTGATGATGTTGAATAGTTCTCTAGGTCTATTATTGGCCCTATAAAGCTGAGTGCGGAAGAAGGTGGACTTTTCATTGAGGATGTGTTTTTTGTAGTTGGACCTAGGAGATCAGAGGAGGGCTAGATGGGAGGGGGATGGGTGTTGCCTCCAAGTTATTTAAAAATGTCTAAGGCAGCATCTTTCATTGTTGAGAACAGGGTTGAACCAGGATTTGAAAGGTATGTTTCTTTCGGTTTTAAGTTTAGGGGGGGCCACTTGGTAACTGATTTAATATAGTGTTCGGTGAGGATGTTGGCATTTTGGGAGAAGGGAGCTAGCTGGAGTTTTTTAAATAGCTTTGTAAATGGTACTGCTGGTTTGGAAGGTGGTGCATATTGGCAAGAAGTGTCATGTAGTTCCTAAAAATATTTAAGATCTGTGCATTTGTGGACACCCTAAACTAGGGATTGGTGTTAAGGCTGATTCTGGACACCACCACAGGATATGTCGGCCTCTAGAACAGCTGGCAAACAGTGGCACTATAAGAACCCTAACATTAACAAGGAGCGAATAGTATCTGGCAACCATCGAACATGACAACCCTTGATCCTTCAGGTATCATGGAAACAGAACAGTACTTTTTGCTCAGTCAATTGTGCTCACTTAGTCTCAGAGAGATACACAGAATAAACATCGGGGCATTTTAAAATAAGAATTTATTGAATGAGCGTCATTCTAGTATAAAACATGTTTGCTGCAGCAAACAAAAGACAGACGCTAATGTTAGAGTATAAAATCACCAATAGAGTAATTAGAAGGTAGTATTATAGGTGCTAAAACAGCAAATATATGCAAGCATATAAGCATGACAGTTATCAAGTCTACACCTTCGATGCGGGTCCTATTAAATGTACCTAAGTGTACCTAGCATGTATATGGGTGTGAAGCTAATATTCCCCTAGGAAATAGACAACTTCATAACTGATGGGAGAGAATGAAGGACCCCGTCGTGGTCATGAGTTGGATACCCCACAAGGGATGTCAGTCTGCTATGTGTTGAAGCTTCAGCATGCAGGACCTCAGTGTCAGCGTAGAAGCGTCTCTTCTCACTAACTAGTGAAGGTGCGGTTCTTTCATATCAAAAAGGCCTCGGGGATTCTACCACAATCGATATTTTGTGAGTACGATTATGTAGATGAGCCTAAATCAATAATTGTAATTATGTAAAGTAGCCTGGTCGCCCTAGCATGAAGATAGCGATTTTGTTTGTACAGAGTATGATAATCCTGTATGTACATCATGTGCAGGGGATTTTACTAAGAATCCTCATCCATAATAGATGAGACCAATTCCAATCGACATTTATTCAGCACAAAACTAGGTAAAAGGTCAGTGCTAAAACTGTTATGCCGAGAAAGGTAGGACACGTGTATGTAAAAGGTCACTTTGCTACTTAGGCCTAGCTTAGGGAGCATAACACCCACTCCTCATCTGAAGGTCAACAAGGGCAACGAAAGCTAAAAATAAGTCTGCTAAAAAGCATAAAAACATTGTCATAAAAACCCATAAAAAACATCTACAAACATGTTGAATGTAAAAATGGATGCTATTAAAGATCGAAAAGCTCTACAAGTCCACTAAAAAGTCAATATATGATTAGACTAACTGAGCACATTGAAAGCCATGGTGCTCAAAAAGAGCGTAAGAAAAATAAAACAACACAATATTTCTCATTACAATTTAGCTTGTTTTGGAAGAAAGGCTGAATTAAAACACACAGAGAGCCAAATTTGTATGTTTCCTGTGTGCGAGAAGCAATTTCACTGTCACTCGCATTTGCAGACGACGGTCTCTGTAACACCTCCTGTATCAGATCAATGGAGCAAAGGTGATCTTCTCCAGTTCCCACAGCAGCAGCTGAGGAAACGCTCAAAACCTGTGAGCCAGTTGAAGAGCTATTTTCCGTTCCGCTAGGTGCTAAAGAATCCCATGAGGCTCCAAGACAGAATTTTTCATCATGGGAATACACTGAGATCTATGTCCGGTGGTGCGAACTATGAAAGGGTCATACATGAGTCCAAGACGCATTTGTGTCCACAAAACAAGCAGCGGTGCACAGGCAAGATGCAGTCAAACTAGACTGGTCTGAATGATAGGAAACAATGCTCGCTTGGATCCCGAAGCAGAGTTGTGTTCAGGTGAGAGCATCATGTGTTCACGACAACGATGCAGTAGCAGTGACTTTTCCATCTAATTCAATGAACTGGCACATCCATTGCGAAGCAGGAAAATAAAAATAGGATGCCCACTACAAGTAGTAGGACCAGCAGAAGCCCTCTAAAAATGCTTTGCAATACGGAATGTATGCATGCTGGAATCACTCCAAAGATTGTCTGAAAGGTGCTCAATTGCCCAGAACCTATTTGTTTAAATAGGTCCACAATCCTCCTTGTATCAGACATGTTAAAGATACGATGAACCATTTTTCCAAAATGGAGCTGTTTGTATGAACTAGTGCCTGTATCTCAGATGAAGACCTTGCAACCCGGAGATCAAACATCTCTCGGGCTGAGGTAAAGGCCACATCTTTCTGAAGTAGCATGGCTTTCAGTCTGCTCAGAGAATCAAACTGTATAAAGGAAATGTTCAATGAAGGCTATAGCATTGCCTCCCTAACTGTGTGGGCCAGGGGAAACAATACTTGCATACAAATAGTAACCCTGGAACTTAATCTGACCAAATATCTGATGCCTGGTACCATCCCACAACAGCCTTGATCATTCAGCATCAAATAGCTCCCATTCGAGAGCAGCTCAAAGACTGTATGATTTACAGCACCTGTCACCTTCTAGAGACAGGACAGGTTTGCAAACAAAGCATTACCGGTTCAATGAAGCAAAATGTCCTTGCAAACTAAGGATCTACTTAAAGCACTTTCACAGTTCCAACCACTGAGAAAAACTTCAGTGCCCCCATTCCTGCATCTAAATCTGTGCTGTAATTCCCAGTACTCATGTATGTACCCTTCTCCTAGCGCTTCATATCTGCCTACCTTGTAATACTAGAGACAGGGTTGTGACCAGCAGTGTAATGTAGCCATGGATTAAACCATTCTGTGGAAGGTTACTCAGCCACTGTGAAAGAAAATTGGTCCAATTTTTCAATGTGCAACATGGTATATTTTGCAGCTCTTAATGCCATCTTCATCTGTATTTCTATTCGATTGTATGCAGAAAACAGAGTCATTCTGTTGATGTAAACCCAGGGCACGTTGCCAGGAAGCAATGATTGCAGCATCCAGCCTAATAGTATAATGGACCAAAATTGCGATTGACCATTTTGGAGAATAGACAAACCCTGTTCCATTATATCTATTGCAGAAGACACAATGTTTCCCAGCGAAAAAATCCTGTATGATAGTGTGGTAGTACCATTATCAACCACTGCTAAGGCCTTTTCAAGGTTAACCCTATCTATTTAACGTAGTCTCTCAGCAGCTTCCTGTTGAGAGATTTTCCATAGCTCGTTATCAATAGCATATAGGAAGCGCTTTCGATGTGGCTTCTGGGGACCTAACAAAAAATCCCTAAGATCTATGTAATCTGAGAGAAGGTACAAGTGTTGCTTCACTTGGGACAGTGTCCAGGTCTTTAGCCACTCTAGGCATAACTTCCCAACACTGTAAGATGTCACTACCAGAGTGTTCTGATTCTATGTAGCGCTGATCAGGCCTATGGATACCAAACCCTTTGGTGGTACCTCTGAATCTTGACTGACACCTATTTGTGTTGATAGGCTAAACTAACCATCCCTTCCACTTGGGGTCTGCTGAATTGTAAGATTCGTTGTGTAGCATGACATCTAATGTATCCTCACTGTGTAGTGTATAATTTTGGCAACCCTTTAAGTGTGTAAGTTAGGGAATCTGAGGTGTGTTCAAATCCTTGATCCTTGGGAGCCCAAGACAGAAAGACTGCTGCACTGTGTCATTTAAAAAAGGCATTTGCTTGAAATAAGGCCTCAGTTCCCTGAACTTGCCAATCTTTAGTACCCAGACAGATTTTGTGTCTATAGTGTCCTTCCACAAGTCAAAACCTTGTGAAGACAGCTGGGCCATAAAGGAAGCAGAGTATATCAGCTTAGTGTTAGTGAGCATACTATTCTTTGCAGGAGTAGGTGGAAGCCTATAGTAATACAAGGCCGGGTCTGAAGTGGTAAACCCAGAAAAATAAACAAAAATATCTGTGCAAATGTTGTTGAACTACCTTTCGGTGGTTCCCATTGATGATAAGTGAAACATTAAGTTGGGATACTTGCTTTGTTGGTAACAAAACATGGTGTCAAAATTCAATGCACCATCATACAATTCATCATTTGAAAATGCAGCAGATTGTTCTAAATCAAACACCATTGTATGCACAGTTTCAAAGTCCTAATTATCAGAAAAAGTACTAGAGGTGATGATATCACTAAGATTTTTTTTTAACAAATGAGGTATTTTTAAAGTTCAGTAGGACCATCCACATCATAGGAAACTCTGTCCCAAACTATTCTTTCAGGAACTGTAACTGCTGTAATATTGACTAAGGACAGGTCCCTCTGTTCATGGCGTGACGATGCATGCGGTTTCAGGACCAAGTTCACATGCTGTATTGCTGATCATTCTGGGAGGTAATGTCCATTCAGGAGCAAGAAAAAGACAGTCACTATACCAATCCAAAGGACTAGGAACAGTAGACCAATTGCAATCCAGAGCTGTAAGTAAACAAATGGAGGGAACTAAACAGGACAATTTTTTAACGGGGTCCAGTGTATACGCCCATGAACTATAGCAACAAAAAAATACAATGTTCTCCAAAAAAAGGGGGAGTAGCTAAACTAAGTAACCAAGCGAAGAGAGCAGCGTACAGGGGAAAGGGCGGGAATTCCCCTTTCGGAACTGAAACCCTCACACACCCAGCAAGCTAGGTGTCATGCTTCATCATATGGGTTTTGCTCCTCGTTAGACTGGCGCTGCAATGTCTAACGGGCACCCATAAAGGGGCTCTTTATCGGAGATCTTCTGTTCCTCCCAGTTGCTGCATGTGGGTATGAGGGCTTCAGGGGATGTGTAGACGTGTGTGAAAAAGGTGAGAATTAAAAAAGGTTGGTAAATCCACGGCAAGATTTAATGGTGTGGTTTACCACCTTACTAAAAACAGTGAGGCAAAAATACGCTCTGGTGCAATGATCCAGCAGTGTTTGATCTACCTATAGGTTATCTATAAAACGGCGCAAGTTCAGAGGCAAAGAGAGTCCCTCATTTGCATGTGGCCATGTCCCAAAGCAAATGAGAGAACACCTTCTGATGATAGCAATGGTGCTAAATGTGCACCAGGGCTATCTGTGTTAGGGGCCTTGCAAGCACTGCACCCCTTCTGTGATAACTGTGTATAATACAGCCCCTTGTAGTAATGTTTCTCATTTGATGGCATAGGAATGCCAATACCAAATGAAAACATATTTTTCATAGTGATTGTCACTAACTATTTTTACAGCTTTTTGTGCAGCATATTAAATGAAATTAAATGATGTAGTGGTCTAGTAACTGAGAAGTAACTGACCCGCCACCCCACTTTCTGATCCTTCTTAATGAAGTGCATGGTGCTAATTTATTCTATTTGAGGGTAGCTTGTTTTAAACTGTTCTGGCTCTTGCTATTTTAGCTTTTAACCTTTTAATATTTAACATTTCTGGCTTTCTATTGTTTTTACTTCTACCTTGCTTGGTCTCACGGTGAGTTCTTGGATTGCTTGTCCGCCTCTTGGCTGATATAGACTCTGTCTCCACCCCCCAGTCTGCCACGGCACTGCCCATTGAGCGGAGGAAAGTGGATACGCCTGACCTGCCTAACTTCTGGCAGAAATGGGTCACATGTCAGCTCGCACAGGCCGGCTACTAAAGACACATGCCTGGCCGGACACACAGCGGACGAGCGCAGCGAGCGCGTAAGGCAAGCCCATGTGTGCCCGTCCGCGTCAGGCCGGGGCCAAGGGCTACAACCCCTACCGCTTTTTCTATAAATGTTTTTCATTATAGTGCTGAGCAGCTGAGACAATTAAACACAGCCCCTATAACACTTTGTACCCATGCCATTGTCCAGGGCAGTCTGGTCCCCGGCTGCATGCACTGTCCTTTTATACTGTCAGCGCTTATTCAAATTTCACGGCCCCTCCCAAAACCATACAAAATGTTACGGCTGAACTGCAGATCTCTGCCCAAGCATGCTGTGGAGATCTCTATTTTGCTAAAGGAAGAATGCCCAGAAGTCTTGTTTCTGACTGAAACATTTGGCTGACGCAACTGTTGGTGGAAAAGTCAGGTATTGCTGGAGTTGCGTTGCAAGCACGACGCAACTTCAACAATGTGTATTGTGACCTATTTCCAATACACTGCGTGACTCCTTACGCCTGTTTCAAGCAGGCGTAAGGTTTTGACGCAGTGGCATCCTAAAAGTCACGCAGTGAAATCATGTAAATTTCACTGCGCCACTTGAACGAGGCTTTCCTGTGTGGGAACGCCTACACTGCATACATTATACCTGATGCAGGTATAATGTCACACAGGGCTTTACAACATGACGCATCTCCCTAGATGCGTCAAGCAGTAAATTTGCAGCATTTGTTACGCTGCTGTTGCGTCACAAAATGTAAAGCAACAGCAGCGTAAAAGTGACGCAAGGGGCTTGTGAATCTGCCCCAACGTATGTACTGGGACTGTGTTTTATATCCTCATAAACGTATAGTCAAGCAAAGGACAATCACTTAACTGGAATATGCATGTGGGTGTTATGCTGAAACAGTGAGAAGCACCATTACAAATATTTTATCAAAAAAAAAAAAGAACAATTGACTTTCTTTACATGCTCTGCAACGAAAGGCCTTTGCGAGTAGAGTGACATGCCTAGGGGCATATTAGCAAGAACCTTGTTAAAATTATCGCCATTTTAGCGGCAGGAAACTGCCGCTAAAACGGTGATAATGGGATTGCTAATATGCGTTATAGAATTCCAATAGAAGCCCAGGTTAGATGTCCTGCATATCTAATTGATGGGTGTATTGATGACCGCCATCTCCGGGGTCCTTATTTAGGATGAACAAATGACCACAACCTTGCCAGTCGCCATGATATGCTAGATACAGCCATCAGATGTTTTTTTTTTTTTTTACAAAAAAACATTCCCTCTGTTCACGAGGGAACTCTTTCAGGGGAAGGCAAAAGTCGGCTGGAACAGTGGCATATTTAAGTTTGGCAGCCCAGCTGCATGATACAGAGTCCATAGGCAGAGGGCTCTGTTCTGTCACCATGGCAGATCAGCTGTCTCCAAACCAATGACGTTTTGATGGCTAGAATACCACACTTTAAATGAGCCCCTTAGTTCGAATTATTTTTCGAAAGTAATGGGAAGCATTAATTTAGCCCTAAAATAATTGAGATCAAAAAGTTATTATAGATTGGTTTGAGATGGCAGGTAAGAAGTACTGACAAGCTACCTCCTTGAAAATGTAAATTCTTTCAACTATGTTGAATATGTTATCTTTAACTGTCCATAACAGTGGCAAACAAAAATTAAGCAGAGCTATCAAAGTTTATTTGGGATGACAAAGCATAGATGCTGGCTATCCAGACACTATATATTCCAGAAGCTAACACATGTCTGGTTAACAGATAATACTAAAATATTATAAGCATCTCAATCTTGTCAAGTAAGCATGTAAATTGTGGTGGGGGTTTAGGCCGAAATACACATTAAATAAATATTCCACTTTCCTAGAGACAGAACAGTTATGCTTTAAATTTGAGTAGTTAGCAGAAAAAAAGTTGGATTGATGGGCCCTAGTTGAGTGTACAGCTACTTATGAAATCACTTATGATATTAGGAGCCGTAAGTCTCTGATAGAGGGGGAGACTGAGGTGCTTAATTGCACACCACCATGGGGTTCTTCAGAAGTAGTGGCCTTTGAAAAGAATAAGAAGGAATGGGGATATGGTGTAGAATGGTGATATGCAGTTACAACGATGCAAACTCCCTTTTCACACTGTTCAAAAGCATTTTTACGAGTCAGGAAAATATTTCCGACTCCTGAAGGGGCTTTTGCAACCGTTTCTTAAAGGCAAATAGGTGGGGCATGAAAGGGGCATCCTTCTCCTATTTGCAAGTCCAAGTGAAAAGTTTTAATTGATTGTGACCTTGGTTGCAATCAGTCAGTCAATCAATCAAGGAAATATTTAAGTGCGCTACTCACCCGTGAGGGTCTTAAGGCGTAGGGTGGAGGGCTCCAGTCAGTTGGAGAGCCAGGTCTTGAGGGTCTTCCTGCTGGTCTGCATGGTGGGGGCACGTCTGATATCGATAGGGAGCTCAGTCTAGGTCTTGGCCGCAATGTAAGGGGAAGGTTCTACCACCTGTTCTTGCTCTGTGGATGCGCAGAGGTTCGGTGAGGACAAAGTCGACGGATCTGAGGTTCCTCTTGGGTATGTGGAAGGGGATTCTATCATTGACATTTGTAGGCGTGGATGCGTATCTTGAAGGTTACTTTCTTCTCAACAGGGAGCCAGTGGATGTTACGCAGGTCTTGGGTGATGTGTTTGTGTCGAGGGATGCTGAGGACGAATCTGGCGGAAGTGTTCTGTATGGTCTGGAGTTTGCAAAGCAGAGATTTGTTGATCCCGGCGAAGAGGGCATTTCCGTAGTCCAGTCTTTGGGGTATGAGAGCATGAGTGACGGTCTTCCTTGATTCGGGGGGGATCCATTTGAAGGTTTTTCGGAGGATGTGGTGGGAGTTGAAGCATGTGGAGGCGATGGTGTTGACACAGTCGGGTCATGGAGAGGGAAGAGTCGAGTATGATGCCAAGGTTTTGGGCGTGGTCCGTGGGGGGGAGGGGGCGGCTGCGGAGGGCAGTGAGCCACCAGGTGTTGTCCCATGCAGAGGGCGAGGGTCTGAGTATGAGGACCTCTGTCTTCTCCGAGTTGAGCTTCAGATAGCTGCTGCTCATCCAGGATGCAACATCCTTCATTCCTTCTTGGAAGTTGAGTCTGGTGGTGATGGGGTCCTTGGCGTAGGATACTAAGCTGAGTCTGTGCTGTCTGGCGGTGGCGGCAAGGGGGGCCATGTAGATGTTGAAGAGTGTGTGGCTGAGAGACGATCCTTGAGGTACTCCACAGTTGATTTCCGTGGGCTCAGAGGGGCAGTCTGATACTTTGGGTACTGATGGTGAAGACGGAGCGGAGCCAGTCGAGGGCGGTTACTTGTATGCCAGCATCAAGGAGCCTGGTGGTGAGTGTGCAGTGGGAGACGGTGTTGAATGCTGTCAAGAGATAGAGTTGTGTCGACTTGGCCCTTTTTTCAGGGTCATTCCTGAACTTATTGCCTTCCTCCTGTATTTTTCTGACCTGTTTTTGTTGGTTTTATGACTATGGGCGCTTTACCACTGCTGATCAGTGCTAAAGTGCATATGCTCTCCCTTTAAATAATGTATGAATTGGTGATTCCATTATTGGCTTGTTTGGTTTACTTGTCAGACCCTAGTACAGTGTACTGAGTGTGCCCAGGGCTTATAAATCCAAATGCTGCTCGTGGGCTTGCAGCACTGGTTGTGCCACCCACAGAAGCAGCCTGTAAAAGTGTGTCTAAGGCCTGCCATTGCAGAGTCTGTGTGCAGTCTGGTACTATATAACCACAAAAGCCAGATAAATCTAGGCTGAGGGAACCAGAAGCACGGGGTACTGGTAGATTGCAGCCTCCAACATAAACTATGTATCACAATGAGCCACTCCCAGTTTTCTAACAAAGTGCTTTTCCTGTTTTTCTCCCCACATTTCTCTAGTTCTTGGACCAAAGGGTTCATCTGCCTTCTCCCTCCTATGGCGCCATTTTGACCTCATCCCAGGGTAAGCGCATTGGGGATAATTTCTCCAGCTCTGGTGCACAGATTGTTTTTCACTTAAATGTTGCACTAATAGCCACTCACGATAGAACCATGGTGATTGTGGCTTACTTTGCTAGTGTGACAGTGTTATTGTTTTATTTACACGTTTTTTTCTTTCAGGCATTAAGGATCTAGCCATTTCATAGTGGAGTGTGATCGCTATCACCCCACTAAGTGGAACCCTTGGGCCATAGTGTGGTAAGAGTGGAGCCCGTTCTTTCAGGGTCCTGATGAATGCCGAGGACCCAGATGAGCCTACAGGCAGAAACTTGTTGATCTCATTCATGGCGGTGGGGGGATACTAATATCCCCATTACACCAATCACCTTATTTTAAAAAACCATATGGATGCCGGCACTATTAAAATTTAAGTTGACACCCATAATGGCCTTTTAATCCACTTTCTTCATTTTTCTTTGGGCCCCCACTTAGTTTAGAAGTGCATCCCTGTCATCAGGTGTATGCCGGCCCTCTATCAAACCAAGTTTTTAGAGGGCGAGGACTAGTCAATGATGAAGCATGACACCCGGTGGTGTTTGAGACCAGTCCTTCACTTTTTTTGAGATGCCTGCACTCAAAAATGTAATACTGCACTTACACTAGCGACACTAAAACTGGGAGCTGCAGTCTGGTATTGCCATGATGACTGGGCAAGTGTACCCACTTGCCAGTCCCTAAACCTTCCCTTTTCTTCATATCAGACACCTCTATGGTAGGCCCAAGGGCAGGGTGCATTGTAAGTATAAGGTAGGGCATGCCCTGGTGTGTGTGGCCAGGCCTAATAGTGAATTACAGCCATTTTTGTTTTTCACCATTGCAAGGCTACCTGTTTTCCATAGGCCAAAATGGGCTTTTAGATTATTACATATTATAATCCTAACTGACTCAGGGAACATGGTAGAAATTCGAGTTTAGTATGCCTGAACTCAAAATGATAAAATACATATTTTAATGAAGTTGGTTTTAACATTCTGTGTTTAAAAATACCACTTTTAGAAAGTAGGTATTTTCTTGTCTAACTATCCAGGCCTGTCTCTGCTAGGTTGTGTATTCCTTGTCTGGAGTTTGAGTGACAGGGCTGGGGGATTCCAAGAGACTGAATGAGTCAGCCCAGTGGTGACTAGAGAGATCTGCATCTAGATGGGCGGGAGGAGTTGCACCTGGGACCTGAAGAGGACCATGCCTGCCCCCCACAGTGCTGGCTCCACCCCCTGTGGTTCGTCTGATGTCTCTGCCCTGCACTGTAAAAGGAGAGAAGGAATCATGTCAACAAAGTGCTCCAGGGCTGTGCTTTCCCTCCACAATGCTGGCTCCACCTCCTGTGGAGTGTCTGATTTTTCTGCCCTGCACTGTGAAAATAAAGAAGGAGCCATGTAAACAGAGTGGTCCAGAACTGTCTTGGACTGGGCAAAGGCCCCTCTGCCCTCAGAGGACAAAGGAATTTGGGGTATAAATATTGGGACACTGATCCCAAGAAATTAGATCACTTGTGGACTACAAGAAGAAACCTTTGCTGAGGAGAGGAACCTGAAGAAACTGAGGTGAGACTATCCCTAAGCCGAAGTGCTGCTTGGGGATTGGCCTGCAGTGGTTGCCTAACTGCCAAAGGAAGGAGAAAGGAACTTTGTGTGCTTTATTTCAACTTGTGAAGGATATCCAAGGGCTTGGAAAAAAGCTTGCCCCCTGATCAAAGTCTCAGGACCAGTAGACTTCACCAGCCTTTGTGGATTGCTGCTGGGAATGCTGTTTCAGCGGCTACAGTGGCAGGGAGCTGTGACCGACTCTCACGACTGGCCCGGTGTCCTGTAGGCACCGCATCAAACAACATCCGCATCGAACAACTCAAGCTCTGAACTCACCGACTCCATCCTGACGTCATCAACGAGCCATTGCCTGCACTGTGACTTGTGGACACCGCAAGGTGCAACACCTTGCTACACCAAATCGAACTGGTCTGACCGACACAATCACTGTTGCTGACTTCGAGTCCTGTGAACGCATTTGAGTTGGGTACTGCTCGCATCCTTCGTGATGCACCGCCCGACTCGTACCGCTGTCTGGACTGATCGACGCCAGCTCCTGCAATCCGGCTCTGTCGCCGCACCGCAAGCTGCAAGCACCGCATTGATGCACCGTCTCGCCCTGCAACGTACGCCTCGGACCCACCGACTCCGTCAACAGGCCGTTGCCTGCACCTCATCGATGGACAACGTGTCCTGCAACGCTTTCTTTTCTGCACCGCGACGAACGCCTCAAGTATCGACATTTGAGTGGCCCAGACTGACGCGGTCCGCTGGATTTGTTAGACTCTGTGTTATTTCAGCAAGGCTGTAGCCAGACAGGGCGACCGACTCGCTCAGAACTTTGATTTAAGCCTTTTTAACAAGAACTCTTGATTTCTAATAGTATTGTGGATTGTTTTTGTCGTTTATGGTCTTGTAGTAACTCTATATAAAAGATACTTATTTTTATAAATACCCAACCTGTGTGGTGTACATTTGTAGTGTTGTCACTTGATTACTGTATGTGTTCACAAATGCTTTACACACTGCCTCTGAGATAAGCCTGTCTGCTCGTGCCAAGCTACCAAGGGGTGAGCAGGGGTTATTTTATGAGTGTACCCCCTTACCCTGACTAGAGGAGAGGGTCCCTATTTGTCACAAGTACCTACCTGTGCCAACTAGAGACCCCCAATTTTAACAAGTAGGATCAGGACCGCGGTATGTTCTTGGTCAAGAAGGGTGCAGATGTTGTCTGTAGCGGCGAGTGGAGCGGCCTCGGTGCTGTGGTTGCTGCAGGATCCAGATTGGGAGGGTCAAGGATGGAATTTTCTTCGATGAATTTTATTAGTTGGATGTTGATGGTCTACTCTGTGACTTTGGCCACGAAGGCGAGGAGGGAGATGGGTTGGTAGTTTTTGCGGTCCGTGGGATCTGCTGAGGGTTTCTTGAGTAGTTGGTCTGACTTCTCCGCTTTTCCAGTCATCAGGAAAGATGCCGGTTTCAAAGGTTGCATTGATGGTGTGTCGTAGTTCCAGAGTGATGGCGGCGGATCTGTGGAAGATGGGTGGGGCAGGGGTCTGTGGGGGCTCCTGAGTGAACACCTTTCATGTTTGATGCGGTGTCTCCGGTGGTAACTGGGGTCCAGGAGGAGATGGTGGGCTGACTGGCATTGCTGGAGGAGGGAGTGGTTTCGGAGTCAGGTGTCTGGTCATTGAGGGTTTCGTAGAGGCCCTTGCTTTTCAGATGGAAGTAGGAGCTGAGCTTGTTGCAGAGGTCCTGGGAGGGGGTGATGTCCATGGTTTCGCTGGGGGTTTGGTGAATTCCTGGAGGATGCTGAAGAGTTCCTTGGAGTTGCTGGACTTGGCGAGCATCTTGTTCTGGAGGAAGGTCCTTTTGGTGTATCTGATGCGCTGGTGGTATTCTGTCATGGTGTTCTTGTAGGTGATACAACCTTCTGGGGTTTCGCTGTTTCTCCAGTTCTTCTCGAGATGTCTGCAGATGTGTCTGGATTCTTAGAGGTCGGCGGTGAACTAGGCGGCCTTCCTGGGGCGCTGTCTGTCGGGGTGGCGTAGGGGTTCAAGCTCATCTGCACAGTTGGTGATCCATCTGTGAACTTCTTTTTCTGTGAGGTTGGCATTGGTCGAGGTGATGGTGCCATCGCGGTTGAGGGTGAAGTTGAGCTGCTCCTCTGAGACTTTTCTCCAAATTCTTTGTGGAAGGCAGGGTGCAAGTTTGGCGGCATGGGTTTGTTCATGAGGAAATGTACGCAGTGGTGGTCTGCCCATGGGGGTTGCGTGGTGTGGCTGAAGCTGAAGTTGTTCCCCCTTGGGAAGATGGGGTCGAGGATGTGTCCTGCCTTGTGAGTAATAGTGGCGATGAGCTGTTTCAGTCGGATGTTGGCGAGGTTGTCAAGGAGGGTGGCGGCGTTGGGGTCGCTGGGGTTGTTGAGGTGGAAGTTTAGGTCTCCAATGAGTATGTAGTCCATGGAGGCGATGGCGTCAGCTGCAATGAGGTCAGGGATGGTGGTGGCGAATGGGGTGCAAGGCCCGGGGATCTGTAGGCGCAAACCATTTATTAATTACCTCTCCCAAGTTGGTGTGGAATAACTAAATAAGAAAGGGAAAGCAGTCCCGCAGGTGACTTTGGGAATCGTGTCAGATACTCACCTGGAGTCCAGGGTTAAAAACAATCTCTATCTCCTTAAAGGACAGGAGCTTATCATAAAACAAATGTTGATGATTGAGATTGCGAAAGCAGGGACGGATGTATACTGTCTCCCGGATGTCTCAATCTGTGCATTCGCAGCCATTTGCAGAGGGTAGCAACATATCACTTGCCTCATTAATATTCACGAGGCAGGAGGCTGTGTGAGGCTCTACAAATATTCAATCTACAATGCGGAAGATAAGTACATCAATTACATCACTCAAAGAAGGGCAGGTTGCAAGTCAATCGTGCAAAAACATGACTGCATTACGACCTGACCTTTAGAGCATCACCCATTGTGTCTTCATTTTGGATGCTCAACACGGCAAAACTGTGCAAAATCATAAGGAATTGCTTGAGTTAAAAAGAACAAGGAATACAAACGAAAATTATTAAAATACTAACATATTTTGTAATGTACTGTGATAAATTCTACCACCGTCAGATGAATATTTCATACGTTGAGAAATTAAACAAACAATACTTACTTTAAATTGTTTATTAGGTCTTCAAAGGTTGTGAAAGCTATAACAATTTGTTCTTCTACACTTCTTTGAAACAGGTTTGTACCAAAATGTTTCATTTTCTTGAGAATGATTCTTCAATTATAAACATGTTTGTACTGTAATTGAAAGGGGCTTCTTGTTCTTGTTTGTGGAGGGCTCCTTGTGTGCTCCAGAAAAAAAAGTTTGTACCAGTGACCACAAGATCCACAAGACTCATGATGATCTCACTCTTGTGATGAATAACACATGCACCCATGAACACCGCTGGCTCGTTCAGTCCAGAATATTTAGAAAACACAGACACTCGCACCACATTGCCCATGGTTTTGTGGTCACGGCATGAATTATAACTGTAGTTGCACATTTTCAAATATTTAGATGCAGCCTAGTAGACAAGAACTTGAGCTGAATAATCTAACTTAAGTGCACCATGAGCGTTTGAATTAGCTGTATATTTTAATGTATTACTCTAAAAACGAAATAGAGCTATCACAGTTTATTTGGCCAAATCCAAACCAAATTAGCAAATGTTGCATTTATCTGAAACTCAGGAAATTATTCTAATCGACTCCCTATTTATAATGCTCTTCACATGATCAAAGATTATAAGATCGTAAACAGTTGTGGAAATATAGGGAGTTCCAATAATTGGTAAAAGCACAAATACACAAAGACACTCCCACACACACGCACGCACACACATACACGTGTTACCATCCTTGTGGGGACTATGTGTGGATACCTGCCTTGTGGGGACTAACCTTTCCCAATGTTTTAGAAATATACCAATAACAGAAAAACCTTAAGAAAAAATTCTAGGATCCTGCTTCGAATCTGCAAATATTCTGTTATTTAATGGCGCGCACAGAACCATCTTTGTGGGGACTTGAACACGTGTTACCATCCTTGTGGGGACTTACTCAATATTTCTCATTTGTGATTGAATACATTTATAAACAAATAGCAAAAATTTTTTTTTAGCGATGCACCTAAATTACATGATAATTTAGTCATGTATGAATAGCTCATTGTGTACTAGCAGCACCCAGAAAATGAATTTTTATAATAATCTATTTTTCAGCAGGCAACTATAGCAGATCAAGTCCATGGAAAGGGATTCACAGATATCTAGCCCATTGCTGAGATCTTACAAACTTTATGGGTTAAGGAACCAATATAGTTAAATTAGTTTAGAGGCCAAAGATCCTGCAATGTGTATAATCACACACTATCTCTGAGGGGACCTGGGCATTCCTATAATAATACACTATCTCTGTGGGGACCACGGCATGTCTATAATCATACACTGTCAAACTTTATGGGATAAGGAAACAATATAGTTAAATTAGTTTAGAGGCCAAAGATCCTGCCATGTGGTCTGATGGGAAAGCCAAGTTAATATTGCCTAGTTCTTTTTCATAAACTTCACTACTAGGCATCATTCACCTCATCTGACTGTGCAATGATAGTCACCAAAGGGATGGCATATGATTAGAATTATGTAATTATGTTCTAGAGCTGACAGAGTGTGTGGTGATATTTATTTTTAGGCCCCTGTAGCAAAAGTGCATGATTTTATTGATGCAGTGGTCCCAATAGATATATTATTAAATCATAGTCAATCTCAAGCCTCCATAGACATAGTGTGTGATTATATTAATTTCTAATCCCCTGCAGAGATGCTGTGTGATGATAGTTATGTCTAATTCACATGATATAGTGTGTCATTAGAATGCGGACCAGCTTGCCACACACATAATGTGTAATTATAGCCATGTTCAACTCCCCTAAAGGATAGTGTCTGATTTTAGTAATGCCCAGGAGCCCACAGATAACGCCTTTGGTTATAGTCATGTTTAAGTCCCCCTAGAGATAGTGTACAATGATAGTCATGCTACAGTTCATGAAGAAATAGTGTGTTATTACAGTATTTTCCAGGTCCCTACAGAGATAGTGTGTGAATAAAGGCAAGTTCAAGTCCCCACAGAGCTAGTGTGTGATTATAATCATAACCAAGTCCCCACATAGAGAGTGCCGCAATAGTCATGTTCAAGCCCCCCATTGGGTACGATGATTGTCATGCTTGACTTCCAGGCATAAATAGAGTATCATTACTGTAATGCCCAGGTCCCCAAAGATATAGGATTTAATTATAGTCGTTATCAAGTCCCCATAGAGATAATGTGTGATAATATTCATATTCGTCCCCTGAGAGAAAGAGCAGGATTATAGTTAAGAACAAGTACCCACACAGATATTTTGTGATTACAATCATAATCAAGTCCCCATAAAAAGTGTTGTGATAGTCATGGTAAAGTCACCATAAAGAGAGTGTTATGATAGATATGTTCAAGTTCCTGGAGAGATGGTGTACAATGCTAGTCATGTTTAGGTCCCTGCAGGGATAATATGACCAGGTTCCTGCACAAATAGTGTGTGATTATAGTGATGCCCAGGTACCTGCACAAATAGTGTGTGATTATAATCACGCTCAAGTGCTGCAGAGATATTGTGGGATTATAGTGAAGCACTGATCCATAAAGCGATAGTGTATGATGATACTCCTGTTCAATTTTCAGCAAAGGTAGTGTATGATTGAATACATTAATATCCCGGCCCCCACAGAGACAGTGTATGATTATAGACATGCCTTGGTCCCCACGGAGATAGTGTATTATTATAGGAATGCCCAGGTCCCCTCAGAGATAGTGTGTGATTATACACATGCCCAGGTCCCCTCAGAGATAGTGTGTGATTATACACATGCCCAGGTCCCCACAGAGATGGTGTGTGATTATAGGAATGCCCAGGTCCCCACAGAGATAGTGTGTGATGATAATTATGTTTAATACCTTCCAAACGTAGTGTGTGATTGAGTATACTGATGTCCAGGTCCCCACAGAGATAGTGTGAGATTATAAACATTCCCAGGACCCCACAGAGATAGTGTGTGATTATAGACATGCCCAGGTCCCCTCAGAGATAGTGTGTGATTATACACATGCCCAGGTCCCCACCAGAGATAGTGTGTGATTATACACATGCTCAGGTCCCCTCAGAGATAGTGTGTGATGATAATTATGTTCAATACCTCCCAAAGGTGGCGTGTGATTGATTATACTGATGTCCAGGTCCCCACAGAGATAGTGTGAGATTATACACATTCCCAGGACCCCACAGAGATAGTGTGTGATTATAGACATGCCCAGGTCCCCTCAGAGATAGTGTGTGATTATACACATGCTCAGGTCCCCTCAGAGATAGTGTGTGATTATACACATGCCCAGGTCCCCACAGAGATAGTGTGTGATGATAATTATGTTCAATACCTCCCAAAGGTGGTGTGTGATTGATTATACTGATGTCCAGGTCCCCACAGAAATGGTGTGAGATTATACACATTCCCAGGACCCCACAGAGATAGTGTGTGATTATAGACATGCCCAGGCCCCACAGAGCTATTGTGTGATTAAAGGACTACCTAGGTCCCCACAGAGATAGTGTGTGATGATAATTCTATTCAGTATCCCACAAAGGTAGTGTGTGATTGATTATACTGATGTCCAGGTCCCCACAGAGATAGTGTGAGATTATACACAATCCCAGGAGCCCACACAGATAGTGTGTGATTATAGACATGCCCATGTCCCCACAGAGCTAATCTGTGATTATAGGAACACCCTGGTCCCCACAGAGATAGTGTGTGATTATACACTTGCCCAGGTCCCCTCAGAGAAAGTGTGTGATTATACACATGCCCAGGTCCCCTCAGAGATAGTGTGTGATTATACACATGCTCAGGTCCCCTCAGAGATAGTGTGTGATTATACACATGCCCAGGTCCTCACAGAGATAGTGTGTGATGATAATTATGTTCAATACCTCCCAAAGGTGGTGTGTGATTGATTATACTGATGTCCAGGTCCCCACAGAGATAGTGTGAGATTATAAACATTCCCAGGATCCCACAGAGATAGTGTGTGATTATAGACATGCCCAGGTCCCCTCAGAGATAGTGTGTGATTATACACATGCCCAGGTCCCCTCAGAGATAGTGTGTGATTATACACATTCTCAGGTCCCCTCAGAGATAGTGTGTGATTATACACATGCCCAGGTCCCCACAGAGATAGTGTGTGATGATAATTATGTTCAATACCTCCCAAAGGTGGTGTGTGATTGATTATACTGATGTCCAGGTCCCCACAGAGATAGTGTGAGATTATACACAATCCCAGGACCCCACAGAGATAGTGTGTGATTGTAAACATGCCCAGGTCCCCTCAGAGATAGTATGTGATTATACACATGCTCAGGTCAACCTCAGAGATAGTGTGTGATTATACACATGCCCAGGTCCCCACAGATATAGTGTGTGATGATAATTATGTTCAATACCTCCCAAAGGTGGTGTGTGATTGATTATACTGATGTCCAGGTCCCCACAGAGACAGTGTGAGATTATACACATTCCCAGGACCCCACAGAGATAGTGTGTGATTATAGACATGCCCAGGTCCCCACAGAGCTATTGTGTGATTATACACATGCCCAGGTCCCCACAGAGATAGTGTGTGATTAAAGGACTACCTAGGTCCCCACAGAGATAGTGTGTGATGATAATTCTATTCAGTATCCCACAAAGGTAGTGTGTGATTGATTATACTGATGTCCAGGTCCCCACAGAGATAGTGTGAGATTATACACAATCCCAGGAGCCCACACAGATAGTGTGTGATTATAGACATGCCCAGGTCCCCACAGAGCTAATGTGTGGTGATAGAAACACCCAGGTTCCCACAGAGATCGTGTGTGTTTATACACAATCCCAGGTCCCCACAGAGCTAGTATGTGATTATAGGAACAGCCAGGTCCCCACAGAGATAGTGTGTAATGATACTGATGTTCAATACCCGCCAAAGGTAGTGTGTGATCGACTAAACTGATGTCCAGGTGTGATTATAAGCATGCCCATGTCCTCACAGAGATAATGTGTGTGATTATAGACATGCACATGGCCTTATATATATAGACATGCCTAGGTCCATCAAGAAGAAAGTGCATGATGATTCTCATGTTCAATTCTATGCAAAGATGATTAATTAGATTGTTGCGCAGGTCCCCACAGAGAGAATGTGTGATTATAGGTATTTCCAGGTCCTCACAGAGATGGTGTTTGATTATAGTATTACCACTGTACCCAAAGAGATAGTGTGTGCTGATAGTCATGTTCAGATTCCTGCTAAGAGAGTGTGGTTGGTTATATTTATGCCCAAGACCTTACAGAGGTAGTGTGTGATGACAACGATGCCCAGGTACCCATAGAGGTAGTTTGTGACGACATGGATATTCAAGTCCCCATAGTGATAGTATGTGATTATAATATTCTAAGATGGCCACCACAGTAATGCAGAATAATCACTGTGCCTTCTTTTATGTTTACTAAATTTAAATCACGTGAGTGAGTTGTAATGTAACTTTATTTAAACTGTTTGAAAATGAGTATCTATCGACACTGACGAAGGCGGGAACGCCGAAACGCGTTTGTTGATATGATTGTGCAGCGCCAGAAATAATAAACTATGGCAGTTTAAAAACGACAGAGAAATTGCTGTGAGTGCCCTTAATTGTGTAACGGACCTTGGAGTGTGGACCGTGTGTGTTAAAAGTATTACGCATCTCACCGTGCGGTAAGGAGGCACCCGAGGCAAAGAGGAGCGACGGATGGTGAAAAGGAGTAACGGAATATAAATTACAGTCTGCCCCACCGGTAACCAGCGAACCAGACTACGTGGAATCGCACACATTGGTGACAAAAGGAAGAAACGCAACCACCCATCTGGGAGAGTGACGAAACGAGACTGTGGAGGAGTCCTGGAATCGTGATGACGTGAAACGGGTGAGTGGATGACGATAAACCTGAGATCCAAAATTGCCGGTTTACCTCGTTCAGCCAAATGATTGTTTTTCTGCCGAGAGAATCAGCGCTGCAGCGGAGTATGTTCTCAGATACTGAGAGGGAGGAAGCAGCAGGAAGCCTGTTTGCTGTGAAAGTACCGGGTACGAGTAAAGACAAGACTGTAGAAAAATCAGTACCAGGCACACTGAAAAGTCTATTTTTGGCTCTAGAGAAAACATACGAAAAGGAGATTCGGAAATGGTGGGAGGCAACTAGTCTCCAAAAATATTTGGAAGTAGAACGAGTCCCAAGAGGACTTAGAATTCTCATTGTTCCCTCATATGAGAGTCCAAATATAGAACTATTGCAAGAATGGTCGGAATTTATGACAGGAGTAACACATCAAATGCTTAAAATCCTGGTGAAGCATGCGTGGATAGACAGAGCAAAATTACAAGAGGCAATAAAGGAAAGTGAAGAAAATATAAGTGCAGATAAGGATGTAAAAACAAGTGAGGATCTTCGTAAGTCTATGAAACAACGCCTGATCAACTACGAGAATGTGATCAAGACAAGGAAACAGGCGAAATTTATAAGGGATGAGAAGGATTACGCAAATGGGCGAATTTTAACGTTTGCGAGAAAATACGACGTCCCGCGAAAAAACCAACAGGCGGGGAGAAAACAATCAGTAATCCAAACAAGCACGGAAGAATCAGAAGTGTCGGAGGACGAGTCCATCCGAGGAGATAAACAAGGAGGTGCTACCCGAGAGAGACAAGAGGCGGAAGAGTCACCTTCAACTTCCACCATCCCTCCTTTTTTTCAGGAGTACGAACTTATAAGAGGACTAAGACAGAGACCGGCGGCTCGAACACACCCTCCAGAAGCAGTAAGAGGAAAACGAGGAGGGGCAAAAAGAGTAGGAACGGATCGTTCTACTCCGGTGGTGACCCGCAGCAGAGGAGGGAACAAATGGAAATAATGGAAGAAGAGACTGTCACGAAAACAATAGTCAATCTTTCAAGCAGAATTCTATCGACTAAAGAACAAGAACTATTACAGTTGGGACTTACCTTCTGCCCTACACCATCCTTTGATTATACACAAACGCGAATAGACCTGTATAAGTTCATAAGAAAAGTAAAACTCTTAAAAATCCACACTTTACATCCAAAAATGGACGATCAAGGACCATCCGGTGAATTAGCAACTTTAGATGCACTGACAGGCAGAGACATTGCAGCCTTATGTGTAGCACGAGAATTATCGGATGAGGCAAGCTCACAAGAGGAACCAACACCGGAACTAACACAAATGCTAGAAGAAGAAGGCATTAAACAACTTGGATGTAAAAGCATGATGACTATAAAATCTAAATACATTCCGAAAGCCACTCATGATGCTATAGATACGTTCCAAGAAGTAGTGATCGAGGAAATTAAGGACTTACAAAAAAAGAAATTCAATGATATGCGACGGAATCTGAGCAAAACGGACTGGACTTTGATAAAAGGCCTGAAAGAAGATAGCAATATTGTAATTAAGCCAAGTGACAAAGGAGGGAATATAGTCATCCTCAATAAACAACAGTATGAGGATGAAGCATTGTCACAGTTGAAGAACTTGGAACATTATTGCCCAGTGAAAAGAGAAAGGTTCAATGAAAGCATTCTGAACTTTCACACCCTCATCACAGAATGGAAAGAGAAGGGGATAATGGATTTCAAGGATTGGAAGAACTTAAAATGCGAACATCCACAATTGGCGACCTTTTACCACCTGCCCAAGGTCCACAAGAGTAGAATCTGGCCACCTGGCCGACCCATAGTATCGGCAAAGGAAAGTCTTTTGGAGAAAACCTCGACATACATTGACAATTTCTTGGCTCCATTGGTACGGGACTTGAGCTTGTATCTTAGAGATACAAAAGACTTCTTGAGACTAATTCAGGACACTGCATGGGAAACAGACTTTGTCTTAATAACATTGGACATAACAAGCCTATATACCTCCATAAAACATGAGGATGGCCTAAAAGCCATGAAATACTTCCTAGATAGGAGGGCATTGAAGTACAGGATGCATAACTGCATGTTAATTGAGCTCGCAGAATACTGTTTGAAAAACAATATTTTCTATTCCTAGGACAGCTATACTTGCAACAACAGGGGACCGCGATGGGCACGTGCTTCGCCCCCAGCTACGAGAATCTTTTCGTGGGCTGGTGGGAGGAGCACGTGGCCTGGGCGGATACCAACAAGGAATGGGTGGAGAAGATAGTGCTATGGACGCGCTACATTGATGATCTGTTCATAGTGTGGCGCGGAACGGAGAATGAGGCAGAACAGTATATTAGGATTCTCAATGACAATGAACTGAATTTAAAATTCACTAGTAACATCAGTAAGAGAGAGGTGTACTACCTAGACCTGAGAGTATATGTTCAGGGGGGAAAAATTGAGACATCCCTATACAGAAAGCCTACAGCGGGAAATTCAATCCTACATGCTGGTAGTTGCCACCCAAGGAGTGTAGTGAATAACATTCCCCTGGGAGAATTCCTCCGCATAAAGCGGAATTGCTCCACTGAAGAAGAGTTTGCGAGAGCTAGAACAGAATCCGGGCAGAGGTTCCTTAAAAGGGGTTATTGTAATGGTCTGTTGAAAGAGGCAGAAGAGAGGAGCAATGCTGTAACCAGGAATGAACTGTTAATAGACAGGGTGAAACCTAAAGACACGAAGGTGAGACTAATAACCAACTTCACAGAGAAGTCTCCAGAGCTATTCCAGATTCTGAGGAGAAACTGGAATATATTACAGTCTGATAACACAGTGGGAAAACTAATATCCAGCTACCCACTAGTCACCTATAGAAAAGGACATTCCCTAAAAGACCTACTGGTGAGCAGCCACCATAATCCCAAACAGAAAAGGAAGACCCCAATTTGGGGGTTTTACCCCTGTATGAAGTGCAAGGCCTGTAAAAACTCCAGTAAAGTAAAAGAATTCGAGGTACCGGGTAAACAGAATAAGATCATCCCCAAACTTCTGAACTGTCATTCAGAGTTCACAGTATACTGCCTTGTATGCCCATGTGGTAAAAAATATGTGGGCAGCACAATTAAACAAACAAAACTAAGAGTGTTGGAACATATGAGAGCGATCAACACCAAGGATCAGAGCTACCAAGTAGCTCGACACTATGAGCAGAAACATCAGAGTAGTAGTCTGCTCTCCTTTTTCATCCTCGATCAGTTAACAAGGTCAGAACGTGGGGGAGACTGGGTAAGAAAGCTGAGAACCCTCGAATCACAATATATTATAATGCTGCAGACCAAGAACCCGACAGGCCTGAATAATGAGGAAGAAATGTGGGTACACATAGGCTGAGATGAACACTATGAGAACAAGTAAGGAAATGCGATTCACAACCTGCCAAGACTCCCTCCCTCCTGAAGAACAATCGATTTCTCACATTTCGCCCATTCAGGGCAAGATACTAAAAAGTAAAGCAATGTAAGATAATACACATAAGCTTAAGTAGACTCTTGTGATTGTAACAAGCGCTTGTTTGACATTCTAAGATGGCCACCACAGTAATGCAGAATAATCACTGTGCCTTCTTTTATGTTTACTAAATTTTAATCACGTGAGTGAGTTGTAATGTAACTTTATTTAAACTGTTTGAAAATGAGTATCTATCGACACTGACGAAGGCGGGAACGCCGAAACGCGTTTGTTGATATGATTGTGCAGCGCCAGAAATAATAAACTATGGCAGTTTAAAAACGACGGAGAAATTGCTGTGAGTGCCCTTAATTGTGTAACGGACCTTGGAGTGTGGACCGTGTGTGTTAAAAGTATTACGCATCTCTCCGTGCGGTAAGGAGGCACCCGAGGCAAAGAGGAGCGACGGATGGTGAAAAGGAGTAACGGAATATATATATATATATATATATTTATATGTATATATATATATATATATATATATATATATATATATATATATATATATATATATATATATATATATATATATATTAAATCCAAGCCAAACTTTGTTTCAAAAATGAGGCGCTGACTCCGTGAATCATAATCCAAACGATATTTAATTGCTCAGTAGCTGCATAGACGCGTTTCGGCGGCTTGCTCCCGCCTTGTTCACTACATCTGCATGAACATTTGTGTAAACTATATATAACCATACATGTTACATGTTTTAGTGGACATTTTCTTGTTACAAACGTTTCCATTGGTTAAGGGTTGTTGTGGATACCACATATGACTCATATAGATTGACATAGAAGAGTTGCATGACTTAACACATTTTTTACCTCATGCTAGTCTTTTTACCCTTTATCTGCCATTATTTTTTGGAAACATGGATTGTTTAGAAAACATTTAACTAACTATACAATTTATAAGATACATTCTTAGTGTGTAATACACATCACAACCTTGTGTTTAGAAATTTTTTAGCCCTTGTTGTGCATATATATATATATATATATATATGCACAGCAAAATCCTCGAACCTCCACGCCGTCGGCGCAGCGAAAGAAGAGAGCAGACCGAGCGTTGTCAGGCAGGATGTTTATTTAAACCTTTTCAGATGACGCGTTTCGAGTACCATGTACTCTTGTTCACACACCGTAAACCAGTCAGCCTGTTATTTTTATATGCTTTTTTTCCCTGACCCGTCCTAAGGGCCACACCTCCTGTCGGACATCACGTGACATTGAACATGACCATAGAAATGGGTGCTAGATTGTAGATGAACAAACAGACGGCATTTCTCGTTGTAATCAACTTGAACACAACATAACAGGCGAAAATGATACAATGTGTGAAACAAATCAAATCTGTTTACCAAAATTGTATTGCGTCATAGAGTGATTTAAAACAAAAAATGTGATTATAACATTTTTTTAAATCTACTATTTTTGTCCCAATCTTTGCACGAATCTCTTAGTTGGTAGCTTCACATATCATAACTGCCTGAATGCAGATTTTCTAAATGTGCACTGATAAAGTGATTGGTGCTTAGTTGTTACTGCATGGATGTAGATTATATAACTTTGCTCTACTATAAAACCTACACTCAAACCCCCCAAGACCCACACTCTCAGGATAGGTCATCTTAATGTGAGATCTATGCATAAACACCACTCTGAAATTTTCGACCTCCTAACTGACCACTCTCTTGATGCCCTGTTCATGACTGAAACGTGGCTTCTTGATGAAATGGACTCGGTCTGCAACTTGGCGACCCCCATAGGTTATACCATTCACACTGTGAATAGGAGCACGAGAGGGGGGGGCTTGGCTTTAATAATCAAATCCCACCTTGACTGTCAATTCAGCAAAACTGATATTAAGGGCTGTGAAAGCGCGCGTTTCTCGATCAAAATCAACTCTCAGTTCTGCGCGACGGGGCTCTTAATTTATAGACCCCCTGGTGCAGACACCCCTTTCATTTGCTCACTCTTACAGTTTTTGGACACCAATATTCTCAAATCAGCTAACTTTACGATCATAGGTGATCTGAATCTTCATCTTGACAAGGACTCCGAACCCAAAATTGCCTCCTTTCTCGCAGATCTTGCGGCGTTCCAACTTACTCAACTTGTGATGGGCTCTACTCATAGAGCGGGTCATCTTTTGGACCCCATTTTCTCCAACATCACTAGCTGCTCCGCAGACACGCCAATCCCTATGACCTGGACCGATCATCATTTAGTTACTCTGTCTATCTCGTGCAATTTGAGACCTGCAGCGGCACCTACTCCTCTAGTCCAGAAACGGCCATGGAGAAAACTTCATCTTGAAGACCTACATAATCTCCTGGTATTAAATCCACCACCCTTTACTGAAGATTTAGATGTTAGCTATGACCAGTTCTGCCTTTGGATCACTCAGGCACTTGATACCCTGATCCCGGCCAGATACTCCAAGACTCGCATCCACACTACTAGTCCTTGGTATAATTCCGAATTAGCAATCCTGAAAAAGGAATGCAAAAAGGCAGAGAGGGGTTGGAGGAAAAACTACGATGCTAATCTCAAACTGGACTATGTCATGCTTCAAAAAACCTATCATCGTAAGATTTGCAAAACAAGGGCGGCATATTATGCCAATGAAATTAATAACAGCTCTAACACCTCGAAAGCTGTATTTAAAATTTTGAAAGATCTTACCGCAAAAAAAAACGTCAATACCACTACCTCCTCCCCTGACCTCTGTAATAATATGGCCAACTTCTTCACTAATAAGATTAAGAAAATGTATGACACCTTTCCTAAAGGCCCGCAGCCATCGGCCATTTTTGACCCTACTAGGCCCTCTCTCTCCTCTTTATCTACGCTTGAGCGAGAGAGTTTCCAAAAAATCTGCAAAAAGATTAAATCAGGCTCCCCGGCAGATCCCCTTAAACCGGATACCTTCTGCGAAGCCCACGAAACTAGCACTGAGCACATCCGAGAAATCATCAACCGGTCCCTTTTGACCGCCAAAGTTCCCTCTAAGTGGAAGCAGGCCTGGGTTTCCCCCATTCTAAAAAAACCCACTCTAGACCCCTCGCTTCCTGAGAACTTCAGACCCATCTCCCTGCTCCCCTGGCCTGCCAAAATCATCGAGGCACACGTCAACAACATTCTGTCAGACTTCCTCCTCACCAATAACATCTTGGATGACTCTCAGCACGGGTTTAGAGCTGGTCATAGCACCGAGACCGCCTTGCTCAGTGTTTCAGAGGACCTCCGTACCATCCTTGACACTGGCGGCACGGCAGCACTGGTCCTGTTGGACCTTAGTGCTGCCTTCGATACGGTGTCACACAAGGTCCTCTTGACGAGACTGGAGGAAATTGGAATCACAGGGTCAGCGCTGGGCTGGTTCAGAGACTTCCTTTCCAACAGGTCTTTTAGAGTCTCTACCCCCCCTTACATCTCTGAGGAACATAACATTGGACAGGGAGTGCCGCAAGGCTCTTCCCTGAGCCCTACCCTGTTCAATGTATATGTCCGCCCCCTGGCGGAGGTGGCTAGAAGAAATGGACTTGCACTGGTATCCTATGCAGATGATACCCAGTTGGTGGTGGCACTTAATGACAACAGTGGTCTGGAGGCACATCACTTTAAACAGACACTCACTGACATCACCAACTGGATGACGACAAATTTCCTTCAATTAAACGCCGGGAAAACGGAGGTACTCCTCTATGGCAAAAACACTTCGGCCTGGGGTGACAACTGGTGGCCGGATGCCCTAGGCTCACCCCCTATGCCTAAGGAATGTGTCAAAAACCTGGGAGTTTGGGTGGACTCTGACCTAAAGTTCACGCACCACACAAAAAAAGTTGCCGCCACATGCTTTGGCGTCCTGCGTAACATCAGGCCCATCCTGAAGTTCTTCGACTGCCGCACTCGCCAAGTTATCGTCCAGGCGACCATCCTTTCCAGACTGGACTATGCCAGCTCCCTCCTATTGGGGGCTAATCTAGCTGAAATCACTAGACTGCAGAGAGTTCAGAATGCGGCAGCCAGGGCTCTGGTGGGTCTCCCGCGTCATTCCTCGGTTGCCGGAACCTTGAAGAAATTGCATTGGCTCCCGGTGGGCAAAAGGATCCAGTTCAAAGCATTGTGCTTCGCTTTCAAAATTCTCAAAACCTCTTCCCCCCCAATGCTTCGCCCGCTTCTGTCAGAGTACATCCCTAGGAGATCGCTCCGGTCAGAGGGGCAGCATCTTGCGATCATCCCCCGCACCAGACTGGCCAGAGTGGGCGGCCGCTCCTTTAGCTTCCTGGCGGCCAAGTTATGGAATAGTCTACCTGAAGCTATCCGCGAGATACAGGATCTCCTAGCCTTCAGAAAGGCTGTCAAAACTCACCTTTTTCAACAATAATTTCTTTTGCGCCTCCACCTCACTGTAAACTGTCTGTCCGCAGCGCCGGGACGCCCCTTTGCTGGGGCAGCCGTGCGCTATACAAATCACCATAACATTAACATTAACATAAAGTGACTAATGCAAATTAATTTATACCAGCAACCAGATAATTTTAAACAGTGAAAGCTTTAGTCCACGTGGTCGTATGATGTAAATCTTTAAGTGACAACTCCACCGATAGAACCCATGAGCAAATGTCTAAAATACTTATTAAAAATCCCAAAATTTCATGAATTTACAATATATCATAAATATCTAGACCTGTATACAATTATATATCTAATATATATATATATAAAAAAAAAATGACATCCCCATTGATTGTGCTCATATGTACATATGTAGAATGTGTAAAAAAAAAAAAAAAGGAAAGAAAACGATCATACTTAACATAAAAGAAAACGATGGATGAGACTAATCATAAATGTTTAACTATACACATTATATACAGTCTTACTGAAAAAATATATATATATATTTCACTCCTTCCTGCTTCTCCAGACACGGCATGCAGGACACAAAGACCGCCACACAGCTTATCCAGTACACCAGGTCAGTTTATTATCCCCTTGATTCTCCCTCTGGCATGACGGGTTTCGGGTAAGGACTACCCTTGATCACATAACGGTACATTGTTTACAGAGACCTTTAACCCCTTCCACGCTCATGACGAGCTGGGCTCGTCATGAAGTAGCCTCCTCGCATGCTCATGACGAGCCCAGCTCGTCATGTTGTGTGGGATTTCCGATTTCTCAGCACAGCTGGGGAATATGCTGAGCATCCATGTGGTTAAGTACTCATTTTTCTCATCCTCTTTGCGAAGCACACCACGTGATTAATAAAAAGTGAAGATATACTTAAACATACAAATCGAGTGGCTCTTTCCTTTTTGTCTAATCAGCACATATGGATAAATAAGGTTTATATTTAAAAATGCATTAGATGTTCGCATTCGATATAACTGCATAAATGCATATGCGGTAAACATGGACTGGATTTGGGCAAATTCCCAAAAATAAATTGATGTGGCCTGTATATTTTCATTATATACAATTCCCATAATTACATATATTATACAGTAATTTAATCATTATTTACACCTGATATAAATGTAAAAAAATATATATATACATAAATACACAGAACCATCATCTATTATTTGCAATATCTATATACACATAATACAAAAATTGCTAGAAATTAAAATACAAATTATTGCAGCATAAATGCTTAAGTTCAATTAAACTTATTATGCAAAATTGATTTGGTATTATTTTCTCCAAGTGCAATAAAATTCGCTGAATAAATTCATCATTTACCTTTGACAACTGGGCCCAGTTGTCACAAAGAGCTCACTCGAGATTTTATATACAAATAAAGTGCTAAGTGCTATATCAAAAAAAGGAGCAAATACAAAAAATCATGTGATGATATTTACAGTGAAGCTAAATGCAGAGTCGTTGCTATCTTTATAAGTGATAATGATGATCTATCAATTAAATGGTATAAGACAATCTTATATACGGATCAGTTAAATTTTTTCTCTTCCAGGGAATATGTCTCTCTTCTGTACCCCTTGTCTTAATGTGGATAATGTCATCTCTCTGTGTTAGTCCTCCATGTGCACAGAAGTGTAAGGTTCATACATCCAAATTGTAGGGCATTGATCTGCTGTGCATCTGTTTCTATAGATTGTTGTTCCCATCTAGTCATCTCCTTAAAAGTTTCTAACAAGAAAAAAATGGAACAGTATGTAAAGAATATCTATATATAAAGGGAGGGAAGTAATAGACATAATATCACCTATTATCAAAAAGCCCACACTTGACCCCAATAAACCAGAAAACTTCAGGCCAATATCCCTCCTCCCTTGGCCAGCCAAGGTAGCAGAAGCCCATGTCAACAACATCTTGACCAATCATCTGACATCTAATAACACCTTAGACTGGTCCCAACATGGCTTCCGGGCTGGCCATAGCACTGAGACAGCTCTACTAAGTGTGACTGAACATCTCCGCACCATTTTAGATTCTGGTGGAACGGCAGCACTGATTCTCCTCGATCTCAGTGCTGCCTTCGACACGGTGTCACACGAGGTTTTGTTGCTCAGGCTAAAAGAGGCCGGGATAACAGGGATAGCACTTGAATGGTTCAGAGACTTTCTTTTGGGCCGGTCCTTCCGAGTCTCCACCCCCCCCACCTCTCCAGGGAATGTCCCATTGAACAGGGTGTACCCCAGGGCTCTGCTCTTAGCCCCACCCTGTTCAATGTGTATGTTCAGCCCCTGGCGGAGGTGGCTAGAAGACACCGACTGTCGCTCGTTTCCTACGCTGACGACACTCAGCTGGTGGTGGCACTGAATGATGAAAGTGGACTCAGTACCCAAAAATTCCAACGCACCCTAGTGGACATCACAGAATGGATGACCAAGAACTACCTTCAGCTCAATGCCGGCAAAACCGAGGTGGTGGTGGTAGGAAAAAACACTATAGCCTGGGGGGATAACTGGTGGCCAGTAGACCTAGGTCAACCACCGGAACCCAAGGACTGTGTCAAAAACTTGGGAGTCTGGGTAGACTCTGCCCTTAAATTTACTCAACATACAAAAAAAGTGGCAGCAACCTGCTTCGGTATTTTAAGAAATCTCAGACCCATCCTTGGTTTCTTTGACAACCAAACCCGTCAGACGATAGTACAGGCAGCCATCCTCTCCAGATTGGACTATGCCAATTCCCTTCTCCTAGGGACTAACGTAGCTGAAAAAGCCAGACTTCAACGAGTACAGAACGCTGCAGCCAGGGCGTTGGTAGGCATCCCCCGCTATGCGTCTGTAACCAGTACTCTCACCAAACTCCACTAGCTCCCAATAGAGAAACGAATTCAGTTCAAAACACTCTGCGTAGCTTTTAAAATTCTAAAAATGGCTTCGCCACCCATGCTCAGCCCCCTTCTGTCCAACTACGTCCCTCGACGTACTCTACGCTCAGAAGGTCAAAATCTGGCAATAGTACCTCGTATCAAACTATCCAGGATGGGCGGCCGCTCCTTCAAATACTTGGCCGCAAAACTCTGGAACAACCTCCCTGACCCGATCAGAGGGATACAGGACTTGCAGTCCTTTAGGAAAGCTATAAAAACTCACCTCTTCTGCTAAAATTCCTCTCCCCCCCCTTTTCCTTCTGATCCCATTTCACGTCCACTCCTCTTACAGTAAGCGCCGGGACGCCCCTTGGCTGGGGCAGCTGCGCGCTATACAAGCTTCTTTAACATTAACATAACATTAACATTCAGGTAGATCTAAAGAAATGTATGTAGATCTTCCGTGTTGTTAAGACCTTGGGGAAACTTACAATTGAGATATATATATATATAATACCTTCTGTATGTAGTTATAGTTAGGACCTATTTCCTAACTATTCCTATTTCCTATAAACCGCAACATTCTATTTGGAATAACTTTGGAGCCAGTTGACGAATCTTCGTGAAATTTTCAAAACTAATGGCCAGCTCCGGTCTGCTTCTATCCTAAAAGTATCTGGGTGATTCGTGAAGCGGGGGCCGAGAAAAAAGGGGGGTCCCAAAACATGTTTTTCCCATGCAATTTTCCATGGGAACGGTTCATCGCAGCTACAGCCCAGACTGCTGAACGGAATTACACCAAATTTGGCAAATTGGTAGTACTTGGTTCAGACTCGTGCCTTTTGCTTAAATGGTGTAAATCCGTTCAGTAGTTCCTGAGAAAATCACAATTAAAAGTACATATATATCTATGGCCACGCAGGATCCACGCACCCTCCCGATTACGAGCTGCATGCTAATTGGTAGAACCGAGGCAAAAGAAACCTAAATAAAAAATGTGAAACAGGGTAGAAACACCCTGACCCCCTAGGGACCCAATTATTTTATTTTTTAAATCGGCAAAATACGCACAGGGTGCGCGGATCTTGCAGATAAAAAAACTGAAGCGCGAGCTCCCGCACTTGGATGATTATTAGCCCCCGGGGGGCCAAATCCCGGGGGCATGTTCACAAAAAGAAAGTGTGGGGGGGGCCCAATCCCCGCCACACTGCCCCGGGGACTGCCACCCCCGGGGCAAATTAGGAATAATTGCGGGTGGCACACGCCCCCCCCCCCGCAGCACTGGGGAGCGCCACCCCCAGGGCTTTTATAGAAATAAATTAATACCGTCCAAAAACCAATCCCTTCCCTGCTGTTGGGTAGATTGAAGTGGGAATTGTAAATCTTAAAACCCAGAAGTCCAACACTTTCCTTACTATTGCTAGTGTTTTTTAAAATATTTGTAAAACTGTTTTTTTTTTTATATTTTGGGTTTAGCAATGTTTATAGTATTTTTAAAGAATGCTTTTTAACTGTTTTTGTATGTGCACTATATTAGTTCAAAATTTATGCACACAGTTTTTAAAATTATTTTTGGACATTTGTTAAATTATTCAACTGCTATAAATATGTGTTAACATGGTTTTATTTCTAAATTACCTGTATAGTATAAATAAATAAAACATGTTTTAATATGGGTATTTTAATATCTAAATTAGGTTAAATATTTAGTTAGCTTTATATATATTTGTTAATTTTGAAATTATTTTGCTGCTAATAGAGCAAATTATAATAATCTAAGAATCACCTTTAAATAATAAACTGCTTTAAATGCATTACTTTAAAGTTGATTTTTTATTAAGAAATCATTAAGTTACCAATTTCTGGGTGATAGTCTTGTCAACGATATTTTAGATGCAATCATTTTGTTCTTTTCATTACAAGTATAGATCACAATATTTTTGCCAACAATGGGTCCGTTTACGATGCCGTTCGGACCTGTATCATGTGGTAAAGGGACCGGCCGACAGGTAGTCGGAGGTCCCGTCCACCAAATTAGGATCGGACTACCGTAGAGGCAGTCGTAAACATGCCTCTCTGCATTGAGGCTTGTGCAGCAGCCCGGAAAAGGGCCACAGCACAAGCCCCAATGCGGAAAGGCCATGTTTTTAAGTATCCTTTCACCGTTTTCCAGGCACCACATGATTCCTGCCACAAGGGGCATGGATGTTTGTGGGGGCACCTTAGGTGCCTCCCATGAATCATAGTGGAGGCCGCGGAGGGACGGAAGCCCTATAGGGCCCCCCAAAGTATCTTTCCGTCTGCCTTTCTATGACAGATGGACCGCCATAAGAAGGCAGATGGAAAGGGACAATGTAATCCCTATGGCAGTGCCTGAGCAGGCACAGTCCTTATTGTAGGGATTACATTCTGCTTGAGCCTGTCTAAAACGCAGCGGTCCAGTCCCTATAACCATGCGCTCTGACCGCTGCTTCAGATGCCGGCGAGGCTGACACCGATGTGCTGTCAGTGTTTGTCCCACTGACATCCTAATGAGGCCCTTTATTTTTGGGACAATATGTGTCACTCAATATTAATGTTCATGATATTGAGTCAATGAATCACCCCTATGCATCCGATTACCCTTAAATCTCCTTTTATAAGAAATAATGATATAATAATTATGTAATTTAGAAACAAATACTTACCTAAGTAGTAAATTACTGACTTGCAAAGTACCAGAAAAAGGCCAAAGTGGTACTTACCTGTGTGGTAAATGCATATGTGGTAACATCCTGCAGATTAAAGATTTCAAGGCAAAAACTATATGTTCACACACTGTTTCTGTGTGACTTGAACATGCCTATAATAATGCTGTATCTCTACATGCCATTTTAGACTAAAAACACTGCAATTCACCTGTTATAGTTATCTCAAGTACTTATACCTTGAGCTGAGTGGAAGCACCAATATTCAAACATATGAGTAGAAGGTCAAACACAGATTCCTCAAGTGAATACATTAGTTTACAAATCTACCAGATTAATATAATCTGTTTGGCATCTTTCACGTATCTATCATTAAACACAATACTGTGGAGACTTGAATATGACTATGATCACACACTATCAGGGTGGGGTCCTTGGCATCACTATAATCACACACTATCTCTGTGGGAACCTGGGATCCCTATAATCACAAACTATCTCTATAGGGACCTGGCCATCATTATAATAACACTCTCTCTCTGTGGGGACTTGCATATCACTGTAATCACACACTATGGGCCTTATTACCAGTACAGCATAACTGGGACTGCCTTACTTGTGGTGGCAGTCCGACCGGTACTACTCCAGTGGGTACTACTCCAGTGGTCTAACTGCCTTATTTTGATGGAGGCAGCTGGTCTGCCACAAGACCACCACCAGGATCCAGGATCCCAAAGCAGCGGTGGTGTGGAGATAAGGCGGAAATCCTGGCAGTGCTGATTCCGGGACCGCCAAGCAGATTCTGACCTGTATTTCCACCAAGTATTTCATGGCAGAGCTTTTCAAGGTTGTAAAGTTTTTTGTGGTTCAACCATCATATCTTCCTCAGGACCAACCCCAATTGTATTTGTGGCTATGGAGGTTAAAAGTGGGTTCAAAAGAAGATGCCAGCACAACAGCAGTCTTCTTCATCCTCCTTTCCCGCCCTCACTATTCAAAAACACTTTACTTTTGTCTCTGTGGAACACAATCACCAGAATGGTGGACATATCTCCAAGTTTAGGGACCACTAGCAGACTGTAACGTCAGAGCTGTGTCTCCTCCAAATCATTAACAAAGGATATGCTTTCCCCTTCAGGATATTTTCACCCAAAGTCCTCCCCTCCAACTTTTCTTCTTCTCCAGCCATTCATGACCATATCATGTCTTAGAGAATCCTAAACCTTCTTGCCAGTGGTGGTGTTGGGCATAATGAAAGGCCCAGAGGGGGCCTTTGTGCAGCTTCTGCTAAGTCTTGGTCTGCAAGGAAGAGTAGAGCCTGGGACTTTTTTTGTGATCTGAGTGTCTTCAACTCCTTCTTGCGAAAAGAAAAATTCTTAGGGCACTTCGTCAGGCAAGCTCTTCAGGTCCTGGACCTTCTGCAAACAATGCTGCCTAGTTTCATATTGCAGTCTTTGAGATTTATTGCAGGTATAACTGCTACCAGTTTGTAGTTCTTCCTATTGGCCTCACTTTGGCTTCTCAAGTTTTTACTAAGGTACTGGTGTTGTTCATGGGACATCTTTGTAGACTGTGAATAGCTATTTTACAGTATGTGAATGACTGCTTGGAGAAGGTGTATTGTGTGAGGGACATCTGTAGCTGGAAACCCAATGTTTTTTCAGATGTCATTTCTGGACCTGACTATTCTCTTACTCTTGATTCGTGTAGACTCCCCCCTACTTTTGGTCACTCAAACATGGTGGATGCCATCCCTCCAGTGCTGTCTACATTGGAAGTGGTCACACCACTGGGGGAGCCTCTGAGACAAGATGTCCATCTTTCCAGAGGTATAATGAGAACTCTTATGATGAATGAATATGAAATACTGACCTAAAGTAGTCATCCATACTTCCTTCTGCTGTAGTCACAGTCATGGCTGATCCTTCGTTTTTTGCCATATGGTTAGGGCACCTAAGTAACATGGAAATTTGAGACGTCTGATCTCACTAAGAGAATTGTAATAACCTAATGCACTTTATTTGTATTAATCAAATAAGGGCAGTGTGCTGACATGACTCAGCAATTCAAACCTGATATTTGCCACGTGCACAAAGATTCATACACCAAACTGATACTGGGATTGGAAGGTGCAACTTTCTGATTACAGAGTCTTGCTTAGTTATTGGAATATTTGAGTTTAGCCAGAGTTAACATACAGATCACTGTTGAAGCAGCATTTCTGTTGGAGCCTGTAACCTGATATTTAATGTTCTCTTGGAAAAACTCTACTAAATGAAAGGACACTAAAACAGTTTTGTGATTTGCAAAAAAGCTTGGCACAAAAGCTCTCCCATTTGTAGGCCTCATGTGTGACAGTGCATGTGCTGCATTCACTATTACTTTTAATTGCAAGAGATATTAAGTACAACATGAAGATGGCAGCCCGCCCATCCATTCGTACGCTTCATTTTCACTCTTCACTCTTATGTAAGGTTTGTAAATCTGAGATTTTGCATTTGTGTATAAAAACAAACATCTCAAAGATCAGTGCAATGTGAGGGCTGGATTTCTGCGGATGAGTGAGCTTAAAAGTTCTTCTTTAACTATGTGATAGTCGTTTTGTTTGCCGTGGCCTGTGTGGTGTTTCCCCTCCTGAGGCATTGCAATTCGAGCTGACATCAGGCCAAGTGGGTCACTCTAACCTGCAGATTACTTTTGTACTGTGGGTCTTCCAAACACGAGGTCTGGTGGATAAAGAAGTAGCTGGGAACCTCACACTGTACATTGATGGGTCCCCTGTAGACCTTAACCCAGAGATTTCCAAACTGTGTGTCCCGACACAGTACTGTGTCGCCTGCAAAGGGTGGGTGTGTCGCGGGATGACACTGGTATTAACGGGCATTTAGCACATAACTGATGCTAATTAAGAGGCATTCCTTTGAAAGAGTGTCTCGTAGTCCGCCGCAGCAGCGCGGACTCCGAGACACTCTGCTCTATGGGGGCCAGGTGATTCACAAGAAAGCCGCATTAACAAGTAAAAGGTCTTTTAAGGACCTGTGAAGTACTCGGGTGCGGCTGTGTGTGTGCCTGGGAAGCTGTCGTATATATCTTGGCCTTTGACTGCTCAACAGACCGTGAAGGTTATCCGTGCCATAGACCCTTTGGGCAATGTGTCACAATGTAATCTAATAGACGAGCCCTGGCATAGCCACAGTGCTCCTGCAGACCACCCGCGAAAAATCAAAGAAGCTATTTACGTCAATTCTTTACTGTATAGATAATTAAAATGACTAAGTTAAAAACACCCATGCAACACTTATCCTGCCCTCCACAGTAGCATCTATAAGTAACATTAGTCACAAGTAAAGTGGCATGATGAACGATGACATGGTTGTAACCAACACAATGCATGCATGAATGGTTCCTCATAAATTACATTACATTCATAGCTTTTCATTTTAAAGAAGCTATGTTTCCACTGCATATTTGTTCGCAGCTCCAAGGATTTCATTACTGGTGTAAAGCTTGCTCCAAATGACCTCTATAAGCTGCAGATCTAAATATTTACTGTTCGAACAGTATGAAATAGCTTGGTAATAGGATTGTATGCCTTGTATAAAAGAGTGTGTGGTGTGGTAAGTACTACATAATTGAAAGTATAAAATAAACGGCTCAGTATTTAGAACTCCCCCTGCAGATAGTAAAGAATGCCGACATCCACACCTACTAGAGTTCACCCTGTGATGACAAATGTAATCATATCTGAAAGTATTAGATTTTTAAACATACGGGCACTGATGATTTCAGATAATGCTGCACTTGAGTACTAATGTGGCATGGTATTCTCGGAAAAGCCCTTTACATCTTCCTCAAAGTTGGGGTGAGGTGACAGAGGGTGAGAGAGGGAGGGAGACAGAGGGAGGGAGACAGAGGGAGGGAGACAGAGAGAGAGGGAGACAGAGAGAGAGGGAGACAGAGAGCGAGGGAGACAGAGAGAGAGGGAGACAGAGGAATGGAGACAGAGAGCGGGAGACAGAGAGCGGGAGACAGAGAGCGGGAGACAGAGAGCGGGAGACAGAGAGAGCGGGAGACAGAGAGCAGGAGACAGAGAGCAGGAGAGACAGAGGGAGGTAGGCAGACAGAGGGAGGTAGACAGACAGAGGGAGACAGAGGGAGAGGGAGGGCAACAGAGGGAGAGAGAGGGAGGGCGACAGAGAGAGACAGAGATAGAGACAGACAGATAGAGACAGAGACAGACAGAGACAGATAGAGGCAGGGACAGGGGCAGACAGATAGAGGCAGAGACAGACATAGACGGAGAGGAGGACAGAGGGAGGGAGACAGGGACAGACACAGACACGGACAGGGACAGGGACAGACAGATAGAGGCAGAGACAGGGACAGGGACAGACAGAGACTGTGAGACAGAGAGGGAGACGGAGAGGGAGACAGAGGGAGAGAGAAAGAGGGGGTGACAGGGGGTGACACAGAGCGAGGGAGACAGAGGGAGGGAGGCAGAGGGAGACAGTCAGGGGGAGACAGAGGGGAGGAGAGGGAGACAGCCAGAGGGAGGGAGACAGAGGGAGACAGAGAGAGACAGAGAGACTGTGAAGTTTTATAACTTCCTGTTCAGTACCTATGATTATTTTGTGATGCATATTAGAGAGCTTCTAAGCTGCCTGACTGCATTCTGCTCCATATCTTTCAAAGCAGTTTGTGATGTATCCAATCTACTTTTCTAGCCTGCTCGCTCCATGGCTAATAGTCCAGCCAATCACTCATACTGCTGCATTGTGTTGATTGTAATTCTGTTGTTGACTGGTCTAGTTTTGCTTTCATGGGGTCCACTTACTTTACTGTGCCTCTGTTCCCCCGATTCCCATGTTTCCCTTACCGTTCCACCTTTGGGTAGAGATTAATATGGATTGGTATGCTAAACCTGACACCGAGACGCCAGGGTGTTGTGTATCTTCTTGTCATTTTTTGCACAGACATATGCCATGGTGACACAACTGACAGAAAATCCAGAATGGTGCTGTATAAATACATTGCTTAACATTTGAAAATGCCTTTAAAATAGAATGTTTGTTCTGCTATTTAAAACGACGAGGGGGGGCAAGATTTTAATTTACAACCCCCTTCTGGTTGATAATTCTAAACATATATTTCTTAGCTTGATAATATTCCTCAGGGGCCAGACAGGATCCGGCTCCGGAGCGCCTCTACATTGCGTGGTGCGGCTTGTAGTAGTCTTTGTGCCACCCCCAGAAGGGACAGGCACAAAGCTAACCTTCTATACACCCAGTTTTGCCAGTCACTGTCTTTGTTAGAACAGATTCGCAATTGCTTTATTAACCTCCTGCTTTCTCAAATCTGCTTGAAAATGCACCATTTGCCCACTTTTTTTCAAGATTTTCTCGGGGGACAAAAACCCTCGAACACCCATTAGGTGAGCATTGTCTAAAAGGTGTGTCACCAACATGAAAAGTTTGGAAAGCTGTGCCTGAGCCCCATCACTGAAACAGGCATGCAGAGTTGGTACACCTGTGAAGTACAAAAGCCTTCTTCACAAAGCTCTGATTTGTCCTCTTTAGTAATACTGCTAGGTGAAAAGTATACAATTATAATTGCTTTGTTGATCCTATTCTGACTGTAGATAAATGTGATATGACTAAGCATGGGCGCAAAATCCGTTCCGCTCGCGGATTTTGCGAATTTTCGGTAAATTCGCGATCCGCGAACTCCCGCGAATTTGCCGAGAATTCGCAAATCCGCCAGCGGCGGATTCCGGGGGCAAAAGTTGAAGCCTGGCTGGCCTGTTGTAACTATTTTACGATGGCGCCGGCAAGCTGCCAGGGCCATCCTAAAATAGTTACTAAATTAGCTTCAACAGGAAGCTCTAGTAGATAGCTCTAATAGATAGATAAAATAAAGCAGGTGCTCGAGCCATCGTAAAATAGTTACAACAGGCCCTTCCTGTGACTTCAGTGACTCATTCATCAGCCCAAAAACAATCGTGAGCGTCGTCGAGGCTGGGCATGTGTGCCTTCTTCCGAAATCTACCGTCGAAAATCAGCTGTGCCTGTGATGCTGGATAGAGGCCTTTGCATCCTTGACTTTCACGAGCGCAATCCTCGTGCTGTTCCTGTGGCCAGGAACTGAAGGGACCCCTGCACCCCTCGGGGCGATTGCATAGTAACACACACATGGTCGCTTGAACTAGTTGAAGCTGAAATTCAGTGACTCATTCATCAGCCCAAAAACAATCCTGAGCGTCGTCGAGGCTGGGCATGTGTGCCTTCTTCCCAAATCTACCGTCGAAAATCAGCTGTGCCTGTGATGCTGGATAGAGGCCTTTGCATCCTTGACTTTCACGAGCGCAATCCTCGTGCTGTTCTTGTGGCCAGGAGCTGAAGGGACCCCTGCACCCCTCGGGGCGATTGCATAGCAACACACACATGGTCGCTGGAACTAGTTGAAGCTGAAATTCAGTGACTCATTCATCAGCCCAAAAACAATCCTGAGCGTCGTCGAGGCTGGGCATGTGTGCCCTCTTCCCAAATCTACCGCCACATGGAAGCCCCCCCCCCACACACTCGCAGTGTGCACCGTCTTCCCGCCATTGACCCACTATGATGGACAGCTCACCCAAGGGAACCCTGCCCCCCTCGGGGCGATTGCATAGTAACACACACATGGTCGCTGGAACTAGTTGAAGCTGAAATTCAGTGACTCATTCATCAGCCCAAAAACAATCGTGAGCGTCGTCGAGGCTGGGCATGTGTGCCTTCTTCCCAAATCTACCGTCGCATGGAAGCCCCCCCCCACACACTCGTAGTGTGCACCGTCTTCCCGCCATTGACCCACTATGATGGACAGCTCACCTAAGGGACCCCTGTGCCCCTCGGGCGATTGCATAGTAACACACACATGGTCGCTGGAACTAGTTGAAGCTGAAATTCAGTGACTCATTCATCAGCCCAAAAACAATCGTGAGCGTCGTCGAGGCTGGGCATGTGTGCCTTCTTCCCAAATCTACCGTCGCATGGAAGCCCCCCCCCACACACTCGCAGTGTGCACCGTCTTCCCGCCATTGACCCACTATGATGGACAGCTCACCCAAGGGACCCCTGCGCCCCTCGGGGCGATTGCATAGTAACACACACATGGTCGCTGGAACTAGTTAAAGCGGAAATTCAGTGACTCATTCATCAGCCCAAAAACAATCGTGAGCGTCGTCGAGGCTGGGCATGTGTGCCTTCTTCCCAAATCTACCGTCGCATGGAAGCCCCCCCCACACTTGCAGTGTGCACCGTCTTCCCGCCATTGACCCACTATGATGGACAGCTCACCCAAGGGACCCCTGCGCCCCTCGGGGCGATTGCATAGTAACACACACATGGTCGCTGGAACTAGTTGAAGCTGAAATTCAGTGACTCATTCATCAGCCCAAAAACAATCGTGAGCGTCGTTGAGGCTGGGCATGTGTGCCTTCTTCCCAAATCTACCGTCGAAAATCGACTGTGCATGATTGTGCACTCGCATGGAAGCCCCCCCCAAACACTCGCAGTGTGCACCGTCTTCCCGCCATTGACCCACTATGATGGACAGCTCACCCAAGGGACCCCTGCGCCCCTCAGGGCGATTGCATAGTAACACACACAGAGTCGCTGGATCTAGTTGAAGCTCAAAATCAGTGACTCATTCAGCACTGCAGCAGGGCAAATCCGCGGATCCGTAAATCCGCAAAATCCGCCCATGCCTACGCATATGGAGTATTCACCCCTCCATCTCCCACCTACCTCCTTGAAAGCAAATGTTTTGTAGAGGGTTTACCAGCAGCGCTATGTTAAAATGTGAAAAATGAGAAATGGATGCTAAATACCCACAATCAGAGTCATTCTGTCTATCCATTTTCCTGCATCCTCAAGTATAGAGAAGAATGAACCTACTTTATTACGTTCAGGTGCAGGATACAACTAGAGAGTGCCAGCACTGTCTCCACAGCCCTAAAGGAGCTGGTGTTCCCTTTCAGTCTGAGGCCTTAAGAGGATGGGTGGGTTTCCGTTTGCTTTGAAATTTGCAATTGTCGCCTTGAGCGCGTCTCCAAAGCTCTGGCAAATAGACTGACCTTGGCCTCACAAGGATGCTTTTTGAACTCCCTTGGCAGTCCACTATGTGCATCAGAATGACTCAGGAGGGCATCTTTGGAGCTCGTTTCCATCTGCACAGAGCACCTGCTAACCATCAACTCCCCGTGAATTCCTGGTTCACCTATTCAAGGTTTAAAGACCCTCGGATGTTTGAAAATATATGCACTTTGGTACAATGAATTACGTTACAATATACTACTGGGAAGCAGAACTACGAAGAGACGATATTCTTTTAAAAAAAATAATTTTGTATACACTATATAGCAGGTTGCAGTAAAAGCCTACAGCGATTGCATAGGAGCAACAAAATGCAAGTAACTGTTGTGTGCGGTGCTTATGTTTAGATGCATCCTCTTGCAAAATTATTTGATGTGAGGATGGATTTTGCACTAAAATGTAGCGCAAACTGACAGATTTTCATTTAGCACAATTACATCTAATTTCATGTACGTTTGTCATAATTTTTCGCAATGACTCAAAATCAAATTTCACTATTTGCGCACACCCCTTGCTACAACCTAGAGTAGAGAAATTCTACATGCAGCAGTCAATGGAATATCCTTAAAGCAAGGCCAAACATTTACCAGAAACTTCATATCAGAGGAAAAGTGGGTGCAACCACATCCATAAGTTTCAAAGTGTGTTTTCAGAAAAAAAAAATCTCACAATAATGCCGGAGCAGAGTTTTTTTTTTTCTTTTTAAGAAAAAAAACATTTGAAATAATGCATCTTTCATTCTGCATGTGATGCACTGTGTAATTATTCTCCCCCAAAATGGCTTGCTGACAATTTTTAAAAGCAATTTACAGGTCAGCTTTTCAATAATCTGAAATGCCTTTTCGCGCAGACTAAGCTTCCCCTGTCCTACAAACCCGACTACACTTCTAAAGGGAAGAGCTGATCCCAACTCCGTCCTCTGTGACAGACCCTTCCCCCTCCTCCTGATGTGCAAGGTGCAGGCTTCCTTTTGTAATTCCAGTGGCCGAGGAGGAAGAGATGCGAATGCGCGCGATCCCGGGCACCTCTGAATGACAAAGGGCCTAGACCTTGACACTCCCATCTCCCGTCCAGGCAGCCCAGCCGCTTTCAGCCCCTGGCACCAGTGTCTGTAGACTTCTATGAACCGCAGTAACAGCTCAAAAGAGTCGACTCATATTAGAACAGCACAGACGTTTAAAGGCAGTAAGAAAAAAAAACGGCAAAAATGTAAGGGTCTTTAACTTAAGTTTGAAAGTCTGGCCCCACAGAAGCAAATGCCCTATAAAACAAATGTATATTGTAATTTGACGTGATAACTTTATGAAGCAGAAGCGAAGCCAATAGCTCTGACTGAAATATGCATTTATGCACAAACAGTGCTTTAAATTGGCTGGTACTATTGGTACTGAGTACCGGCACGGGGTTTCTAATCCTGAGTACCAGGACTTCTCCTCGGCCAAGTCAAGTACAGGTACTCATAGTGGCAGTTGAGCAAGCTGTGATTTATTATTATGTGCAGTGCAAGTGCAGATGACGTCGAGGCTGTATGAGAGGAGCGTGGCTGTGCATTCTGTACTTTCTCCATGTGCAGAGAAATGGCGGAAAGCTACTGATGTGCGTTATCTAAGGCTGTGGCAGGGGAGTGGTAAGGGCCAGCCATGCACTCTTAATCAACCTCGCAGGTTCACTTAGAACCCGTGCACTCATTCACACTGCACTTTTGAAAAAAGGGGTTTTACCTGCCATGTCTCATGATATATGGAGAATCGAAATTGTCAGTCTGTAGTTTCATTAGACATTATTGCTGGCAATAAAGCTCAGAGGGTTTGTGCACCTGCTGCAGCAATTTGTATTCAACCACTTGGCTAGAGTTCTGAGGGTAGCTCTTGTTTATCAGCATTTGATAAAATCTTCATTGACATTATTTGTAGTAAACTGTAAGGTCCCTTAACAGCACTCTGGAGCGCAAGCACTTTTGCACAAAGTGTTGTATAAAAATAAAATATTGCTGTTTTGACACAGAGTGTTGTTCTGAAACTCTGTATGATGTGGTTTGATAGAACTGAGGAAAACGTTTTTCTAAAGAAAAGAAAAAGCGCAATAAAATACAAATGAAAGCTGACAATATCTTTCGGTCTAATCCCAGTGATGCAACAGCAGCTCTGACCTGGATACTTGTGCAAATCAAATCTCGCAGCACTGAAATTTTTCCGTTTAGCCTTTTGTACAGAAAGATTGCTACTTCTCAGCATGTTAATAAGAGATGTTAGTGACCATTACACAAATCGCTGAACATTTATCAGCCGCAGAAGAATGAAAGGCTGAATCTCCTATTCCATCTACTACGGGTTTGACAAAATTCTCTGAAACACGTACTCTACTGGTGCTGAACTACTGCAGAAACCTTATGATGTAGAGCACCATAGTCCAGGTTTCAGATATGGCGGTGGGGCAATCACTACCATTGTTGCCAAACTATAGGTGTTCAGCTCTCAAACGTAATTGTCAAAATGGCTCAAAGAGTTAATGTATCTACACCATCATCAAAACGTATTGTGCTGTTCCACTGCCACTCTGCACTGTGTTGGGACACCCCAATTGCAATCAAAAGCAATTAATGTGGTTTTACTGTGTTTAGTAGAACACATGACTATGGCGTATTTAAAAAACAATGAGATCTATGTTAATTTTATAGATATTTCTAAAGCGCAAACTGTTACCCGAGGGTGTCCTGGCACTGGATGAAGTCCTACCTGGGTCAGAGTGTGAGGGAGGAGAGGTAAACCAGAAATTAGATCTAGCTAGTAAAGATCCAAGTCTTCAAGGTCTTTCTAAAGGCCAGTAGGCTTGGCAGGGCTCTGAGATGCATTGGGAGTCCATTCCATTCTCTAGCTGCCCCGACCGTGAAGTTTCTTCTCCCCCAGTTGGCTTTTTTTTACAAAAGCAACCGCCACTAGTTTAGCGTCAGAACAGTGTAAGCATCTGGTTGGTTTGTACCATTGGAATTGCTTTTTGAGGTGGTTGGGTCTAGTTTGGTAAAGTGCCTTGTGTACTGTATACAGAGCCTTAAATTGTACTCGTTTTTGCACTGGCAGCCAATTGAGCCTTCTGATTTCTGCTGATATGAAGGCATGTTTGGGTGTGCCAGTCAGCAGTCTGGCTGCAGCCTTCTGCAGGAATTGTAGTTTATGTATTAGTCCTTCTGGATGTTAACATATACACTGTTGCAATAGTCCAGTCTGGACATTACTAAAGCTGTGATGATTGTCTGATGACTATTTGAGGGCAGGACTGGCAGGATTTTTTTACAGGCTTTTAAAATGTATGAGGTAGAGGAGACTACTGTATTCACCTGATCCTTGAGGTTAAGTTTGTTATCTATCCAGACTCCCAAGTTTTTAGCCTTTTTAACCGGTGTGGAAGGGGGCCTAGTGTGTCTGGCCACCATTCCGGGGTCCAGAGGTTTGCATCATTACTGAATAATACCACCTCTGTCTTGCTGGAATTCAATTTAAGACAGTTTTGGGCCATCCAGTTTCCCTCTGCTATCATGCAATCATGAAATCTAGATGCTGTTCCTTGCCATTCTCCTGGCCTTAGTGATACCACAATTTGGGTGTCGTCTGCATATGAGGTAAAATTAAAACAGAATGATTCAATAAGGGGAGCAAGAAGAGAAACATATACGTTAAAAAGTGTAGGGCTTAATGATGACCCCTGTGGGACCCCACACGGGAGAGAGTACCGTTTAGTGGCAAACCGTAAAAACTCAACCCACCTAAAAACCCAACTACTACACCATAAATACCTGATTAAATAACTTTTTGCTAATAACTTTTTCACAGTTTGAGGAACACTCACAAAACATGCAAAAAAAAGTTCATCCACCTCAGCTCTTTCCTTGAAAGTTTGAGTGATCTGTCAAGTGAGGGCCAAGGGAAGTCCTAAAACATGTTTTTCCCAGGATTTTTAGACAGCATACAGAAAACAAGCATTTACAATGCAACGGTTTCGCCTTTGCAAAAGTTAGAGCTATTGGCATTGTAAATGACAACATTATTATTTATGTGTTGGTTTTGAAAACAGATAAATAAATGGCATTGTCATTTACAAAGCCAATAGCTTAATCTCTCGCAAATGCCACACACAAACACACACACACAGAGTCCCCCACACAGAGCCCCCCCCACACGCACACATAGCCCCCCCACACACACAACCACACAGAGCCCCCCTCACACACCCACACAGAGCCCTCCCCCACACACCCACACAGAGCCCCCCCACACACCCACACAGAGGCCCCCCACACACACCCACACAGAGCCCCCCCACACTAGCTACACAACCGGGGTGTCACCAGAATTAGACAGATTAGAACACAGCCCGGTCAAGCTAGGATAGTGTAACAATGCTAATGATAATGGAGCATCAAATTCTAGTGAAATTGAAAGTAAAATTAAACTGGGGAGCAATACTTATAAAGATAACATAATTAGGGTGGTAGCACGCCAGATTTGACACAGTAACAGCATAACAGACATGATGGCGAGACATCAGCACTCAGTTAAACAGGGGGGCAATAGTTATACAGATAACAAAATTGTAGAGGTAAAAGATACTAATTATATAAATAATAGGGGTGTATGTCAGCAGAGCAAAAACTCTGTGCGAAAGTCACAGTCCAGGTAGAGAGTTTCTTTGAGAGTGAGGCTTGGGCGGACACGAGGATAGGTAATCATTCTCCGTGTTCTCATGAGGGGGGGCAACACGTAGGCCATCTTGGGAGCAAGAAATGAGGGAAAGTTGCCATCTGGTTTTAGGGGTTTTGAGACCAATTCTAATTTGTCTCCTACGATTTGCTGAAACTGCAGAAGAATGAAATTGGAAAGGGGAGGGGGGGGGGTCTTCTTCTGTTTGTCCAGTCCGCAAGAGTATGAGAATGAAGGTGGGGGAGGACCGACTTGTCACGGTCAGGGGCTCATTCCGGTAGTGGGGCGAGATTAAAACATGGCTCAAAGAGGCAGACAAGGGTGTTTATGGGGGGTGGTTAGAGCATGAACCAGTACCCGTGGCCTGGTTCGAAGTCAGGGCCTTGTGGCGGAGGTCAGAGCCGTTAGGAGAAACGTAGACCGCCCCGGGGCTTATGGGGGGGGGGGGGTCAAGAGACAGCCGTTTCCAAATTGCGGCTGGCGCTCTGATCTCGGTTCCGGCATCTAGGACTTACTACTTACTGTCTGTGTCAGTGGGCCCATTGCCAGTAGGGGGCGACTGTGCAGGCAGGGCGGCGGGAAGCGGCACGTCGGGTCAAGGGCCTCAGTATCAACGATCTTGATGTGGCCCAGGCCCAGATTTCCTAAGATATTGTTTTGGGGTTGCATCACTTATTTGGCACAGTCGAAATGCAAAATCCATTGTGGATTTAAAAAGCCATGAAAACAACAGTAAGGCAAGGTAGCACAAAGAACACTCCTCTGTAGATTTCGGTTGAACACGAATAATCAAAACCTACATACATATTAAGAAACACCAGACAAGCTATTTAGAATGCTTAACCATGCTAAATCTGTCCCTTTCCAAAATCAGACAGGAACACACACTCAGTGATCTTCTTGCTCCTCCTATAACAGCTATGTCTGTACCTTTACTATCCGCACCAGACTTTGCAACCAGTTTCTCATCAAAAATTACCTTTAGATAAACCCTAGCCTCACTACTAACTTCTCCTCTTTGCACACTTGGTGACGTTGCCTCTACAAACCTCTGGACCTTTTCGATACTCAATTTTAGTAAAGCTTTGTGAGCTTTTTACCCTTGTAATCCACAAACATAAAACGTCCTGCTCGAACTTTTACAGTACGATTCTGTCTGACATCCATATTCCTCACTCTTTCCTATCTGGTACTTACCCCTCATACTTTAAAACTGTGTTGGAGATGCCCTTACAAGAAACATCAAACCCTGCCTCCCCATCCAATGTGTCTACTGCCCTCGTTTTCCTAAAACAGAGTGTCTCGTCTTCAACCACCTTCAATTCTTACAACCTGCTCCATGTTTTCCAGATGGGATTCTGAACCCTCCACTCCAGTGAAATTTCCCGCCTTCACATAGCTAACTTCATAAAATCAGCCTACTGCCATCATAGTCCTGGACCATCTGCTACGGTAAACAACGTTTACAATGAAGCTTTTACCACGCACTACCATTACAACGCAGGCATTACAACGTAAACCATTACAACGCATTGCGCTGGGGGGGCGCTCTAGGATAGGGAATAAGTTTAATTTTCTATCCAGCACCTTCCCTAGTATCCACGGGGACTGGAGTTGGAATAGAAAATTATACTTACCACTATCCAGCACCTCTAAGCGCTATGCGTTGTAAAGGTTTGCGATGTAAAAACCGCGTTGTTAAGGTATGCGTGGTAAAAGTATGCGTTGTAACGTCATACATCCATCTGCTACACTTGACACCATTAACCACCTACCTTAGTTGACATCCCAAGGTCCCCAAGAATCATAGGCTCGATATAGAACTGGTTCTCCTACCTATTTGGCTGGTCTGTCTCTGTGGACTGGCAATCCATCAAATCCTCTAACTCCCCCCCCCCAACTATCAGCTGGTGTCCAACAAGGTTCTGAATTTGGTCCTCTCCTTTTATTGCTTTACACCACCTCCCTTAGGGATGTGATCTACTGGTTTGTGTTTGCTAAGACATTAATGCAGACAAAACCTTTTTTCCCTACTATTTCACCTCTTCTGAAGCCTCAGATATTAGACTGTCTCCAGCAAGACTTTGTCTGCATAAACCAGTCCTATTTTCTATGGCAAAACCTTTGAGAAATGGTGTACTGTGAAAAAAGTATGCAGTACAACATACAGGATTTTCATCATTTTTGCCAGTGTCATTACATGTAGGTCTATGCTTACTACTGAAAGTGAAGGGCAGGAAATCCTAGTATAGATGGACACAGGCACATAAATAGTGAAAGCAACCCAAGCAACTACAGCTCCGGGCGCAAGGATAAGCAAAGCATTATCAGGTGCTTTGCAAGTTTCCAACTTGCTACTTAGTTGAGACCCTCTACAGGTCATTGTCCCAAGAGCATAGCAGCAGATTAGAGATGCATGCTGAGACAGAAATCTGGTTCTCAGATTTTCTTTCTGAAACGGATATGTCACTAGGGGGGAGATTTGCCAAAAAAACATGCAACATAGTACAGCCTCCCGCAAGGCTGCGCTGCGTTGTGCGACAGGGAGGGAGAAGGAGAGCTCCATATCATCCGATATATGGCACTCTCCTCCCCTTTCCCTTGCACCGGTGCTTATTTCAGCTGCTGTGCGCCATGTACACACCTTAGTGTTGTAGCACTAGGGTGTGTGTGTGTGTGTAAGAGTCTAGCATAGGTTTTGTACAGGAATGGTACTCTACCTGTACAAAATACTATGCTATGCATGATGCTTAGCTTTTCCCACTTTAAATGCATGCTGCACAGTGCAGCATGCATGCAAAGTCAGAAAAGCAAGGAGAAATGAAAGCATTTCTCCTGTTAGCGTCTCCTTTGAAGGGGCGTTAACTTTTGGTGCAAAACCATGTTTACAAATCTTTGTAAATATGGTTTTGCGTCAAAAGGCATAAGTGATTGCAAAGCAACGCCCTTGTACCACCCGTGGAACGCCCACTCAGCGCAAAATAACACAAGGCACTGCTTGGCGCTACATAGAGGGTGCTTTCCCACACAAAACAAGTTTTGCGCTGGAAAGTAAATAGCAAAACAACATTTTGCACTGGTTAGCATCACTTTTGTGGCGCTAAACCAGCGCAAAATGTTTGCAAATCTCCCCCTAAATGTTATTTCCGTATTTTACAAAAATGTACACCTTCTAGTGTGTGGGTGCCCCAAGGGCTCTGTCACTGGAATAAATGTGGCGTGTAGCACAAGTTGCAAAAATATTAATCGTCTGCATTGACCATTCAACATATTGCCTATTGATCTTATTCTGCTAATACAATAAAATTAATAATCTAATGGTGAGATGACTTTGGAACTGCGGAATCCAGTTCGAGTCTATGCAATGGTTAAACATTCTGGGCAAATCACTCAATCTCCCTGTGCCTCGAAAACAAATGTGTCCACCTGTAATGTAAAAGGTGCTCATGTTAAGCACTCTAGTACCTTCGGGTCAAGTTTGCAATCCATTAAACTGAAAAAAAAATACAAAAATAATGAGCTAAATGAGTATGCAGCTACCTTTGTTGTACTGACTTTCCTAAGAGAACATGCGTGTAGATAAGAAAACAAGTTACTTACCTGTAACTTTGGTTCCCCAGTATTGGTAACTTTCATAGATTCCCATGCTTTGTATCATTCCCCGTCGTCGGAATGGGAGTCTCGGTAACAAAAATACCATAGCTGTAGGTACAAAAGACCAAGGAAAAAGGCCTAGGCCTCATTCCCTTTCTGCGACGACTCCCTCCCCGTCTTATTAGCCACTTTACCAGCTCCATACTATGCTTTACGTTCAGACCGCCCTAATAGCAGGGCTGGGGGAGGTGTAGCGGTTATCGCTCGAGCCGACTTCCCCTTCCAAATTCTTTCTCTGCCAGATATTGCCACCACGGAATACCTGGCTATCCGTACCACCTCTATTACTCCCCCTCTCACCTGTTTACTTATTTATCGCCCTCCCCAATCGCCCTTACTGTTTCTCCCTAATTTTTTGGACGTACTAGCTACGATCACAATTAATAACTCCTCCATTCTGCTCCTGGGTGATTTTAATTTTTGGCCATCTGACCCCGCAGAATGCCCTTCCTCTAAGGAATTTTCAGAAACCCTCCTATCTCTCAATTTCACATCCCATATCCATTCTCCTACCCATGTTAAAGGACACACCTTAGACCAGATTTGGTCCTTGAATTGCCCTGTAAAGTCCTTATCCATCTCACCGTGCGCGTGGTCGGACCATCACCTGATCTCATTTACCCTCCCCACCCATCCCCCGGCAAAGCCTCCACTCCCTTAAAATGTCTGGGTCCGGGCTTGGGGGCGAGTAGACCCCGACAACTTATCTGCTCTGCTCACCACTTCTTACCCCCTTTTACAAGGTCTGTCTACTCTTTCCCAGGTCACGTCCATTGATCAGTGGCTCACTTCAGGTTGCGATTCCATCGCTCCTCTGAAGCGGGTCACTTCAAAGCGGGAGAAGGACGCAAATAGGTGGTTTAATGAGGACCTTAAGACCATCAAATTGGCGGTGCGCAGAGCGGAGCGTGCCTGGAGAAGAAATTACTGCCCCTCACTCCGATTGGAGTTCATTAATATCCTGACCCAATATAAACAGGCCATCTTGGTGGCGAAAACAACTTATTTTTCCTCCAAAGTCCTCGCTGCGGAGAACCAATCGAGGGAAATTTTCTCGATTGTGCACAACCTGGCATTCTCCGACAGAACCACGCTGAAGCCCACCCCCTCTCCGGAACTTTGTCACTCCCTCAATAACTTTTTTATCCAGAAAATTGCTACCATCAAAGCCAACATTCCTCCTCCCTCCCTCACCTTTGTGGATCCTCAGTGTCCCCCCCCAAGGGACAACTAGGTGCCCTTCCCCTTTTAACTAAGGAATCCTTGACTTCAATAATCCCCTTAGTTAAATCGGGTTCCCCCTTAGATCCTTGCCCTTCCCACATCCTCCGTCACATTTTCTCCTCTTGCCCTGACCCCCCCCCCTTCATTTTCTCAATAGCTCTCTCTCTCAGGGCGTTGTACCCGCCCCACTGAAAACTGCAATCATTGTCCCTATTCTAAAGAAACCGGGCGCAGATCCCTCGGTCCCTGCCAACTATCGCCCCGTCTCCCTCTTGCCATTTTTGGCAAAGGTACTCGAGCAATGTGGACTAGCTTAGTTTAGGGGGAGGGGGGATTTAAGTGACTCTGGTACGTCAGACAATAGAAAGGAAAAAAGCAATATTTTGCTTATAAAGCCCTCACCCACCGACCTAGTCGGTGGCATGCTTCATCATCGGGCCCACCACAGTGGCACCGAATGTGCCCCGGGTGTGCTACAACGCCAGGTGACTGCGGAGCTGGTATATTGCTGCGTGTGCAGTGAAGGAGTGAGAAGTGAAAGTTTAAAAAGCTATACAAGAAGTCCCAGCACCCGAGGGTTAACAAGTATTTAATAAACTGGGCCTCTGTTAGCTGTTTAAAAAGGCAAAAGGACAAAGTGGAGTGTTTGATGACCTCCCGTGTCCAGTGTGGTCTACATGTTTCTGCCAGTGCCTTTTATATTATAAACTGGCTTTCCTCAGGACCAAAGTGTAACGTGATAAGGTGCAAGTTAAATAATAATAAACTATATATATATATATATATATATATATATATATATCGGGCGCCGCAGACGGACAAATAGGTCCAAGGAGGAACCAGACCGAACTACTCGGTCTCTTTCTCTGCCAGGCGACCCATGAGGCTTTTTACCAAGAAATAACAGAAAAAGCTTGAGGGAATCCCCCTCTAACAGTTAAAGCGCCTTAGCGAGCGCAACACATAGTCAAGAATTGACACAAACACTTAGTTTATTATTATTTAACTTGCACCTTATCACGTTACACTTTGGTCCTGAGGAAATCCAGTTTATAATATAAAAGGCACTGGCAGAAACATGTAGACCACACTGGACACGGGAGGTCATCAAACACTCCACTTTGTCCTTTTGCCTTTTTAAACAGCTAACAGAGGCCCAGTTTATTAAATACTTGTTAACCCTCGGGTGCTGGGACTTCTTGTATAGCTTTTTAAACTTTCACTTCTCACTCCTTCACTGCACACGCAGCAATATACCAGCTCCGCAGTCACCTGGCGTTGTAGCACACCCGGGGCACATTCGGTGCCACTGTGGTGGGCCCGATGATGAAGCATGCCACCGACTAGGTCGGTGGGTGAGGGCTTTATAAGGAAAATATTGCTTTTTTCCTTTCTATTGTCTGACGTACCAGAGTCACTTAAATCCCCCCTCCCCCTAAACTAAGCTAGTCCACATTGATCTCGACATATAACCCAGGGGATACGGGCTAGCGTATCTAGTCCTCTCTCTCTCTTTGATCTGTATAAAGGTACTCGAGCACCATGTCACCTGCACTTTGAGTTCCTTTGTGGGATGCATGGGGTCCTAGCCCCCCGTCAGGCCGGTTTCCGCCCCGCACACTCTACGGAGTCCGTAGTACTTTCGGTCCTTGACAACCTCAGGGAGGGAATGGACACTAACCAGACCCAGGCCTTGGTCCTCCTCGATCTCTCAGCCTCCTTTGACACGGTTGACCATACCATCTTACTCTCCCGTGTCAGGGCGGCGGGGATCGGGGGTACCGCCCTGGTATGGCTATCCTCCTTCCTGAGGGACCGCACCCAGGCGGTTCGCCTGGGTGACTTTTCCGCGGACTTCCGGAAAGTTCAGTGCGGGGTCCCCCAAGGTTCCTCCCTTTCACCCCTTCTGTTTAACCTTTACATCGCCCCTCTTATTTTTTCTTTGCAGCAGATGGAGGTCTCTGTGTATAATTATGCGGACGACCTCCAACTTGTTTTTAACTTGTCCTCTTCCCCTTCTTCTGTTCTTAATTTTCAATCTATTTTGATTCATATCCGAGACTGGATGAGCCACAATCATCTGAAACCCAACCCAGACAAGACTGAGCTGGTGTTGACTGGTGGTTCATCCAGTCCCTGGTCTTCTCTGTTTTGGCCCCACTCCTTAGGGTCTCCACCTGTTCCCTCTACCTCAGTAAAAACATTAGGCATCAAACTCAATCCCCAGCTTACCCTCCACTCCCAGGTTAGTTCTGTGGTGTCCTCTTCTTTTCTTTCACTGCGCACTATACGTAAGGTGTCCCGTTTTTTTTCTTTTGATGCGCTGAAACTGATTATCCTGGCAATGGTCATCTCCCGCCTGGATTAAGGCAACGCCCTATATGCTAGTATACCCGCATATAGTTTAAGACGGTTGCAGCAAATTCAGAACCAAGCGGCGCGCTTGGTGTTTAAACTGCCAAAGTTCCACCATGTCACTCCCCTCCTTAAATCTCTGCATTGGCTCCCTGTCCGTGAGCGTGTCCAGTTCAAGCTCGCTTCCATCACCTTCCAAGCTCGACTGGGCACAGCACCGGTCTTTATCTCGTCCGAGATCATCCCCTACGTTCCTACCAGGGAACTGCGCTCATCCACCAAATCCCTCCTTACAGTCCCGCGGTTCCGGAGGAAGAAATGGGGAGAATCGAAATTCGCGACCCTCGCTCCACTCTTTTGGAACTCCCTGCCTCCAGAGCTTAGAGCCTTGACTCTCTATCCGCAATTCAGGAAACAGCTTAAGGCTCATTTGTTCACCAAAGTTTTTAATTAGTTCTTCTGCAGTATTGATTCCCTTAGTTTAGTCTACCATTCCTGCCCTGCTATCTGCAAGTTGTAGCGCCATGAAACCGCTGGTGAACGTGCGCTGAATAAATAATTTTAAACTCAAACTCAAACTCAAACTCATATCACCCTCTTTGTGTAAAAGAGACCAAAATCAGGCCTCAGCCAATCAGAAGTGCCTCACCCCTTAGAACCTTCCTGAAGGAACCTCAGAGCCTCAGATTTTCGTAGCTGTTGTGTACTTAGACACCATATCTGTTGTAGGCTGAGCTTTCCTCTGGGAGGCGGGCGGGCGCATGGGAATCTATGAAAGTTACCAATACTGGTGAACCAAAGTTACAGGTAAGTAACTTGTTTTCTTACCCCAGTATTGGAACTTTCATAGATTCCCATGCTTTGTATCAGAGTAGCCAGCAGTTAGTATCAAAAGCACATTTTGCATCATCACAATATAGCAATAGGCAACATGACATAAAGATACAAAATGTGAAAGATGGAAGGTGGGAAAGAAAGGAAAGCTCACCACTCATTGGAAGAGGTTCCTCAGGACAGCCTGTCCTACTGCCACATCACCTTGTTGTAGGGACTCCAAGCAGTAATGCCTGGTAAATGTGTGAACGCTACTCCAGGTAGCAGCCCTGCGAATGTCTTTGATCTGTACCCCTGCGAAGAGGGCTGTTTAGGAAGCCACAGATCTCGTGGAATGTGCTCGAACCCTCCCAGTCAGAGGTTTTCCTGCAGCAGTGTGACAATGCAGAATGGCACTTGTGATCCATCTGGAAATGCCCTGCTTGGCAAGAGGAAGGCCCTTGATTGGGCCTCCGAAGGCAATAAATAACTGAGAGGTTTTCCGAAAACTCTTAGTACGCTCCAAGTAGAATTTCAAACACCGTTGCACATCGAGCGAATGTAATGCCCTCTCTGCTGGTGTAGTCGGTTGAGGAAAGAACGCCTTCAGAATGACCAGCTCATTCAAATGGAAGTCCGAGGGGACTTTAGACATAAACCTCGGGTTAGTCCTCATGAAAACAGTGTTTCTCTTGAATTGAAGGAAAGGTTCTTGGATAGTCAAGGCCTGTAATTCACCAACACGCCTAGCCGACGTGAGAGCGAGGAGGAGAGCCAATTTCCATGAAAGGTATTTCATGTCAGAACGATGGATTGGTGCAAACGGGCTCTTCATGAGTTGAGAAAGGACTAGATTCAGATGCCATGTCGGAGGCGGTGGTCTCACTGGTGGATAAACTCTGAACAATCCCTTTCGAAATTGTTTGACAATTCTGGATGACCACAAGGAAGGTCCAGAGCCAGTCCTCCTGAACCTCGACATTGCCGCCAAGTGGACCCTAATTGATGAATGGGCTAGTCCCGATTTGGCCAAGGACAGCAGATAAGGAAGGATCTGATGAGGCTTGGAAGCGAAAGGATCAATGCCTTCTTTCCTGCACCAGCAACAAAATCTTTTCCACTTAAGACGGTAAGTCCTGTCCGTAGAAGGAGCTCTTGCCTGAGAAAGGACCTCCTTAATCTCACTAGAAATGGGTAGGTTCATAAATTCTCGCTGTTCAGGAGCCATGCAGTCAGGTGTAGGGACTGCGGATCCGGGTGCCAAACTTGTCCCTTGGACTCGTGAGGAGATCTGGAAGAACCTCCAAAGGAAGAGGAGGGGCTATCGAGAGCAGATGGAGTTCCGTGAACCAGAACTGCCTCGGCCAAGCAGGAGCTATAAGGATCATCCTGCACGGCTCCACCTTGATCTTCCTGATGAGTCGTGGGATCAGAGGTATGGGAGGAAAAGCGTAAACAAATGTCCTCGACCATGCTATCGAAAGTGCACTCCCCAGAGAACCTCGATGGGGAAGCCTGCTTGCATAAGACCGGCATTTCTTGTTGGTCGGAGTGGCAAAAAGATCGATCTCCGGTCTGCCCCACTGGCTGAAGACCTCCTCCAAGACTCTCTGATTCAATTCCCATTCGTGGCTGACTGAGGATGACCTGCTCAGTCTGTCGTCGTTTTCGTTGAGGACGCCTGGCAAGGGTTCTGCTCTCAGCGAAACCCTCTGAAGGATCGCCCATTCCCAGATCTGCTGAGCTTCTTGTGACAATGGACGAGATCTGGTTCCCCCTTCCTTGTTCACATAGTGTATGGCCGTGGTGTTGTCCGTCCTGATAAGCACATGTGAACCTTTCAGGCGAGGAAGAAAAGCTTGCAGAGCCAGCCGTATCGCCCGAAGCTCTAACAGGTTGATGTGGAGGCGTTTCTCCTGGGGCGACCAATGACCGCTGACATGCAGGTCTTGCTTCACTGCCCCCCAACCCTCCAATGACGCGTCCGTAGTTATCACTTGCGGAGATGGTTCGCTTGCGAAGGATAGACCTTGGGACAAGTTGTCTTGATTTGTCCACCATAAAGCTGCTTCCTTCATGCTTGGAGTGATCATCACTCTGTCTTCGAATGAACCGTGGACCTGCTGCCACTGGTTGTCTAGTTGCTCCTGTAGAGGACGCATTCTCAGTCTGCAATGGGGAATTAGTGGGATACACGATGAAATCACTCCCAGCAGAGACTTGTAGCGGCGAACTGAAAGACACTTTTTTGTGCGCAAGTCCTGAGCCAGGGTTCGTAATTTGTCTCTCCGTTCCTGAGTAGGGAAGGCTTTTGAGAGCTTGGAATCCAAGATGGCTCCCAGGAAGCGAGCCTTCCTGGACGGGAGCAGGGAAGGCTTTTCGTTGTTCAGAGTAAGCCCCAGATTCTGAAACAAATTGGTACAAGCTTGGACAGCCTCCTGCGCTGTCTGTCTGGACGGAGCCTTCAGTAACCAGTCGTCCAGGTAGGGGAAGACCTGGAAATGGTTCTTTCGCAGGAAAGCTGCTACTGGCGCCAGCACCTTTGTGAAAATTCTTGGGGCTGAACGGAGTCCAAAGGGTAAGACCCTGAACTGAAAATGGCTCTTGGCTACTGTGAATCGCAGAAACCTTCTGTGTGCTGGGTGAATCGGAACGTGGAAATATGCATCTTCGAGATCGAGCATGGCCATGAAATCCCCCGGGCTGATGAGCTTCAAGATGTCCTGGAGAGAGACCATCGGAAGGACAGGGAGATGAGATAGGTGTTTAGCTCCCTGAGGTCTAAAATGGGGCGCCACTTTATTTGCGTCTTCTTCACCAGGAAGAACCTGGAATAAAATCCTTGTCCCCTTTGGTTTGTCGGGACCGGCTCTATCGCTCCTTTCCGGAGCATCTGTTGGACCTCGAGCTGCAGGAGATGCTGGTGTCGTGATGTAATGGCTGCCGGGGGCTTGGGTGGAGGGACTTGCGTGAATTCCAGGGTATGCCCTTTCCGAATGATGTTGAGCACCCAACGGTCCGATGTTATCCTGGACCAGTTGTGAAGGTATTTGGTGACCCTGCCTCCAACTGATGATTTCTTGAAGGAGGGTCCAGTAGAAAGAGCCAGGAGGCCGCTATTGGCGTTTGGACGAATCTCGTCCCCGCCCAGCCTGCTACCCCTTATTGTAAGGCCTGGAGTAGTTGGTAGACTGGCCCTGCCGCTGCTGATAAGGCTGACGGTATTGCTGGGAACCGGAGCCCGTGGTGGAGTAGCGTTGTTGTTGGTGATAGGATCCTCTGTAGTTACCACCTCTACCTCGGGATCCTTTAACAGGAGACTTTCTGTATTGAAGGGTCCCCAAGGACCTGGCAGTCTCTGTGTCCTTTTTTATGTCCTGAAGAGTGTCGTCAACAAGCTTGCCAAATAATGCTTCCCCATCAAAGGGAAGATCCAGGATCTTGTTTTGAATATCCGGCCTAAACCAAGTAGCTTTGAGCCACCCTTGGCAGCGGAGGACTGCCGCTCCAGCCAATGAATGGAACGCCGTCTTCGCAATATCCATTGGGCAGTCAATGATTTCCATCGACGTTTCTTCTCCCTCCTGTAAGATTTTCTTTGCCTCAGTCGTAGATTCCGGAGGCAGCTGGTCAAGGTACGGAGCGACATCACACCAAAGCTGGCGGTCATATCTACCCATGATTGCTAGGGCATTAGCCGCTCGCACCAGAAAACTTGCCATCGACGAGAATCTCTTCCCCACATTATCCAACCTCCGCCCTTCCTTGTCTGGAGGAGTTGTTAAGGGTGCAGAGGGGTTACGGGATTTCCTCTGCGCAGCTTGAGAGATCACAGAGTCTGGTCTGGGATGACCCGTTAAGGCTGCCGGGCCATCAACTGGTGCCTTGTATTTTTTCTCCAGATGCGGTAGCACCGGGACCACCGTCGCTGGGTTTTTCATGGCTTTTAGGCCCTCCTTCCACACATGATCCACAATAGGAATGGACCTAGTTGATTTCATAAAAACCTCCTTGAAATCATATAAAAAGCAATCCGTGGCAACTTTAGGCATGGCTAGCTTGAATCTCGCCGCGGCTCTCTCCATCAGCTGATGGAAGCCCCCAATGTCTGCCGGCGGGGAATCCGCAGGATCTGGGACTGGCGATGCTGGATCCGGAATGATATACTCGTCATATTCCGTATCGGGAATTGAGCCATGATCCGATTGCTGACCCTCATCCGAGGAATCATCATGGACGTCTTGTAACCCGGAGGACTCATGATGGATGGATATTTGAGGCCGAGGGGAGACTTGAGTTGGAATGGAAGGCGTCACTAATGAGACCGACATCTCTGCAGGAGATACAGGCGTGGACGACACTGGAATAGGTCTACTCGCCTTAGATTTATAGTCCTGCAGCATCTTATGCAGATCTTGGAGAAAAGAAGATGGCACTGAAACCATTTCCTGCTCAGCATGATGTTGCGACTGGGCCGACTGATGATGGCCCACATCCTCGCGTCCGTAGTCGCCCTCAGAGTCAGTGTCCTGGCATTTGACAAGAAGTTGGGAGGGACTATTAGCGTAGCTGTATGAGTCCTGGTCCTCCTCCTCTGAATCTCCCTCTTGCAGAAGCATGGTTGACAGTAGAGGAGACATAGCCGTCGGAGAAGGAACCTCCGGCGTGATTCGTGTCACAGAAATGGTTATTCTCTTTTCAGAGGATAAGATCGTCAACGGTTCCGTCGTCAACGGTAGTATACGCGTCGACGAGATCGGGGTCATTGAAGTCGTCGACGAGGAAACGGTTGACACGCCAGCCATTGTCATTGTCAAAGTCGTCGTCCTCGACGCCCTCGTCAATGAGACTATCGTCGTCGACATCATCGTCGACACCATCGTCGACGTCGGTACCATCGTCGACGGTGAGACTGGAACTGTCGTCGACAGCACCTTCGTCGTCACCACCTTCGTCGTCGACGGCTTTGTCGTCGGCACCTTCGTCGATGGCTTCATCGTCGGCACCTTCGTCGACGTCGGTACCATCGTCGACGGTGAGACTGGAACTGTCGTCGACAGCACCTTCGTCGGCACCTTCGTCGACGGCTTCGTCGTCGGCACCTTCGTCGTCGGCGACGCCCTCGTCGGCGTCTTCGTCGTTGGCATCGCCGCCGTCGACGGTGAAGAAACCGCTGTCGACTGAACCATCGTCGACGATTCCCCTGTCGACGGGATCGTCGATGACAATGCAGACTTTGATTTTTTCGTCGACGGAACCTCCGTCGTCGACATCTTCGTCGTCGAGGACTTGGAACTCCTCTCAGAAGATTGGGAAGAAGGCTTTTTCAAGGCTGTGACAGTCTTCTCACCTTTAGAAGGCGAATCTGGTCCTACCCTCTCCTTCACACCTCGGTGAGGAGATTTGCTGGGACCTGGGCTCTCAGACTCGCTGGGGGTCTTTTTTGAGGCCTTGGAAGATCTTTCCAGAGAAGGTGAAGGGGAACCCCTACCCCTTTTCACTGACCTTCTTGAAGAAGACATCGATGCTGCATCCTCACTGTCACTGGAGACAGTATCCTTCCTGGTTTTCAGTTTATGGAGCCACGTCAAGAGTCTTCCCTCACGGTCCCGGAGGGTCTTGGCCGAAAAAGTGCGACAGATTTTACAGTCCGCAGCCTAGTGGTCAGGATAGAGGCAGTAAATGCAGTCCTTGTGCCTATCCTCCACAAAAAGCCTTTTCTTACCACAGGTGGAACAAGGCTTGAAAAGGGCTTTTTTCTTCTCCATTTCTGACATCCTGGAAGGCAGCCAACAATCCTGAAGTGAAGTTGTAGAGTTTGAAGTAATAATCCTGAAGAAATCCTTAGTAAAAGTAGAAGTTGAGCAGAGCTCAAAGGAGACTCCCTAAGCACAACGTGTGGTAGAAAATCTGAGGCTCTGAGGTTCCTTCAGGAAGGTTCTAAGGGGCGAGGCACTTCTGATTGGCTGAGGCCTGAGTTTGGTCTCTTTTACACAAAGAGGGTGATATGCTACAAAAGGGAATGAGGCCTAGGCCTTTTTCCTTGGTCTTTTGTACCTACAGCTATGGTATTTTTGTTACCGAGACTCCCATTCCGACGACGGGGAATGATACAAAGCATGGGAATCTATGAAAGTTCCAATACTGGGGTAACTTTCCAATAGCATAATGTTAACATGTGAAAACAGAGAAATACCCACTGGGTTGATTCTCCAGTTATTCGTTCAGAAGCAGGACACGGCTGAAGAGGAAGGAGTTGGCCGTCTCCATACAGTCAAAGGTGATGGGTGCCCTTTAACCTGAGGCCGTGGGAGGAGGGGATGGCAGGCTATTCATTTTGAAAGGAACAATTACGGCACCTTGAGCAGAGCGAGCTGCTCCTGAGCTTTCACATGCAAATTGACCTTGGCCTTGCATGGTGTTTTTAACTTCCCTGACTGGTTTCACTTTCATTCCTGGGAATGGATCAGGAGAGTTTGATGATTTTAACTGCAAGTGCAGAAGTCCAATTGGAATTAATTCTTGGTTATTCCTATGAAACTTTAATGGGATTAGAAAGATCGTTTTATGTGTTCCTGAAATTGCACTTTTGCAAACTATACTATTATAAAACAAAAGAAAAGAAAAACGCTTGCAGCTTTGTAATTCTTTTACAACTACAAATGAAAATATGCTTTCATCACATTTTAGACTGCTTCTCATTTCATTCACGTCACAGAATGAAATAAATGGCAGCTTAGCTTAAGAAACATTTTTGCGCAGCAAAGACATGTTAATGAATCTATCTGAATATAATTAATTATAATTAAGATATAATGCAATATGACCCACATGCTTCTATTTGTGGGGTTTATAACTTTGGAAAAAAGGTTGCATACAATTAAAAAGGTCATTGTATTAAGGTATTCTGTTTTCTGATAGGTATGGTTCTTTAAAATCACTATCCTCTGTGTTTCTAGATAGGATCCAATTGCTGAAGTGTGTTTAATATGCTAAGTGTGTTTAGGGCTGCAGTACCACCTCCTGTCTACAGGGGCAGAGCGAGCAAAGAAAATAAACACACTTGGTGAAACACAGGTCCCCACAAGGCAATTTTTGAAAAAGTTGTAAAAATTGGCACAGATGTTTTTGAAGTCATTTCCAATCATTTACAAGACTTTACCATGTGGGGACTTGGGTTCAGGTCTCCACAGTGCAATCAAGTCCCCACAGCGTGAGTGTTTTATCACACCCAAGTCCCCACAAGGATAGTAACACAAACCCACACACACACACCCACCCACACACACACACACACACACACGCACACACACGCACACACACGCTCATACACATACACACAAACACCCCCACACACACATACACACACAGACACACACACCCCTGTCGACAGAGGAAAACTACATGCAGCTAGGGCAAAATCTGAACAGTAAAGGATCAGTCACTTTAAATCTCTAACACAAAAACGATTCAAACAGATTTTCAAATTACCAAACTACAAAACGGAAAATGCATGTTTTTAGACAAAGCTTGAGTTTTGCAAGGGCTACTGGGCAAAAATAAGTCATGAGATCTATGCAAGTCAATCCACCCTGGACTCCCCTGGATTAAAAAATGTCTGGGCTTTGTAGGTTTCCATAGTTTGCAGTCAAGCCAAGGTCCAAAATCCGCAGCTACCCACATCGCAAAAAATAAGTGTTGGTATTGAGTGAAAAAATGTAATCTGTCCATGTTGTGTTTTGGGACCTTTCCTTCTGCAGGCACTAGGCCCACTCAGAAATCCATACAAGTGCGGTACTGTTTTTATTGGGACAGGTATCGGAATGCTGGATGGTAAGAACATTGTGGATCCTAAACTTTTCCTTTCAGAAATGTAAAAAAAAAATTGTGTTTTTAGCCAAAGGTTGAGGCTTGTAAAGAATTCTGGGTAGGACAACATACAGAGTTCCATACCAATCATACCACCATGGACTCCCCTGAATGTCTAGATTTCAGAAATATCTGGGTTGAGTAGGGTTCCCTGCTTGTCAACTGACCCAGAGGCTGAAAAGTGCAGCAATCCAGCAAGGCAAGTGAAAGGAAGCTGGGATTCATCCCACTCTGCAAACTTATATCTCAAGAATATTTCTAAAAGGATCCAAATTTCCTCCAGTTTTCCAGGAGAATGGGGATGCGTTATGGCCCAGTTGGGCAAAAAGACGGTTGAGACATTGGAGAGCTGGGGTGCAGTCCAACGCCTGGGCAGTGTCAGAAATGAGATTTTTGGCAGGTTAGGGCATGTGCCAAAGCCAGGCAGAAACCACCACTCTAGTCAGGATAAGGGAGTTATACTCCTAAATTAACCCCTGCTCACCCCCTTGGTAGTTTGGCACAAGCAGTCAGGCTTATCTTAGAGGCAGTGTGCAAAGTATTTGCACATAACCAACAGCAATACAGTATAAGCACTACAAAAGGACACCACACCAGTTTAGAAAAATATCCAATATTTTTATATACTTAAGACAAGACCAAAAACAATAAAAATCCCAAATTATCAAAATAATAAAAAAGTTCCTTGATGTCGATAGATCCGTCCGGGGCTATCACGGCGTTGTGAGCAAACAAATCCAAACAGTTCTAGCTGACCCCAGTGTTGTGAGCCAGCTACAGTGTCGGGAAGACCCGCAAAGAGTACCTTTTAGAAATGCAGGGCGTCGGCGACCTCTCGTTGAGCTTCCGAACACACGGCGACCGCACACGTCGGTTCCGGAGGTTGGTGCAGTAGTCATTTGGGCCCTTGAAGTCACACGAGTTGCAGGTCGATCGACTTTCCGTTGGAGTCAGGAAAGCTGGCATCGGCAGGCTTTGTGTGCTGCCGTGCGAAGTGCAGTGGTACGGCCTGCGGTATCCTCAGGTCGCGGTGCGAGCAGCATCTCAGTGGTAGCATCAGATGGCTTCGTTGATGTGACCAGGGTTGCGGTGCGAGATGAAGGCGCTGTGGTGCGGGATGAGGGCAATGCGTCGTATAACATTACGAACGGTGCCCTGGAACCACGGTGCAAGCAACGGCATCGGGGATACCACGGCGTCGTCTTGAAGCACGGCGGAGCAGAGTGTGGTAACCACAGGTCACGGTGCAAGCAACGGCTCGGTGGCGGCATCAGCAGGCGTCGTCAGTGAGACCAGGGTCGCGGTATTGCGACAGTGCACTCTGCAGTGCCAAGGCGCCATCGTGAAGTGAGGTTGTGCAGAGTGTGGTGCCCACAGGTCGCGGTGTCACCAGCGGCTCGGTAGTGGCATCAGCAGGTGTAGTCGGTGAGGTCTGGGTCACGGTGGGGTGTTGCGGCAGTGCCTTCAGGACACAGAGGCAACATCGTAGACCTCGTTGAGTTTCTCCTGTTGCAGCACACAACAAACAGTCCCCAGTTCTGAGGGCAGAAGAGCTTGAAGTCTTTGCTGTTCCTGAGACTTCTTGAACAAGGGGCAAGCTCTACCTCAAGGCCTTGGAGAAACTCACAAAAGTAAATTGCAGAACATTCAGTCCAGTCCTTTCACTGCCCTAGACAGAAGCAGCCACTGCAGGCCAACACAGCAAAGCACACAGCAGTGTGGTAGTCCCTCCTCACCGCTTCTCCAGCTCTTTTTCTTGGCAGTCTTCTTGGTCCAAAAGAGTTCTAAAGTTCAGGGGTCTGGCCCCAGTATTTGTATCCAAACATCCTTTGATCCTCTAGGCAGAGGGTGTCTGTGCCCAGCCAGAACCAGTTCTGCCTTCTCTGGTGTGATTTACTGGCAGGGGGTGGAGACAGCATTGTCAGAGGCAGACCAGGCCCTTTGAGGTTCAAGGAAATTTCCTCCCTCTTCCCCGATCTCAACCCACGTTTATTCAGCCCTATCCTGATCTACCTAGACTATCGGGAGCCACCCTTGCTTCCTAGCCATCTGTCGTCCAAAACCCAGACAGGCAATCCACATTCCAGCAGAGGCACACGGGATGACTAAGCAAGAAAATACCTACTTCCTAAAAGTGGTATTTTCAAACACAGAATGTAAAAATCACTTTTACTAAAAGATGCATTGTTAGATTCTGAGTTCAGGCATACTAAATTGTATTTTCCATCATAGTTCCCATGGCCAGTTATGTTTATAAGATGTTATAAACAAACTTCCAATTTTGTCCTATGGGGAACAGGTAGCCTTGCAATAGTGAAAAACTAAATGGGCTGAAATTCACTATCAGGACATGCCACACACACAGGCCATGTCCTACCTTTCACAAACACTGCACCCTGCCCACAGGGGTACTTCGGGCCTACCTTAGGCGTGCCTGACACGTAAGAAAAGGGAAGGTTAGGGACTGACCAGTGTGTGCACGGGCCAAGTCGATATGACATTTACAAACTGTGCAGAGACTCTGCAATGGCAGGTATGAGGTACCTTTTCCGAGCTACTAACGTGGGTGGCACAATCGGTACTGCAGGCCCGCGCATAGCATTGGATTCCCAGGCCCTGGCACACTCAGTGCACTTTTCTAGTGGCTGACAAGAAAACCAAACAGCCAATCATGGAAACACTAATCAATACTACAATTTACACAGAGAGCATATGCACTTTAGCACTGATTAGCAGTGGTAAAGTGCCCAGAGTCCTAAAACCAACACAAACTGGTCAGGAAAAGATAGGAAGAAAAAAGTTTGGGAATAACCCTGCAAAAAGGGCCATTTTCAATGGGCAGGCTGCAATCATCCCTCATATTTCACACACAAAAAATATATATAGATAAATGTGTTTGTGTATCTGTGTATATCCATTGAGTTTAGTGTGATTTCTGCTCTGTGGTGAGACATATTGGGGAGGGGAAAAAGACTGGTGTGCCTATTTTGTAATGTAAGCATGATACAATGCCTAAATGAGCCATCTGACACTTTTTCCCCTTAGGGCCTGGTTCCTCCCCTTGCCTAGTGGAAATTCTGTTTACTGAAGGTAAGGTTGACAGACAATAACCCTAATCTTCCCCTAGTGGGGCACAATAAAATGCTCATGTTTTTGTGGGCCTATTTTCCCTTGAATTATAGTGGGCCTTCTGTCCCCAAGTGGTAGATTGTGTGTAAACACACCCAATCTGCCACAGGTGGGACAGAAATACATTTACACTCTGCAGATGCGAACAACCTCAATAACTTCCGTCCCATCACCAATCTCCCTTTTTTTTCAAATATCTCAGAAAAATGTGTTGCAAAACAACTTTCCCAACAAATTATGGACAATAATCTCCTTGACATGTTCCAGTCTGGCTTTATTCAAAATTGCAGCACCGAATCAGCTCTGCTGCGAGTGATCGATGATGCGCTCCATGTACTCAATTCAGGGGAATCGTGCCTTCTGATTCTTCTTGACCTCTCTGCAGCCTTTGCCACTGTTAATCACAACACCCTCCTTAACATTCTTCAACAGAGACTTGGCGTGGAAGGCACAGTACTCAAATGGTTTGCCTCATTCGTCTGGGACAGATCCCAAATGATCAAGATTGCAAACAGTTTCTCATCTCCACAGGTGGTTGGTCAAGGAGTCCTTCAAGGTTCTATCCTTGCTCCCACTCTGTTTAATCTCTATTTGGAACCATTAGGGAACCTCCTAAGCAAATCTGGAATCCTCTACCATCTCTATGCGGATGACACCCAAATCTACCTCAAGGTGTCTTCCTCTCAAGATCTCTCACTACTCAACTCTACTCTCAATTCTATTCACAACTGGATGTTAGTTCACCACCTCATTCTCAATCCCTCCAAAACGGAATTCCTCCACCTCTCTAGCTCTCTCTCCCCGCCTCCTGTTCAATCCTGGATGGATCAGTTGAATTTACTCAACAGTAAACCCATCATTGTCGACTGCGCTAAATCCCTAGGTGTCATACTTGACAAAACACTCAACCTAATCTCACACATCAACTCCATTGCCAAGAGTGCATATTATCAGATGCGCCTTCTATGGGGTATTCGTCGGTTCTTCCCGGAGAAAGACCTAAAAACCTTGGTCCAATTGCTAGTTCTCTCTAGACCGGATTATTGTAATTCTCTTCTGACTGACCTTCCCAAATCTCACCTCTCCCACCTCAAATCCGTCCTCCATTCAACAGCTCGCTTAATTTCAGGGTCCAAACAAAGTGACCACATCACTCCTATCCTGTCTTCTCTCCGATGGCTTCCCATCGAGGCTAGAGCTATTTACAAAACGGCATGCTCACCCACAAAGCTTTGCACTCTCCTCCCCTCACTGTCTGGCGAACAAACTGAAATTGTCTGGAGGCTCAAGACCTTCTCGGAATGCCGAAAAGTTCCTGCTTGAGCACCCCTCCTTCAAAAGGAAAAAATTGATGGCTCAATCGTTCTCAGGTAATGCCGTGAGAATCTGGAACTCGCTTCCGCCTTTGCTCCGTGCCATCACCTCCATCCAGATCTTCAAAGCCGACCCTAAATCTATTCTATCCCAAAGACACTTTCAGAACTAATTCCTTCCTTCTCAGACCCCGACAGGAAGTTCTTTAGTCATTGTAAATTTGTTATATTTATTTATATTTTTGTCGGTACATTCTTTGCTTGCTGTGTCTGATATTGTGTTCCTTTTGCCTGCAGTGTTTTGATTCTGTGGCCTGCTATTTTTGTATCTTCCATTTTTGTAACATTTCTCTCATGTAATGTAACTGGTTCTATTGTACAGTGATCTGACACCTCTGGGTAAAGTCCACGCTTTATAAAAATGCATTAAATAAATAAATAAATACATTTTGGGATGAGCCACCCTATCCCTTTGTTTTGTTAACACTATTTTCCCCAGGGTGCCTAGTGGGCTTTTTGTCCCTCTGTTTCAGATTGTCACCCTCAGGATGGTAAATACATTTTTGTGCCCAAGTAGGAGCATGTGCAAGGCCTAGATGAGCAGACAATTACCATTTCTTTGTGCCTATTTTTCCTTGGTGTTTGATGGTCTTGCTGTCCCCACGGGGTGACGGAGGGAAGAAACATTGTTGAACCATTTTGCGTGATGACTCTCTACACCCTTTTTTTCTTGATGTTTTTTTTGCACAAATCTAGTGGCCTGTCTGTCCCCGAAGTAGATTCTGGGTAAATGCCCTAATCCATCACCAAAGTAGGACAGAAAGACCATTGCACCTGTCCTGCTGTTGGAGCATGACTCAATGTCTGGGTGAGCCAATTTCACCTCTGACTTTTTTGGGAGTATTCTATTTCTCCCCTGGTGAGATGGGCTTTTCATTGACTCAGGAAGATTGTGTGTAAACACCCCATGTACACCACCAGAGGGGCAGAATACCTAGACTGCCATCTTGTGGGCTTTCAGCTCCTGGGTGTAAATCTCCAATATTTACCCTGGGGGACACCAAGTCTATTTTGGCTTGGTCCGATGATTATGATGGCTGTCACACCCCTTGCTCCATGCCAAAATAAACCTCTCTAGGGTCTAGAAGGCTTCCCCACGGTGTAATGTGGGCAGATAACATTCTCCTATCTTCCCCCGTGGAGGGCAGGAAGGTTGTTTTGACAATTTTTGTTGGTGGGTTCTATCCTGATGCCAGTTAGGGCATCACACAACCTCATTTATTTTGCACATACACTTCCCTGGTGCCTTATCAACTTTCTGCCCTCCTGGCAGGCAGACTGAAGGAAAAGTAAATCTTGATTTCACCCCTTGAAATTTATCGGTTAGTGGCTCAGCCTGATACTATGGAGGTTCACCCCCACCCATTTATGTGCCCAAAAATAAACCACCCTGCCATCTAAGTGGCCAGACAAGAAGAGGCAGAAAAACTGTTTGGTCATTTTCTGGGTGGTGGTTCAGCCCAATGCCTCACCACAACCTTTTTTTTTTTTTGCCAAATTACCTGACTTGGGTTGAGTGGGCTTTCTACTCCCCCATCAATGTAGATTCGAAATAAAGTTCAGAAAGACTGTGTGCCCGGGAATAGGGGAAGCACTCACCGAATTCCAGGCCATCCTTCAAAAAGTAATTCTTGGTGTCTACAGGGTGGATTCCGCTTGGGGATCACCCCCTGCAGATATACCAGTAGAAAGGGGAGATTGTCTCCATTCAAACATTTCCCCCCACTTACATCTGCCCCCAAGCATTAGTGTAAATGAAAGCAAAATAAGCCAATCAACTCATTCTACTTTTATTTTTAATATAATGATGTCAGAGCGTCATGAATGCTAACCATCACTATCTAAAAAATAAAACCAGCCTCCAGATCGTCCACAGCCGCCTGACCTGAAAAACTAAAAAACAGAATCTCTCCGGTGTGAGCATCAGAGGTATTTTTTATATCAAGTGCCAAGATATGCGGGACATATCCTTAGCATTTCAGGAGCAGTGCTACAGACGTGTTCAGCACAACATGAGCACTGAAGAGGTTAATGAAGCAACTATCAGTATAGCATTAGTTATTTGTTTGATTATGTTTTGTTTTCAATTGCACTGTATTTTTAGTTGCATTGCATTTTTGTGAATTATGATTTGCATGATCTTTGCACAAGTCATGCACTGTAGGGCAAAGGGGACCTGGCAGTTTTCTTTGGTTTTCAGTTTTATTTTTCAAACACAACTGTACGTAAACTATATTTTTTAAGTGAATTTGAGAAGTATTTTAAATGTATTGTATTCTTATAAGTTATAAGCAATCCTATACATAATACCTCCACTTGAACTGCAATCATTTCCATACATTTCTAGGATGTTTTGATCCTTGTTCAGAGAGTCCAGAACCACAGGTTATATCTCTAGTATCCTGACCATCATGCGTTCTCTTCACTGAACAAGTGAGACACGCAGGTTATAAATGCATGTAAAAACCTTCCTCCATATTGAGGCCATTGGTTGTGTTAGTGTTTAGCTCAATGATGTATCTTGATTCTAGCCTGCTAAGATATTTTTCTTAGTGTCCTCCTCTGACACTCTTTGGAACAGAGTCCCTGCCATTGCTGTTGTGTATTTCATCAAAGTGAGGAGGCAAATAGAAGTTCTTAACTCTATCTCTGTTTGCACATATCCTTTTATGGACTTGCAAGATGGTACTTCCCACATACTGCATACTACAAGAACAGGTCAATCAATACACTGCATAATCGCCCTTGCATTGATAACTCCCTTGGATCGTTCCACAGGTGCTGTAAAAAGGGGAATCAAGTTCAGTTTTCTATATTCCATACTGGCACTCTTTATATCTACTACAGTTTTTTAAAACCACAGTTTCCTTTTAGCAGGTTCCTGGTGTTCCATCTTTGGACTGCTCTGCACTAGTTCATCCTTCATGGATGACTCCTAGTTTATGTGGGGCTGCTCAGCCTATCATGGTATCATTCTTATTTAGGAACCAGTACTTTTGTATTTTTTTCTGAATTGCACCCTTCTCTTTACTGCATGTTGTTATTAGTCTAAACGTTGTATTCTTGATCTACTTACTCTTTCTTTTTTTTTCTTGATGAGTAGATTCTCACTTACTCTGAGATTGGCTTTGGTTCTAGCATCCATATTCATTGTCAAAGAGTATTCTTTTTCTTTAAATCTTTCTGCCAGATATGAGTATGGAGAGATTGTTGATATATCTAGACCACAACACCACATACGTTGACCATTTATTAGGGTGGAGCTTCTCTCACCAGCCCATAGGCAAATTTTCATAGCTGGTGTCAAATCACATGCCCATAGTTGTACGTCTTATCCGTTTAAACAATTAATTGTTAACCAAAAAGCAGTTATTCTCCAAACACCACATAGCCATTAATCTGAGTATTTGTTTGTGCTTCCATTACTTGCCCTGAGGAAGTTCTCCATTACCCCAACCATTCGGAGTGCCTTATACTTGTGTGCAATGCTGTAGCATCCATTGTCATCCATACATATTCACTATGCAACGTGATATAAAAAATTATTTTTGAAAAAATCTCCTGCATCCTGGACATAGGACGGTAACTTCTTTACATATTCTTCCAAAAATAGGATCCATGTAGATAGAAGAATTTTCAAAAGTGCTACCTATTGTTTAAATTATAGGGTATCCTGGCGGATCCATCGCATTTTTGTGAATTTTTAGGATCATAGATAAAAACTTGTATTTGTGGGTGATCATTTCTCAGGAACATGTGCATATCCTGGTTCAAAAGTCCTTCCTTATGCCATGCCAATAAATTATCACTATTTTTCCTTATTATGTTGGGCTATACCATGTCCAGGGCCACTGGAAACATGCTGCAGGGGAGGAACAAATTATGCAGCAGGGTTGAGTAAATTGTGTGGCAGGAAAATGCAAATTATGAGGCGTAATGTGGCACATTTTGTGATAATATTAGTTCATTGTTTTTTTCATTTTAACACTCGTTAACATGATCTGATCAATGGTTAGACCTCTTTAGTACTGGTTTAACACAGAAATATAGCTACAATCAACAGAAAGGTGACCAGCCACCCTTTGCGAAGGGCCTTCCGCTGCGCTGAAGCACGTGCTGCTCCTTTTTTAGTAACTTTTGAACCCTTTGAGCTAGAAATGTCTTTTTTGTTAAAATCTACAGATTATGAAGCAGAAGAAGGATTATGTAGCAAATGTATAGTTATTCAAAAAAAACCTGCAGCTGCACTATTGCACTATTCTAGTGGCCCTGGTCATGTCTCATCATTAATTTGGCTGTATACGTATTTTAAGAACTTACTCACTAGTTCAAGTATGATGTTACCTCCTTTGCAGGGATTTCTCCAACTGCAATCAGATCTCTTATGTTGTGTATTCATTAAGTCATGCTAACTTCTCTGATGTTCATTTTCACTTTGATTGTCCTTAATACTTACATATAAACCCGGGTGTAAAACTCCACTCCGTTCGTGGAATTTGCATAATCCGCATTCTCTGGAGAACACAGAGTTACCATTAAGCTTCGTATGCCACAACTGAGCGGAGTTTTTTTTGTCTGCGTGCTTGAAACCTTATTTCGTGCGCCCGGGAGAGACATGCCAGGCGATTGCAATCAGCGATTAGATGTTTAGGGCAGTTTGCATTTGCCACAAGATTTTCTAGTTGGCCGCATGCTCTGGTGAGATTTTGCAGTTGCCAACACTTCATTCAGGAGTGCCAGTGACATCCTGCGGAGGTTTTCTGCTGTACGCGCTCTTAAATGCACAGGTTCTACAGAGGCTGCAATCTGGGTTCTCTACTCCAGCAGCATCAAATATTCCCGAGCTGACGATTTTGAGTTAAAAAGCTAATCGAATTAACATTTGGCCGGGGTTTTTTGTGCAAGAAATCTTTGTTTTTGTCTTTTTATGGCCCCAGAGTCTCCAACTTCCTGTTCCTGTCCAGCAGCCTCCACCCAGTTCGTTGTTCATCTCTGGTCACTTTTCATTGGATTTGGAGCTGGAAAGATCATTCTTTGTGTCTGCTGCATGTCCCATTGGATTTAAGGATTTTGAATTTGAGATTTCACAAGTAAGTAAAAAAAACTGGTGTTGTTTGTTTGATTGGGGCCATGCACCTGGATTTATTTGTACTTTGAATGGATTGTTACATTTTTGGTGGTAGGTGGCCTGTTGTTTCAGTAGGGGCCTCATGATGTTTTTCAATTTAATTTTTCTTCTTTTGTAATGGAAAAATGTTTCACAGTTTACTAAATTTTCTACATGTTTTTTAATACATTTAAAATATTTATTGAATTCACTATGGGGCTTAGTCTGCCAATTGGCCTTCTAGCCAGCAGGCCAAGTGCTAGTCATAGGTACATGAAACAACAGCTTCTGTTGTGTTTACAGCATATAGGCATGAATGGATATAGATTGGATTTTGGGTAGAGGATGTGGTCTAATGGCTAGGGCAGTCGATCTCAAATCTGGGGAATTGGGTTTGAGTCTGAGCGAAGACGCTCAACATCCTTTGATTCTGGGCAAATCACTTAATCTCCCCATGCCTAACAAAAATTAATGTGCCCTTGTGTACCGCAACTGGTGCTCATGTAAAGCGTTCTGACTCCTCCCAGTCAAGTTTGCGCTATATGTATATATATATGACTTGTTATGCTTACGTTACGCGCTGCGCGCCCCGGATGACTTCCGGATGCGCTAACGCGGCGCGTCATATGACGCATTACGCGACAACGCAGGTCCAGAATATAGTCAAAATGTCTCCACCAACCAGCGGTCGGAACACAACCCCTTTCAGCAGGCTAAATAGTTCTGTTAAATGACAACAGAAGGGACAGGCAACAAGAACCATCAGTCAAAGAGGGGAGGGCTAGTTCTTCTCTACCGGGTTACATTGGGGCGCTACCGGAACTGATCGAATTGGTAGTCTACAGTGTTTCTGGATGTTTCAGACTGAAGCTGGGGTTAGCATGAGAGCAGCACCATTTCGTAGCTCCGTCGTGGCCATTCCGCAACCAATCATGGCAGCCGCTCTTTATCGTTATTTTGGGCGGGGTGGGTGGCGGAGCCGAGCTGTTTTGCAGCCATCATTGTGTGGAGTTCAGTTCATCTCACTAGTTTTGTATTTGTCATGAGGGGTTGTTCCTAATGTTTCTATTTTAGCGAGGTCAAAAAGAGATCCCATTAGTGGCCTACTGATTTTGCTCGATTCCTTTTCTTTTTTTTTACACGATTTTTCGTTATCTGCAAAGACTAAACAGAGTATTGCGACTCTGTGTTTGTTTGTAACCCACTGGAGGGTATTAAACAATGAACATAGGCATTATAATTAATTGAGAATACGGAATCCACCGAAGGAGAACTAATTAACTACAGCTCCCAGCATGCACTCACCAGGGAGCGCATGCGCTATGGACAAATAGGGCTGTAGTGTTTCCGATTCTCAATGTCGGCCATCCCATGAAGAAGAAGCGAGATGCTTCGAAACGCGTCGGGACAATTTCAGAAAATAACAGGCATGGCACACAGTTCGCAATAAAGAAGGTTGTACCTGTTCTCTTTGGGAGTGGCGTCTTCATGTCAGAGGCATCTTGTGAGGAGATTTGTAAGCGGTGGCCTCAACCGCGGAAGATGCACCGCCCGCTGGGAATATCAGAGCGGGTCTGCTGGGACTGACATCGGACAGCCGGGAAGCAGCGTGAGAGAACTGCATCAAATGAACTGGATGCGATGCCTGTAACCCACTGGAGGGTATTAAACAATGAACATAGGCATTATAATTAATTGAGAATACGGACTCCACCGAAGGAGAACTAATTAACTACAGCTCACAGCATGCACTCACCAGGGAGCGCATGCGCTATGGACAAATAGGGCTGTAGTGTTTCCGATTCTCAATGTCGGCCATCCCATGAAGAAGAAGCGAGATGCTTCGAAACGCGTCGGGACAATTTCAGAAAATAACAGGCATGGCACACAGTTCGCAATAAAGAAGGTTGTACCTGTTCTCTTTGGGAGTGGCGTCTTCATGTCAGAGGCATCTTGTGAGGAGATTTGTAAGCGGTGGCCTCAACCGCGGAAGATGCACCGCCCGCTGGGAATATCAGAGCGGGTCTGCTGGGACTGACATCGGACAGCCGGGAAGCAGCGTGAGAGAACTGCATCAAATGAACTGGATGCGATGCCTGTAACCCACTGGAGGGTATTAAACAATGAACATAGGCATTATAATTAATTGAGAATACGGACTCCACCGAAGGAGAACTAATTAACTACAGCTCCCAGCATGCACTCACCAGGGAGCGCATGCGCTATGGACAAATAGGGCTGTAGTGTTTCCGATTCTCAATGTCGGCCATCCCATGAAGAAGAAGCGAGATGCTTCGAAACGCGTCGGGACAATTTCAGAAAATAACAGGCATGGCACACAGTTCGCAATAAAGAAGGTTGTACCTGTTCTCTTTGGGAGTGGCGTCTTCATGTCAGAGGCATCTTGTGAGGATATATATATATATATACATATATATATATATGTGTATATATATATATATATATTCACTGAAAAAACCATAGGTTATAGACCATATATAGTTAGGAATTAGCATTTAAAAAACCTTATTTTACTCACACAAAACCATTGAAATTCCATATATAGTTAGTTGCACTAACTATATATCGCGCACCCGCAATCCACTGCTGATCATGTCACATATTACATCATTCATGACATGGTCAGTGACATCACTGATGACATCACTGATGACATCTCAAATGACATCACTGATGACATCACTGATGACATCTCAAATGACATCACTGATGACTACATCCAGTGACTGTATAATTCTGTAAAGTTAAAATATGTCTTACATATTGAAGAATGAGTGGATGTATAAGTGTCTTGATGAAGGATTTAGTAGGGGCATGGCTGACTGTATGAGTGACTGATTAAATGTGTCTCACTGAGTGCATGGGTTAGTGACTAAACTGTCTTAATTTGTGCATCATTATGTCTGTTGTTCTGTAAACTGCTGCATGTGTTGATCATTAGCTATATGATTAACTGTATGGGTTATTGATTGGTTGCCCAAGCATTTGTATGGGAGACTGAGTGTGTGTCTGGGTGGCTGGGAGGTGTATGACTCTCTGCATAGATGTGTGAGCAGTTGATTGACTAGATGTATGGGTTCAAAAGTGCATGTGGAAACAGCTGTATGGGCGGTTGACTGTGTGCATGAGTGTATTGGTGAGTGAATGGATATCTCAGTGCTACATGTCAAAGTAAGTACATATGTAAAACACAGTACATGTGAGAGTTGACATATATAAATAACTGTGCATAAGAGCCAGTGAATGTGTGAGTGGCTGTATGGATCATTGTGAACTTGTATCCAGGATTGTATAAGTGAGTAAATATGTTTTAGTATATGTTTGAATAAGTAAGGTGTGTATAACTGTATAGTTGAGGAAATGGAGGTGTGATTGATTCTTTGCATGACTGACTAAGTGTCTGAGTAACTCCATGGATGAGTGACAGTCTATGAGTGTCTGTTTACACTGAGTGTATCTAAGGTTATATTAGAGTCTGAAGAGGTTCATCGTATTATCACATGAATGATGTCATCAGTGATGTGATCAGTAATGTCAAATGAGATGTCATCAGTGATGTCATTTGAGATGTCATCAGTGATGTCATCAGTGATGTCATTTGAGATGTCATCAGTGATGTCATCAGTGATGTCATTTGAGATGTCATCAGTGATGTCATCAGTGATGTCACTGACCATGTCATGAATGATGTAATATGTGACATGATCAGCAGTGGATTGCGGGTGCGCGATATATAGTTAGTGCAACTAACTATATATGGAATTTCAATGGTTTTGTGTGAGTAAAATAAGGTTTTTTAAATGATAATTCCTAACTATATATGGTCTATAACCTATGGTTTTTTCAGTGAATTTTCAAGGTTTTGTAAATGCTAATTCCTAACTATATATGGTCTATAACCTATGGTTTTTTCAGTGAATTTCAATGGTTTTTTAATAGCAAATATCATAAGCTGTCGAATGTCAAGTACGTGGTAAGTGAAAACATTTTCGTGTTTATGCACACTGATCTGCTTTGAATGGTGCCCCCCCCCCTCATTTCTATTAGGAGTACTCTCTCTTTGCAGATAGTGAAAGGTAGTTAACGCAGGCCTTTGCCCCCGTTGTAATCCGTCGTGCCTGCTTCTCTCTCCATTTGATTGATTGTTATCCAAGTATTTACTGTTTTAGAATTAGTTCTCTTTGGTTCATTCTCTATTTACAAACAAACACAGAGTCGCAATACTCTGTTTAGTCTTTGCAGATAACGAAAAATCGTGTAAAAAAAAAGAAAAGGAATCGAGCAAAATCAGTAGGCCACTAATGGGATCTCTTTTTGACCTCGCTAAAATAGAAACATTAGGAACAACCCCTCATGACAAATACAAAACTAGTGAGATGAACTGAACTCCACACAATGATGGCTGCAAAACAGCTCGGCTCCGCCACCCACCCCGCCCAAAATAACGATAAAGAGCGGCTGCCATGATTGGTTGCGGAATGGCCACGACGGAGCTACGAAATGGTGCTGCTCTCATGCTAACCCCAGCTTCAGTCTGAAACATCCAGAAACACTGTAGACTACCAATTCGATCAGTTCCGGTAGCGCCCCAATGTAACCCGGTAGAGAAGAACTAGCCCTCCCCTCTTTGACTGATGGTTCTTGTTGCCTGTCCCTTCTGTTGTCATTTAACAGAACTATTTAGCCTGCTGAAAGGGGTTGTGTTCCGACCGCTGGTTGGTGGAGACATTTTGACTATATTCTGGACCTGCGTTGTCGCGTAATGCGTCATATGACGCGCCGCGTTAGCGCATCCGGAAGTCATCCGGGGCGCGCAGCGCGTAACGTAAGCATAACAAGTCATGTGACTTGTTAATAAAACTTTTCATTGGTTCATTTTACTTTTCTTATTGTAATGATGAAAGGCTTGGTCATATCACCTAAAAATTACGCTTTTCATTACTTCCGAACATTATTTTTTCTTAAATATATGTTATAATGTTCCAGGCTAATGTACTTTCCCGGAAATTTTACAACTGTCCTGCAAGTAAAATATATTCTTTTTTCGAGAAAAAGAGCGTTTCTTTGTCCCATGACGGAGCCGTTGAGCAAAAGAGGGTCGACCTGCTGTCTTAGTCGTCGATACGCCTGAATATGAGATTCTTATCGATCACTTTATGTTGCAGGAATAGAAAACACAACAGCCCTTGACCATTTATCTTTACTGCGTTCCTTCGTATTATACCTTTTACCCTTCATGTAATTGGTCTGCTTTATTTCACTTGCCTTTTAATGATTCTAAAACAGTGACTATTATTAAAAACTTTACCAATGTATATACTACTACCATGTTTTCTTTTAAAAACCTTTATTGTGAAAATTTCATTATACAAATACGAGCCTATAACCACGTGGGCCTGCCACGGAGCAAACTGTAATCGTATATGATGAATAGACATTTACACTGTAGAGGAACGTAACGGGCGGGCCATTAGGTTGCAAGAACTAAGGTGTCTAACAGTTACGGAATCGGTGGACGTACATTTTATAATTAAAATATGACAGGGCCAGTTACAATAAAATTATCTAGATATACATTTGCGGGCAAGTACCATGGGTGACGTTAATTCGAACTTTCAACAGTACAGTAATCAATAACACATCAGAACTTAATATCAATAGGGATGTCGAAATATTCAATCAATTCTCGTCCCCGCCCGCCATGTGCTTCAAAACTGCATACGTATCTCGTGATTTCAAGGTTCTGCAACCAGTACACAACAAGGAGTTACGAGTCCCATTTATTCCGGCGCCATTTTGGGCGAGGACGGGCAGGTCCAGGATATAGTCAAAATGTCTCTACCAACCATCGACTATGATGATGTTCATATGCTGTATTTATTAGAGTAACACTCATCTGTCCACATGAAATTAATTTGCCACAATCTAAACATGTCATTTTAATCTTTCCAAAGTTCTTCTAAATATTTGGGACCGTTTCCCTTGCCTCTGAAGCTCTCAGTGCCACTTCTTTGATGAATGTACTAGCAGGTCAGGGGTTCTCCTCCAAATCTCTCTTTTATGCAGCACTATAATTAATTGGTGCCACCTCTCCATATGACGATGCATGGTATAGTTACCACAACTATATATTTTTTCGGTTCCTCTGGAGAGTTCATCGTGGCAGATGAAGCGTGTAACGTACCGGGCATTTACCTTTTTTTGCATGTACAGGAAAGGAAAAAAAATCGAGCGTCCGAGTTCTAAGGTGTCCCAGGGCCATTTTAGTGAACCAGGCCAAAATCCAAAGAACAGGCCGCCATTTTGAGAGTCCTCTTGCAGCCGCCTGTCGCTGTAGCATCAAGAGCAGCCGAAACTCAGCTGAATGGCAACTGAAACGGTAAAGGGGCGCCCCACTACAGCAGACGAGCCTCCACCTAGGAAGGCCCATTCACGCCGGCTCCCCCCCCCCCTTCGGGCACCCCACGCCGTTATTCGAGCAGTATTGTAGGATGGCCACACCAGTGCGGCAACTTGCTAGACATCACCTCGGTGGTAACCGAATCTCAACGCCTTGTGGTGTCTTCTATTCAGAAAACATTGTTATGCTGCCTTCGACCTATTCGCCGCAAGTGCGCACACAACTCAACTGCATAGCTTGCTAGACACCACCTCGGTGCCATCCGGATCTTGGAATGTCAGCGCCTTTTGGTGTCTTCTCTTCAGAAAATATTGTTGCGCTGCCTTTGGCCCCATTCGCACATCAGTCCGCTACTGACGCCATCTCACAGGCTAATGGGGCGCCCCACGCCGACTTTCAGCATTGTAGGATGACCACACCAGTACAGCAACTTGCTAGACATCACCTCGGTGCCATCCGGATCACGGCGCCCCACTGCAGATGAAGTGCCTCTCAACTATGAAACCACCACGGTGACATCCGGATCTTGGCGCGTTGTGCTGCCTTCGGCCTATTCGCACATCGGTCCGCTACCGACGCCATCTCACAGGCTAATGGGGCGACCCACGCCGAGTTTCAGCATTGTAGGATGACCACACCAGTACAGCAACTTGCTAGACATCACCTCGGTGCCATCCGAATCTTGGCATCTCAACGCCTAGTGGTATCTTCCATACAGAAAATATTGTTACGCTGCCTTTGGCCCCATTCGCACATCAGTCCGCAACTTAGACATCACCTCGGTGCCATCCGGATCTTGGCATCTCAGTGCCTTGTGGTGTCAGTCAGAAAATATTGTTGCGCTGCCTTTGGCCCCATTCGCACATCAGTCCGCTACTGACACCATCTCACAGGCCAACAGGGCGCCCCACGCCGACTTTTACCATTGTACGATGGCCACACCAGTGCCACAACTTGCTAGACACCACCTCGGTGCCATCCGGATCTTGGCATCTCAGCGCCTTGTGGTGTCTTCAAATCAGAAAATATTGTTGCGCTGCCTTTGGCCCCATTCGCACATCGGTCCGCTACTGACGCCATCTCACAGGCCAACGGGGCGCCCCACGCCGACTTTCAACATTGTAGGATGGCCACAGAAGTGCGACAACTTACTAGACACCACCTCGGTGCCATCCGGATCTTGGCGCGTTGTGCTGCCTTCGGCCTATTCGCACATCGGTCCGCTACTGACGCAAACTCACAGGCCAACGGGGCGCCCCACGCCGACTTTCAGCATTGTAGGATGGCCACACCAGTGCACCTTACTAGACACCACCTCGGTGCCATCCGGATCTTGACGCGTAGTGAAGCTGCAGCAGCTGCAAATAAGCTTCAGACAGTGTTACAACCGCTGCTCAGAACTCTCAACTATGACACCACCTCGGTGCCATCCGGATCTTGGCATCTCAGCGCCTTGTGGTGTCAGTCAGAAACTATTGTTGCGCTGCCTTTGGCCCCATTCGCACATCGGTCCGCTACTGACGCAAACTCACAGGCCAACGGGGCGCCCCACGCCGACTTTCAGCATTGTAGGATGGCCACACCAGTGCGGCAACTTGCTACACACCACCTCGGTGCCATCCGGATCTTGGCATCTCAGCGCCTAGTGGTGTCTTCTATTCCGAAAATATTGTTGCGCTGCCTTCGGCCCCCTTCACACATCGGTCCGCTACTGACGCCATCTCACAGGCCAACGGGGCGCCCCACGCCGACTTTCAGCATTGTAGGATGGCCACACCAGTGCGGCAACTTACTAGACACCACCTCGGTGCCATCCGGATCTTGGCGCGTTGTGCTGCCTTCGGCCTATTCGCACATCGGTCCGCTACTGACGCAAACTCACAGGCCAACGGGGCGCCCCACGCCGACTTTCAGCATTGTTGGATGGCCACACCAGTGCGGCAACTTACTAGACACCACCTCGGTGCCATCCGGATCTTGGCGCGTTGTGCTGCCTTCGGCCTATTCGCACATCGGTCCGCTACTGACGCAAACTCACAGGCCAACGGGGCGCCCCACGCCGACTTTCAGCATTGTAGGATGGCCACACCAGTGCTGCAACTTGCTGGACACCACCTCGGTGCCATCCGGATCTTGGCGCGTTGTATTGCCTTCGGCCTATTCGCACATCGGTCCGCTACTGACGCCGCCTCACGTGCCAACGTATTTTCTCCGCATTTTATACCCTATGCCGCATAACAGGTCATGTGACTTGTTTATAAAACTTTTCATTGGTTCATTTTACTTTTGGTTTCCTAATGATGGAAGGCTTGATCATATGACCTAAAACAACACTTTTCATTGGATGAAAACTTTTTTTTTTTCCCAAACGATGAAAGCCCCACCTTGTTTCTGGATGTTTCAGACTGAAGCTGGCGTCAGCATGAGAGCACCACCATCTCGTAGCTCCGTCGTGGTCATTCCGCGAGCAATCATGGCAGCCGCTCCCCACCAGAAGCCTGCAGGAGTCGGGGCTCCCAAAACTTTTGATGAATTCTCAAGGCGGAGGGGACGCTTTCGAGAATGGGGTCCAAGACCTAGCAGACAAGCGTCCGATTTCCAAGGTGTCCCAGGGCCATTTCAGTGGACCAGGCCCAAAAAGGAAACAGCCTGCCGCCATTTTGAGAGTCCTGTGACAGCCGCCTATCGCTGCACCGCAAGAGTGGGCGCAACTCAGCTGAATTGCGGCTTTTGACACAGTGGACCAAAAATGGACGGAATGGCAACTGAAACGGTAAAGGGGCGCCCCACTACAACAGATGACACTCCACCTGGAGAGGCCCGTTCACGCCGCCTCCCCCGGGGCGCCCCACGCCGTTATTCAGAGCAGCATTGTAGGATACCAAAACCAGTGCGGCAACTTACTGGACATCACCTTGGTGCCATCGTTCTGCTGCCTTGGAACTATTCGCACAACAGTTTGCTACTGATGACCCACCCCCCGCGACGCCCCACGCCGTTATTTGCTGGGTGGCAACTTACTAGACATCACTTTCGTGTCATCTAGATTTCAACGCGTTCTGCTGCCTTGGAACTATTCGCACAACAGTTTGCTACTGATGACCCACCCCCCGCGACGCCCCACGCCGGAAATCTGGACGTTGTGCTGCGTTGGGACTATTCGCACAGCCGACCGCTACTTCGTTGTTTTTCCCTAAAAATGTTTATATGTTATTACTATTTTTGTTTTCTTGTATATATTTATAAATTATTAAAGTTTTATAATCTTACTACTTTGTCGGAGTGCTATATATTTTTAATGTGACACATAATTGTAAAAACTTTGATGTACAAAGAGTCATCCCTGGAATCTTCCGCTTCAGGCTCGGTCCCCTCCCCAATCACAATACAGGATGGTTTTCAGATAATAGCAACGCTTCTGCTGTGACGGATCTCATCGAGTGTGGGCCTTGATCTACTATAACTCCTTTGAAGAGGGGTGATTCTTTACAGCTGTGGCCATAAACTACATCTGCAGGGCTAGCTGATACCCTAGGACCAGCCTGGACAATCGGACACAGAGGAAAAGGAGTGTCAGAGGGTGCGGTAGTGAATAGGGTGAAAGGGAGGTGTCGGGCGGGCACAGGGTGTGATTCTCAGGGAAGAGCAGCGCAGATGGGGGGAGGTTTATTACCCATGCATAAGACAGAGAGCGAGGGTGACCACTGCCTGGGGGAGATGCTTGCGAGGGTGGGGAGCCATGCTAAGGATCGACAGCGTGCACAGAGTGGGTCTGGTCAAGGCATCTAAAATGGCTGCCGTGCACGACAAAAGTGTGGCATTTGAAAAAAGACAAGATGGCGCAGACAATGTTTTTCAACACTTCCTGATTTCCTTCGAATCGAACGTTAACAGACGTTGGGGCATATTACCAAAGTTAAGCGATATTTATCCCTAACGATGCTTAGCAACGATTTTTTTACCGTCAGAAATTATCGCAGATAAACCTTGCTATTATCAAGGTTTATCGCAAATACGATAAAAAACTACCGCAATGCATTAATATCGCTGAAAACTCAGCGATATTCATGCATTACCGAGCTAATGCTCTTAGCCATGTTATCCACCTCCCATTGGATAACATGGCTAAGAACTGCTCAGGGCAGGTGCTAGCTTTTGGAGATATTCGCGCTTATCTCGAATATTTCCAAAAGTTGATAATAGGAGATAGCGATGTTAGCGACTGTTTCCAGTCGCTAACATCTTGGCATGCCCACTTTGCATGTCATTAGTGATAAATATCACTAACATGCAAAGTGGGGCCCAAGATGGTCGCTATCTCCTACTAGCCGTCGCTAACTGGTGTTAGCAACAGCTAGGTATCACAGATATAATTTTATCTCCGCGAAGCGGAGCGCTGTTACAGATATATATCTTGTTTTTGAACGTTAATTTCTCAAAATGCACTGAAGCACATATATTGAGACCTAGCAAAGGCACATCGGGCTACCAGTCCCTAATATTTTACCAAGTTTCGTGCAAATCCATTCAGCCGTTCGATTATTATTATTATTTTTTTTTTTGCCCCGCGGGGCCCTTTTAAAACCTCCACATCAAACCTAGGGGGTCAGCGAGGATCTACTATGCCCCCTTATGGTCATTTGCCCCTTCGCTTTGGCCTCCTCTTGTCTCTCGATCCTACCGAGAGACAAGATGGCGGCCGCTACGGACTGTTTGGAATGTTTACAGACACCGGAGAGCCAATCAGCTTCGCTTCGCAAAGCTCCGTAACGCGAAAAGTACGCAAAGCGGTGCGCTGTTACAGATATATATCTTTTTTTGAACGTTAATTTCTCAAAATCCACTGGAGCACATATATTGAGATCTAGCAAAGGCACATCGGGCTACCAGTCCCTACAATTTTGCCAAGTTTCGTGCAAATCCATTCAGCTGTTCGATTATTATTATTTATTTATTTTTTGCCCCACGGGGCCCTTTTAAAACCTCTACATCAAACCTAAACGGTCAGGGAGGATCTACTATGCCCCCTTATGGTCATTTGCCCCTTCGGTTTGGCCTCCGCTTGTCTCTCGATCCTACCGAGAGACAAGATGACGGCCGCTACGGACTGTTTGGAATGTTTACAGACGCCGGAGAACCAATTAGCTTCGCTTCACAAAGCTCCGTTGCGCGAAAAGTACGCGTACTGGAGCGCTGCCCGGTCCGCTGTTACAGATATATATCTTTTTTTAAACGTTAATTTCTCAAAATCCACTGGAGCACATATATTGAGACCTACAAAAGACACATCGGGCTACCAGTCCCTACAATTTTGCCAAGTTTCGTGCAAATCCATTCAGCCGTTCGGGCTAAAAGTGAGGCCAACCGCCCTATGGAAAACTCAATGTTAAAAACACGTTTTGGGACCCCCCTTTTTTCTCGGCCCCCCCTTGACGAACCCCCCCCCAAATTTTCAAGGGCTGCTCAGAAACAAAATGTGCCATTTTCCTGAAAATTTCAGCCAATTCCGTCCACAAACGCCAAAGTTATTAGACATAGAATTTTCAAAAATCCCATAGAGAAAAAATCCTAACTATATATACCTACTGGCGACCGCCAGTAGGTAATATATATATATATATATATATATATATATATATATATATATATATATATATATATATATATATATATATTACCTACTGGCGGTCGCCAGTAGGTAGTTATAGTTAGGATTGTTTTCCATAGGGAAATCGCAACATTCTATTGGGAATAACTTCGCCGGTTGAGGAATCTGCCTGAAATTTTCCTCAAATTTGCCTTGCGGCGCCCCGGTCCTTCCCTGAAAGTTTGGGGGGGATTCGTCAAGCGGGGGCCGAGATAAAAGGGGGGTCCCAAAACGTGTTTTCCCCATGTTAATTTCCATAGGGCGGTTGGACTCACTTTTAGCCCGAACGGCTGAATGGATTTCCACCAAACTTGGCAAAATTGTAGGGACTGGTAGCCCGATGTGCCTTTGCTATGTCTCAAGATATGTGCTCCAGTGGATTTTGAGTAATTTAGGTTAAAAAAAATATATATATCTATAGCCGCGCCCCGTTAAGCGCACCGGGGCACGCACCCGGCGCGCTATGCGAGTACGCGAGCGGAAAGCTGATTGGCTCTCGGGTGTTTGTAAACATTCCAAACAGTCCGGAGCGGCCGCCATCTTGTGTCTCGGTAGGATCGAGACACAAGAGGTGGCAAAAACAAAGGGGGAAATGACCATAAGGGGGCAGAGTAGACTCTCCCTGACCCCCTAGGTTTGATGTGGGGGCTATAAAAGGGACCCGCGGGACAAAAAAAAAAATCCGATTTGCGCGGGGGGAGCGCCCGGTACGCGAACCGGGGAGCGGACCATGGGGAAAAAAGAATGACAGAGTTTTTAAAAAATGTAGCCTTTTTTATAAATTGGAGGTAGTTCTAAAAAGAACTGTTTTTTTTCTTCTTTTTGTTGTTTTATATATTTTTTTTATGTTTTTGAACATTTTGTACTTTTTTTGACTTTTATGAACTATTTTATATTTTTTTTGATATTTTTATGGAGAGAAACAAAAAACAGGGAATTGTAAACGGCTCAACTGGAGCAAAAAAAAATCAGGAAAAAATTAAGTTTTTTTGGGGCAATTGTGGTTGTCACCAGCAAGGAGGATGAGCTTCATGCTCTGCTCACCATAGGTGATGAGCTTACCACAAAAAATACATGTGATCCTAAATTCACCAAACCGTGGTTGTATAGAAGAGATGATCTCCCTTGCCTCTGGTCCCGATGGAGTGGGTTGCTTTCTTTTGGAGGTGCTTGGTGAATATTGGGGAGGGTTACTGGCCAGTTCTTTCAGCTCTGCGGCAGCATAGTTGTTGGGAAGCTTGCGCTGCATGTGTCTAATCATGGTGTTATTACCAAATGAATATTTTTTATTAGGGTTCCCCCTTGAAAGTTCCATGCCACAGATTTGACAAGTCACCTTTGGCGCATTCACTTTCTTCTTGCCCTCTGGGATGGAAAAAAACTCCCATACAATGTGCTGCTTTGGCCTGTATGGGGTATTGTCTTCTGGCAGCCACCTTCTCCCCTCCTCCTCCCCTCCTCCTCGTCCTCTTCTTCTTGACCACCAATGTGATGTTGTGGTGGTCCTCTTGGTGGTGGTGGTGGTGGTGGTGGTGCAGTTGCTCCAGCTGCTGCTGCTACTGTAGCCATTTTAAAGTACAAAATATAACACAAAGATATCCAAACAGGTCTTCCTCAGTCAAAGGACAAAGTCAGAATAAGGAAAAAAGGTGGGATTTTTCATCATTTGGAAAAAAAACCTGTCCTGAACCAATGAAAAGTGTTATTTTCAGGTCACATGACTCGGGCCTTCATCATTTGGAAACCAAAACTGTTCTGCACCAATGAAAAGTGTTATTTTCAGGTCACATGACCCGACGCGCTTACGCTACGCGCCCACATCTATGTGTGTGCTTATGTGCGGTATTTCATGTTTTTTTCATGCATACAGTGTATAGGAATAGGCCTTTGACGGATGTGTGTTGTGTAGTTGTGAACATTTATTTTAGCCCAATAACTTTCTTTGTTGGCATTGCTGAATTAATGAGGTTGTCTCTGTTTTACCATGCCTCCTTTGTCTAGACAGTGTGGGTTTGAGTGTTTGCCATAGGCCAACATTTGCCTTTGTACCAGATGCCATGTGGCCACTGGCGAGGGGCCATTTTGTATATTCAGTGGACTGTCCCTAGGCCTGCATGTGCTGTTTGCGGGCATTTTGTGTACGGACCATTGGGTTCTAGTCAAATGCCTGACAGAGATGCTGCTTCATTTTGAGGTATTCACACAAGAAGTCAGCAAACAGGACGGACAGTACCATGGGCCAAGCTATCCTCCTTTTGCACATGCTACAGGAACAGCTAAAGGAGGTGTCTGCAATATACACAGGTGTGGAGGTTCAAAAATATGCGTATGACTTTGTAGAGAGCTTAATCCTTTGCTTATCTGCTAATGCAAGGGTGCAAAGAGACATTGTGTCCTCCAAACATTATATCTGAGCCACAATTCTTGATCCATGAAACAAACCATTACTGTCCACTTTCATTCCTTTTTCAGACGGGATGTTAGAAAATACAAAACATGGATAGCTGAGGAATGCAGTGAGCTTGAAAAAAAACAGCAGGGAATTAAAGGCCCACTGGTCCAGGGCACAAGTCCTGTGGGGCAGCCTTCAAGTTCAGAGCCTGAGGGCAGTGCTCTTGGCTGTGTGGGCAAAGGGAGAGGCAGGGGAGGGCTATTTTAACAAAGGTCCAGCATACGTGCCCAAGTACTGTAAGCAACAGAAGATTGGTATGCAGTTCCTTGAAAGGAGTATAGTGACTAATATGAGGTACTGACTGATGTTCAGTAACCAAAAAGGAAGAAGGGGAATTCCTCCTTTCAGATAGAATGCCCTCACACACCCAGCCAGCTAGGTGTCATGCTTCATCATCCGGCGTGCTCCTCGTCTGGACGGCGGTGCAATTACCCAACGGGCACCCTCAGCGGGGGCTCTTTGGCGGAGATCTTTTATCCTTGCTGTTTGGTGAGTGCGTGTGTGGGGCCCTAAGGTGTAAAAGTGTAGTGTGTGTACTGATCGTGGGTTAAAACAGGGGAAGGTGGTCAGGGCCACTTCTTTATTAATCCTGCCTCCTACCCTGGTTAAAAAAGTAATGGCAACTAACCACAGTGATGTGGTGGGTAGTTGCACTTCTGTGGTCAACATGTTTCTTGCCTTTTAGTCCCAAGGAGTGGGATCAAGCGGCAGTTCTTCAGCACCAAAAATATAAAAATCAGAGTTTTTAAACGACACTAGTTACTGGTTCTAAGGTGCATTGGAGAACTTGTCTGCCTTCCGGAAGGCCGTTAAGACCCATCTGTTTCCCCCTCCTTAGGTTTGCCTGTCCCAGTTTCTTTCTCCTCTATCGGCTCTGCACCTGTTGATCTTCAGCGCCGGGACGCCTCTTTGCTGGGGCAGCTGTTGCGCTTATACAAACTGCTAACATAACATAACATAACATTAACCTATGTATTACCAGTTCTGGAGCACCATGAGCGGGGAGCGTCCCTCGGTGCTGGAATCAATCTAGGGGTTTAAAACAAAATATGGAAACACATAGTCACAAATACAGGGAGTTATATACATAAGTTAACTAGTGTAGTTTAAAAACTTTAATTTTTATCTTTTTGCTCCTGAAGAATTGCCGCTTGATCCCACTCTTTGGGACTAAAAGGCAAGAAACATGTTGACCACATAAGTGCAACTATATACTGTATGTACTGCCTCACTGATAAATGAAACAATTGTTAGATCCAAAGTGCACACTAAAAGCCAATTAAATAAGGATCCTCAAGGGGGTAGCACTTTACCCCAGCCTAAGAAACAGAAAGAGCTGGGCCCTGGCAAGCAGACCTATCCATTATCTAAAAGAGGGCTTAGAGGCATAGTGAGAGAGGCTATTGAGGTCGTTGAGGACATATCTGGCAATATAACGGATACTTTTGCCCCAGCTCCACCTCTTGTATCTTCTTTGCCATCTATTGATGGCGAAGAGTTTTGGTCCAGATTGGGTGACGTCATATCTGTTGCATTAAACCCACTGATGCGAAAATTGGCTATACTAGAAAAGGCCATCGATAAACTTGTGAGCGCTGATTCCCTAGATTAACAGAATCAACTATGCCCTATATATGCTTACCCTTCCCCGCCTCCCCTGGTCAGTGCCTCTAGTGCTAAATCTGTTCAGTATTCTGAGACTAACTGTAGCTGCAATGGCGAATCTACTAACTCTGGCATGGGCTCTTTACCAGCTCATAATCCAATTTCTTCTAATGGTCAAGATATTAATTGCACGGGGATAACCTTACCAAGAGCAATGGACCCAGCCCATATTCCTAGTACATAGGAATTGTGCCCTAAAACCCAAATATTAATTTCCCATAAAAAGCTCAAAGACACACGTACTGATGAATTAGCGTCAAAAAGGGGAAATGGTCACCCCGATAGAGCAGGGCGCGACATGAAAGGTAAGGACATGCTCCATCTGCCTCCCGAGGCACCCCCTACACAATAGTGTTGGCTAATGTTCCTAAACTGCCTCAGGGGGCGCTGGAACACTGGTCCAGTTTGAAAAACAAATCTTTATTCAAGCTAAATTGGAGGACAAGGATAGGTAACTCGCTCCACTCAAACTTTAACCCCTTCCATGCTTGTGACGGAATCACTCTGTCACAAGCCACGGGTGGCGTGTGCTCATGATGGAGTGGTTCCATCATGCCGTGGCCGCTCCACCCATGCTGCACTGATTCCCCGCCTGTGCGAGCGAATTAGTGAGTGGGCAGAGCCATGACGGAACCACTCATAAGCACAGCCCGCCCGTGGCTCGTGACGGAGTGGTTCCATCACAAGCATGGTGGTGCCACGCGTTCTCTCCTCCCCCTCCAGCGCCGCGGCAGGATTACCGCCGCGGCCAAGGGGTTAAAATGGTGAGACGTATTGGTTGTGTAGGGAATTCGATTAAGGCCGGGGATGGCGTTTGTGTAGTAATCTCCTTTGGTTCACCTGAACTCGTTAATGTAATCTTAGAAAGGGCGGGCAACTGGTCGATGGCAGGCACAGGGATTAGTATCTTACCTCTTGGTCACTTTTATAAAAATCACCGCATGACACATGCACCATTTGAGGAGCTTTTAGGGGAGGGGCAGAGGCAGGCTAGATACAGGATCCCAGTTCTTAACCAGTTTGATGTATTTAACCCTCTGGCTGAAAATGATTGACTGTCCGTATCGAATCCAGTGGGCAAAGGGCACTTTGATCATAAAGCCCCAGATAGGCGTATGTCTCCCGAAGTTCATCCCTATATCAGTGTGGAAGCTGTGGGGACCTCCGTTTCGAGAGAGGTGGATAGTGGTTCATCTATGAAGTCTATCATTGGTAGTTTCTGCAAAGTGAATGGGCATATTGTTAACTTTCATACAAATGGTTGCACTTGGCTACCTGGAATGACGTCTGTGCCTTAACTTCCGAGTCCCAGGACGTCATTCTTTACACCAAACCAATAGTTGGGGATCTCTAAACTGTAGTTACTGGAGAGGCAATCATAAATAACTCCGATGGAGTAGCTAGTGCACCTGGGAGCACTACTGACAGCAGTTCACTGGTAAATAATAGCTTAAGTATACTATCCTGGAACCTTGCAGGGATACAGTCTAAAACGCAAGATCCCGAATGGTTTACTACCTTGGGTAACATTGATATATGTGCATTCAAAGAAACCTGGGCCATAGACAAGGTGAACATTATTGGCTATACTTCTTATTATGTGGATGCTCTCCCTCCAAAAACGACTGGTAGGGCCAGTGGCGGCTTACTAATATTGGTTAAAAACGGCATAGCTTGTAGGTACAAGCAACTCACTATAAACTCACCCGATATACTGGGCATCAAGCTTACCTTTCCATCTGGTCTAATTTTGACTCTGCTTAATGTGTACGCATGGTCCGAACCTTTTAATAGCGAATCTGTATTAGTTTCACTGCTGGATGACTTAGTGGGAGGTTATCATGTGAATTCTAAAATCAGAGTTACAGGAGATTTTAATGCCGCGTGCGAACCCCATGCCTTATTAAGTGCTTCCCTTGAAGAAGAGGACGAGATTTGGGGTATTCCCAATTTGGTAATAGGTAAACCTGTCCAGCGTTGGTCTAATGTGTCCTTGCAGTTGCCTCCCTAACCCCCGGTAGGAGTATGAGGGCATGTAATGGGAGAACGCCTTCAGATTTAGCAAGGAAGGCTACCTTCAAAAGGGGTATCTATACTAGCATTATAGACTATATCTTCGTTGATGTTAGAATATGGTCTTTAGTGGAAGATATGTCAATTGAATTAAGGACAGACAGTGACCATAATTCTCTGTTTTTTAAAATTAAAGGGTAAGGACCTGCTTAGGGGTGCCCAGTGTTATATCCTCAATCTAACTGAGCCAAGTCCAACTAACAATTGTAGGAGAGTTAGATGGCTCAAAATTCAAGCCGATCCAGATCTCTATGCAAAAATTTACAAGTCCGTAGCGGCCACCCTATCTAATATGTCTAGTTTCAAGGATAGTTCCATCCTGTCCAATGCTTTGTATGTCACCGCACATAAAAACATTTTTGAAGATTTGCAGCTAGCCTTCCTAAAAATGAGTTGAGCTGGAAAAAATACAAGTGTAAGGGCCCAAAACTGGTTTAATGACGACTGTAAGAGTGCCAAGAAGGGACTACAAATAGCAGTTAGGGGGCGATCCAGGTTAGACATAATATCTACCCACAACTCCTACAAAGCTGCACTTAGTAAAGCTAAATGTGAATATGCCGATACCAACTGGAATGACTTAGTTCTAGCAGAAAAAGCAAGAGATTGCCGTACGTTTTGGGTGATTGTGTCAAAAGGTACTTGGAAGCATCCCACTTCTAATTGCCATCATATTCAGCCAGAGGTTTGGAGGGATAATTTTTCTGGTTTATATTCTGGCGGAAGGGTTAGTGTAAACTCCCACACAGACCAGGCTGTTTTGTCTAAAGACATTATTGATCTTGATGGGCCCACACACAATCCCTCTCAAATGTTTTGCCTAGAGGATACTCTGTCAGCAATCCGTAAACTAAAACCAGGTAAAGCCCCTGGACCTGATTTGATCCCGGGGGACCTGTAGAAGTCTGAACCGGAGATATGTTCACCTTACATAAACCTTCTGTCTAACTGTATATTAGCTGGTGGAGCCATCCCGGAAACCTGGAGGGAGTCAGAGGTAATAACCATTTTCAAGAAGGCAATCCTGCTATCCCCTCTAATTATAGACCCATCAATCTGATAGACAACTTACAGAAGGTTTTTGCTAGACAAGTTTTAGATAAACTCCAAGTTTGGATGGATATTGTCCTCAGCCCAAGCGGGTTTTCGCTCACAAATTAGCATGTGCGACCAAGCCTTCAGATTCTCTCTGTTGGCCAGGAAATACGTGCTGCTTAGGAAACAGCGGCTTCATGTGGCCTTTGTGGACCTGCGAGCTGCTTTCGACTCGGTGCCACGCAACCTGCTGTGGAAGACTATGCTTGAACAAGGTGCCCCGGCTGATTTAGTGACTATGATTGCCAGGTTGCATAAGGATACTTATGCTCAGGTTAGGTGGGGGGTAAATGGGGAACTGACGGAGAGGATTCCGATAGAACGCGGGGTGCGCCAAGGGTGCGTCCTCGCTCCCACATTGTTTTCTCTGTACATTAATGATACGGTGAGCTGCTTAATGGAGTGCAAAAATGATGCCCCCTCGCTGAACTGCGCAAAAGTACCTATCTTACTCTTCGCGGATGATTTGCTTTTAATAGCCACTACCCCCATCGGCTTACAAGTCTTATTGAACAAATTCCTGGGTTTTTGTAAGGATAGGAAACTGGAACTGAACACCACAAAAACAAAATGTATGGTGTTCGGAAAAACAAGGGCTGGTTTCCGAGAGGTTAAGATCATCCATGAACCTCTGGAACGTGTAAAAGATTTTGATTACTTGGGCATAGGCTTAAGTGAGTCACTTAGCTAGGATTATCAGTTGAGGAAGAGCGACTTGACCTTATGCCAAAGATCTAAATCAGTATTAAGATTTTTTAAACAATCTTACACCCAACTCCTCTCCCCTTCCCTTGAAATATATCGTTCAAAAGCCCAGAATGGAGCTCGGTATGGAGCGGAGATCTGGGGATTTACTCCTGTAACCCAGGTAACAACTTGCGAGAACAACTTTGCAAGGGCTCTGATTGCACTACCCATCACAACACCACTTACCCCACTTTTCTGTGACCTTGGGCTAAAAAGAATCGGTGATTTGGCTGTCCTGAAATCCCTAATTCATTGGCTGCACCTATGGACTACTCCCCAATTAACCGAATATCGCAACTCTTTACGGGAGGTCTGGGCACTTAAAGGGGCAAAACAACTTTCCTGGTTCAAGCCTATTGCTAAATGGTGCAAGTCATTGACCCAAATGGGTCTTTGGGAGAACCCAGAATGGGCTACTGGACGTGACATTTTGTCCCTTAGAGCCATTTATTGGAATGTGGTGGGGAGCACTACACTAATAATTCATCTAGTGGGCATCTAACTGCAATTGTTTTATATAAAATCCTGCTCCTCATTTTAATCATTCCTTGACTTGATCTCACTTTCACTTGCTAAAAGCCTCTATGTCAGGTTTAGGTATGGCAACCTGTTACTGAAATTTCCGGGAAAAGGGGAGAGGGGTTTAGTAATAGACACCAGCCCTACATGCTGCGAAGCTGACGAAACCGAAGAACACATATTGTTCATCTGACCCAAGTACAGGCAGCTACGCAGGAAATGGATTAGACCTATTTGCCTTAATATGGGTGTCAGGACGTACCAGATCACGTTTAGAATTTTTAAAGCAGACACTTCTGGACCAATTATTTTTTCCCTTAGTCGTTTTCTGTTATCCTTTTGGTTCACTCATAAAAAATTCCTTTGTTAGTTATGATATTATTCTAAAATTCTCCTGTGTGGTTATGACACCATCTTAATCTTACTTGTTTTATGTTTTCATGAAATACAAGTACTTTTTTCCCCAGCCGATTCATATGGCTTATTTTTCTTATGTTGGTTGCATTGCTCCTCTCCATAAGCATGATTATATTGATGGTACATGTATTTATGTTCTTAAATTGATTCGACACGTCATTTGTATTTGTGATCGCAATGGTTTAATACTATTTTAATTGTAGATATATTTGTTTTATACTTTGTACACTTTGATGGTTTTTACAAATGACCGAATAAAGATATATGATGATATGATGATGAGGTCTACCTAGATCAAAACCCATTGGTGTATTAGTATGGGAAAAGGCGCCAATGGCCAGTACTCTACAGTCTGGCAATAAACTGTCTGGCTTACCCTGTAGCCAAGGTCTCTGCTGAGTGTGTTTTCAGTGCTGCTGGTGGCGTTGTCACAGTGAGAAGGACCAGTCTCTCACCTGAAAATGTGGAGAGGTTAACCATGATCAAAGTGGATCAGCACTTTATACCACCGGATTACACCATACCTGAAGTACCACAGGAGGAAGATGCTGGAGACTCATGGCATGAAATTAGTGTGCTAGATGACCTCCTTCTGGGTGAACCACCAGAGTTTTAGGATGAGCTCTACTTCCTTGACTGTTAGACTTTCTTTCTTTGACACCCCAAAACAAAAGTTTATAGCTATGGAACATCATTTATTTTATTATTTGTATGTGTCTGGTTGACCAACCCCACCATCTTACTCTTAGACATACATTTTATTGCCAGATTGGAGTTGGACTTGCAACTTGGACACACACACCAGCAACATAGCATTGGCCCAATCAAGTACAAAAAATCAATACACCTCTGTCAGTCACATCACATCACATCACTCACCACCCCCACTAAACAGACGCGTGTAGGTCTGGTGTGTTTACTTTTGGGTCACTTCAAGTCATCAACAATCATCCAAATCCGTTGGTTTCTGTGGTTTTTAAAACATCCATCTTCTTCTGGTGGCAGTCCTCGAAGTAGTCACACTCTTGTCCACGCCCTGAGTCATTCCATCATCTTATATACTCCTGAGTCTGACTCTGAGTATCGTGTCCACCTGTGTACCAACAGTTTCCGGGCTTTCACAGAGGCTTAGGAAGGAAGCTTTCAATGTTTGGTGAAGAACTCAACATTTTTTGTGACACTCAAGGAACTAGTCTCTGTCTGTTTTATCCCATGCAGCATTTTGGGTATAATTAAAAATGGCAGCTCCTTCCAAAAATGGAGCACATCTTACTAATTGACGATCAACCGGTCCATCTTCTTCTCTCCAAGGAGCTCACTTCTGAGTAGCAAGGACAGATGTATCGGCTGTTCCATCCTTTTCACTGGCCACATCCATCCCTTAATTACTAGGCATTGGCTTCAGACCTGCCCCAACCTCCCAATAAATAATTCCTAGTCCCTCCTGGAAACTGATTAAACATTAGTTTTCCGTACTCAGACTACATCTCTGTATATATGTGCAAGTTACCTGTAACCTTCCCAGAATCCCTTGCCACTGGTTTACTCAACAGCTTACCTAATTTTAAAAGGTGGGCACTAAAGGTTGCAGCTCAAATCTAGTTAATTAAGAGTATTAAAGTCCTACCACTGACAGGTCGTCCGTAGAAGACCCATCGACGTCCAGCATAGCAGTTATTATGCATTATGATGTCAGTTGGAGCACAGCAGGCATAGGAACCAACTGAAATCTCTGTCTGACAGGCTCAAGGAGCATGTCAGTGCATAAGTCAGAGCGTAATCCCTACAATGGGTGCGGTGCTTGCAGAGACAACAAGATAATTTTTGGCTCGTGCACACCTATGTTTTGGTAACGTTCAATATTCCAATCTATTCATTCAGATGGGTGCTCCTATGGTATCGCCCTCCACCCTGGGGCGAGTGAATTAAAATGACCTGAAAGTGTGATCAGTTGAGAACTGACAACATCCCTTAGGGCACTCCAGTGTGTTAGGTGAAATCCTCCTCTGTTATTCAAGAAACGAAAATAGTTTCAAAGCATTTATTTTCTTCTTTTGTTTGAATAAAGCATATGGTTTTCAAAAGTCAATAAAGCTTCCAGTTGCAAACATATATTCCATTTCAATTCATATATGATTGGCTCTGCTCCAATGCATTTCGGGCATTGCCCTTCGTCGGGGAGCATCTAAACAAAAACGACATATAATATTCTCAATACGGTATCACACATATGTATGTATAAATGATAACATCAAAATAATGATGGCATTTTAAAAAAGAGGTGAGGCTAACAAACTGACCTAAACTAAATTAAATACAATATAAGTAAAACGGTTGATTATCATCATTGTAACATTTATACAATAGATGTGAATTGAAAACGATCTGTGGTTAATAAAGTTTAAAACAGAACGTGAGGTCACATGGTCAAACAGAATATACGGAGTGTGATCACAAGTAAAAGTAAGGAATAAACTGTAGCGTGCGATTGAAAGGAACAGTAAGTGAAAAACCTCATTCAGCATGAGTGAACGATACCATGGTAAAGAATACGCGCGGACGCGCTCAAGTGACTAAACAAATTAGGAACAGTTCGTATGACCAAGCGTGTCACACGGTCTTCTGGGATTGCTTACTTGTTCATTCAATGCTCGTAAGCATGGTGGCATAGAGTCTCCTGCTCGCGGGAAGCTGAACCCTCGAGAAAAACATTGTTTTTATGAACGGGGAACCAGGAAGTGGTATAGTCACGTGGGTTAGTGAACATAGAAATGGGACTACCGTACATAAATGAACGCTAGGTTGATGCCTCACAGGAATAATGAAGATATAAACAATGATGAAATAAATCAAAATAACAGTTACAAATAATCCTGTTGGAAAAAAGATGATTAAATACAAATTACTACAAGTGATATTCATATTAGTCGGCCTAAAGGAAAATCAGAACAGAGTTCTCACAAAAAGTGAGTTAACTCATAAGTAACATGCAAATTCAATTCTTTCATTGAGTCCATTCGGTTTAATCGAATTCAATCTGTAGATCCAGTAATTTTCACGCTGTAACAATGTTCTGTTATTGTCTCTTCCTTCTATTTTTTCAATTGTTTCCAATACCATGAACTTGAGTTGAGAAATGTTATGGTTCTTTTCCATGAAGTGGCTTGCTACACATGATTTGGAATTCTTAGTCCTGATGTTAGATTTGTGCTTATTGAGACGAGTTTTGAGTTTACTTTCAGTCTTCCCAATGTAAACCATGCCACAAGGGCATTTGAGTAAGTATATTAGATTGTTAGTGTCACAAGTGGCCGTGACCCTTAACGGTATGTCGTATCCTTTCATGGGATGGGTAACTTTCGTTCCTGGAATGATGTTGTGACAATTATTACAATTATTGCAAGGTTTTGTCCCTCGTGGAATCACTTGATTGGGTTTGGAATGTTTTAAAATTTCTCCTAAATTCTTTCCTCTCGTGTATGCAAACAAGGGTCTGGATTTGAACAGGTCTTGAAAATCAGATTCGACTTGTAACATTGGCCAATGTTTTAAAATGATGTTTTTGTACAAAGAACTCACTTTGGAGTATTTTGACACAACAACCATCCGGTCCTCTGTGGCTTTGGTTTTAAATTGTTTTAACAAGTTCGTCCGTTGGATATCTTGTACCTGATTTTTCGCTGTGTGTAATATTTGTTCTGGATAACCTCTTTCTCTGAATCGATCCAGCATTTCTTCCATTCTTGTTTTTGCTACATCGGGGTCAGATGTAATCCGTTTCACTCGAAGTAACTGTGACTTGGGCAAATGTCTTTTTAAGGATGATTGGTGAAAACTGGTATAGTGCAGAATATTATTGCGGTCTGTTGGTTTTCGAAAGATATCAGTAGTGATTTGATTGCCCTGTATGGTGATGAGGGTGTCTAAAAATGTAATAGTTTGAGAGTCTATTGTCCAGGTAAATTGAATTTGTTGATTGACTGAATTTAAATTCGAAAGAGCTTGTTCCAAGTTTTCTTTCGTGTCCTTCCAAAGGTAGAATAGATCATCAATGTACCACACATACATTTTCAGGTGATTTTTTCCATATTGGGTTGGTCCAAATGTGGGTCTGTTCAAACTCCCCCATGAAGGTATTAGCATATATTGGAGCTGCGCTGTTCCCCATACTGGTGCCCACGAGTTGCAAGAACCAGTCGTTCTCATGTTTAAAGTAACTATGATACAACGTAAACATGGTTAATTCCATCAGAAACACTTTCATTGATTCATCCACTTCCAATTTCAGGATGGCTTGTTCAATGGCTTATATGCCTTCCTTGTGTGGAATTGAGGTGTATAACGATGATACGTCTGCTGTGCATAACCATAGTTGTTCATTGTCTTCTATTTTGATTTCCTGCAGTCTACATAAGAAATCAGTGGTGTCTCGGATGTAGATAGTAAGTGATTGTACCATTGATTGAAGATGGCGGTCCAAGAATTGGCCTATCGGGTGGTGAATACTGCCACAGGTGGATACAATCGGTCGAATCGGTGGGTCCATCAGGTTTTTGTGTATCTTAGGAGCTGCATATATGGTCGGACTTCTTGGATTGGACTTGATTAGGAAATTTCTAGTTCTCTGATTTATTGTTCCAAGAATTAACGCCTTGTCCACTATTTCTTTCAAGATGGTAGCATATTGTGTGGTTGGGTTCCCTGGTAATCGCATGTAAGTATGTTCATCGGATAAATGTTCACTGTGTTTTTGTTGATACATATCAGAATTCATGACAACAAGGGCACCCCCCTTATCCGCTTTAATGCAAACTATGTCTTTATTGTTGGCTATTTGTTGCAATCTGTCTCGATCCTTTTGTGTCATATTTTTGTATGGACTTTTTTTTTAAATTGATGGATTGTATGTCTTTTCTGACCAACTGTTCGAAAAGGTCTATGCTTTTGTGGCTTACTGGGGCTTGGAAAGAACTGGACATTTTTAAACCCATCAGTGGGTCTGGTTCTTTTTCCCCTTGAGGGGTTAAATTTTAGTGAAAAAATGTCGTAACCTTAATTTTCTAGAGAGTTTGAATGTACTTATCTCAAGTTCCAACAGGTCTGATTTCGTAGTTGGTATAAATGATGTCCCTTTTTGCAGTATTTTTATTTCATGTTCAGTCATGGTTCGACTGGAGATATTTATGACTAAGTTGCATTTTGGTTTTTTTGTTGTCTTTCTTCGGCTGGGTAGTACTCCTTGTTTGTGGTGCACCTTTTTGCTTTGCTCCTCCTGGGTCGTCTGGTTCTACGACCACTTCTAAAAAAATCCGTGTTCAATGAACTTGTTGATGTACTTGAAGTTTGTGCATTTCTATCACCTGGTCGTGAATCTAGTGGTCTTTGAGTCAATTGTGGCCCTGGTCTCCTTGATCGGTTGGTATCACTATCAGAAGAAGATGTCTTTGTGTTTTTGCGTAAAAGGGCGGTTCCCTCTTTTTTGGGCATACACCTCCGCCCAGGTGTATACTTCACCCAATTTATAATCCAGGGTGTCGCGTTGAAATTTTCTGATTTTACGCTCATTAATCTCGTTCGTGTGTTTTTCTAATTGGGATTTCATATCCTCAATAAATGTATCTAATTCTTCTGCTGTCATATTTTTATTCAGTTCTTCTGTAGTCTCCGATATTTCCTTTTCCAATTCATTCAGTATGCTTGACAATTCCTCGATAATTAATAAAATTAAGTCCAAACTGCATTTGTTCAGTATAGCATACCAGCGGTCTTGGAATGATTTTGAATTCTTGCATAAAGAGGGCTTGAGTGCAATTCGCAGGCCTCAGGGAATGCGCTGGGATTTATGATATTTAACCAAAGTGTTCGCATGTAACTTTTGATTCATCCTTCGCTTGGATAAGTATAATAGTTGTTTTATAGTCTGTTCCTTATTCCTGGCCGTTGGTGTTTTTGATATGTCGTCTTGAATTAAAGCATAAATCCTGCTAACTTCTTCTTGAGAGAATGCAAAGGTTTCTGCTCTGCCTTCTGTAGTACGTGCTATATCCTCGTATTCCATTATTACTTCAGTGTTATGAGGGTGCCACGAGTCACCGGGTAGGATAGAAAATTGAAGAATAACAAGATAATTTTTGGCTCGTGCACACCTATGTTTTGGTAACGTTCAATATTCCAATCTATTCATTCAGATGGGTGCTCCTATGGTATCGCCCTCCACCCTGGGGCGAGAGAATTAAAATGACCTAAAAGTGTGATCAGTTGAGAACTGACAACATACCTCAGGGCACTCCAGTGTGTTAGGTGAAATCCTCCTCTGTTATTCAAGAAACAAAAATAGTTTCAAAGCATTTATTTTCTTCTTTTGTTTGAATAAAGCATATGGTTTTCAAAAGTCAATAAAGTTTCCAGTTACAAACATATATTCCATTTCAATTCATATATGATTGGCTCCGCTCCAATGCATTTCGGGCATTGCCCTTCGTAGGGGAGCATCTAAACAAAAACGACATATAATATTCTCAATACGGTATCACACATATGTATGTATAAATGATAACATCAAAATAATGAAGGCATTTTAAAAAAGAGGTGAGGCTAACAAACTGACCTAAACTAAATAAAATACAATATAAGTAACACTGTTGATTATCATCATTGTAACATTTATACAATAGATGTGAATTGAAAACGATCTGTGGTTAATAAAGTTTAAAACAGAACGTGAGGTCACATGGTCAAACAGAATATACGGCGTGTGATCACAAGTAAAAGTAAGGAATAAACTGTAGCGTGCGATTGAAAGGAACAGTAAGTGAAAAACCTCATTCAGCATGAGTGAACGATACCATGGTAAAGAATACGCGCGGACGCGCTCAAGTGACTAAACAAATTAGGAACGAAAGTTACCCATCCCATGAAAGGATACAACATACCATTAAGGGTCACGGCCACTTGTGACACTAACAATGTAATATACTTACTCAAATGCCCTTGTGGCATGGTTTACATTGGGAAGACTGAACGTAAACTCAAAACTCGTCTCAATGAGCACAAATCTAACATCAGGACTAAGAATTCCAAATCATGTGTAGCAAGCCACTTCATGGAAAAGAACCATAACATTTCTCAACTCAAGTCCATGGTATTGGAAACAATTGAAAAAATAGAAGGAAGAGACAATAACAGAACATTGTTACAGCGTGAAAATTACTGGATCTACAGATTGAATTCGATTAAACCGAATGGACTCAATGAAAGAATTGAATTTGCATGTTACTTATGAGTTAACACACTTTTTGTGAGAACTCTGTTCTGATTTTCCTTTAGGCCGACTAATATGAATATCACTTGTAGTAATTTGTATTTAATCATCTTTTTTTCCAACAGGATTATTTGTAACTGTTATTTTGATTTATTTCATCATTGTTTATATCTTCATTATTCCCGTGAGGCATCAACCTAGCGTTCATTTATGTACGGCAGTCCCATTTCTATGTTCACTAACCCACGTGACTACACCACTTCCTGGTTCCCCGTTCATAAAAACAATGTTTTTCCCGAGGGTTCAGCTTCCCGCGAGCAGGAGACTCTATGCCACCATGCTTACGAGCATTGAATGAACAAGTAAGCAATCCCAGAAGACCGTGTGACACGCTTGGTCATACGAACTGTTCCTAATTTGTTTAGTCACTTGAGCGCGTCCGCGCGTATTCTTTACCATGGTATCGTTCACTCATGCTGAATGAGGTTTTTCACTTACTGTTCCTTTCAATCGCACGCTACAGTTTATTCCTTACTTTTACTTGTGATCACACGCCGTATATTCTGTTTGACCATGTGACCTCACGTTCTGTTTTAAACTTTATTAACCACAGATCGTTTTCAATTCACATCTATTGTATAAATGTTACAAAGATGATAATCAACCGTGTTACTTATATTGTATTTTATTTAGTTTAGGTCAGTTTGTTAGCCTCACCTCTTTTTTAAAATGCCATCATTATTTTGATGTTATCATTTATACATACATATGTGTGATACCGTATTGAGAATATTATATGTCGTTTTTGTTTAGATGCTCCCCAACGAAGGGCAATGCCCGAAATGCATTGGAGCGGAGCCAATCATATATGAATTGAAATGGAATATATGTTTGTAACTGGAAACTTTATTGACTTTTGAAAACCATATGCTTTATTCAAACAAAAGAAGAAAATAAATGCTTTGAAACTATTTTCGTTTCTTGAATAACAGAGGAGGATTTCACCTAACACACTGGAGTGCCCTAAACGGATGTTGTCAGTTCTCAACAGATCACACTTTCAGGTCATTTTAATTCACTCGCCCCAGGGTGGAGGGCGATACAATAGCAGCACCCATCTGAATGAATAGATTGGAATATTGAACGTTACCAAAACATAGGTGTGCACGAGCCAAAAATTATCTTGTTGTTCTTCAATTTTCTATCCTACCCGGTGACTCGTGGCACCCTAATAACACTGAAGTAATAATGGAATACGAGGATATAGCACGTACTACAGAAGCCAGAGCAGAAACCTTTGCATTTGCTCAAGAAGAAGCTAGCAGGATTTATGCTTTAATTCAAGACGACATATCAAAAACACCAACGGCCAAGAATAAGGAACAGACTATAAAACAACTATTATACTTATCCAAGCGAAGGATAAATCAAAAGTTACATGCGAACACTTTGGTTAAATATCATAAATCCCAGCGCATTCCCCGAGGCCTGCGAATTGCACTCAAGCCCTCTTTATGCAAGAATTCAAAATCATTCCAAGACCGCTGGTATGCTATACTGAACAAATGCAGTTTGGACTTAATTTTATTAATTATCGAGGAATTGTCAAGCATACTGAATGAATTGGAAAAGGAAATATCGGAGACTACAGAAGAACTGAATAAAAATATGACAGCAGAAGAATTAGATACATTTATTGAGGATATGAAATCCCAATTAGAAAAACACACAAACGAGATTAATGAGCGTAAAATCAGAAAATTTCGACGCGACACCCTGGATTATAAATTGGGTGAAGTATACACCTGGGCGGAGGTGTATGTCCAAAAAAGAAGGAACCGCCCTTATACGCAAAACACAGAGACATCTTCTTCTGATAGTGATACCAACCGATCAAGGAGACCAGGGCCACAATTGACTCAAAGACCACTAGATTCACGACCAGGTGATAGAAATGCACAAACTTCAAGTACATCAACAAGTTCATTGAACACGGATTTTTTAGAAGTGGTCGTAGAACCAGACGACCCAGGAGGAGCAAAGCAAAAAGGTGCACCACAAACAAGGAGTACTACCCAGCCGAAGAAAGACAACAAGAAAAAACAAAATGCAACTTAGTCATAAATATCTCCAGTCGAACCATGACTGAACATGAAACAAAATTACTGCAAAAAGGGACATCATTTATACCAACTACGAAATCAGACTTGTTGGAACTTGAGATAAGTACATTCAAACTCTCTAGAAAATTAAGGTTACGACATTTTTTCACTAAAATTTCACCCCCTCAAGGGGAAAAAGAACCAGACCCACTGATGGGTTTAAAAATGTCCAGTTCTTTCCAAGCGCCAGTAAGCCACAAAAGCATAGACCTTTTTGAACAGTTGGTCAGAAAAGACATACAATCCATCAATTTCAAAAAAAGTCCATACAAAAATATGACACAAAAGGATCGAGACAGATTGCAACAAATAGCCAACAATAAAGACATAGTTTGCATTAAAGCGGATAAGGGGGGTGCCCTTGTTGTCATGAATTCTGATATGTATCAACAAAAACTCAGTGAACATTTATCCGATGAGCATACTTACATGCGATTACCAGGGAACCCAACCACACAATATGCTACCATCTTTAAAGAAATAGTGGACAAGGCGTTAATTCTTGGAACAATAAATCAGAGAACTAGAAATTTCCTAATCAAGTCCAATCCAAGAAGTCCGACCATATATGCAGCTCCTAAGATACACAAAAACCTGATGGACCCACCGATTCGACCGATTGTATCCACCTGTGGCAGTATTCACCAACCGATAGGCCAATTCTTGGACCGCCATCTTCAATCAATGGTACAATCACCTACTAGCTACATCCGAGACACCACTGATTTCTTATGTAGACTGCAGGAAATCAAAATAGAAGACAATGAACAACTATGGTTATGCACAGTAGACGTATCATCGTTATACACCTCAATTCCACACAAGGAAGGCATAGAAGCCATTGAACAAGCCATCCTGAAATTGGAAGTGGATGAATCAATGAAAGTGTTTCTGATGGAATTAACCATGTTTACGTTGTACCATAGTTACTTTAAACATGAGAACGACTGGTTCTTGCAACTCGTGGGCACCAGTATGGGGAACAGCGCAGCTCCAATATATGCTAATACCTTCATGGGGGAGTTTGAACAGACCCACATTTGGACCAACCCAATATGGAAAAATCACCTGAAAATGTATGTGCGGTACATTGATGATCTATTCTTCCTTTGGAAGGACACGAAAGAAAATTTGGAACAAGCTCTTTTGAATTTAAATTCAGTCAATCAACAAATTCAATTTACCTGGACAATAGACTCTCAAACTATTACATTTTTAGACACCCTCATCACCATACAGGACAATCAAATCACTACTGATATCTTTCGAAAACCAACAGACCGCAATAATCTTCTGCACTATACCAGTTTTCACCAATCATCCTTAAAAAGACATTTGCCCAAGTCACAGTTACTTCGAGTGAAACGGATTACATCTGCCCCCGATGTAGCAAAAACAAGAATGGAAGAAATGCTGGATCGATTCAGAGAAAGAGGTTATCCAGAACAAATATTACACACAGCGAAAAATCAGGTACAAGATATCCAACGGACGAACTTGTTAAAACAATTTAAAACCAAAGCCACAGAGGACCAGATGGTTGTTGTGTCAAAATACTCCAATGTGAGTTCTTTGTACAAAAACATCATTTTAAAACATTGGCCAATGTTACAAGTCGAATCTGATTTTCAAGACCTGTTCAAATCCAGACCCTTGTTTGCATACACGAGAGGAAAGAATTTAGGAGAAATTTTAAAACATTCCAAACCCAATCAAGTGATTCCACGAGGGACAAAACCTTGCAATAATTGTAATAATTGTCACAACATCATTCCAGGAACGAAAGTTACCCATCCCATGAAAGGATACGACATACCATTAAGGGTCACGGCCACTTGTGACACTAACAATCTAATATACTTACTCAAATGCCCTTGTGGCATGGTTTACATTGGGAAGACTGAACGTAAACTCAAAACTCGTCTCAATAAGCACAAATCTAACATCAGGACTAAGAATTCCAAATCATGTGTAGCAAGCCACTTCATGGAAAAGAACCATAACATTTCTCAACTCAAGTTCATGGTATTGGAAACAATTGAAAAAATAGAAGGAAGTGACAATAACAGAACATTGTTACAGCGTGAAAATTACTGGATCTACAGATTGAATTCGATTAAACCGAATGGACTCAATGAAAGAATTGAATTTGCATGTTACTTATGAGTTAACTCACTTTTTGTGAGAACTCTGTTCTGATTTTCCTTTAGGCAGACTAATATGAATATCACTTGTAGTAATTTGTATTTAATCATCTTTTTTCCAACAGGATTATTTGTAACTGTTATTTTGATTTATTTCATCATTGTTTATATCTTCATTATTCCTGTGAGGCATCAACCTAGCGTTCATTTACGTACGGTAGTCCCATTTCTATGTTCACTAACCCACGTGACTATACCACTTCCAGGTTCCCCGTTCATAAAAACAATGTTTTTCCCGAGGGTTCAGCTTCCCGCGAGCAGGAGACTCTATGCCACCATGCTTACGAGCATTGAATGAACAAGTAAGCAATCCCAGAAGACCGTGTGACACGCTTGGTCATACGAACTGTTCCTAATTTGTTTAGTCACTTGAGCGCGTCCGCGCGTATTCTTTACCATGGTATCGTTCACTCATGCTGAATGAGGTTTTTCACTTACTGTTCCTTTCAATCGCACGCTACAGTTTATTCCTTACTTTTACTTGTGATCACACGCCGTATATTCTGTTTGACCATGTGACCTCACGTTCTGTTTTAAACTTTATTAACCACAGATTGTTTTCAATTCACATCTATTGGATAAATGTTACAATGATGATAATCAACTGTGTTACTTATATTGTATTTTATTTAGTTTAGGTCAGTTTGTTAGCCTCACCTCTTTTTTAAAATGCCATCATTATTTTGATGTTATCATTTATACATACATATGTGTGATACCGTATTGAGAATATTATATGTCGTTTTTGTTTAGATGCTCCCCGACGAAGGGCAATGCCCGAAATGCATTGGAGCGGAGCCAATCATATATGAATTCCAATGGAATATATGTTTGTAACCGGAAACTTTATTGACTTTTGAAAACCATATGCTTTATTCAAACAAAAGAAGAAAATAAATGCTTTGAAACTATTTTCGTTTCTTGAATAACAGAGGAGGATTTCACCTAACACACTGGAGTGCCCTAAGGGATGTTGTCAGTTCTCAACTGATCACACTTTCAGGTGCTTGCAGAGACACCACCGTAGGGATTGCACTGTCCCTTTTCCCTCTGCCTTTCAATGGCGGTACAACTGCCTTGTAAAGGCAGATGGAAAGGGACTTTGGAGGCTCATCACAGGGCCCCATCTTCCATGGGCCTCTGCAAGGCTACCTGGGGGCACATATGACCCCCCACCAAACATCCATGCACAGTGTGCCATGCACCACTTGATGGATATGTAGTAAGCGGGTGGAACCGCAGACTACATATCGGGTGGTCTCCATCCTGATACACCATCGTAATGAGGGCCTTAGTATGGTAAGAATGCACTAGGTGGCCCCCTAACACAGTAGAGACACAAAACTCACAGGTCCAAAAATGTAATAAACCCTGGATTTTCATGGGTACTGCCAAGACCTTTACACCTTTCATTTGAAAATTAATAGCTTTTAAGAAAAATTGCTTTCCTTTAACAAAGTTCACTAACGTGTAGTTAATTCTCTCAAAACAAATGTCCATGTTTGGCATTGAAAATTTAAATTAATAAACTTTCAGAGCAATCGACTTGACTAGGACACCATCTTGGTATGGATCTAGCAGAATTTCAAGAAACAACTTTAATATTATCAAGGCATGACAGGTCTCCATCAATTACCTAACATTATCTCTGATTCATTGCCCAACACACACTTTGGCACTCGTAGCATCTCTACCAGAAGGACCTTGGTCCAGACAATATCAGCCACACTCTCCTTTCGACAATGCAGTTGTCAGATCTAAAAGAGTCTCTCAATCTTCCTTTCTGAATGCTAGCAAACGGACTTGATTTGGTCTACTGGGCACACAGCCTCCAGTATACTGCGTTGATTATTTGTTCACTTGAGGATGTCAATGTGTGCTTACCTTCTTTGTGGTATTATAAAGCTAGAAAGATGTAATAAAGACAATAGGGGAATTCATGAAAAAGGCCAGTTACACCAAGCAGAATGAGCAGTATAGCATTTGATGGCTATGAATAAGGTGTCTTTGCTGTCTCACACTTATACAAGTATTGCAGATCACCGCAAGTTAACATTGAAATGGCACTGGTATTGTCTATTAATCTGTATCTTTAGACGTGGAGAGTGACTTACAAGAGACCACCACTGCGATTGATGCATTGTTGAGCATTATGAATAGCATCATAGGCCTGCAATGTGCTTTAGATTTCCGAGCAGGTGTTAATATGATTGCCTATTTCCCCATTTTGTGCTACAATGTGGAGAGTGCTGTAGGCTATTTCTATTTTGATGGTGTCATTAGCGGAACATATAGAGAATTTTAATGGCAGAAGTATGACCTATTGCTATACATTTGTTCCAAATAAATAGGATAACAACTGGTACCACAATCGTAGTTATTAACATGCGAAGAACCTTTTAAGGGTACATAGTTTGAACGTTACCACTTGGCTCAAAAAATACAATTTGTCTAGCAGTTTTTGTGATCAAAGCCACATTCATGTTTCTTTCCGGCTGCTCCTGAATGCAAACATATCTATTTCCAGCAAGCCATACTCGGGTAATGCCTCAGTCCCTTCTCAGAATGGCACATTGTACATGCCAGGGGAAAATCAAACCCATTGGAAGGCTTCAACCATGAAAGGCACGAGTAATCAAGCCTCCCTCATATCACCTCTGTACCCCTCTGCCATACTAGTTATAACCTTATTTTATATTGCAGAGAGAGAATAGTATCCTTTTAGAAATATCAGATGTATTTGTAGTAGAGGGGTTTATTTCACAGTGACACAACAGAGAGACAATTAGAAATATACAACTAGATAAGGGGTGAGAATATGGGGGAAGGCAAGGAAATTTGGGAGTCATCTGCTTAGGGATCATCGGAGGACCCAAATGTAGAGATTATGTCACCTACAGATATGTGTAGAAAGGGAAAATAAGGCGACCTACAGCATGGACGTCAATTATGGATTGCCAGGGATCTGCCACCCCTGGAGCTGTCTTTGCGACTCCTGGCCACAGAGGTGCAAGGACAGTGTTAGAAACAGAAGTCTTACAAGGTGCATTGTTTGCTATATGCGCCTTACACCTACATCGTGTGCATGAGAAAGGAAAAAACTCTCAGCAGTTGCTGATCTAAGCAAAGTAACAAACTTTCAAATTGATTATTTATTTTTCCAAGGGGCCCCAGTAAATATGATTCTCTGTGACTCTTGCCGCCTCATAACATATTAAGGGCGCAAAAAATAAGAAATACAGCAAAGAGAGAGAGAACGAGAAAGAGAGAGAGAGAGAGAGGGAAGAGAGAGAGAGAGAGAGAGAGAAGGGTCGAGGCGAAGGACAATGAAGAGAAAATAACAAAAGGAAGAGCAGAGAGTGTACACTGCAGAGAGACAGGTGAGTGATCAAAAGACAGGTGTGTGTGTGTGTGTGTGTGTGTGTGTGTGTGAGGTTCTTCATTTTATTCTGATCATGCCCCATTTTTGGCCTCTTTATATATGAATGACAACATTGACTCACAGGTTTGATCTCTCTTTTTCTTCTCTCTGTTGGTCTTATTCCTAAGAAAATGGTTCTTTAATTTGTATGTCACTTCATTGTGATTATGCTAAATCATCATGGATTTGAGCTTGGTCTAACCGCGTAAAAGTACTATGGGCTCTGAGTATGTAAGGGCAGCGAGGGGTAGGTGCCCTTACATGTACGGCTGCTGGGGAGGGTATTGCATACCACTCGATGCCTTTACATACTCTGTAGTGATTACTGCAGAGTATGTAAGGACACCGAGGGATTTATACATCATTGCTAAATACCTAATGCACTTACAGTGCATACCCCTCAGTGCCCTTAGATACTCTGCGCGAATACTGTAGTATATGTAAGGGCACTGAGGTGTATGCACTGCAGTGCAAAATACCAAATGCACTTACAGTACATAACCCTTTGCGCCCTTACATACTCTGCAGTGACAACTGCTGAAAATGTAAGGGCGCCGAGGGGAATGCACTGCAGAGCATTTGGCAGAGCTATTTCTTAGGGAAGAAATAGGGATCCTTGCATCAATTTTTTAACCCAAGGGTGTATTTTGCACTAAGAAAATAGTACCAACATACCCACCTTCTCCCTGTTGCGGAATTCCACGACATCTTGTGGAATTTTCATGCAATTCCGTGTAATTCAAAGGAGTCAAATTCCGCCAATGTCATCCAACTGTACTTAAAAGCTCTCCTTACTTTGATACCTCTACTAATGTTCCTAACCTTCTCCATATTTTTATTACAATTGCTTTTTAAGAAATATTGTCTTGTTTGAAACATTAATTCAAGTTGTCTGTGTTTACTTGGTGGAATTTCGTATGTGACAATCATAGACGACATACTGCTTCTATTTTTAATCATTCAACAATCGGTTGCTTCTGTCTTTTTTGGGTTACCTCTTGCAACATTTGTGTCCTTGCGATCAATTTCTATTCTTACATTTTGCCTCATCTGAATAGGATTCCTTCTTTCCCTTCTTCACTTGCTTTCCTCTGACTTGCTGTTCTTGCTTTTTCTGTTTCCCTTTTTTTGCGCATAAAAAAGCATTTCAGTCTAAATTGGGATAAGGAACTCTTTGTAATGTTCTTATTATATATGGATGCAACATTGTCTAATATATTGCACTTTTATTTTAAAAATTAAAACGTATTTAACAAACATGAAGCTTTGTATCCTGCCAACGTAGATACATTAAGTTTCATAACATTGGATAGTAGTAACAGCTGTGTTTTGACACCACTTACAAACTGCAGAAATGGAAACGGCATAACAATTATGTTGTACGATTACTAAAGCTATTTTATTGTGCTAGTATGATCTTGGCACTGTAAATGAAGGAGGGAATGACGGACATAAAGCTATTCTGGGAATTAATCAAACAAAAGGTGAAAATGCAAAGGTCATTCTATTGTTGTACGACTGAACTTTCATAAGAATATGAGATGAGGCTCAATCCAAGATCCTTTTAAATATCTTCCATTAGTAGTATACAGGAAACTGCCATCTGAGCTTTAAAGAAATTCCTATTCATGTACAATGTTTCTAGGAATCTCCCTTGCGTACAAAATTCAGATCTTTACAAGAAAAAGAAAAAAGCAAAGTCAGAGTTCCGATGGAATAAAACATCTGGAAATACATTTATAATCAGTGATCTATAGTCTTAGAGGATGGTCTGTGTAAAACCAATGTTTTATGATCCTCGTGGAATAAACAAAGGACGCTTAGCAGAAAGGCATATTTATGAATTAAATGGGAACTGGAGCTGCCATTTATTGGAAACCTGGCCTAACTGGATTTACATTTCTTCGAGTTATAGATATAGCGTAAATGCTATTTAACAAAAAAAAAACTAAACGAGTTACCTTACATGCATAATCAAACTATCTTCTGAGCAAAGAAAGACAGAGAAAACAAAGAAAAAAATGGTTCGCTCTGGAGATGGAAACAAATTGACGTGATAGAGCAAGAGAGGAATGAATGAGGGAGTGAAAGTGAGATTTATAGTTATAATAGGCATCTCATAATTCATTTACATTGCTTCAATACTATTTGGTTTAAATATGACTAATTCAAATCCTTAGATCTATTTAAATGCTCTGTGAGAACTGTACTCTTCTTTAATATAGAACCAGCTTATTTTCAAAATCTTACCAATCATCCTAAGCGAAACCCCCACACAATAAATAATCGACTCATACGTTCATTATTAGCAAACGATGTTGCAAAAGATGTTGGGCCAGATGTAGGTAATCCCCGATTACCGATTCTTAAATACCGAATCATACCGATTCGGTATTTAAGAACTGGCAATCGGGATGTAGGTATATTTACCAAATTAATTACCGAATCGGTATGATTCGGTAATTAATGAATCGGTATTTACCGATTCTGTAACTGCCATTGATTCCTATGGGCCTTGAGGCCCATAGGAATCAATGTCAATTACCGAATCGGTAAATACCGATTAGGTAATTGGGGGAAACATTGAAGGGTGGCAGGGTGTCACTTTGACACCCTGTTGCACCCCTCAATTGTGCATGGGTGCACATGTTGCTGACATACATGCCCTTAGGGCATGTATGTCTGCAACATGGCACTGTTTAAAAAGCAAAATAAATGCTTTTTAAATGGTTTTCTTAATTTACCACCAACTACTAGTTGGTGGTAAATTAAGAATTCTTAAACCCTTGTAGCACTGAAAACAGTGCTACCTACATCTGAATTTACAGATTCGGTAATTTTACCAAATCGGTATTTTACAGAATCGGTAAAATTACAGAATCAGTAAAATTACAGATTCTGTAATTTTAGATGCCCCTACATCTCAATATCCACATACCGGTCGGAAACGGCCGAAAATCGGTATTTTCGGCCATTTCCGACCGGTATTTGGACACCTACATCTGGCCCGTTGTCTTTTTATATCCTACTCTTCCCCACAAATATATCTGACACTAGAGGTAGCCTGACTGTGCTCCATTTAGACCTCACCCTCCTGTATTATTCCCAACCTCACTTTTCTACCCAACCACAAATCACTATCACCTTACTCACAGAGTTCATTCTTATAATCAAGTCCAGTAATCCATTAGGCGATCCTTCAGACTCCTTTAGCCCTTCAACAATGAGCCCATGGTTTCTCCTTTCCGATACTTTGCTCTGTCAAACTTCTCTATTTATTCTTTCGCATAAGTCCAATATTTACCCATTTTGTTAAAAAAACAATCAGAAGACCCACGTTTACTGAAAAACCTACATCCAGTTCTTCGTCTCCTCCTAACTACTACCTTGTTTCTCAATTCCTTATCTCACTATACTAAAACTACTGAGCTCTATATCTCTCAACATCTTTCTTTACTCTCTTCAATCCAGCTTCCCTGAGCTCTCTGACATGTGATATATATCATTACCTCAGCATATCACAATAATCTTGAACACCTACACATACTCCTTGACTATCTGCCACATTCGATATAATTGACCACTCCAAATAATTATCCCGGAACCAAAGGACATCCCCACAAATATGTCTCTACTTAGCTCTCTGACTGGTGCTTTAATGAACACATGAAACTCCAGTATTTGACACCCATCTCAAATCAATTTGATGTCTCTCATTGATCTCCTCTAGGTCATGTACGTCAATTCAGGCAATTCCAAGGACAGTGGAGGTGATGTCACATATCATTTGCCCCTATTGACGTGTTAGAAGTGATATCATATAACCTTTGAACTGTTGTCACCCTCTCCTCAGTTATCTCTCTATCACCTGTCTCTCTTACCTGTTGCTTTCCCTTTCTCACCACTCCTGTCTTCTCTATCTCAACTGTGTCTTTTTCACTAATTTCCTTCTTACATCTCAAATGTCTTTCCCTTTCTCACCTATTCTCTCTCTTATTCATCTCACTTCCACCTGTCTTCCACCTCTCTTATAATTCCTTGTCTGTCTCTTCTGCGTCTGTCTCTGGCAATACCTCACCTATATCTCTCACCTGCCCTCCTCCATGCCTCTCCCTCAGCTGATTTTTTTCTAATCTTTAGGTTGTCTTCATATCACCACTTTGTCTCACCCCAAAACTATAAAAGTCTCTGTCTCCCCTTCAACTCTGCCACTTTGTTCGCCACCCTCTCAATTGTGTCCCTTATTTAGGCTGTCACTTTCTCACCTTCTACCTCCCCACTTCTCAGTTGTCTTTCCACGCTGTCTATGATGACTCTCTCTCACACCAGTCTTTCTCGCTCTTCACCAGCTTTTTCATCTGTCTCTGCTTATATCACAACCTTCATACTGACATTCTGTCTATTCAGTCATTCCCTCTCTCTGAATTTTGCCTTTCTCTTTGTCACCTGGCTATGTGTCTGTCTCCTATACCTCTCACCGATCTCACTCTCTCTACTTCTCTTACATCAGACCATCTACCACTTCGCCGCGCTCGCGCTGTTACTAGCGCGGAGTATTTTTTAAAGTCTCCTGTTCTGTATTTGGGTTCGTTTTCTGTTCTATTCACCCCTGTTTTTAGCCTGCCTGTCTGCAGCCAGAGCCGCTCTCTCCCCTCACCTGCACCTAAAAAAACTGCATTTTCAGCCTGTAAAGCACCACCACTTTGGTGGGTCCGGGTCCTGGGGGTCACTTTGGGCGCCATCTTTGTTTGGGCTACCTCAGCCGGCGGCGGCCGCCATCTTGGAGCGGACTCGCACGCTCAGGCTTGATTGGAGCGCCTACTTAAGGCGGGCTCTAGCGTGGTGCTGGTTAACCATCTACCACTTCGCTGCGCTTGCGCTGTTACTAGCGCGGAGTATTTTTTAAAGTCTCCTGTTCTGTATTTGGGTTCGTTTTCTGTTCTATTCACCCCTGTTTTTATCGTTGATTCAATTTTATGGTGGCGCACCAAAAAAAGTCCAGATAGAGAGTATCGTTTGTATATGTAGAAAATGTTCTTTATTTTTAGCTCTTTTCTCTTAAAATACAGGTCACCAGACAGTTTTACAAAACGAATCAGCCAACGCGTTTCACTCCTTTTCCTGGAGTTTCATCAGGGCAGTTGTATGTGTTCTCTTTGTTCCTTTCTTCTCTTTTATCGAGGGAAAATTTTGGCCCAGTCTGGTTATATTTCTTGTTTGTCCCTTTTCTACTCCTGTCCGTTCCGTCCGTTCTAGTGGTTCTCAGGTTGTTCTGTCATGCGGGGCAATATTAGCTTCCCACAGTTGATTCAAATTCCCACTTTCTAGCAATTGTTGTAGTGGTGTCCTCTTCTAAGTATGGAGAAATTGGTCGTGATAAACCTATTTCGGACGAGTGTTCTCTTAGCGAAGTATCGGGACCATCCATGCCGATACTTCGCTAAGAGAACACTCGTCCGAAATAGGTTTATCACGACCAATTTCTCCATACTTAGAAGTGGACACCACTACAACAATTGCTAGAAAGTGGGAATTTGAATCAACTGTGGGAAGCTAATATTGCCCCGCATGACAGAACAACCTGAGAACCACTAGAACGGACGGAACGGACAGGAGTAGAAAAGGGACAAACAAGAAATATAACCAGACTGGGCCAAAATTTTCCCTCGATAAAAGAGAAGAAAGGAACAAAGAGAACACATACAACTGCCCTGATGAAACTCCAGGAAAAGGAGTGAAACGCGTTGGCTGATTCGTTTTGTAAAACTGTCTGGTGACCTGTATTTTAAGAGAAAAGAGCTAAAAATAAAGAACATTTTCTACATATACAAACGATACTCTCTATCTGGACTTTTTTTGGTGCGCCACCATAAAATTGAATCAACGATTCTTTATGATCTGGAAACACAGCAACGCCAAAAAGCAGCTGGCGTTGGGGTTGGCAGCACAAAACATTGAGGACTTATTTCGGAATTGAATGTTGGGTGCGGCATCTTAGTGTCCGCTGCTGCGCTTTTTGAGACTCACCCCTGTTTTTAGCCTGCCTGTCTGCAGCCAGCGCCCCTCTCTCCCCTCACCTGCACCTAAAAAAACGGCATTTTCTGCCTGTAAAGCACCACCACTTTGGTGGGTCCGGGTCCTGGGGGTCACTTTGGGCGCCATCTTTGTTTGGGCTACCTCAGCCGGCGGCGGCCGCCATCTTGGAGCGGACTCGCACGCTCAGGCTTGATTGGAGCGCCTACTTAAAGTCGCTCCCTCACGCGCAGCGTGACGCGCAGGTGGACGCCCTCGCTTAGCCTGAGTCGTGCCGGAGTCCTGCCCGTCTGCGCCCGTCAGCGTCCCGGAGGTGTCGGGGCGGCGGGGGACCCCGGTCCGGCGATACTTTGGCTGAGATGATTTGCTATTCCTCTGCGACACTGCGGGACATGCGGGGCCATTCCAGCTCCTGCCGCTCCTTCTTCCCTGGGCGGTTTAGGGGCAAACGACGTTGCCCGGGCTGTGGCTGGACGCCTTCTTGGACTCGTGTCACAGTTCCCCGCCCAGCAACAGCTGGCGTGAAGCATCTTTGCCTGCTGCTGAATACGAGGTCGGTAGGACGCCACGCCCTGCATATTTACGATCTTCTGGTCAGGGAAAATCCCCTGTGTTTGTTATTGACCGAGACCTGGCTGGGAGAGGCTTCCAATCCGGACGTCTTCTCAGCCATTCCTCCGGCGTATAATATCTTCCGGCAGGACAGAGTTAAGGGGAGGGGTGGGGGAGTGGCGGTAGTGGTGAAAAAGAACGTTTCCTGCTCAGTGCTTCCCCTGAACTCCATTGGGAGCGCCGAGTTGCTCGCCTTCACGCTCAGACTGTCCCCGGGTCAGGCTCTGAAGGGGTTGCTGGTTTATAGACCACCAGGCCCTGTGGGATCCTTTCTGGAAGATCTGCAGACAGCCGTCTCTGAGCTGGCGCTGACCACACAGCATTGTGTTGTGGCTGGCGATTTCAACTTCCACCTTGACGCGGCGGATGACCCAGATGCGGCCAAATTGTTGGATGTTACATCTCCGCTGGGTCTCATACCGTTCGTGTCAGGGCCAACACATGAGAAGGGGCATACCCTGGATCAGGTGTTTTTGTCTGTCCCACTCATGGAGGTTGATACCCTGCAGGTGCTCTGGACCGATCACAGGTTGATCAGATTTTCGGTGCTGGAGTGCGCGCGGCCGGATAACAGAGCGTCTACCCTGTTTAGACCGGCCTCGAGAGCGCTGCACAGAGTGACACCTGATATGCTAGAGCAGGCGCTGCTGGATCACCCATGTCATCTCTCGGGTGATTTGGATAGCGACACTGAGACTCTGCAGCTATGGCTCACTGACAGGCTGGACGATCTTGCCCCTAAGGCAGCCCCCCGGTCCTCGGCGGCACGGCAATCTGCACCGTGGTTTACGGAGGCGCTTCGCGTGGCTCGTAGCCAATGCAAGGTGGCCGAGAGGGCCTGGCGCCTTTTGTATGATGGGGAGGCTAAACTCGCCTATAAGGCGGCGGTGAAGGCCTACCACCGGGACATCCTGGGTGCCAAGAGGGATTATCTGGCTAGGAGGATTGAGGCATCTGTGAACTCCTGTAAGGAGATCTTTAATATTGTGAAGGAGTTTACGGCCCCCAGCTCCCATCCGCCCCCACTAGCTTCGTCGGATGCATGGGCGTGTGATCTGGCCGGTTTCTTCACTAATAAGATCAAGGCGATTCAGGCCACCTTCGTGGAGGGACCGGATGGAAGTGGCGTTATGAGGGCGGATTGTGGACTTCCGCATACACCTGCGGCGGTGCTGTCCGATTTCCCTGCTGTTTCCAGCGATGTGTCTAGGTCGCCGCTGGTAAATCTGGTTCGCCACTTGACCCCTGCCCTGCCAAATTCCTGGCCAGGATGGCGGCAGTGGTGAATCCACTGGTCAACCCCATCCTCAATGCCTCCTTGAGGGAGGGGAGGGTCCCCAGTTCTTGGAAAAGAGCGATGGTGATCCCCCTCCTAAAAAAACCGGGTCTCGACGCCGAGGCTTTGGCCAATTATAGGCCAATCTCGCTTCTTCCGGCGTTAGCGAAGATTACAGAAAAACACGCCCACGGTGTCCTGTCGAGCTTTTTGGAAGCTAACAATCTGCTCCATATATCCCAATCCGGTTTCCGTCCTAATTTTAGCACGGAAACGGCTTTGTTGGAGGTTACTGAGATCATCAGGGAGACCTTGGATGTCGGCGGCAGGGCTATGTTGGTCATGTTAGACCTATCGGCGGCTTTCGACACCGTCCCCCATAAGGCGCTTTTAGCTAGGCTATATGACATCGGCCTTAGGGGGACGGTACTTAGGTGGTTTACTTCTTTCCTTGAAGGCCGCCGCCAGACGGTCTGGGTTTCCCAGAGTTCCGCCGAGATGCCGCCACTGGGAGTTGGGGTTCCACAGGGTTCTGTGTTGAGCCCCACGTTGTTTAACATCTTTATGTCCCCTTTGGCGGCCTTGGTGGAGGCATACGGGGCCCAGATCGTCTCTTATGCCGACGACACGCAACTCCTCTTCACATGCGGGAAAGACCAAGAGTTTGATGGAGAGAGAATTCGGGACTGTCTTGCATTGGTCTTCGACTGGTTCCAGCGGAACAGTCTGAGGGCCAATTCAAGTAAGTCTGAGGTTCTATTCTTTGGTTGCGTTGCCGATCCGGAGTGGCAGCAATGGTGGCCGTCCGACATGAGCCCTCCGGCACAGTCCTCCTTGGTGGCCAAGAATTTGGGTGTCAAACTAGACAACCAGCTGTCGCTGAGAATTCATATTCTTGGTCTGGCTGGCACCTGCTACGGAATCCTGAAAATGCTCCGTAAATTTCTGCCTCTGCTGTCTGAGGAGCACAGGAGGATTGCTGTGCAGGCTCTTGTCGGCTCAAGGCTTGACTATGCTAATGCCCTCTTTCTTGGCCTCCCTGACTACCTGGTTCAGCGCCTTCAGGTGGTGCAGAACTCTGCCGCCCGGGCTATTTTTGGCCTACGCAGACGAGCTCGAGCTTCCGGGCTGCTTCAGACGCTACACTGGCTGCCTATCAGGAAGCGGATCCAGTTCAAATCCCTGACTCTGATGCATAAAGCCCTATATGGATCAGGGGCTGGATATCTGCGGCGGAGACTGGCTTTCTATCGTCCAGTCCGCTCCCTGCGTTCGGAATCCCTCTTTAAAGCGGTGGTCCCGCGGGTGAGGAAGGCCCACGTGGGAGGGCGTTCTTTCAGCTGCAGAGCCCCTCAGCTGTGGAATTTGCTTCCTCTTCCGCTCCGCAGCACTGCCAATTTGCTCCAGTTCAGGAAGAGCCTGAAGACCTGGCTTTTTAATCTTTAGTCTGTTTTTACTGTCTATTGCTCTTATTGCTTTCCTCTATTGCTTTTTTTCCTCATTTTAGCTGTGTTGTGTTATTTTTACTCTGAGCTGCAGGTGGAAAGCGCCGGGACACTCATATCGTGTAGCCGTGCGCTATATAAAAGCTACATAACATAACATAACATAACATCTGACACAGTTCTCTGCAGTCCATTTAATCCCTCCGTCTCTCTCGCTCTCTCTCTCTCACTCTCTTGTTCAGCTGTGTGTGTTCAAGATCATGATGGCTTAGTAACCAAAATATAATAATTGATTCTGAAAAATGGAGAAAAAAAATTATATCTTCTCAGAGTACAAGCACTCCAAACATCAAATAGGAGGAGAGTGCAGATTGAAATACCTTTGTCAGGTTTAAAGCTCTACTTGGGCTTCCTGTTGGAGACTTTATCTAATTGATTAACGTTACCATCCTTAATAAAATTAGCCTTGGAGATATTAGGCAGTGTAATTTAAAGGGCAGTCCAAAATTCAGGGTCTGATTTGACAGTCCCATTACATTGAACAAAGAAATATGCATATTACCAAGAGTAGCATTAACCAATGCCCATCGACCAGCATTGTCACACTTGGAGGGTAAGACTTGTAATTTTAAGGATTTATGGCACAGTATAGCTACACATCTTTCCGGGCAACTGCAGTGGAAAATAATTTGTGTTCCTTCCAATACCTTTTCAACGTGAGAAATTCATATTCATCACAGTGGTCTCCTGCAAGAAAGCAATTGTAGTACAGAGTCTGGATAAATGAGAAAGCACCTTCTGTTGTTTTACTGGATGTCCAAGTCCATGAACATATCCTGTTCCAAAATTAGACATAACTGACACAGGAGGGGATGAATACTGGAACGAGGTTGACAATCTATAGCACATGGGAAAAATTCAATAACAACAGTAACTATGAAGTACTAGGAAGGTACAAAAACAAAAGTGAAAGTACCATATAATAATGAAACAATAGAGAAAATAGAAGAATGTGCAGACAGAAAAAGAATAGGAAAAGGCATGCATAAACACTGAAAAGAAGTAGCAGATCAAAGGACAGAGCACAGATTAGAAAAAAATACCAAAATAGATATAGTGTGTCAACTGCATAAACAGACATGCAGAGAAGCTAAAAAAGAACAATAGAGTATCATAATAAACCCACTTCATGAATAACATAATAACAATAAATCCTAATGTTTTTGATGAGGGTATCTATATTCTATTCGAGAAGAGATTCTTAAGAAAAGTATGCAGCTGAATGATAACCTTTCAAAGACTTAGTGGTGCCCTCGTGAGTTATTTTTCTCATCTTTCATGAGGTGTTCTTAGCAGATTGTACATCTTGCAAGATAAAGAGGCTGTGGCTAGACCAGACAATGTTCTATTTATCCTTAAATGCTCATAGAACACAACGTAGGTTATTAAACTCCAGGAACAACTTAATAAAACTTCTAGATTTTAAAGCTCGAGTATTTTATTTTTTTCCAGATGATGAGCATATTGCAAGTTAATAGGAGATGTGTTAGAGAGACTCAGAAGATCTGAAGTACATTTCTCTAATAGATCAAAGAGATTAGGGCCCTAAAAATCTCCTCCAAGCCATAGAAGCACAAATTATTACAACCATTACTTTTTTCTAAATCATCTGTGTGGAGATTCAACTTCAAAATGTCCAACTAAAGCATTGGAATCTTCACAGGTGCATCTTGGACTAAACTCACACATTGTTCCATTTCAACCATTCTGTTTCCATAATAACCCATCTATCCTCAATCTGCTGTAACGTTTTGTTTGCGGTCTGCATACAACCCATATTATTGGGTTACTAGATGTGGATACAGGAGGCAGTGGATAATTATTTCCCCTTTAAGGTTTTGATCTAGAAAAGTTGATTCAGTGCCATTGGGATTGACATTAGCTATTTCCCTAAATGATATTGATATGATATGAATCATGCTCATTTGAAAAAGGGCCGACTAAAGCACAGGAAATTAAAATACCTTATGGACCACGGAGGCCTGCAGATCAACAACAGAGATTGCAGATGTCAAAATAAGTTGCCCCAGGGAGAGAAAACATTATTCAAGGACCTCTATGAACAGAAAAATATAAAAGCGGCAACCACCAAATGCCATATGCTGTTAGAGGAAGGACGATTCCCAAAGAGGCAGGGCCATGGAAAAAACTGAAGTACCCACAGGTTTAAGGATTACACCCAAGAAAGCAGCGATATTTAAACAACAAGCCCAGTAGCATGATGGAACACATAAAAACACCACCTTCTTGTTTGGCATTCAAGCCAAATCCTTCTCAGGATTGAAAGTTGAGTCGCATTTACGTGCCCTTATGTTTAGTAGAAACGTAAAGCACTAGTTCATTATATTCGGTTATTTTCTACTATATACATGCTGTCAGATCTTGAGCAATGTTCACTTCAGTAAATATAATTGCAGACAGTGCTAAATACAGATAGATCAAATATTTTACAAATACATATCTGCCAGTTAAGCCAGTTGCTGAGAGCAAGATATTGTGCAATCCATTAGCTGGATTTTCAAAACTTGTGCAGTTTGTTAATTATCTAGTAACTCCACCTTTTTATGGACATTTTCAATGTGTTCAGCAGTTACATATACTGTAACTAAGAAATACTTATTTATTTTTGACCTAGGTCTATGACTAGGCGCGCAATCCAAAAACATTTCGCAATTAACAGTGTAGAAAGAAGAGCACACCAAATTTGGCAAAATTGCACCACATTATTACATCAATATGTAGTAGTGGTGTCGGTGAACAGTGAATATCGGTAACAACACTGATTATGATTCTGGTGGAGTGGAATCTCATCTCTCCTTGAGATATAAGCCTGACAAATTTTGAGTCCCTTGGTTTTACAGCACCCAGAATTACCAGGTGCGATGAAACCGGAGAAGAGCTCCACCTGTCAAAAGTAGGCAGAATTTGTGACTATTAAAAATCCTAGTAACGGGGAAAACTACGCAGAAAAACATGCCATACATGAGTGTCTGCATGATACACCCAATTATTTTGTCATTTTCTTGTATTGGCGTACGAATGGGGTGTGTCACATTTACCTTTAAATCTGGGTTCAGGGTATTCTCAGGTAATACACTTGCGACTCATGACTGGCTCACCAGTGATAGAGCAAAAGATGTTTACATTTTGATATTTTCAAAATATGATGTGTAAAGTGATAATAAATGGAGCACTCACCAGTTAGGGTTCTGTTCCATTATAAACCTTTCTTCAATGTGATGTGTCGCCCAACTCAAGAATTGTTGGGATTACAGTTCTATAAATAAAGAAATTAGCGTGGCTCATAGCTACCATCTAGCATAACGTCATCAGGCAATGAGTGACATCACTCTCTATAGATGGATGCTGTGACAAAAAGTGAATAGATTAATCAAATCCCTAGAGACAACCAAAACTAAATGAATGCAGAAATTAATTCCTGGAACATCTGTTTGTGATAAGGCATTTGAGTTACACAACTGCCGTCAAACTGAATTTACACTATGTTTAGGGCTGGCTGCAGACAGCTTTATCTGTCTGACAAGATCGTATATCACTCATGTCACCACACAACACAATACATAGCCAATGACACATGCCCAAAGAGACTTTGGTTTAGTCCTCTTCAGCCATTGACGTTTTTTTGAGTCATCCTCTTGCAGACATTGGCTCAGTTGGCTGCAGGTCAAGGTCTAGATTAGGCCTGGGCAAAATTTTAATAAGCATTGGCAATGCTAATGCATCTGGCTTTAAAAGAATGTTGTATGGTAAAAGACTACAAATAAATAACGTGGGAATGAATATATATTTGTGTGGAAGCAAACAACCGTATAATTATATTGGTGTAGGTTAAAAGGGCAGGTGACAGTTGCAGTGCCAAGACAGGCCTAAAAATCCACTTAGTTTAATGACTTCCATCTTCCATCTGCAGCTGCCAGAGAAAAACATCATAAGTTATCCAGTTATCTAAGACACTTTAACAGCATTACAATGTCAAATGAGAACATTTGAAAGTTCAAGCTTACGCAGATGGATAAATAAACAGAATGATCACAGCTGCGCTGTGGGCAAGCATTTATTTCATAGAAGTACACATCTTTTGCCCAATCAAAACCTGTACTCTTTCTCCCAACATGTGGGTGGAATCAAATACCGTCTCTAGTAATGCTAACATAACTGTCTGGCGACCGCTGCACTATCAAGCCATACCATAATTATGCTTGGAAAATCAGAGTAATTTTGCTACTCTTTTTGATACAAAATAAAGTGGAAAATGGCAAAAATTGAACATGGCAACCGTGAGTACCGGTATACAAGATGTAATCGCCGGATCACAACATTTTTTGAGTTGCGTCATTCTATGTGTTTGGTGATAAACTAAGGCGCACGAGTTGCTCCAGACATCTATTAGCACCATAATATGAAAATCAAAATTCTGGAGGTAGTAATGTCTGACAAGAACATTTGTGTACATTTGTTGATGTGTTATCGTATTGTTGTTGTGATGTGTTCTGTTGCTTTTTGTGCTGCTCTGTTTTTTCATTGCATTATTACAAAGCAATAGTTGCTTTATTGTGATTATTTTGTTGTGTTCTTTTTTTCTATTTTGTAGTGTTGCACAACATTTTTGTTGTTGTGTCTTAACTTAGGTCTTCTATTGGTCACTTTATGAAATACGACCCCAGTCTGTGAAAACCCATGGTGCTAGTCTGTCACAAACACTGTGCTGTGACTAAGGTCACTGGAATTATATTTCAAAGGAGGAACAAACTGTGCAGCAGTGTTGAACAAATTATATGAAAACGAGTGCCAAATTATACAGCCTAATGCAGCACATTCTTTGGGAGTATGGTATTGTTATTGTGGGATTTTAACCACTATTTATTCTACTGTGTGTGCAAAGATGCACCTCATTGGCACTAGTTTAATACCAAAGTACATGAATGAGCTCCTGAAATGTGACTGGTTTAAGTCGTTCTACTTTTCCGATTTACCTTATGTTTTTATATAGTAAGATTTGCTTTTCTTTCTAAGAAAGGGCAAGGCTATTGCAATAATGATATTCCATTGGAGGCTTCTTTACTCCTCATTGCATACCCTTGGTTTCAGCACTCCTGTGTTGTTTGCTTTACATACTCCTGGGCTATTTGCTGCTCATAGATTTTTAATTTCCAAGACTCCTGTTCAGTTGCCAGAAGACCAAATATTAGTTACTTGATGCCCTTTCATAATAAAATGTGCTGAGCATGTCAGCTAACGCAACACCACTCTTTCTAATAATCTAACCTAGGGGCAGATTTACCAGCAAGTTGTGTTCCTCTTGCACCATGCAAGGGACCCAAGGGCGACTCAACTACTAAGTTAAATTCACCTTGTGTGGCTTGATAATTCTAGAGTAACTCAATGCAGAGCAAATCACTGTGCTGCGTTACTCTGCCCCAGGAAGGTGGTCTCAGATTTGCTGTTACTGGCAGACCTGGGAATGCATCGAAATGCTGCGCCTCCCCATGTGAGCCGTAATGAGGAGAAATATCTTTATTTCTCCTCGTCTTTTCCTCTTTCTATGTGTGCTGCACTCATTGAAAGAGGAAAACGCCTCAGAGGATTGTTTTTGCCCAGGGAGGCTCCCCTTCCTGTCCAAAAATAACTCTGGCTGCAACACAGGCACCCTTGCACCATGGCGCAAGGGTGCCGGCATAGGTGTTAGGCTGTACATTGTGCACCAGCGCAAGGAAAGGATAGAAATGTGTTGTATGATGTTAAATACGGTGCATTCGAGCCCTTTCATGCAGCGCTGAGTGAAATATTGATAAATCTACCCGCTAATTTATAAAAGTTGGTTCAACAATGTACAGTCAAATTCTTATGGTATGCAATTTGGTTATTGTAAAACAGACTCGTTCTACCCCACTTCTGTCAACCTCCTCTTTCACATTGTACTTGCTTCTTATCAGTTTACTATTTATGGTTTTTGAAGTGCTTATTAGAATGTGGTTGTTCACAATAAACAATCAATAATAAATGGGGAGCAACAAAATCAGACATGCAGATTTACATTTACACCAAGATGCAACCTTACCTAATGTGGTTTAACAGTTATTGAGTAAAACTGAAAAGTAAAGTGAAAAACTGGCTTTAAAATAATAAACGTTCTCTAGTGGAGGGTCCTTGAGCTATCTGCTGCTGCCGTCTCTTTCAGCCTTGCTCCCATGATCGTAAAAGACACACCAGGAGGGGTTCCTAAAAGGTGTCACACCGACAAATAAAACATTGATAGATGGAATTCATGGGTTAATTTCAGCCACAGGTAATTGCTCATTTCGCATTTCCAGCCCACATGCAAATCAGCCTTGGTCCTGCTCCAATGGTATATTGTGCCACCAGGTATTGCAAGGCAGTACATCTAATGAGCACAACTGCAAAAGTTAGTAGCGAGAAATCTCCTGAGGATCTTTTCTAGGGTTGGATTTCAAAGAACAGTGATCTCTGACCTGGGAATCTACTTTAACTCCTCTTACATGACAGAGATATGCGAGCAACCTAGTGTGACCTACCACTACTCCACAGCATGCCACCCTCAAACAAATGTTTTGGTGGAGCATTTCAAGAAGACACGCAAGAGCATGATAGGAAGTTTGCCAGAGAACCTCTCTTGTTCGCCTACAGATAGATTCAGCAGAAGGGACTGAAGCTGAGTCTCCGAACTTCTCTATGGATACCTAGTGAAGGGCTCACTCTCTTTAGTCCAATAAAGGTGCGAAGAAACCACTGATTCTCCATTGAAGGATGTAGTGCTATGTTATTGACCCCAGGAAGCTGATCGCTTAATACATGAGTCAAGGTGAAGTTAAATCTTTCGGCAAGACAATAGCTTATGAAGGACTTGTATGACTGGAAAGCTATGCTGACTGGGCATCAAGAAGGTCGGGCGTTATTGGTGCTGAAGCCTATTTGTCCCAGTGCTTTGGAGTAAAAGGGGTGCGGGCAAAACAAGATAGCTCAGAAGATTTCTGAGGTTAACTAATTGGTGGACATAGGTGCGACAAGGGAACGGAAGAGGATGGTTCTTCTGAACCAAATGAAGCTTTAACTCTGGAGGAACTGCACAGTGAATGTCATTGCTACAGAAGAAGGGAATCAATCAATCAATCAGTCATTTGTTAAGCGCACTACATACCCGCAAGGGTCTCAAGGCGCTGGGGGGAGGTGGGGGCCGCTACTGATCGAATAGCCAGGTCTTTAGTATCCTCCTGAAGGTCAGCAGGTCTTGGGTCTGTCATAGGCTCAGTGGGAGGGTGTTCCATGTCTTGGCGGCAAGGTGGCAGAAGGATCTCCCGCCGGTGGTTGTTCTTCGGATGCGCGGGACGGTGGTGAGTGAGAGGTCGGCGGAGCGTAGCTGGCGGTTGGGGGTGTAAAAGTAGACAATAAACAAAAGAAGAGTGTCTGGGACAAAAAAGAAGAAGAACTACGCTTGGAGCTCAGTAACAACCACACTAGGATGTTTAGGAAGGCCCTCACTCACCACCTAGTGATGACATGCTTCATCATCGGGCCCCACCAAAGAGACCGAGTGTCTCTTTGGTGTGCTGCAACGCCAGGATTACTGCGGAGCTGGATGGTGAATATAGGGCGTGTTGAGTGAAAATGAAAAATTAGTGAGTGATGAGGGTATTTAAAAAATTGTCAGTAGTGTATCTGAAGCAATTTTATTAATGATCACTAAAGACAGAAAATTTAAAATGTATTAAAGGATCCAGTCCACTTTTAGTTGAATGGTGGGATCCTAGAGAGTAGTCAACATGTTTCTTGCCATCGAAACGGTGTCAATTTACCCGGCAATTCTTCAGGACTGGGTGTGATAAACCCTGGCGGTATGGGCACTCTAAGGCCCACCCTTACCTAGGGACGTGAGATGTGAAAATTAAAAAAATGTGAAAAAGTGCAAAAAAATTAGGAATAAAGGATTAATTCCTAATTACTCCTGGTTTAGGAGGCTTCTACTGATCGTTTCTGCACCTGAAAGGTAAGGGACAGAGACACAGATAGGACAGGACAAACATTTAGAATTACTCCTTGTTGCCAACAGTTGTTTATGGTGCTCCAAACGTGAAAGACACTCTAGCTGTGGAAAAAAATAGCGCTATGTTTAACACCGCCTAGTAGCCAAGGGTTCGCAAGGGCTATGAGAGGTGTGGTGTAATATTTGTGGTACGAGCTAGTAGTGACTAAGGGATAAAAACAGGTGAAGATCTTCAAAAAAATATCGACATTTTTGCGATCAAATTAAAATATGTACACATGATCATCAAGTTAAAATGGTCTCACTTTTAAGGTGTTAAGAATAAACACCATAGGTCTCAGGAGGGGGGTGGGAGCGTATTTGGCACACCCTATATCATGACATAACACAAGAAAAACAAAAACCGGCATTAGAATCATGATTGCCCCAAATGGTTGGCCGTGCGCGATCAATACTTAGCTCATTGCAGGCAAGTTGTTCCTACTTACGCCCTCGACGCTCGGCACCCGTAGTGTACCTACGTCGCCCTTCTACCGGACCCCGACGATAAGTGAGTGGGTTCCGTATGTTGTTTTAAATGCAGCGAGGCAGGGCGGCAGATGCTTCCGGGTGGGCGTGGCCTGGTGGCGTTGTTAAACGTCACGTAGGCATCTCTACACGCGGGCGTCCCATTGGGCGTTGTCTCGTGGGTCCGCCGAGTGAGGGTGCCTTTCTGTTGCCTGGGTAGCCGCCAAACCTCCGCGGTTAACGTGAAAGGACGCTTCCGGGTGGGTGTGGTCGCGTGACGTCATCACGGAGGCGTCGCTACGCGGCATTAGTCCATTGGTTGGCGGTGATGTGCTGTATAGCCTTCCTCGTCCGAGTTAAGGCATCTGTGGTTACCAGGGTAACAGTGCTCCTAGGGATATAAACGTATCACCTCAATGGTTATTAAGCCTGACGGGTTGCGTAGAGGCAAAAAAAGGGGGGTGTTGCTGATAAATGATGACCTTCTCATGAGGGTCAGGGGAGTTATTTTTATTTTTAGAGGCTCAGACAAATCAATGAATGAAACACTAATATCACAGGACTCTGATTCATTTGATTACTGCATTCCAAGGAATATCATCGTTTAAACCAATAAGATGGGTGCCCAATCTATAGACCCATCTCTGTTCTTTTTCAAAAAGAAGGTTTGTGATGTTTTTTGTGCCCCTTACATGCTCAATAATAGTCCAACGCATGTCGTTGGGGGTGTGGTTTTGTTCCAGGAAATGGCGACTCAGTTTTGTGGTTAGTTTTTTATACCTGATATTGGAACGGTGTTCTCCTATTCTTTGCTTGACTTTGCGGGTGGTCATTCCTACGTAACGTAGGTCGCAGGAACAAGTGATTAGATAGATAACATTATCCGTGTTGCAGTTGGTCTGACATCTTTGTGTCCATGTTTTCCCTGGTTCTAGTTCTAGGGTTTTTGTGTGTGTCGTAAGGTGGCACACACTGCAGTTAGCACATGGGAAGTGTCCAGTGATTTTCGGGAGACCCCAAGTTTCTGTGACAGATCTTTCCGTGGTTGGTGTTTCAATTCTCGACGAAATAAATAAGGAGCTAAATGAGTACAAGGATAATTTAACCCAAGCAAAAGTGAATAAATTTCAAAAAGATTTGAAAAAATTTGAATACGAAAAAGTGTATCCGTACTCAGTTCCAACATTTACACCACCTTCCAGTAACCCTTCTAATGATGACATGTCAGATGACAATTCATCTAACAGCAGTGGATCTAGTTCAGGATCATTCAAGCAAGGAAGAAGACGAGGCAATCGAGGCAACAGAAACAATCGTGGCCAACAAGGCTACCACAACCAACCACCCAGGTGGCCAGGACCACCCCAAATGCCTACCATGGGCCACCAATTCCCATTTCATCAACCACCATACCCTATGATGGGCTGGAACCCAGGTTTCTTTCCCCCTCCCAACTACCAACCTCATTATCGCCAGCCTTTTTTAGAACAGGGCCGGAGAGGAAGGGGAAAGAGAAGAGGTGCGGGTCAACCAACGAACCATGTATCTTGGGAGACTGACGACGCGGTGAGCAACCACACCCGCAACAGGGAACAACAACCGGGGTCGAGCGGAATTTAAGTCTGATAAATAACCTGTCTGACAAAGTGCTGACCCCGACAGAGACTGCCGTCCTTGAAAGGGGTCTGGGCTTTGTGCCAACAGCCCGCCCAGACAAGTTTAAACTACATTGTGAGCTCTCAGCTTTCTTCAGAAAACTAAAACTGAAAGCATTCTTTGAGGGTAAGGAAGACCCAAATGAAGCGCAACGCAAAGGTGACACTGGCCTAAGGTTGAACTCCACCTTCAATCCTCCAATTCAAGCAATACCGGCTGCCATTACGGCCTTTGAACATGCAGTATTCTTGGATCTTGAGACCTACCAGGCTGCTCCAACCTATTGCAATTTCAGTACAGAGGAATACCAAGCACTGAAATCTCTACAAAGTGATCCCAACATCACTATAAAACCGGCGGACAAAGGTGGGGGTCTGGTAATTCAAAACACCACTGATTATAAAAAGGCCTGTGAAGTCCTTCTAGCAGATAGGCGGAATTACACCCCCCTAACAAAAGACCCTACCCCTGAGCTAAGAGCACGGATCACCACTCTAGTAAAAAGAGCAGAAGAAAACGGAGAAATCTCCAAGAATGAGGCTGACTTCCTTAGCACTAATGAAAGTGTAGTACCATATTTTTACACTCTCCCGAAGACACACAAAAACCGGCTACCACCACCTGGGAGACCGATTGTGTCAGGCATTGGGTCTCTTTTGGAGCCACTTTCGCGGTTTTGTGACCATTACTTGAAACCTCTAGTTCAAAACACTCCAACCTACCTCAAGGACACAAAAAGTCTACTGCAACTACTCCAGAACATAGACTTCCCAGAAAACACAGTCACCCTGGTGACACTGGATATTGAAAGTCTGTACACCAGCATCCCCCAGGACGACACCATCAAGGTCCTGGGGATGGCTTTGGATTCCGAAAACTGGGACTACCAAACCTCCAAGGCCTTTATCCTAGATTGTGCCACTATAGCTCTCAAAGAAAATTTCTTTGCCTACGGAAACAAGCTCTACCTACAAACAACGGGGACTTCAATGGGCAGTACATTTGCCCCCAGCGTAGCGGGTTTGTATGTCGCTGATTTTGAAGCTAGACACATTACACAACCAAACTGCCCCTGGACGGCCTCAATCAAAATATGGAGGCGTTACATTGACGATGTCCTAATGATATGGACAGGCAGTGATGAGCAATTACAAACCTTTCTGGGTTGGATAAACACACTAGACACCAACCTCAAATTCACCTCTGAACAAAGCAAAAATGAGATCACCTTCCTGGACGTCAAGATCCAGGTCTGTGGCACCAAACTGTTAACAAAAACTTACCAAAAACCCACTGCTCGTAACAACCTTCTCGAATTCACAAGCTTCCACCCGAGGCCCCTAAAAGAAAACCTCCCATATGGACAATATTTGCGAATCAGACGCAATTGTTCAGAACTCCAAGACTTCAGAACCCAGTCGGCAGAGCTAACAGAAAAGCTAAAATATCGAGGGTACCCTATCCAGATACTAAATAAAGGGTACAAGAGGGCACGTAACCAACCACGTGAGTCCCTCTTGGAAGATAAGATCACCAGCAATGAAACCATACCACTGACCTGCGTAACGACATACAATGCCATGTCCAACTACATGAAGAAATCAATTAACAGAAACTGGCGCATTGTATCCAGCATCAAAACTGATTGGGAGAAACCACTGTTCTCTTTCAGAAAAGGGCGCAGTTTGAGGGACAGCCTTGTACATACGCGACCCAGAATTGAAACACCAACCACGGAAAGATCTGTCACAGAAACTTGGGGTCTCCCGAAAATCACTGGACACTTCCCATGTGCTAACTGCAGTGTGTGCCGCCTTACGACACACACAAAAACCCTAGAACTAGAACCAGGGAAAACATGGACACAAAGATGTCAGACCAACTGCAACACGGATAATGTTATCTATCTAATCACTTGTTCCTGCGACCTACGTTACGTAGGAATGACCACCCGCAAAGTCAAGCAAAGAATAGGAGAACACCGTTCCAATATCAGGTGTAAAAAACTAACCACAAAACTGAGTCGCCATTTCCTGGAACAAAACCACACCCCCAACGACATGCGTTGGACTATTATTGAGCATGTAAGGGGCACAAAAAACATCACAAACCTTCTTTTTGAAAAAGAACAGAGATGGGTCTATAGATTGGGCACCCATCTTATTGGTTTAAACGATGATATTCCTTGGAATGCAGTAATCAAATGAATCAGAGTCCTGTGATATTAGTGTTTCATTCATTGATTTGTCTGAGCCTCTAAAAATAAAAATAACTCCCCTGACCCTCATGAGAAGGTCATCATTTATCAGCAACACCCCCCTTTTTTTGCCTCTACGCAACCCGTCAGGCTTAATAACCATTGAGGTGATACGTTTATATCCCTAGGAGCACTGTTACCCTGGTAACCACAGACGCCTTAACTCGGACGAGGAAGGCTATACAGCACATCACCGCCAACCAATGGACTAATGCCGCGTAGCGACGCCTCCGTGAAGACGTCACGCGACCACACCCACCCGGAAGCGTCCTTTCACGTTAACCGCGGAGGTTTGGCGGCTACCCAGGCAACAGAAAGGCACCCTCACTCGGCGGACCCACGAGACAACGCCCAATGGGACGCCCGCGTGTAGAGACGCCTACGTGACGTTTAACAACGCCACCAGGCCACGCCCACCCGGAAGCATCTGCCGCCCTGCCTCGCTGCATTTAAAACAACATACGGAACCCACTCACTTATCGTCGGGGTCCGGTAGAAGGGCGACGTAGGTACACTACGGGTGCCGAGCGTCGAGGGCGTAAGTAGGAACAACTTGCCTGCAATGAGCTAAGTATTGATCGCGCACGGCCAACCATTTGGGGCAATCATGATTCTAATGCCGGTTTTTGTTTTTTTTGTGTTATGTCATGATATAGGGTGTGCCAAATACGCTCCCACCCCCCTCCTGAGACCTATGGTGTTTATTCTTAACACCTTAAAAGTGAGACCATTTTAACTTGATGATCATGTGTACATATTTTAATTTGATCGCAAAAATGTCGATCTTTTTTTGAAGATCTTCACCTGTTTTTATCCCTTAGTCACTACTAGCTCGTACCACAAATAGTACACCACACCTCTCATAGCCCTTGCGAACCCTTGGCTACTAGGCGGTGTTAAACATAGCGCTATTTTTTTCCACAGCTAGAGTGTCTTTCACGTTTGGAGCACCATAAACAACTGTTGGCAACAAGGAGTAATTCTAAATGTTTGTCCTGTCCTATCTGTGTCTCTGTCCCTTACCTTTCAGGTGCAGAAACGATCAGTAGAAGCCTCCTAAACCAGGAGTAATTAGGAATTAATCCTTTATTCCTAATTTTTTTGCACTTTTTCACATTTTTTTAATTTTCACATCTCACGTCCCTAGGTAAGGGTGGGCCTTAGAGTGCCCATACCGCCAGGGTTTATCACACCCAGTCCTGAAGAATTGCCGGGTAAATTGACACCGTTTCGATGGCAAGAAACTTGTTGACTACTCTCTAGGATCCCACCATTCAACTAAAAGTGGACTGGATCCTTTAATACATTTTAAATTTTCTGTCTTTAGTGATCATTAATAAAATTGCTTCAGATACACTACTGACAATTTTTTAAATACCCTCATCACTCACTAATTTTTCATTTTCACTCAACACGCCCTATATTCACCATCCAGCTCCGCAGTAATCCTGGCGTTGCAGCACACCAAAGAGACACTCGGTCTCTTTGGTGGGGCCCGATGATGAAGCATGTCATCACTAGGTGGTGAGTGAGGGCCTTCCTAAACATCCTAGTGTGGTTGTTACTGAGCTCCAAGCGTAGTTCTTCTTCTTTTTTCTCCCAGACACTCTTCTTTTGTTTATTGATTATTGACCGGGGAACAAGAGTGTCAGATACTCTCCCTACCTCTCTCCTTGATATTTCATACTTAGCAGCGCAGAGCTGTGAGAGTTGATTTTACTGAGCACTTTGTTGGCTCTTTTACTTTTTGTCTCTCTGTCTGGTCTCAACCGTTAACACCATAAGTTTATCATGGCAAACCTCGGATTGACATTCTCCGAATCTGAAATAGCTAGTATCCTTTCTGACTCTGACCAATTTGCTGACCCTGCCATTTCCCAGGTAATAGCCCACACCACTGAGTGGGACAAACTCACAGAAATCAAAAGGGACAGGATACGCACCATCCTACACGGGACTATACTCAAACAATATCTGCTCAAAAACATAGCTCCACGCGGACTACTTGTCACGAACGCCCCACGAATCTTTCTGAATGATGCCACATTCAGAAAAGAATGGGCAATGATCGCGTGGCATTGCACCCGCGACTGGCTTGCTTTGATTATTAAAACAGCTCTGCGACTCTCAGAGACCCTCCAAATTGAAATACAAGAAACTGAGTCCAAATTCAAAGCAACAATAACGGGTTACAAAAAGAAACTCGACGAAATAAATAAGGAGCTAAATGAGTACAAGGATAATTTAACCCAAGCAAAAGTGAATAAATTTCAAAAAGATTTGAAAAAATTCGAATACGAAAAAGTGTATCCGTACTCAGTTCCAACATTTACACCACCTTCCAGTAACCCTTCTAATGATGACATGTCAGATGACAATTCATCTAACAGCAGTGGATCTAGTTCAGGATCATTCAAGCAAGGAAGAAGACGAGGCAATCGAGGCAACAGAAACAATCGTGGCCAACAAGGCTACCACAACCAACCACCCAGGTGGCCAGGACCACCCCAAATGCCTACCATGGGCCACCAATTCCCATTTCATCAACCACCATACCCTATGATGGGCTGGAACCCAGGTTTCTTTCCCCCTCCCAACTACCAACCTCATTATCGCCAGCCTTTTTTAGAACAGGGCCGGAGAGGAAGGGGAAAGAGAAGAGGTGCGGGTCAACCAACGAACCATGTATCTTGGGAGACCGACGACGCGGTGAGCAACCACACCCGCAACAGGGAACAACAACCGGGGTCGAGCGGAATTTAAGTCTGATAAATAACCTGTCTGACAAAGTGCTGACCCCGACAGAGACTGCCGTCCTTGAAAGGGGTCTGGGCTTTGTGCCAACAGCCCGCCCAGACAAGTTTAAACTACATTGTGAGCTCTCAGCTTTCTTCAGAAAACTAAAACTGAAAGCATTCTTTGAGGGTAAGGAAGACCCAAATGAAGCGCAACGCAAAGGTGACACTGGCCTAAGGTTGAACTCCACCTTCAATCCTCCAATTCAAACAATACCGGCTGCCATTACGGCCTTTGAACAGGCAGTATTCTTGGATCTTGAGACCTACCAGGCTGCTCCAACCTATTGCAATTTCAGTACAGAGGAATACCAAGCACTGAAATCTCTACAAAGTGATCCCAACATCACTATAAAACCGGCGGACAAAGGTGGGGGTCTGGTAATTCAAAACACCACTGATTATAAAAAGGCCTGTGAAGTCCTTCTAGCAGATAGGCGGAATTACACCCCCCTAACAAAAGACCCTACCCCTGAGCTAAGAGCACGGATCACCACTCTAGTAAAAAGAGCAGAAGAAAACGGAGAAATCTCCAAGAATGAGGCTGACTTCCTTAGCACTAATGAAAGTGTAGTACCATATTTTTACACTCTCCCGAAGACACACAAAAACCGGCTACCACCACCTGGGAGACCGATTGTGTCAGGCATTGGGTCTCTTTTGGAGCCACTTTCGCGGTTTTGTGACCATTACTTGAAACCTCTAGTTCAAAACACTCCAACCTACCTCAAGGACACAAAAAGTCTACTGCAACTACTCCAGAACATAGACTTCCCAGAAAACACAGTCACCCTGGTGACACTGGATATTGAAAGTCTGTACACCAGCATCCCCCAGGACGACACCATCAAGGTCCTGGGGATGGCTTTGGATTCCGAAAACTGGGACTACCAAACCTCCAAGGCCTTTATCCTAGATTGTGCCACTATAGCTCTCAAAGAAAATTTCTTTGCCTACGGAAACAAGCTCTACCTACAAACAACGGGGACTTCAATGGGCAGTACATTTGCCCCCAGCGTAGCGGGTTTGTATGTCGCTGATTTTGAAGCTAGACACATTACACAACCAAACTGCCCCTGGACGGCCTCAATCAAAATATGGAGGCGTTACATTGACGATGTCCTAATGATATGGACAGGCAGTGATGAGCAATTACAAAACTTTCTGGGTTGGATAAACACACTAGACACCAACCTCAAATTCACCTCTGAACAAAGCAAAAATGAGATCACCTTCCTGGACGTCAAGATCCAGGTCTGTGGCACCAAACTGTTAACAAAAACTTACCAAAAACCCACTGCTCGTAACAACCTTCTCGAATTCACAAGCTTCCACCCGAGGCCCCTAAAAGAAAACCTCCCATATGGACAATATTTGCGAATCAGACGCAATTGTTCAGAACTCCAAGACTTCAGAACCCAGTCGGCAGAGCTAACAGAAAAGCTAAAATATCGAGGGTACCCTATCCAGATACTAAATAAAGGGTACAAGAGGGCACGTAACCAACCACGTGAGTCCCTCTTGGAAGATAAGATCACCAGCAATGAAACCATACCACTGACCTGCGTAACGACATACAATGCCATGTCCAACTACATGAAGAAATCAATTAACAGAAACTGGCGCATTGTATCCAGCATCAAAACTGATTGGGAGAAACCACTGTTCTCTTTCAGAAAAGGGCGCAGTTTGAGGGACAGCCTTGTACATACGCGACCCAGAATTGAAACACCAACCACGGAAAGATCTGTCACAGAAACTTGGGGTCTCCCGAAAATCACTGGACACTTCCCATGTGCTAACTGCAGTGTGTGCCGCCTTACGACACACACAAAAACCCTAGAACTAGAACCAGGGAAAACATGGACACAAAGATGTCAGACCAACTGCAACACGGATAATGTTATCTATCTAATCACTTGTTCCTGCGACCTACGTTACGTAGGAATGATCACCCGCAAAGTCAAGCAAAGAATAGGAGAACACCGTTCCAATATCAGATGTAAAAAACTAACCACAAAACTGAGTCGCCATTTCCTGGAACAAAACCACACCCCCAACGACATGCGTTGGACTATTATTGAGCATGTAAGGGGCACAAAAAACATCACAAACCTTCTTTTTGAAAAAGAACAGAGATGGGTCTATAGATTTGGCACCCATCTTATTGGTTTAAACGATGATATTCCTTGGAATGCAGTAATCAAATGAATCAGAGTCCTGTGATATTAGTGTTTCATTCATTGATTTGTCTGAGCCTCTAAAAATAAAAATAACTCCCCTGACCCTCATGAGAAGGTCATCATTTATCAGCAACACCCCCCTTTTTATGCCTCTACGCAACCCGTCAGGCTTAATAACCATTGAGGTGATACGTTTATATCCCTAGGAGCACTGTTACCCTGGTAACCACAGACGCCTTAACTCGGACGAGGAAGGCTATACAGCACATCACCGCCAACCAATGGACTAATGCCGCGTAGCGACGCCTCAGTGATGACGTCACGCGACCACACCCACCCGGAAGCGTCCTTTCACGTTAACCGCGGAGGTTTGGCGGCTACCCAGGCAACAGAAAGGCACCCTCACTCGGCGGACCCACGAGACAACGCCCAATGGGACGCCCGCGTGTAGAGACGCCTACGTGACGTTTAACAACGCCACCAGGCCACGCCCACCCGGAAGCATCTGCCGCCCTGCCTCGCTGCATTTAAAACAACATACGGAACCCACTCACTTCTCGTCGGGGTCCGGTAGAAGGGCGACGTAGGTACACTACGGGTGCCGAGCGTCGAGGGCGTAAGTAGGAACAACTTGCCTGCAATGAGCTAAGTATTGATCGCGCACGGCCAACCATTTGGGGCAATCATGATTCTAATGCCGGTTTTTGTTTTTCTTGTGTTATGTCATGATATAGGGTGTGCCAAATACGCTCCCACCCCCCTCCTGAGACCTATGGTGTTTATTCTTAACACCTTAAAAGTGAGACCATTTTAACTTGATGATCATGTGTACATATTTTAATTTGATCGCAAAAATGTCGATCTTTTTTTGAAGATCTTCACCTGTTTTTATCCCTTAGTCACTACTAGCTCGTACCACAAATAGTACACCACACCTCTCATAGCCCTTGCGAACCCTTGGCTACCAGGCGGTGTTAAACATAGCGCTATTTTTTTCCACAGCTAGAGTGTCTTTCACGTTTGGAGCACCATAAACAACTGTTGGCAACAAGGAGTAATTCTAAATGTTTGTCCTGTCCTATCTGTGTCTCTGTCCCTTACCTTTCAGGTGCAGAAACGATCAGTAGAAGCCTCCTAAACCAGGAGTAATTAGGAATTAATCCTTTATTCCTAATTTTTTTGCACTTTTTCACATTTTTTTAATTTTCACATCTCACGTCCCTAGGTAAGGGTGGGCCTTAGAGTGCCCATACCGCCAGGGTTTATCACACCCAGTCCTGAAGAATTGCCGGGTAAATTGACACCGTTTCGATGGCAAGAAACATGTTGACTACTCTCTAGGATCCCACCATTCAACTAAAAGTGGACTGGATCCTTTAATACATTTTAAATTTTCTGTCTTTAGTGATCATTAATAAAATTGCTTCAGATACACTACTGACAATTTTTTTAATACCCTCATCACTCACTAATTTTTCATTTTCACTCAACACGCCCTATATTCACCATCCAGCTCCGCAGTAATCCTGGCGTTGCAGCACACCAAAGAGACACTCGGTCTCTTTGGTGGGGCCCGATGATGAAGCATGTCATCACTAGGTGGTGAGTGAGGGCCTTCCTAAACATCCTAGATTGGTTGTTACTGAGCTCCAAGCGTAGTTCTTCTTCTTTTTTCTCCCAGACACTCTTCTTTTGTTTATTGATTATTGACCGGGGAACAAGAGTGTCAGATACTCTCCCTACCTCTCTCCTTGATATTTCATTCGGTGTAAAAGTAGAGCCGTCTGTTGAGGTAGGCTGGGCCGGTCTTGTGGAGTGCCTTGTGTGCGTGGATGAGGAGCTTGAAGGATATCCTCTTGTTGATGGGGAGCCAGTGTAGGTTTCTCAGGTGGAGGGTGATGTGGCCATGTCGTGGTACATCGAGGATCAGTCGTGCCAAGGTGTTTTGGATGCGTTGTAGTTGATTGATGAGCTTGGTCGGGGCTCCCACTTAGAGGGTGTTTCCATAGTCCAGTCTGCTGCTGACGAGGGCCTGGGTGACTGTCTTTCTTGTATCTGTCGGGATCCATCTGTAGATCTTGCGGAGGGTGTTGAAGCAGGAGGAGGAGATGGCGTTGACTTGCTTGGTCATTGAGAGTGTTGAGTCGAGGATGATTCCCAGGTTGCGTGCGTGGTCAGTGGGGGTCGGGGCTGCCCCCAGAGCCGTTGGCCACCAGGAGTCATCCCAGGCTGACGGGTTGGAGCTGAGGATGAGGACCTCTGTCTTGTCTGAGTTCAGCTTCAGACGGCTGATCTTCATCCAGTCGGCAACGGCCTTCATTCCTTCATGGAGGTTGGCTTTGGCGGTGATGGGGTCCTTGGTGAGGGAGAGGATCAGGTGAGTGTCGTCGGCGTAGGAGATTATGTTGAGGTCGTGCCGTCATGCAACGTGTGCCAGCGGGGCCATGTAAATGTTGAACAGTGTCGAGCTGAGGGAGTATCCTTGAGGTACACCGCAGATGATCTCGGAGGCTTCGGAACAGAACGGGGGGAGGCGGATGCTCTGTGTTCTACCCCGGAGGAAGGAGGTGGTCCATTCCAGAGCCTAGTCTCAGATCCCTGGGGCGTGGAGGTGTGCGCATAGTGTGCGGTGGCAGACGTGACGAAGGTGGCGGAGAGGTCTAGGAGGATTAGTGCTGCAGCCTCCCCGTTGTCTAGCAGGGTCCTGATATCGTCGGTGGCGGCGATGAGGGTGGTCTCGGTGCTGTGGTTGCTGCGGAAACCTGACTGGGAAGGTTTCCAGGATTCTGTTCTCTTCGAGGTATCGGGTTAGCTGTCTGTTAACGATTTTCTCAATGACCTTGGCCGGGAAGGGGAGCAGAGAGATGAGTCTGAAGTTCTTGAGGTCTCTTGGGTCTGCCTTGGGTTTTTTGTGTAGGGCGTTGATCTCGGCGTGTTTCCAGCTCTCTGGGAAGGTCGCGGTCTCAAGGGAGAGATTGATGACGTTGTGTAGGTGGGGTGCGATGGAGCTGCTTGCTTTGTTGAAGACGTGGTGCGGGAATGGGTCTGACGGTGAACCGGAGTGGATTGTGCTCATGGTTTGATGGTGTCATTGACGCTCACGCTGGTCCAGGCTTGCAAGGGGATGTGGTCGATGGTGTGCAGAGGGTCTGTTGTGTTGCTGTCTGTTGGGGCTGTCTGGGTGTTGAAGCTGTCGTGGATGTCTGCTGTCTTGCTGTGGAAGAAGGTGGCGAGGGAGTCGCACAGGGCTTGCGATGGCGGGATGTCGTTGGTGTTGGAGCTGGGGTTGGAGAGTTCCTTCACAATGTTGAAGAGCTCCTTGCTGTCGTGTGCGTTGTTGTCGAGGCGGTTTTTGAAGGAGGTCTTCTTGGCAGCCCTGATGAGGTGGTGGTGGTTGCAGACGGCGTCCTTGTGTGCTGCGTGGCAGAGTATGACACTTCCTCTCCTTGACCTGCTATATTGTGACACGAGCGAGGGCAATATGGAAGGGGTTCAATTAGAATCCTGAGAACCAAATGGGGTTCCAGTCCCCTCTTGCTGACTCCAGTGTGTCCAGGAAATATACACAAGTGACAGTCTGCCAGCGAAGGTCAAAATGCACAGAATGTCTGCTCTGGTCCAGGGAAGCATTAAGGTGGAAGTTGCCAACATGTTACCACTAGGGGTCATTAAGCTATATCGTAGTCCTATGTCTAGTCCTGTGGTGCTAGTACCAAAGCAAGGGTCTAGAAACTTGAGGTTCTGTGTAAGCTATTGAGCCCTTAATCAGGCAACTAAGAACAATGTACATCCAATACAACAGCAGGTGAGGTTAAATTGACCAGGGAGTACTGGCAAATCGCTTCACCAGAAAGTGCTAAGGAAAAGAGTGCATTTTTCAAGCCAGAGGGGTGTTATCAGTTTATGGTAATGCCCTTTGGCTTGAATAATTGTCCTGCCACTTTTCGGTGCCTGTTGAACCATGTTCTCACTGGGCTGGAGGAGTAGTTCTGTTTGAATACCTGGATGCCATTGGGGTAGTAAGTAATTCATAGCAGAACTTACTATGGCACCTAGGATACAGGAGGCAAAACTGACTATCAAGGCAACCAAATGTCATGGGGCCGTCTTCTTGGGGCATGATGAGAGTAATGGGCGGATTCACACATTGGATTCCAAGATAAAATATGTGATAGGGTGGGAGGTGCCTACTGCCCAAACTGAAGTGATGGCCCTTTTAGGACTCTTGGAATATCACAGGAACGTTTGTGGCCAACTATGGGAGTATTGGTGCTCCATTTACAGCTTTGACCTCCAAGAAGCAGCCCAGGAAAGTGATGTGGACTGAGGAGTGTCAAAAGGTGTTCGAGGAAGTGATGGCAGCACTATCCAATGTACTGAGAGGGCCTTACTACAGTCAGTTTGTTTTTGTACAGAAAGATGTCTCTGATGAATGAGGTGAATCTGTGTTAGCTCAAATAGATGAAAAAGATAGAGAGCACCTGGTGGCCTTAATTAGTAGGAGGAAGATGCATAGGGAAGAGAACTGAGTGGCCATTGAGAGGAAGTACTTTGCAAGTACTCCTTACATGTTTAGCAGTTGGATGTGGTGGAAACAGATCAGATGCCAATTGAAGTGGTTGATGGTTATGTGTGGAGAGAATCTCAAGCTGTTGAGATGGTTTATTTCCCTGCAAGTGTTATATTTTGTGATGGAGCACAAGTTGGATTGACCCACTGGACTTTCCCAATGTTTTTGCCACTCCAATGAATGTTCCTCCCCACGTTAAGAGTTGGTTTGGATTTGTCTCATCTGGCAGGGGCATCGTTTGGGAGATAAAAGTTTCATAAGAGGCAGTAGCATGAACAGGCCATTGTACCTCTGTCATCATAGTGGTGCCTATCAGCACACTCATATAAAGCTCAGATTATATGTAATTAACTCACCCTGTCCTACATGATGACTATTCGTCGCGTCATGCAACTTGTGTTGATTGTGTGTGGGCTGTGCTGTATGTGGGCCTGTGCACGGCACTTACCATGGGGGCTACCGGTTCCCTGTTGGAAGTCCAGGGCCTGGAACAGCTTGTTAAAGGAGAGCACTGGAACCCTAGATAGGAGATGTGGATGGCTGACATTCCTGAGACCTGGGATGGGAACACCAACACTGGAGGAAGGAGAGCAGGTCATCCTCTGTGCACATCAAACATTTCTTTGATTGAAGGAAGTGTTACTGACCAGTGCAGTCTAGGGTCATTGTTAGGTTAAGTGAGTGCCTCATAAAACTGGTACTGTAGGACCATGTAATCATAATAGAGGGGAAGGCTTAGTCCTTTGACCTTTGTGAGGCATATTTCAGTGTAGTGTGACAGCCAGGTATGATCCCTGGTCACTCGCTCAGCCTACCTGTGTTGTTGATCAATGGCAACTGCAAAAACTTCTGCTGAAACAGACCGCCTCCATGACAAAGGACAGGACAGAGGAGACATCAATTCAAAGGACTTGACACCAACAGTATCAATTTCAAATGAACAGACACTAAATCACATCTGAATCTTGATATAGACTATAAAAGTGTGAGCATGAGTCACACAAGATGTTCATCAGTGTGGAAAGAAGACTTCGAGCTGCTGCAACCAGGACTGGGGACCATGGTCTGCTAGTTTCCCTGCTGGGTGAGGAGCCATCACCCAGAAAGTCAAGACCACTAGTCTTGAGCTTAGAGCACCAACATGCTGCCTGTCGGCAAAGACCAGTGGAACCTGTGAGTAGGAGAGTGTCTGGAGCAAGCAAGACCCAGAAGAAATTTTAAGAGTGCATACCGGTGAGCAAAGTGTGAGACATTCAGTCTGTTTGGGACCTTTGTGGTAGTGAGGACCGCCTGTCCCTCTCAGTGAATGTTGGCCACCCATACATGCCATGTGGCAGTTGCTATGAAGCTTAAGGCCATTTCCCTTGCTTGAGTAAGTCAGCGATCCCTGTTTGTCAGGTCGGACCCCAAGAAGACATGACCCAGATTCCATGAATTTGCCTAGCTCCTGGATTATGCACAAACTTAGCATGCAGTGCTGCTTAATTTGACTCTCCAACCCAGAACAAAACTTTGTCACATGGTGACTAGCATTGGCCACATCTGAAAGTCATCTCCATTATTCAATGGAGAATAACTAGCCCTGTAAGACAGGAATAGTGGACTTGGGGACACTGACCAAGACAACGCTAGCGTACTAATATTAAGAGACTGGGGATTTCATTTAATGTGCTGTTGATATATTTAATGCACTTATATTAAATACGACTTTTTTCACAAAAGTGAGCATTTGACTGGACAATCATCTTATTGATGTTACTATTCATATTTTGAGTCTTGCATCTGTGTATGACTTGGATCTATCTCACTCCATCCCATCCCATTCCCTTCCCTGGTAAGCCTTGGGCTGCTCGAGCCATGCTACCATTGTGAGTTAAGTGTTGAAGGGGAAGTACTTGGCTTTGCTGTTCAAGATCCACAATAGACTGGGCCTCGAGGCAGCAGGAGTAAAAGGGCTCAGCCCCATGGTTGTACCCAATAACCCTAGCTTTTCCTGTGGCCTTTTAAAAGGGGTTCTGACAATTGACTGCAATTGATGGCAGACCCATAACGATTACAGAAGTCAAAGGTGCAAGTACTGCAGTGGCCGTTTCCAATTTAAGCCTGCAAGACAATAAGTCCAGTTTTACACACAAAGTGTGCACATGTAAATAAATGAGAAAACGGGTTACGAAAAGAAATTTGCATCATGTCTGCAGATTATGGGAACAGCAGGAGTAAAAGGCATCAACACCCATGGTTTGACTCAAAAGCAACAACCTGACCCGTAGCCCTTTGGAAAGGGTACTAACGCTCATTCCATATTGCAGGTGCACAACTTTATTACGTGCTTCATCATTATGAACATATTACATATACAGCTCTTGTAATGGAGGAAACAACTTAGCCTCTCTAGATGTTTCAAATTAGGCAAAATAACATAAAATATAAGGAATTATGATGCTGTTTTCGTTGCTATGTCTGGATGATTCTTACATGTGAATGTGGATTTGGATATCACAATCATTAACATGACTAGATGGTCGATGTATTATGTTGTTGGGAATGGAAATGCTCCTTGCACAATATTCATTATTGTGCCCCTGCCTTGAGTGTCCAGCTGTCTCTATTTGGCAAACTGGCTTTGACTTCTGGCCGCAGCTTCAAGATTATCTAGCATGTGTACAGAGACCTAGGTCTGTCCTTTGATAGGAGAGAGTTCCTAGACATTTTTGCAGTGGGGCAAAACGCATGTTTTTAATTTGTTAGCCAGTTGGCTACTGCCATTGTCATAGTTTATCATGTAGCACTGTGGTGGCAGTATGCCTTATTTGTGAATCTGTAGCGGTAACCAGATCGTTCTATGAGTCCCAGGAGGGGAGGCTTACTTGCCCTCCCATGACAAGCTCCACTATTACACACTAAACCAGGTCCTGATGCAACTATCTCATGGATGTTTTATGTATTTCTGCGTGTATGGTCCATACATGGTGTGCATGAGCGGACCAGGATAATGGAGGCCTATGGGTTCCCATTTGAACGCCCCCTGGCTGTTAATGTACAAACGATGGAGATTAATTACATTTCACAGTGAGTGAAAGTGTATTGCTGACATTCCTAAAGCTGGTGGATAAAGACCTATATAATGAAGTTAGGAAACTGGAGACAGACTTTCCTCTGAAAGTTGAATTAGGTCCTTATAGTGTACGAGCTGCAGGAAGATGAGTCTTCCTAAGTGCTGCCATTTGGTAGATGGTGCATATGAAGCTTGGGAATACAGGGGCATATTATCAAGGGGGTTTATCTCCGCTTATTTGGCTTTAAAAGCCAAGAAAGCGGAGATAAAATTATCTCCCTATTACCTAGCTGTCGCTAACACCAGTTAGCGACAGCTAGTAGGAGATAGCGACCTTCTTGGGCCCCACTTTGCATGTCAGTGATATTTATCACTAATGACATGCAAAGTGGGCGTGCCAAGATGTTAGCGACTGGAAACAGTCGCTAACATCGCTATCTCCTATTACCAACTTTTGGAGATATTCGCGCTAAGCGCGAATATCTCCAAAAGCTAACACCTGCCCTGAGCAGTTCTTAGCCATGTTATCCAATGGGAGGTGGATAACATGGCTAAGAGCATTAGCTCGGTAATGCATGAATATCGCTGACTTTTCAGCGATATTCATGCATTGCGGCCGTTTTTTATTGCATTTGCGATAAACCTTGGTAATACCAAGGTTTATCTGCGATAGAAATCGCCGCAGCTCTGCGGTAAATTTTTGTCTCTAACCAAGCAATAGCGATAATTATCGCTATTGCTTGGTAATATGCCCCACAGTCTCCGTTGCTTAGAGTGTGAAAGATTCTTTAGATGAGGCCAATCTTTTGCCTCTCATCCTGACCCTTGGTACGTTTGGCTGTTGGCAGTCAGGGGCAGGATTCGCATACCTCTTTATGTCTCTCTTGTGGGTGCTCCAAACTGGAGGTGACCCTGCTCTTAGGAACAGCACAATACAAAAAGTCACAGTCTGAAAAACAGCCTATAAAAGGACATATAAAACAAGAACCAATCCAAAGCCTGCTCAAAGTAAAAATAAAGACTTCACATGCCCAGTCTGCTTTATCTGTATGCAAGTGGGAGCTGCTGACCCATTAGTGGATTCAGTTCCACGTTATATTTGACCAAGAAAGATGGTGCTCCACAGAGTACCCAGAGGACTGCTGTCCAAACAAGATGACCTGCCTTAGAAGAAGAGGGAAGGATTGAGCCAACCAAGCAGGAGGTTCTGGGTGAGCAAGAAGCATATTTCCAAAAGCTTTTGGTCTGCCTGTCAGACGAGAACTACCAGTGTTCTCCTTAGACTGAATGTTGTATCTCTTACCTGCATTAGCCTGAGCTGTATCACTGAAGTGGTGTGTGCCCAAAGCAGACTCCATTGCTTTGATTCAGAAGCAGCAAGACCATGGTACTGCCATGACACCTGTTCCACTGATCATGGAAATTGTATGAAGAGTGGAGTCAGGACCACATTGTCGCCTGAGAAATTCTGATTGTGGCCCTGTGGCCTTTATCCCAAACCATCTCACCCTGTGCCTAGAAGAGGGCCTGCAACCATCTAGGACTGCCTGAGCCTGCCTTCAGCCAATCCCCGGGTTGTGATACTACAACTGCTATGTTCAATACCGGACGTGGATTGCTGTTGCACTTGCAGCCAGTGCATGATTATTCTGGAAGATTGAAGCCACCACATGTGTGCTGTGGGCCTGACAACAGACCAAGAAGGACTAAAAAAATCACATTGGTAGGAATAATATTTGTGCTAAAAACCATAAACTGGCAAGAGTAACCGAAAATGCCGCAGGGTTTGATGGTACTTGGACCGGTGCTGTGGTCACTCATTTATCTACTGAGTCATAAGTTAAGTTGTGTTATCAAAAAATACAAAAGCAGAACTACAAATATTTTTGAATATAAGAACGATGCGTAAACATGCCATAAACGTGGGAAGATCCGCTGCCGGACCGTTGGTTGTCGGCTGAATAGCTGTGTAATTTGTAAATGGTGAATTATGTATTGGTAATAGCCGGCCCCAGGGTTGTAGGCGAATTACTGTAGGTTAACAAACTGTCAATAAAGTCTTGTAAAAAAAAAAAAAGTAGCGATACAGGGGGGCGTTTGCACAAGCCCCTGTCGCCACTATAGCGTCACCTATAGTGGCGTTGCGGTGGCGATGGGGGCTGCACCTTGTGTACGGGACAGCGTTGGGCCACTTAACATGGCTGGACGCTGCCTTGTACATGGGGCCCCCTTTAAAGCTATGGTTAGCATGAAAGAGGTGAGCAGTGGATGTTGCGGTGGGCATTCCACCTTAACACCCATTCATTTAGACGCTGCCCCCTATGTACAAGGGTGGCATACGTAATAATAATAATAATAATAATAAATGGCTTTTATATGGCTTGCAGCTACCCCAAATGGGGTGTCCCGGCGCTGGGACCGACAGCACCCGATTGAGTGGAAAACACATATCTAGTTATTGCGACTAAAGAGCCAGGTTTTCAAGGCCTTTCTAAAATCCTTTTCTGACTGCATCATACGCAAGTCTGCAGAAAGGTTGTTCCAGCACTTGGTAGCGCCCACCTCGAAGGTCCTACCTCCCATTCTTGCTTTTGCAAAGCGGGGTGGTAAGATAACATTTGTAGTTGGACCTTAAGGTAGGGGCGAAGTCTCTTACTTAGGTAGCGGGGCTATTTCCCTTGAAAAGCACGGAAGGTAAACGTAAGGGCCCTAAATTCAATGCGTTTGGCTACCGACAGACAATAAAGTTGCCTGAGGTAGGGCGAGATGTGGTGGCGGAGTGGCACTTTGCAGACCAGCCTAGCTGCTGCATTTTTAATTATCTGGAGTGTATGGACTAAGCCCAGCAGCAGGCCCATGTACAAGCCATTGATGTAATCAAGAGGGGAGGTGACTAATGCATAGATCACATAGGAGGCAGCGTCAAAATTAAGACCAGGTAAAAACTGGTCTTAAGATGGCGAAACGAGGAGAAATGCTTTATTTTGCCTCGTTTTTGCTTTTTCCATGTGTTCTGCCTTGTTCAGCACAAATGGAAAAGCAAAATGGCATTGTTTGTTTATGTGCAGAAGGGTGTCCCTTCCTGTACATAGACAACATTTTAAAAAGTGCAGTTTTGTCACTTTCGTGTGTGCTGCATTAAGCAGCGCACGTGGAAGTGACGGAATGGCATTTCTACGATTGTTTATGTGCAGGAAGGGACATCTTCCTACACATAAACAATCCTCCCCTGTACGGAGACACCCTTGCACCATGGTGCGGGGGTGACTGTGTTGGCGCTAAGTTGCTCAACTTGGCGTCATAGCAGGGGAAAGTGCAGGGCTGCACCACATTCTTGTAAATGTGGTGCAGCCTGCGTTTCAGAGGTGGCGGAGAGAGGCGTTAAGCCAGGAAGGCTATCGCCTCTCTCCGCTACTTCACTGTACATATGGCCCAAAGTTTTTACATAGCTGCAAAGTGCCCTATTTTGATACGTTATTGCTGTTATCATATAGCATATGTTTGTGCCCATTTTTTTGGCTGTTTTTAATAGCACAAACTCGACCTACCTGGGGGCGTTGGAGCACTTTGCGTGAATACTAGATTACATTGCATAAGGTCAGATTTATTTATTTGCTTTTGGGCAGAAGGAGACTAGGGGCCATATGTGTCAACATTCCGTTTTGCGATTCCTAAATTGCGATTTTTAAGGAATCGCTGTTTGAAAATCGCAAAATGGTATGTATGTAGGAAATCGCTTCTTTTTAGCGATTCCTTAAAATTCCTTAATTGCGATTGGCAAATTGCTGGTCGCAATTGAGGAATAATTTCCCATTAATTTCTATGGGCCAGGAGGCCCATGGAAATGAAGGGGAAATTTGCGAATCGCAATTTGCTATTCACAAATTGTGAATATTTTCAAGGGTGCAGGGGTGTCTCAAGAACACCCTGCTGCACCCCTGAAAATGACATGTGTGCGCATATGGCACGCATACATGCCCTAAGGGCATGTATGGGCGTCACATGGCACCTTTTGAGTTTTAGAAAATTGCTTTTTTAAAGGAATTTGCAACTTAGCACCAACTAGAAGTTGGTGGTAATTTGCGATTCCTTAATGGCATTTTGGAATGTTTTTTCCTTGATACATTGCATTTGGGGAATCACAAAATTTGCGATTCCTTGAATGCAATCGCAAAATGGGGAGTGGCAAATTTGGCGATTCCTTATTTTGCACCAAAAATGTTTCATACATACCATTTAGTGAAAGTGGGTTCGCAAGCGCCGGAATTCTGCGAGTTTCGGCGTTTGTAAACCCATTTTGCCTTGATGCATGTCGCCCTAGGTGATTTTGCCCAGAGTCCCAGGATGTTTGATCCATCATCAGGGCTAGAACCAGGTTCACCAGTTTGAACACCACATATTGTTTTCGCTAGATTATTTTTGTGAAGGGAGAAGATGTGGCGTAACAACCAGGCAGCTGACTATGCAACTGGGGAACCAGATATAAGTTTCGGCATCTGTTTAACATAAAGTGATTCTGGGCGGGTCACGTAATCTCCCCGTGCGTAAAGAAATTAATGTGCCGTTGTGCGGTGTGGTTGGTGCTCGTGTGAAGTGCTTCGGTGCCTTCAGGATGAGTTTGTGCTACATAAAACTGCATTTAAATAAGGCTTTCAGCAAATGAGAACGTCGCCAACATGGACTAGGAAGGACATTATTTACAATGGAAAATCTATAAAAAAGAAATCGAATTGCTTTTGTGAATAAAAACTAGCATGTCTAGAAAAAAAAAAAATACATAAACTGAAAGCAGAACCTCTAATCATCAGAGGGGTAGCAATGCACCTGTGCCCAAAGCCTCTCACACCATCCTTTCACAATGTTAAGGTAAACAAAGGTGTTGAAGAGGGACCTTAAATCCCTGAGAACAGTGGCATTGTATTAGTGAATTAATGCCTATACATTGTATTAGGTAGTCTCTTTTTTGTTATCTAACAATACTTCCTTTTCTAAAAAGATAGTCATTCGGTTAGATAATGAGCTTCTGCACTGCAGATTGTTAGTTGACTTCTGAACTTGAGGAACCCACACACTACTTTCCTGTGACTGCTTACCATTGCTACCTCTGAGAGTCAAGGGTGGAAGAGGTTGTACTTTGCCCAGTTTGCAGATCCATCATAGGATGGACACTGGGACATCAAAGGCAAATGACCCCAGTTCTCAAATCTGTGGCCTGGTTGCCCCGGCTTACCCTGTGGCCCCATGAACAAGATCTAACATATGTCATTGTCGTTATATATTTTGACATTTTTTATACTAAATAATAACAGTAGATGGCTATTGAGTAACATTGGCCATTGTTGGACAATAGGTTATGCCCAAATTTTCCTTTACAATGATGAAGCAAACATAGTAAGTGTTGCATAAGAAATTCATATTTAATATGCAGCAAGGTAAGATAAGTATGATCTACTTACATAGTCAATGTAATCGTTTGTTAATTGGTAAATATATTCTTTTTAAGTTTTTTTTTACTGTTACTGAAAAAGCTTATCTACTGTTTAATATTAGGAATTATTTTTTAGGTATGAATTAAGGATAACACATCCTCCAATTTAATTCTTAAAATAATTCCAGTCATGATTTTAAGTAAATTATTGAACAGAATTATAGTGGATATATTTAAGATTTAAATCATTATATCAATCCACATCCAAAACATTATATTAAGTTAAAGACTCTTGGTGGCATTTTTCAGTTTAACACCTTATCCTTTGCCCCTCCCCTAATTATAGAACGTATTAACTCTGCTCTCTTTGCGAGAGAAAAACATCTATATATATGCACCTGACAGCCAGAGACCATGGTGGTGCCACATGAGGCACAGACACAGAAGGACCTCAGAAGGAAAAGCAGCTTTCATGAGCAGTCAACATGTTCACTATTGTAACTCAATGCATATTTACTTAGCAGAACTTAAAAATATAATATTGTTTTAAAATATGCCAAATAATACACTGAAAAACCCCAGACTTCCTTGGAGTGTTGATCCCACATATGTTTTTTTTTGTTGTGAATAATCCTGTTTGTGTTTAACAGTCTCTACCTACCAGTCCAAAATAAGTTATTATTATTTTCTTTAAACATGTGTACCCAAAATGTAGCAGTGAGTGACCTACGTTAATTAAAGACACAATATGCAACAGGCCATCTGCCTTAGGTTTACACCAGCAGAGTTAAAAAAGCTTCACCAGCGAAAACATGATGGCTTGTGAGACTCTAAAGTGTGGTTGGTGTTTCGTTATTATTGACCGGGTAAGATTCCATGCTGGTTGTTTTATAGTCTAAATAAGAACCTGTATCAAGGATGACCTGTATTTATTTTGAATCCCTCTAATCCCATATATGTTTGTATATTGTGGGGAGAGTGAGAGTAGGGACTGAGAGTGCTCGGCCTTAAGAATTCAGTGTACTGTGACTCAAAAGAGTGCACAAAACTAGGATACTCCGTTGCTTTAATTATAATGTTCTCATGTTTTAATTATAGGGCCCTAAGGGAATTTATAGCCCAATAAATGTAAAGACTATTATACCAAATAATTATAGCTGTCCACTCTGCCTTCAGTATCCACAACGCCTTCAGTGTGGAGTGTTGCCAATAACATTTGCCTTGAAGGGATAGATGTTGAGAGATCTGGGAGACCAACCAACTGCCCCCAAGGCATGGTGGTGGGACTGGGCGTAGCAGCAACAGACTCTCGCTAGCAAGCTGCTCTGCCTTTCACAGATGTCATCCTGCTGGACATAGCATTCACTCTACCCACTTCCATTGTGGAACTGCACAGGTCCGTGTTATGAGTGATAGGTGGCTGGTTTGGTTTGCTTGTGTGGCCTATTTTGTAGAGGAGGCAGTGGGTGTTTGGAATTGGTAGATATTCACCAGGTGCATCTTGAAGGATTGTGCAGTTCATTAGAACAGCTATCCTCCATGCACTTGCCTCTCTGTCTTTGCCAGCCTCTTTCATATGCGACTGAGAACTCCAATTATAGTTGGCGGTATTCAATCACACCATTGTTGAGGGTTTTATGACCCTTAGTGGTTAGGTCGACGGAGTGAGGCCGAACCACTGACAGAGGAAATGATGCATAAAACCCTAAAAAAGAAGAACGGCTATACATAAATCAATTGGAAAACAACCTTCCAACCAGATCGCCAAGATTAATTTTGCCGCTGTGGCCAAGGAGTGCCGTAAATTGTTACAGTCTTGGGCACATCTTCCTTTATCTTTTTTGGGTAGGTCTAATTTAATTAAGATGTCCGTTCTACCTAAGGTTTCCTTTCTTTTTAACACAATTCCGTTATACTTTGATCCTACACTAATTAATAAATTGCAGTCTGACATTAATTCTTTCATTTGGAATAAGCGTCTTGCGAGGATATCTTGGAAGAAGCTTAGGAGGCGTAGAGATAAGGGGGGAATTGCAGCCCGAGATTTTCAGACCTATGCATGGGCTTTTCAACTGTCCCATGCCAGAATGGTCTTAAAAACCCATCTGAGTATGGGGTGGGGCCTCTGTACTCCACCCTTCTTACAGGAGAAGGTCTCAGCCAATCAGGGTTCTTGTTCAAATTTGGAGACCCAAAGTTTTTAAAAAAAATTAAGCTGAAGACTCTGCAGGGAGTGGCTAACATGTGGGCCCAATTAACCAAAGCCATTAAAATAGGGAATTATGGCAGTCGGACCCCGCTTTGGGATCTCCCAGAAAGCCCAGATTGGTTAATTGACTGTCTTGCGGCCCCGATCAAGGATGCTGGGTTGGTTGTATGGGGTGATCTATTTTTGGAGGGTGAATTATTTTCATGGGAATATCTGAGAAACATCATTGGCTCTAACTTCGCTCGATTTAAGTATATTCAAATATCTAGTTGGTCCCATGCATACACCTCCAGGCCAACTCGTGGAAACAAACTCCCTCCAGGTGGGCATAGACATTTAATATCCCTTTTGGTTGATAAACCTTCTGCCAAAAAAGAAATCTCAACATGGTACAAACTGATCATAGAGGAAAGAGATGGTGTTTTTTCACTTCCTGATGAGCTTTGGTCTTCCTCTATGGTAGATAGTAACTTGCAAGAGCTTTGGACTTCATCTTGTGAAATGTTGTGGAATGTGGTGAAACCATCTTGGCTCCGAAGAAATCAATTTTTTTCCATGCATAGAGCCTACTATTCCCCTTTAAGGCTTTCAAAGTTCTCTCCAGGGAGCGTGGTGGGATGCCCTAAGTGTCGCTTGGCGGCCGCTTCCGACTGCCATATGTTTTTTGAGTGTCCCGCTCTGACCACATTTTGGGAAGCTGTAAGTAAAACTCTGTCATCGTCCCTGAACCTGAACATCGTCATTGATCTTCCACTTGTCATCTTTGGTATCTTGGACGGTGTCCAGAGTCTGGAGAAGAAGCTAGTTTTCTATTCTATCTTGTTGGCCAGAAGGGAGATATGCAGGAGATGGAAAGACTCTTTGCCCCCCACAATCGAAGACTGGTTTACTTCTACATTGGCAGTCTCCAAGCTAGATCTGGGTAGGGCTGGCAATTTGAATAAAAGAACGTTCTGGCAATTATTGGTCTGGGCACATTGAGTATCCGGGGTTTTTTTTTTTTTTCCCCGGGTCCTATGATTACGCCATTAAAATTCAATCCGGGGCGTGACACGATTGTGGCAAAATTCTCCACCTCTCACTGGTTTTTGTTTGATGTTTATAATTGGTTGAAGTTGGAAGAGCTGAGGGCAGAGCATCGTTGGTCAAGTTAAGCCCTGCCAGATATTAACAATCTAAGACAACACTCCGCTTGTACACCATTAGATATCATCATAAAAAAAACCAAGGTGGCAATATGAGGACAAAAAAAAAAAAAAAAAACTTTCACCAGTGAAATTTCAAAGCCATATTCTTCAACAATTCTACAACAGTTATTGAATATTATCATTCTGCATGTTATAGTTTACATTTTGCCTAACGGCATGAAATCGTGACTCTTAAGACAAAGTTTTTTGTGCAGACTGTAGAAAATTCAAACCAACCTCACAAAGGTGTCATAAGGCATCTAGTGTAACATACTGTGAATGACTGCAGTTAGTGCCTGAAATGTATTTCTACTGTGGCACTCGTGCCTGTACATTAATATATCTCTAGCTCATGGAATTTTTAAAAAAAAGAGTGATCGGGTAACAAAGGCAACGTGGGAGCCAGTCACTACTTCTGTGTAATTAACAATTTTCTGACTATACGTGCTGTATTATAGAACATATAGGGCCCGATTCACAGAACTAACTTAAGACAAAATCCTAAACTTACTACCATTTTGGAATTCACAGAAGGCATTTAGGGGTCCTAAAGTTAGGACTCCTAACTTTACTACACCAAAACTGAGAAAAATCCTAACTTTAAGACTTTCGGTATTCACAGAAGGCATTTAGGAGTCCTAAAGTTAGGACTCCTAACTTCTGTGAATTCCGAAATGAGTAAGTGCCTTCTGTGAATACCAAAATGAGTAAGTGCTTTCTGTGAATACCAAAATGGTAGTAAGTTTAGGATTTTGTCTTAAGTTAGTTCTGTAAATCAGGCCCATAGAGAATATGGTTCTCTAGAAGTTATTGGATAGTTCATAATACTGAAGTGAAACCATTGACAGACAGGACGAGGTGGTCTGCTTACCACAGTGTAGTGATTGTACACTTTTCATCCTATTGTTGCACCTAATCCTGCTCCCAAAGATGGAATAAGACCGGAAATGATGTGGTTTATGTTGGGAAGAGAAATCATGGGAAAACTGTGTAGAGGTGTCGAAACCAGGCACCCGAGCAGCTGAGCCAGCTATCAGTTTCTGAAAAATACGTCACTGTTTATGTTTATTATGTTTCTGCACATGTGAAAATAAACGTGGTGGGGCCATGATGGTAAAGGGAGATGATGTGCCAGCTATCAATTTCTAATTGTTGATAAGGAGACACTATTTACTTTATTTAAATACCCCTTCATATGGATATTTTTCCAAGTGTGCCAAGGGACTTCATTATTCAACCCTAACATATTCGCCCTAACGTAAAAACCCAGCTCAGTTCATTTTCAAAGTGGCCTTTTGCTGCTTTATGTGAGTCAGGACTTTGGTCCCTTTTTCCTAAAATGGTTCACTTAAAGCCATTCTCAATACGACCTTGTTCTAGATACTGTGTTGGAATTTAATAGTAGTTATTTTGCAGTGCATGTTGCTTGTATGTTCATTTTCTTGGGGCTTTACTTTTCTGGCGGCCAGACCCACCTACCGAATGAATACTCATTTGGAAGTGAATAAGGTGACCATTAATCAATTTGATGACCTTTCTTAGTTTCCATGAAGTTCCTAGTTCCAATTTAATGTGTTTAGATGCTTCCATTTATCTACAGATGGTGCAGTTGCTACAAGGTTGATGCCCCCCTTCCCTTAATGTGGCAAAGAATAAAGAACGGGTTGTGAGGTTACTGCCCCAGTGCCAGTGATCTCTCTCTAAAACTGACAAGTTTGAATTGGTAACCCCAATTGGCAAAGGACTTTAACTCCCTTTTATGTCCCTAATATATGGTACCCGTGATAGCCATGACATGGGTGTTAATGGGATACCAGGGCCTGAAGCACTGTCTGTGCCACCCTGAGTGACCCAACTAAACAGCTGACAGCAGGCCTGTCATTGCAGACCGCAGGAGCAGTGCAAACTGCTCAAACTCGACTTTGTCCTCACCATGTGCGGCAAAGTCAATGCACTATTTTTATATATTCCAATCACCCCTAAGAAAGGCCTCCCAAAGCCCAGGAGGCAGTGTGCATTATATTAAAAGTGTGGACATCTAAGTGCAAGCTCATATGTCCTTATAGTGGCCTTTACCATTAAGGGACACTGTAGGAACTGGGGTCACCAGTTCCCCGGGGGCAGCCTGGCACGAGCAGGTAGGCACCCGAAAGCTCAGGTGTTAAGTGACTACACAGCACACACATCCACTGAGACAATAAATGCACGCAATGAATGAGACCACACTAGTAAGTTTGATCCAAATCAATTAATTTTATCTAAGATCAAAATCAGGGAAATCAGTAATCACATTAACTCTATTTCACTAAAGCATTCCATCAGAGTTAAACATTTCATTAGGTAATATCATTTCATTACTTAGCAATACACATTTCCTCGTGTCAGAAATCCGCATGTTCTTATACAAGAACATAACCTTTCATGTGGCTGGAGTAAAGCGGTTCATTAACTAGCAGTAAACCTTTCAGTAATCACTTTGAGTAGAGCTCAACACCTCCTCAGGCCAGGGTAAACATCTCCTTAATCAGGGAGAACATTACATCAGTGATAACCAGTTCAGCAGGTAAGGATAAACGCTCCATTACTCTTCACTAAACATTTCATGTGGTAAAAATAGACTTTTCAATATGACTCAGGCCCCAAATGTGTTTGGAGGGGCCCTGGCCCAGTTCTGGTCCTGGTCGGGGCTAATTGGGGCCAACGGGGCCCAGTCACCAGTCTTCCGCCCTCCTCCCTGGGGGTTTGCTCAACTCCTGGCAGTTAACTAGGGCCAACGGGGCCCAGCAACAGTTTCCCCCGAGGAGGGGCGAACTCGGGGCCTTCTCCGTCCTTCCGCCCTCCTCCGCGGGGTTTACCTGACTCTTCGGCCCCTTCGGGTCCCTTGCGGCGGTTCAGCTTGCGTGGGTGGCTCTCGCTCTGTACAGAGCCCTCTGGCGGTGTTCGCAAGCCTCGGGGGGTGATGGGCCGGTCAGGGGAGGCCCACGCTGCTCCGGCGCTCTTCCCGGGCCTCCATCCAGCCCCAGGGCAGTTCCGGCTCTCTTCTCGGTCCTCGCAAGGGCTCTGGGCCAATCCGGTCGTGTCCTCTGGAGGCGGGGGGAGCCAGCTGCCAATCGCAGTGCGGCCGGCTAGGGCCTCGGCCGCGGGGCCAATAGCGGCACAGGAGAGGCAGGGGCGCGGCCAGTGACGAAGCCAGGCGCCCCTGTCATGTGGTGGTAGTGGCGATGGCTTCAGGGCCTAGCGCGGCCCACTACAACACTGCGGCGGCCCTCTCCTGGCTCCGGGGGCCGCCGAGGGGGTGATGAAGGCGGCGCCAGCGAGGACAAGGCCCAGGGGGCTCCCGGGCTGCGACGGTGAGTTTGGGGGTACGTGAGCGCTTCAGGGCACAGCGCAAGCAGGGCCAGAATAGCGCCCCGGCACTTCGTGGTGCTTCGGGGGCAATATTGTCAGCGCTCGCGGCACTCAGGCCCGTGTCAGGGGTCAGAGGTCCAGCGCTTGAGGGGAAAACACAGCGCTCTTCTGGCACGGCAGTTCTGGGGTCAGCGCTCAGCAATAGCGCTTCGGGGCATCAATGGTCTCTGACATCTCAGCGCTTCTCTGGGGGCACAGTTGGAGAGCGCTGGGCGGATAGGTCAGTTCAGTTTTAGGCAGGTTAGCAGATCAGATAAGGCAGGACAGGCCACACGACCGTGGCAGCTCAGCAAAGGGGGCCCAGGTGGAATCAGGGAGCGCAGGGGGTGACACAGCGCCAATACCTGGTTGATCCCCAGTAGTCCTGTGGGCAGTTAGGCTTCTTCTTGGCGCTTGATGGTTCTGGCGCCCTTTTGTGGAAGCAGGTTCCTTGTTTCTTGAAGGGGGGGGTTTGAGTTGAAGGCTGCTGACAGGATTCCTCAGCAGGTCACTGCAGGTGGTCCCTGGGTTCCCCTCCTGCGGGGCCAGATCAGTGGGCTAGTTCAGTGTTCCTTACACAGCTTGGTGGGCAGCGCCTAAACCCTGCCACCCCCAGTGGTATAGGTTTCTGACTAGGCCCTACCGCCTAAATCTCCTGCGTAGGGTCCCCCAGGTCAGTGATGCCCCAACTGACTGAAAACTTTCCCTCCTTTTCTGGTGACCACCCTCTAAGGCGGCAAAAACAGGCTCCGCCCCTATTCTAGAAGGTTCCAGGAGCTTCCCTACTCTAACTATGGGCAGGCAAGGCAGGCTGGAATAGCTACAATGTTTAGGGGTTCCAGTCAGCTCCTGGCAACTAGAGTGCGGCTAAAAAGACCACGCTGCAGTAGCAGGGGTCAGTGGCAGCCATGGTGGGGGAAGAGAGCACCTGCACCTTAGCATTGGTTTTAACATTACCCAGGGCATCTCAACCTCACAGGGCCTATATAACTTCGTTAAAATGGGGGGACATCCTGAATTATGGGAGCGAAAAGCGAAACATTTCAGGGCAAAGGGCCAAGTCCAACAGACACTATGAGCGATAGACAGTCCATAGAAGAACATGGGCTGGCCCCCGGGAAAACCTGATGTTGGCAGCTCCATTATGGTACTGCCAAACATGTCATTATTGGTATCAAACAATGTGCCTCCTCACCCCAGACATTAATGTCATGCCAAGGACAATGTGGCATTCACCCAGGTGGCCCCAGCCTTTCCTGTACTCTGGCTGCCAGCCCACGCTTGCTGTCGCCAGGACAGGAATTTGACTCCCTGCTAGGAGATGTGAACCCTCCCAGGAGTCAGAAACAATGGCCTGGATGGGAAGAAGGTCACACCATTATTCACTTACAGGCTGGCTGGTGAAGTGGCACATCAAAGCGGTGAGCTTCAAAGGCTGCACCGCCTGTGACATACTACCAGGCTGCCTCCCAAAGGAGGAAACAGCCTCCCCTGCCCCCAGGCATATTTACACCTGCAGACAGGAAAATCAGATAGTCAGAAGGTGTACACCCCCAGAAGGATAGCCACATCTCTAGGGTGGACTAGCTTATCTGTACAGCTGAGGAAGGCTTCAGCCATGTTTAAAAATAGTAGAATAGTGGGTTTTGAGTAGAAAAGGTGACCTACACGCCCGGATGTGATCACTTCATGAGATTAGCCTCTGGGGATAGTAGGCCATTTGTCACTTGCACCCACACCCCCAACAATACTAAATCTATGATTTGATCCCTTGCACGCTGCGCAAATTCCCCCACTGGGTGGGAAAATTAATGAGTGGGCGGGGTTCGGACAGCCCCCGGCCGTCCTCCTCACATGCCCACACAAGGGGTTAATGGTCAGCCTCTGACACCAGAACCTCAGTTCTGATCTGACATGCAACAAGAACAAAAGAAGAGACATGTGTCTGTGACAACAGCAGTTGCACAAACCAAAGGCATAAAACTCTGCAAATTAATCTCACATCACTGAAAAGACCTATGTACACTGTAGCGCTCAGACACCTTATGGCATTTGTGTGCTTTACAAAAACTAACATTAACATCTGCACCTGGTGGCAACCTTCCTGGAGCTGCACAAACGTGTCCCGTCCTGGACCATAATTCAGTTCCCCCAGCCAGAGGGACCCCTTTGAGAGCCAAAGGCATCCTAGACTCTCCTGGACTACTGAGACTAGTCCCCTGCAACTGGAGGTTAAAAAAACCAGAATGAAAGAATCCCTGGCCATCGGGTCTTCAGAGAGATCGCCCAGAAATTGATGGTCCAGTGCATTATGGGGATCGTAACCCTCCCCTTCATGAAGTTTCAGGTGGCTGCCGTGTTTCGCTGGACCTCCAGATGTCAAAATTAATTTCTGCTGTACTTACCACCACCAAGGCTTAGTGGTGTCCAGTCCGGCAACCACCACTTTTACTCAACACCACACCTTAAGGGAACTCCACAAAAACACCATCCGACGTCAGCAGTGGCCTCCTTATCAACATTATGCACCCTGTTCCCCACCAGCACCATATAATTGGTAAATCTAGCTCTCCCAAGGCTCCTGTGTCAACACCAAAGACAGCCAGGACAACTCTGCAGCTGGACTACATGTGCCAGGTAAAATCAAACTGAGTTTTGTGGCTTGGTCCTGGGGCCCGCATCTCCTTTCCATCCTTGGGTACCACGCAACTCAAGCTGCAACTGGGCGATTGGCACTAGTAGTTTTTACCATTAAGTGCAATGATAAAGCTTCACAGTATTCTTTTGCATTGATTTTCTATTGCTTCTATTGCTTCTAAAATCAATAACTTATTCATTTTGGTGTCGAAATCTATTTCATTTTTATAAATTGGTGCCGGATTTCTTTAGAGTCGTGTCAATTACTTATCGTCCATGTTTGTACTTTCAAATGCTCAACACATGTTAATTTGGTAAGGCATGACGTGTCATTCTACCAGGACTGAGCTAAGGATTTATTATTGTGAATGCCAGGACCAACTTTGGGGTTTGTGAGAGTAGTGCATGGTGAAGGCTAACTAGCATCACCAAATAATACTCCACCTTCATACATAATGGATGTGTTTAAAACCAATATCACATGACAAACTCCGGACTCAGATACATAATTGCATGCGTAACCCAGACTAAGGTAATATTGTGTGCTATACCTCCTCATGGAATCAGAATTGGTAATATTGGGTGCAGTAATATTGCTTCCAGCAGTACCATGCATATGCAGCTTGTGGCACAGACCCATCAGGAAACACATTGCCAACAAGTTTAAAAAGGGGAATAGGAAGGTACGTACTATTTAGCTCATGAGGACCAATTTTATTGTAGCACTCTGAGGTATTTACTTACACTCAATACTGCCAACCATCGGAAGGTGTTGATTTTGTGGGTTTAAAACGCAAATCAAAGCTCTCCTTAATGTACAGTTGTTTTCAACACCTACTAAAATACCGAAGTGGGTCACATGGTCACTGTAGCGGAGCAAATCCACATTTCTAAAAAGAAAATAACTTCTTGTTCTGGCACAGAAAGTGGGAAAGAAGGGGAGGAGGTTGATCGGCTACTTAAAGGTGAACATTCCAAAGAAGATCTTTGTACGAATCTGGCAATCTGTCACCAGCAAGATGAATGTGTTCTCCTCCTAAGTTTGAGCTGCTGAAGATGAGATTTTGAATATTGCAAATGAATATTTCAACTACCTGAAGAGGAGGGTGAGTGAGTTATTCTCAAGACACCGACGGTAGCATTGGTCCTGCACCCATACTGCTGTTGGAGTAATGGTAGGAGGCAGTGAAGTTCAATGACAATCTAGCCAGAAAGTATTTCCAGAGAAGTGTAGCAAGGAAGGAAAGATCGGACAAGGCAACTGTTTTCCCTATGTACATGATGTATCAGCAGTTAAAAATAAAAGTCCCAATTGTGTAAATGCCACATAGCACTAAACAATGCACTTCCATGATTTTGAAATGCTATAAAAATATATTTTAAAGAAATGTGATGGATATCACAAACTGAGGAAAATCCCAAAGCATCCAAGTTACACATATCGGTGATCGGGTTTGGCTGTAAACAAGCATCACATCTTTAGATCCATGCACGAGGAAGGCAAATATTAGAGGAGAAGGGGTGTAAAGAAAATTGCGAATTAATGGCATGGGTTAGGTGGACTGGTTCCATTACCCAGGAGTTCAAAAAAATGTTACAAGGACAATGCTATTGTCTTGATGTAATTTTTACAGTACCTGAGTCAGTACAAGAAAGCATAGTCCAAGGAGTGAATTGCCTCATCATAATGTAGGACAAATTGGAACAGAGCTGAACCTGAGTGCGATGTCATGCACACTAAAGGCAGATCAGAAATGATACCTTAACATGCAAAGTAATGTGTCATCATCTCATCAATGCACATTGACAGCAGGGTTTGCCCGATGAGCAGCCTTCCACCAATTCAGCACACTGACGATGATGTTGGAGAAGGCTGCTGTAATTTTTTTTTTTAAGTTTGATTTATTAAGAAAAAGAAAAAAGGGGTGGGGAGAAGAGGTACAATAAGCAGATGAAAGAAATAAGCAAATACAATAATAATTTCATAAAAAGTAAGCATTACAAGCATGAAGAATTATGAACACATCATATAAGTATAAATGCAATAAGTAAAAGACATTATATTGAGAATTAATAATTATAGCAGTCAAATAAAAAGAAAAAACAGGTAATAAGAAAATCACAGAGGTTTACGTACTTCAACTGTTGCAGAATCAGGTGAGGGATGAGCGGGGGCAGAGGAAGAAAGGTATGTTACCAAAGGAAGCCAAATCAGGTCACGTTTGATGGCTAGGGAGATGGGAGTTACATAATTGGTATCTAAACGATGATTAAAACAGACTGCATTCCACCAAGACTGATGTGAAATATTTGCAGCCTGTTTCCAGTTAGAAGTGATAATATGAAAAGCTACAGCAATGAAAAGGTCAAGTAAAGGGTAGTGATTGGGAGAATGGGGAAGTTCCAATGAAAGGGAGCCTAGAAAAACTAGTGAGGATGAAAAGAGGACCTGAAACTGGAAAATCATTGGCACTTGACGCCAAACCATCTGCCAGAACTGGGCAGTAGGAGGGCAATCAAACAGCATATGTTTGAGATCAGCAGAAGGGCAGGGACAAGACCAGCAGGTAGAGGGAGTTTCTGATGAGAAACAGGATAAAGCAAGTGGAGTAAATAGAGTTCTATGATAGATGAAGAATAAAGTTTGGGTAGTGTTAGCAGCTCTAGAGGTCTTATGAAGTTTAGTCCAAATTTTATCACAAAAAAGTACAGGCCAACTCTGAGAAAAGTCCAACTCCCAGGCAAGTTCAATGTGAGACTTCAATCTATCATTGGTAAAACGGAAAGAATTATACACAGCGGATGCAGAAGGAGAAGTCTCCAGTGAAAGAGAAGTGGATCTGCGGTCTAGAGGAACATCCTTGGAAGGTGAAAGAGATTGAAGATAGGAGAGCAAGACTGGATAAAGGGCAGTGTATTGCGACCGAGCAGAAGCAGGCAAAGAGAAAAGAGATTGAAGTTCCTGGAAGGAGAGAGGCGTATCCTGAGAAAGGAGTTGAGAAATCCAGCATATTTCTCGGGAGTGCCAAGTTTTCCAATAAATGGAACGATTACGGATTTTGAGAAGGAAGATATTCCAAATTGGTTGTTCGTGGATGGAGAGAAGGGAAGGATAAGATGAAGATAGGTAAGGAGAAAGAAGATTACGAGAATATGAAATAATGGGCGTGCGAAAACGAGTTAAAGAAGATCTAAAAGACAAGAATTCGCGGAAGGTAAAAGGGGAAATAAAAGAGGATTCCATACTTAGCCAGACAGGAGGATAATGAGGCAGACTAGATGAAAACCAGCGAATTGATTGCTTCAAGGAAAAAGAACGATGATATTGTTTAAAATCAGGAAAACGTACTCCAGATTGAGCTTTGTCCTTACGCAGAGAGGCAAGAGCTATTCGAGGACGTTTGCCGTTCCATAAAAATTTCAGTAACAACGAATCAATCTTTTTGAAGAAAGAAAGAGGGATGTGTAGAGGGAGCATGGAAATAGTATAGAGACGCAAGGGGGAAAGCATCATCTTTATAGAGTTGAGCCGACCCCACCAGGACAAAAAGAGCGGATGCCAACGAGTAATAGCCGTGTCCATTTTCTTGTAAATATAATCAAAGTTTAATTTGAGAGTGTCAGATAATAGAGGGGCAAACCAAACCCCTAGGTATTTGATTTTAGATGGTTGCCATGAGAAACCTGTACAGGAAAAAAGATGTTTCTGGCAAAGAGGATTCGGAGGCAGAATTTCACACTTGTCGGCGTTCAAGTAAGGGAGATGAGGGGCAACCTTGTCGAACCCCTCTATGTAAAGAAAAATAGTCCGAGGACATCCCGTTAACAAAAATAGAAGCTTGGGGATCGGAGTAAAGTAAAGAAACAATAAAAATGAATTTAGGAGGGATACCAATCCAACGTAAAGACTGAAACATGAAATCCCACCCGATCCTGTCAAAAGCTTTCTCCGCATCTAGGGAGATAGCTGCGAAAGGATGAGTCAAAGAAGAAGACTTACTAAGTATGTTAAGAAAAACCCGGGAGTTATCGGAGGAGAGATGCCCCTTGACAAAACCAGATTGTTCCGGACCAATTAGAGCTGGTAAAAGGGGGTCCATGCGTAATGCTAATATCTTCGCTAGAATTTTGTAATCAGTGTTAACCAAAGATATTGGTCTGTAATTTTTACATAAGGAGTGGTCCTTATCTTCCTTGGGAATTAAGCACATTAAGGCTTGTTGAAAAGAACCGCTAGAGGAACCGTCATCGGAGAAAGATTGAAATAATAGTAAAAGTTTAGGAAGAAGGAGAGAGGCAAAGTGGCTGTAAAATTTGATAGTAAACCCATCAGGACCTGGAGATTTGCCATGGCGAAGTTTAGATACAGCATGGGAAATTTCAGAAAGCGAAATGTCGCGTTCTAGGGCGTGGAAGTCAACATGTGAAACCGAGGGAGATGGGAGAGAATGAAAGTAAGAGAGGAGATCATCAGACGTCGGAACTTGTTCTGTAGTATAAAGAGTATCATAAAATTTTACAAATTCAGTGAGGATATCTTTATCTTTAAATGTGGATTCGCCGGAAGAGGTTTTAATAGATTGAATTTTTGTGCGTTGCTTACGAATCTTTAAATAATTGGCCAGAAGCTTCCCCATTTTATTCTTACCTCCATAATATCTAGAATTACATTTTAGCAGAATATTAGAAGCAGCGTCGGTTGTGAATTTGTTAAAGGAGATTTTCGCTTCAATAAGAGCCTTAAGGGAAGAATCAGATTTAGAAGCATAATAAGCAAGTTCTAAAGCCTTAATGTCAGCTAAAATTTTCTCCGATTTGGCCTCTTGAAGTTAATTATGCCGAGACACAAAATTAATAATAAAACCTCCAGAGGCTTTAAATGAATCCCAAACCGTAACAAAAGAGGAGTCAGGGGTTTGATTTAATATGAAAAACTCCTTGGCAAAGGCAGTGAATTCGGTACTGAAGGTGGGTTCCAAAAGCAAAGCATTATTAAATCGCCATCTGCCAGAGTGGGGAGAGAATGGGAGTAGGTCAAGATCTACAAAAACTGGGGCATGGTCGGAAAGCAAGATGGAGCCAATTTCAGAACGGATAGCGTGTTGGGACAAGGATTTAGTGAGAAAGATGTGGTCAATGCGGGATTGGGACTGGTGAGGAGGGGAGAAAAAACTATATTCTCTAACATCAGGATTGCACAGTCTCCAAATATCTACTAAGGCATTGTTTTGAAAAGAGTTCACTAACTGCGTGTGCATTCTAGAGGGAACAAAATTGACTTTCGAGTGGCGGTCAAGGAAGGGATCAACAATCTGATTACAGTCTCCACCAAGAAGTATGTAAACTCCAGAAAGGGAAGACAACTTGGTAGAGATAGAGGGCCAAAAGGATCTATCGATCCCAGTAGGAGCATACACATTAAAAAGGGTAAGAGGGATGTTATCGATGAGTAAAGTAACAATGAGCCAACGACCATCAACATCACATTCATGAGCAATCGAGGAAACGTTTAACTTTTTATGCAACAAATTTACAACACCATTCTTTCTAGATGTCGCAGGCGAACAAATAACATGACCCACCCAACAATGTTTGAGTTTCAAAGCCTCCGGTTCAGCAAGATGAGTCTCCTGAAGGAGGGCAATGTCAGTTTTAAGTCTTGCTAGATGTGCGAGAACCCTCTGTTTTTTAATGGAATTATTTAATCCCTTAACGTTCCATGTCGTTACACGGAACGGAAAAAATTAGAAAAACAACTAAGTACAACATGCTTATTAATGCATAGGAAATATATTGGAAAAAAGTGAGAACAATTGAGAAATTGCGATGAAGAAAAAAGGATGAGAGAAAATGATGAGGAGAAATAAAGATGAGAGGAAAAAGTAGAAATACTGTTAAAGAGACAGGAATGAATTTGAGAGAGAAGAAGAAGAGGGAAAAAAAGAAGGACAAAAGATAAGACTGAAACTGAGAAGGAAGAAAAGAAGAAAGAAGGAGAGACCAGGAAAAGAGCAAGAGCGAATTCAAGAATAAGAGGATGAGAAAGAGAACAGAGACAAAAATAGACAAAGAGACAGTACAAGTCCGAAATGAACGACTGAAAGACATACTTACGAAAACGGAAAAACCCAGAACAGGGAAGGGAATGGTGGTGGCGGGAGACGACGACAACAACAACCAGGGTCGACATCGAACCTCTAGTACCATAAATCCAATGGGCAAGATAGAAAAACGGTAGAAGACATCAGGATGAGGGTGAAGAGGGACATATCTAAAGAAATGAGAGAAACATTGGGGAAAATACAAGGGTCTACAACAAAACACGAGCTGAAATGGAATGCATAAAGTATAAAAACAATAGAGTGATAAAACAATCAAATTAGCAAAAACGGTAATGAAAACGGATCCAGCAATGTCAAAGAAGAAAAGGAGAACCACAATGCGTTGAAATCAATAAGGCAATGAACAACAAAGCTTCTCATCCAGGCTTGGAGGTGTCAATGACATCAGGACTCTGCTAGCGAAGGAAAGCTTGCAAGGCCGCAGGATCTTCGTATGTGGTTGTTCTGTCTTTATAGGTGACCTTGAAGAGACATGGGTGTAAGAGACCATATCTGGCATTGAGGGCTCTTAACTGCGACCGTAGGTCTAAAAATAATTTCCTCCGATCTGCGGTGGCCTTGGAGACATCCTGCGAGAGATAAAGGCGGTGACCTTCCCAAATAATCTGCTTTTTGAGCTTGGTGGCTGAAAGGACCTGCAAGAGGTTGGTGTACTGCAGGAACAGCATAATAACACCCCTAGGCTTGGAAGCTACCTTAGGTCCAAGTCGGTGAGCTCGCTGGATGTTGATGGAGGATAAGGCCGGAGCGTCTAGGATCTTCGCAAGGAAAGATTGAAAGAAGGTGGTAGGATTGGACCCCTCTGTAAGTTCCGGAAGACCATATAGGCGTAGGTTGTTCCTGCGATTTCTGTTTTCCAAATCCTCTGTTTGACGCCTGAGCAGAAGGATCTCAGCCTCTATTGAAGGGATTCAGGAGCAAGCAGAATGTAAAGAATCCGAGGATTGCTCCAAGGTCGTGACACGTGAGTCCAGAGATGTCCATTTCTCCTGCATGGCTTGCATATTTTTCGTAGTTGCTTCCATAAATGGCTTGAAGGCCCTTCCAGGATAAGATCCATAGAGGAAGACGAAGAGTTGTTCCCAGGGGATGTTCCCAGGGGATGGCAGATCTTTCTTCAGACGCTTGGATGAAGTCAAGGAAGATTGCACCTTCCCTCCATTTTGAGATTTAGGAATAGCCCCATGTGCCGAGTCCGACTTCGAAGATTTGCCTTCCTCCATTTCCTGGGTAGGTGAGTCGGAATCAGAACCGACGGGTAACTTCGGTAAATTGGTGAGCATCAAAGTGCGAAGTTTCCCCATACAAGCCAGCCAGAGTAGCAAAAGTGAAGACAAAAAGTCAGTGTAAAGTATGGAGTCCTTCTGAAAAGGAAAAACGCATGAAGATCAATGATAAAAGTCCCAGCAGGAAGCCATGGAAACAGGCAGCACAATAGCAGGTATTAGACCAGAAAGAAAATCATCTCTATTTGAGAGAGGCACCCAAAAGAGCCATGTGAGAAGATGCAATGAATGGTGATGACACTGCGTAGGAGAAAGAAAGCAATAAGTATAGCCAAATACAGCATTCCAGGAGTTCATAAGAGAACAATGTCAATTCTCCAGGCAAGAACATGTACGGGAGAAAAGTAAATGGAAATGCGCAACGAGCGTGACTTGAGGCGGAATCTCCTAACGCAGTATTTTAATATACGGCATAGAAAAATGAAGTCAGATGCTGGAGAGCGTCACAAAAGACCAATTCATTGCGCTTTATAGCTGCGGTACAGGAAGGCAGAAAAGTGAAGCAAGTGGGCGATGAGGGGAAGCGTAGTAATCATGAAATGGCGCCCAAAAGTCACAGGGAATGCAGCACAAAAAACAAAGCGTCCCAGAAAATAGTTCAGAATTGAAGGAGGCTCACCAGTAGAGGTTCGCGCAGCAGAAGTCATCCATTGAGCAAGGAAGTAATGGAGGGAGTAAATAAGCGTAGAAGAAGCCGGCCGCCTCCGAGAAACGCGGCCGGCGTACAAAATGGCAGCAGCAGCCGCGGAGACGGAACTCCCTCACAGCTGACTTGTGGAGCCGTGGAACCGGGAAACAACGAGGGCGCTAGGCTCTCCCCGTGTTCCGGTTCACGGGACGCGTTGCATGCTGACTGGAGTTGCGGGTTAACTGCCCCAAAGATGAAGTGAGTGAGGGTCACTGCCGGAGCTCCCGGTCTAAGCCGCCATCTTGGCCGGCGTCCAAACCACGCCCCCCAGGCTGCTGTAATTAGGACCTCAGTCACCTTGGCTCATTCTGCTGCACCTGAATCTACCACCACCTCTGTGTGCTGATGACCTTCAGGGGTGAATCAGTATACCATGCTGGACGTCAGTGGATCCTACAGGGGTTGTATATCAGAATATTGTAGGCAAGGGTATTGAGCAGTAGAAATATTGTATCTAGATTTTCTGTTATTAACTAGAACTAGGACGATATTTCAGTAAACAATAGTTAGGGCACAGCCTTTCTGCCATACAGTATTTTAGATACAATATTCAGGTACCATACCTCCCAAGGGCAATTCTGCCTCAAACATTGAAGAAGCAAATCACCATTATTGATTGTTTATGTGCAGGCAGGGACACCTTCCTGCACATACACAATCATCCCTGCAATTCAGGCACCATTGCACTGTTGTGCAGGGGTCTGTGTTGGCACTAGGCAGCTATTTGTAGCGCTAGGGAAAACACAGGGGTGCGCCGTATTCTTGTAAATACAGCGCATCCCTGCCTTCTGGAAATTGTGTGACGCTGCAATATTTGTTGCAGCACTGCGACATTCCTTGTACATATGCTCCTGTGTTTTTGACAATTCACCCCCTACTCCACTACCAGATTTCCTAATTTGATAATTTGTTTCAAAGTGAACTGCTGCTAATAATCTGTATCTCCTTTGGCAATGAATGAAATAATGAATGAAATAAAATTTATACCGTGCAACTAAAACCCGAAGGCATCAAGGCGCCTGAATGAATGAAATAAAAATTATACCACGCAATGTCAGAGAAATAGTGATACATTTCTATGGAGATTTATAGAAAGCTGACACAATTACAAGTCAATGAAGTCAGTCAAGGGGAACCTCGAAGTGCAGCTTCACAAGATCAGGAGTGGAAAAAGACAAAATAGGGATTAGGGAACGGGTACAAAGTAGGGAGGAACAACTGCATATAGTACTAACTTAATAAAGAAATGAGAGTAAGGCATAAACTAGAACAATGTCAGTACAAAGTTTCAGGACCTACACAGTCAAGGCTTGGAAGCAGGACTGGTCAACTGAAGCAGTTTTAGCAGTCTGTATCTCATACTTAGGAAGTTTGCTAAAACACTGCCTTTCTGTGGCTGTATCTTTTTATAAGCTTATTCTTGATGACTATTCAGTCATGCTTACTAGCTCTGTAAGAGAGAAGGCCCTGTCCCACCAAACAGACCTCCATTGTAAAGGTAGATGGTACTAGTCAATGACTTCCACTACCTTGCATAGTTGGGGTATTTCGAGGATCCCTTGTTGTGTGGACTGTCACTCCCCACCATTTCAACAGTCTAAATTATGCTTTTCCCCACTTCTGCAGTCTCCTGATGACAACTCTTCCTGTGGGATGTATGACGTTACAACGCATGCTATTGCAACGCATGCCTTTACAACGCAACTTTTACAACGCAAGTCGTTATAACGACTTGCGTTGGGGGGCGCTGGATAGTGAATAGTTTAATTTACTATTCCAACTCCAGTCCCCGTGGATAGTAGGAAAGGTGTTGGATAGTAAATTAACCTATTCACTATCCTGGAGCGCCCCCCACCGCAAGTTTTTGTAATGACTTGCGTTGTAATGGTTGTGTCGTAATGGTAGTGCGTTGTAACAGTTGCGTTGTAAAGGATGTTTCCCCTTCCTGTATGACCAGACTCTGTGGATGAGTGGGTATGCGCAGCCAGCAATGGGTCAAGGGTTTAGTGGTAGGACAAGTGTAACCCTCACCTGCCCTTGCCCTTTGTTCCCACCCTGTTTGTTTTTTTGTGAACTTCTTCCCTCAACACTTGAGACCGAACTATTTTGTCTGATGCCCGATGGAGCTCCCTGGCTTAGCTATAGGGGAGATGGGCCGTGGATTCCCTCCTTGGTCGTCACCTACCCAGTCGGTCTTTAGACAGACTTCCTTTCGTCTCTCCTTGTTGTCTCTTCTCTTATCCTCCCTTTCTCACCTCCCCTTCCCCCTCCACTACTTTTCTCTCTTCTTTCTCTCCTCTCCCAATGTATTGCCTATTTTTTGATGTAATGTGTAATTAATGATCTCTTTCTGTTACATTGTTGAATCTCATGTAAAGCGCTCTGATACCTTCGGGTCTAGCCAGCGCTATATAAAACTCGTTAAATAAATAAATAAATAGTGCTCAGTGATAATAATCTCTTCCTGGGGCAACCATGATGCCATGCTCAAGCTATTGCTTCTATGACTACCACCACACCCCCTGCTCCTCAGGCCACCACCACCTCTCCTGCTGTGTTTTCTGGAACCACCAAACCGCTTGCTTCTGATGATATTGGCACTACCACTACCCTTGCTCTTTCTGCTATGATCATCAATGCCCCTGCTGCTGCTGTTATTGCCTCATTTAGTACTTCCCTGCTACAAACATTCACATGCAACCTGCCATTGTTGCCACCACTGTGCCTCTGGAGCTTAAGCCATGCCAGCAGATGACTCTGCTATAGAATTATCAGGAGGAGACAAACAGATAGCACCATGTCCCCATCTGCTCTGACACTGAAGAGCTCAAGACCTGAGTAGGAGAACAGAGCTCAGTCTTTTAAAGATGGAAGTCAAAAGGCAGCATGCCCAGGCTGGTAGAAGGCCTGGAGCCAAGTATGTGGGTGCTTGAGGCAGAACAAGGGGAAGACATCAAGGACATTGCAGCATTCCCAGAGAGGGACTTCATAAGACAGCTTGCTATTGTTCCATAGTACTGAAATTGACTGATAAAATCTCTTTTCCAAAAAATAATCTTTACAGGAAATATTTAGGCAATTAATTGATCATGAATTGCCTGTAAAATTCAGTGAAAAATAGGGATTGGTGGACCATGTGTAGTTTTGCGCTGCAGAATTCTACAGCGTTAAATAAAGTCTGCAAGCTTCTACGGAGGTCTGCAAATGGACAGAATCAGGCACGTAGCGCTGCTCATGCTGATTTTCAGCACAGGGAGCTAGTTGTTACGATTTGCTCCCTGTGCTCTCCTACCCAACACTAGGGGGCAACATAGTGGGACTTTCCAGTCTTCTAATAAGCTTCCAGACCCTACCCTGCATGCATTTCCTGACTTCCAGCCATTTGGACGGATATATGACATTACAACGCATGCTTTTACATCGCATGCCTTTACACGCTGTTTTTACAACGCATGCCTTTACAACGCATAGTGCTTTGGGGCGCTGGATAGTGAATAGTTTAATTTACTATTCCAACTCCAGTCCCCGTGGATAGTAGGGAAGGTGTTGGATAGTAAATTAAACCTATTCCCTATCCTAGAGCGCCCCCCAGCGCAATGCGTTGTAATGGTTTGCGTTGTAAAAGTTGAGTCGTAAAGGCACTGCGTGTTAAAAGTTGCGTTGTAAAGGATGTTTCCCATTTGGACACTTATTGGGAACTGACATCCATTCCCAATCCATGCCGGGTTTTGTAAAAACCAGCCTGCTTATACTTGAAGCCAGCCTACTCATGCCTGAAACTCCATTACCCAGAATTCCATGCTCACTGCTTTGTCTCCACCCCTGCAGGCCAAGGATGGGTGGGGGAATTCAGCTCACCTGTGGCTGGCTGCTGCTAGCCTGCTCACACCTGCTGAATGTGATTACTGTGAGCTCTTTTAAGCCCCAGCTCCCTTCAAGCCAGGGTTGGTCTTTGTAGCTGTTTACCGGTGAGGCCGATCCTTGCTTCCAGTGTTCCCTGAGCTTTTGATATTGTTTCCAGTGTTTCCTGAGCTTTGGTTATGCCTTGTTCCTGACAAGCTGCTGTTTTCCTTGTTCCTGTAGCACTGCCTGGAGTGCTACCTTCACCTCTGAGCCTTATTATTCCTTGTTCCTGAACTATAGCAGTTTCCCTTCTCCTGAATTAGCAAGGTGCTACCTTGTTTCCTGAGTTCCTGAGCCATAGCTATTCCTTGTACCTGAATTAGCACTGCCTGCAGTGCTCTTGTTTCCTGAGTTCCTGGGCTATAGCTATTCTTTGTTCCTATTCCTTGGCTTCCGATATTTCTTGTTCCTGATTTGCATTGCTTGCAGTGCTCTCTTGACTCCTTGTTTCCTGAGCTGTAGCTAATTCCCTGTTCCTGTACTAGCACTGCCTGCAGTGCTACCTTGACACCTAAGCTATAGTAATTCCCTGTTCCTGAACCAGCACTGCCTGCAGTGCTACCTAGACTTCTGAGCTTTAGCTCAATTCTTCTTCATGCCCCAGCACGGCCTTATATGCTACTTTGTTTTCTTGACTCCTAAACCTGCACTATTCTAGTATACCCTTGTAGCCTCCCCTTCAGTAAATCCCTTTCCAGTCTCTGCCTTTCTTTCCAATTCCTTGGTTCCAGTTCCTAGTTTGCTGTCTTTCTATTCTGCTGTCTTGCTTCTGTTGCCTTGTATGTTTGCTACCAGCTTTCTGCCAAGTGTGCCCTGTGATTTACCTCCTTTCCTGTTAAGCACTCCTCCTTGCTAGCTCCTTGTCTATTGTGCATGTTTAGTTCAACCCTCTTGCTATTACTGCCTTGCGTGTTCCTGTTTGATCGCCAGGATCCGTGGGCACAGCTGACTACCTAGGTGGTGTTTCTTGCTCACTGTGAGTATTGTCTTTGAGTTACATTTATAACATCACCATAGGTATAAACTCTGCAGACCCTGCCTTTGCATGCATATCCTACATGTGGGTATTTGCAGTCAGTTTCTGTAACAGCAATTGTGGGTGAGAAACTTACTGAGCTTCAGTCTTACCGTGTGGAGCTCCTGAGTGCTTTACCCCACAGTCCCCTTTATTGTTAATGTTGTATTATATATATATATGTCTTGCACGTCCGTCCTGGGTGTAGTTAGTCTGAATGCTAAATTGCCTTGTGAGTGCCCTTCCTTTCTGACTCTTAGCCATCTTGTTCACTTGTACAGGCTTCCCCTTTGGATCCCTTTTCCTCTTCTGACTTCCTGTGTGATCCTGGGCAACGCTGTACTCCTCCCTGTGTACATTTTCTACCCCATTACCAGTCCTTGCCCAAGTCCCTTACTGTGTTCCTGACATAGTCCCGGACAGTCCCTGACACTAGTTCCATCCTGAAGAATTAGTACGAATGGCACCACGTGGCGACCAGAGAGCACTGATTCTCGAGTTGGTTTTGCCGTTCTATTAGATTTTCTACCTCAAGCAACATTTTTCTGACCACAAACAGTGGCTACTGCCCACAACCGCCCGTGTTGGGGAAATGTCGCTGGGTGACCTCCTACCGACCGAAAATCAAATTAGGGGATGCCAAATCTTGAGCATGCTCGCCAACTTGCCATGGGCAAGCAGCGTGCAAGAAGTATCTCGGCCACGGTACAGATGGTAGAATTTAGCAGGAATTCCATGTTACATGTATAATGAGGAGTGGCCAAAGCCCCGCCAACTCCGCCAGCGGAGCTCATTTTTTTCACCTACCCCGAGTGAAAACCCATTAAGTCCATTCAATTGAAATTAAATTGTCCTACTGACTAATGGGTTGTAGATAGAGTTATATATGGATATAAGGGCAAATACTTATGTGCCTGCCCTTTATTACCTCCCTAAGTCATACAGGTGAGTAATTAATCTTTCTGGAAGGCTTATTGTTAACTGCTTTGATAGCGTTAAAAACAATTCATCCAAAATTGTGTATGGCATTAGACCTGTCATTCTTAAGATCGTCTTCCCCCAAAAGTTTTGCCTGCTTACCTCCGCTTTTTGTTGACCTTAGGACTCTGAGCACTTAAGCACTGCTAATCAGTGCTAAAGTGCATGTGCTTCTCCCCTAAACATGGTGAGATTGGTGTATACATGATTGGAATATTTCAGTTATTTATAAGTCCTTTGTAAAATGGTATACCATATTCCCAGGGCCTGTAATCTAAATGCTACTTTCTGGCCTGCAGCACTGGTTGTGCTACCCACAAATGGAGCCTTTCAACCCTGTCTCAGGCCTGCCATCGCATGGCCTCTATGTGCAGTTTACTGCTCCTTCGGCCATTTAAAACCACTTGCCAAGCTTTAAACTCCCCTTTTATTACACATATGTCAGTCCTAAGGTAGGCCCTAGGTAGCCCTAAGGGCAGGGTGCTGTGTAACTAAAAGGTAGGACATGTACTTTTAGGTTTTACATGTCCTTGTAGTGATAAACAGCTACATTTGGTTTTGCCTACTCTAAGGCCTGGCCCTCACATAGGCTAGCATTGTGAATTCCTTAAAACACTTTTAAGTTGTAACTCCTGATTAGAAATGTGTATCTAAATTGTGTTTCATATATTTGGAATGGTAATGATACATCCTCTTTACTGCTAAAGTTGGATTTAACATTACTCTTTTAGAAAAGGCACTTTTAGAAAGTGGACATTTGTCTGCTCTTACTGCTCTGTGTGCCTTGCGGCCTGTCTCCATTACACGTCTGGGATGGGTGACAGCTATACTTTGTGCATTCCCTCTAGACAGCCACAAACACAGGAAGGGTGGGTGATACAGAGAACTCATCTACATTCATTTTATATTCAGACAGCTCGTCCTGGGCAGGAAGAAGGAGGAGGACCTGACCTTTCACCTGAATAGTCAGTGTCCTGTTTCCCACACAATGGGCTTATTACCAACCACAGATAGCCTGACAGGCAGGACTGGGATGCAAATGGACCTGTGCACATGAATGGCCTGCTTTGAAGTCACCCCCACTTCAAAGGCACATTTGGGTATATGCACTGAGGCTCTGACCCTCCCAAAAGAGTGCACTACTGGATCTGTAAAGAACTCTGCCAAGAGTAAGGAATGCTGTGCTACAATTTGCCCTGCTGCCTGCTGACCTCTGCCCTGCTGAGGACAAAGACTGAACCCATCTCATCTGAAACCCCAGTGACTCCAAGGCCTTGCTGGCTTGCCCCCTGTTCTGAAGTCTCAAGGCCATTAAAGATTTCCTTCAACTCTGCAACAACACCCAGACTCTGCCATCTGTGAGTTCTGCCCTGCCAAGCAGTGGCTATCCAATCCTGGGCCCTTTAAATGTGATATCTGCTGTCCAGAACAATAAAATCTAGGCAGTGATGACTTTGCATTAATAGGAACCGGTGTATTGCTCTTCAGCGCAGGAGCTGATTGATGACATCTTCTTGATGGACTGCTTGGCTTTACAATGAAAAACAGCTATACTTAAGACCAATTCAAGCTGTTTTCGATTCTCCCTAATTGGCTTTTGATTTTTCAGCTAAAACCATGTCTCACTCTGGAGAGGCAGCACCTTCACCTGCAGTAATTGATTTTCAGCTGGCCAGTTTAGAGTCTGAGCAATAGCAGAAGGATTTCTGTAAAGACTTTCAAGTGTCTACAAGGAGTTTCACTGGGAAGGTAGAGCTGCAGAAAGCCTTGAGAGCCTGGTCAGATAAACAGGTAGCAAGGAATGACAATCAATAGGTGGAGAAGGAGGATGACTTGATCTTGGATTCCAATGTGGATTTGGGCCTGTCTGTGGAGGCTCATGAAGAAATGAGGCTGACCATGGAGGAGAGGAAACTGACCTACGAGCTCAACTTCAAGAAGCTGGATATTAAATCTTTACAGGTGGGGTCCAGCATACTTGCAGTGTTCACTGGTGGGTCCAGAGTCAGGATTCCAAAAGGTTTGATGCCCATATATGTGATGGGGATGACGTAGACAAAAGGTTTGCAGACTATGAAGTAGCTCTGAGAGTGCCCAAGGTCCCAGAGGAGTTCAGGTTTGGTGGTTTATGGAGGCATATGCCCAGAGTGGAGAAGAACACACTCCTTACACTAGAGGTAGAGGACCAGACATGCTACAATGCTATGAAGGCCATCCTAGACAGTAAAGTTTGGACTGACCCCCTGGGAGGTATAGGCTCTGATTCAGGGGTAGTCACAAGATCTCATCACAAATATAAGTGGATTTCATGGATTATGCAAGCACCGAGTGAAGGGCTGGGTGAGATGCAGTAAGGTAGATGATCATTTAGGGCTGTACAATTTAGTTTTAAATAAGCACATGCTTGATATTTGTTTTTCAAGGCTGCACCAACTCCTAGTTGTTATCACGCTTACTGACCGCAGGAAGCTTGCTGAGGAGGTGAACATTTGGGTCAGCACCAGGGTGTCCAAGATGGCATCTGGGAGGGACTCCCAAAAGGGTGGTCCGGGTTCCCACAAGAAGGAGGAGGAGGGGAAGTAAAAAGACAGAGTTCTTTAAAGGCCCCCAAAACAATTGATAGGGAAAAGAGTCTGTTTTTTATTCTCAATCTGACTACCAGAAGAAAAACGAATCTGACAAAAGTCAGAATCCCAAGCATATCAAGTGTTATGAGCGCTACGAGTATGGAACGATAAGGAAGATCCCAATTGTACAGAAAGCGCAGCACCTCCCACTGGAAGAAAGAATCCGGGGGTGGTTAGTGTAGTGTTGGGGGAAGAGTTTGTCCCAGTTAATGGGGGGGTGTTAGTGGGATTAACCTAGTGTGTGACAGTGAGATAGTTCCTGAGATCCATGTGCCCTCAAATACTACTATAGGCAATGGGTCACCATCAATTGGCAAGGTGTTGGAGCTATGAGGGATACAGATGCCATCATGACTAAGGTAAGGAGCCAGTCGGTGTTCCCAGAGCAGGTGAATGGTGCAACTGAACTAGCTACCCCGGAGGCCCCTGAGGAAGGCACTGCTTGCCTTGGTGACCAAGGGAAGCAGTCCCTTCCTCAGGGGCCTCCGGGGTACACTTGCTGGATTGTATGTAGAAGGACGACCCACCAAGGAGGAGCTCTGTAGGGTACAAAAGAAGTGTCAAACCCTTAAGGGCATGAGGAAACAGGCTGAAGCACAAGCAGCAAAAGTTGTCTCTGGAAGTTATCACATTTACTAGAAGGACAGCCTCCTTCACAGTGAGCCTAAGCCTCTTGTACATGGGACAACAAGGTTCCTGGTGGTCCCCCAATGCTACAGAGCCTTTCTACAGAAGCTGGCTCACAAGATTTAATTGACAGGACACCTGGGCCAAGACAAGACCTTTGCAAACCTTGTCCTCCACATGTATTGGCCCAGAATCAAGAACTCCTCTGATGTATTCTGCAGGACTTGTGTAACCTGCCAGGCCAGTGAGAAGACAGACTAGATGTTGAAAGCCACCCTTAATCCTTTGCCTGTCATTGGCACACCCTTTGAGTGTGTGGGCATCAACACTGTTGGACCAATGGATCCTCAAGGACACAAATAACATGCCTGCATACATGCAGTCAATGTGAAAGGAGTGTGGGGTAACCTGAAAGTTCTCCACTCATTACCACCCACAAACAAATGGGAGTGTTAAGAGATTCAAACAAGACCTTGAAGGGATGATTAGAGGCCTACCCGAGACCCTAAGAAATACATGGGCCATCCTCGTGCCTTGCTTTTTGTTTGCCCACAGGGAGGTACCGCAAAAGGGAGTGGGCTTCAGCCCCTTTGAGCTTCTCTACAGGCACCCTGTTAGAAGACCTATGAGTTTGATGAAGGAGGGGTAGGAGCATACTTCCAGTAAGATTCCCAGAATGTAGTGAGCTAAATGCAGGCCTTCAAAAGCCAAATGGCGAAGTTGGGAAATTAAGCTTCTGACAACTTAGAATCCAATCAGGCTGTAATGAAAGAGTGGTATGACCAAATTCTACCACTGTAAAATTGCAGCCTTGACAGAAAATGTGGGTTATGGAACCTGTGGAATTCAGGGTTCTCCAGGACTGTTGGACTTGGCCCTATGAGTAGGGGTGATTGGTAAACGCAGCTCTGCCCACCAAATTCACAGAGTTTTGGTACTCCGTACTCCACTTGGAGTGTGGAGTTCAGCAAAAAATACTCTTTGAACTCCACGGGCAGAGCAGAGCAAAGGCCCACTGCTTAGGTGACATCGTGTTCTTCCTGCCACGGGATTTTGGATTGCCAAAACACCAGAGGGATCACTACCTTTGTGTCTGAGGAGGTTAGTGAGGCTTGGAAAGCATGCTTCACTAGTAGTTCCTACTGTGACAGGCAGTGTGCACCGAAAGCTCAACATTGGTGGTTGAAGGGTGTGCTGCTTGTAGGCACAGCCACACTCTCAGGAGGATGCCTGGGACGGAAATGGCTGAGAGTTTCCAGGTAGCAAATCTCTATTTAGTATATTTATGCCATGTTATTATGTAGCGAGGGCAATGCTTAAAGGCAGACTAGTAAAGTATTTGTGGCCCCGGGAGAGTCTTGCCTCACTACAAGGCGCCCCTGCCCCCTTGCTTTCCACTGCTTTAATCGGCCACTAGCCACCAGCACCCAGGGAGTTTATGTGGAATTGGGTAGTGACCTTTTGGGGTCTCCTGTGCAATGTTCCGTGCCAGGCTCTTTCACAGCAGCAGTTTCCCACTGCGGGCCCCAATTTCGAAATTAAATGCGTGGGGTTTTCTGGACTGAAACTTGTTTTCTTTGAAGACATCTGTTTTTAAAATAACACAGTGCACTTACTGTTGAAAAGGGATATTTAATATATGTCATCTCGTCCCGAGTCTTCACATGCATGCATTCAATGGAGGTACGGCAAAACAAGAGATCAACCCACATTGACATGCACTGCGAAAATAGATGAGCACTTTCCCTTCACACACAGATCACCAATACTGGCCCTCACACATTTCTACATTAAATATACCTTTTCTTCTTTTAGGCACTCTTCACAAGCTTCTATACTTGACAGGAGTAACTCAATGAATAGGTGAGGTTGGTGAAATAATTTAAAAAGCAACACATATCCTATTTACATCCAATAAAACGCAGTCGACAACAAATACTTCTAATAAAGCACGCACACCACGTCAGGCATTGTAGATTTTTCTACCATAAGTGATTTTTGCTGGATTTCTGTTTTTAAATTGCGACCAAAGAGACAGAGTGTCACATAACTCCACAAATTTTTATTAGGCAGGCGAGCATGTAACTCACCCATTTGTTTCATTCAATATTTGGACAAACCAGAACACTATGTGAATCTTAGGAGTGAAGAGCCAGTGGATGAGAAGCGTGGATGTCACAGGAGGAATGGTGGAAGCTGACGATGTGTAGTTTTAGAGTAGCAGTGCAAGGGGCATTATTCTGTTCATTGCTTCTGTTGAGAGAGGGGTGTGGCTTCTAGTGGCACAAGGCTCCGCTTCACTTATCTTTAAAGCTTACTGTGATATTCCAATGCACACAGTTGCGACTATTTAATGATTTGGGATTCAATACTCCCAGGTACCTTGCTCAAAAACTTATGCAAAAACACCAGGTATAAACAAATAAATAAAATAAATAATTTACTAATATGCAGTAGATCAGTGGGTGCAGTCCACAATTGTTGAGGTGGTCCATTTCCCTACAGGGTATGGACTTCAGGATAGAACACAGACCTGGGGTAGACCATGGCAATGCAGATGGTCTATCTAGATTGTTCTACCTTAGTGATGAGAACTCCTAGAAGTTGGGTAGAGCTCCCAACTTTCAACTGGGGGGACCCGTGTTAGAGTTGTCTCCCTTAGGATGGTCTTCCACCAAACGTTTTGCCTGCTTACCTCCACTTTTTGCTGAATCTTTTTGTTGGCCATAGGACTCTGAGCACTTTACCACTGCTAACCAGTGCTTAAGTGGATGTGCTTCTCCCCTACACATGGTGACATTGGTGTATTCCCGCTTGGCATACTTAGGTTACCTGTAAGTCCCTTGTAAAGTTGTATACCATATACCCAGGGCCTGTAATCTAAATGCTACTAGTGGGCCTGCAGAACTGGTTGTGTCTCCTATACAAGTAGCCGTTCAAACCTGTCTCAGGCCTGCTATTATAAGGCCTATGTGTGCAGTTTACTGACACTTTGACTTGGCATTTAAAACCATTTACCAAGATTTAAATTCTGCTTTTATTATGCAAAAGTCACCCGTAAGGTAGGCTGTATGTATCGCTAAGAGCAGGGATCTATGACATAATATCGACAGACAGAATATCTACATACAAAAATATCGACACAAAAATATCGACATCAAAAATATCGGAGTTATATCTTCATAAAGGTAAGTACAAAAATATCGAAAAAAGAATATCGTAGTACAAAAATATCGAAATTAAAAATATCGTTTTTTTAAATGTATTAATAATAATGTAAAAATAATTAAAAAATACATATAATTTTACAAATATTAAATAAAAACATTTAAACATATTAAAAAAATTATAACTAATACATATACATTTAAAATAAATTAAAAACTCTACATATAAATTAATATATATACTTACTCCACATATTGCAACAGTAGGAAAAGCGTTGGATAGCGTAGGGGTAACAATTACTATTCCCACTCCAGAGGGTGCAACAGTAGGGAAAGCGTTGGATAACGTAGGGGTTTAAATTACTATTCCCACTCCAGAGGGTGCAACAGTAGGGAAAGCGTTGGATAGCGTAGGGGTAAAAATCACTATTCCCACTCCAGAGGGTGCAACAGTAGGGAAAGCGTTGGATAGCGTAGGAGTAAAAATTACTATTCCCACTCCAGAGGGTGCAACAGTAGGGAAAGCGTTGGATAGCGTAGGGGTTTAAATTACTATTCCCACTCCAGAGGGTACAACATTAGGGAAAGCGTTGGATAGCGTAGGGGTAAAAATTACTATTCCCACTCCAGAGAGTGCAACAGTAGGGAAAGCATTGGATAGCGTAGGGGTAAAAATTACTATTTCCACTCCAGAGGGTGCAACAGTAGGGAAAGCGTTGGATAGCGTAGGGGTAAAAATGACTATTCCCACCCCAGAGGGTGCAACAGTAGGGAAAGCGCTGGATAGCATAGGGGTAAAAATTACTATTCCCACTCCAGAGAGGGCAACAGTTAAAAATATTGTTTTTTTAAATGTATTAATAATAATGTAAAAATAATGTAAAAATACATATAATTTTACAAATATTAAATAAAAACATTAAAACATATTAAAAAATTATAACTAATACATATACATTTAAAATAAATTAAAAACTCTACATATAAATTAATATATATACTTACTCCACATATTGCAACAGTAGGAAAAGCGTTGGATAGCGTAGGGGTAACAATTACTATTCCCACTCCAGAGGGTGCAACAGTAGGGAAAGCGTTGGATAACGTAGGGGTTTAAATTACTATTCCCACTCCAGAGGGTGCAACAGTAGGGAAAGCGTTGGATAGCGTAGGGGTAAAAATCACTATTCCCACTCCAGAGGGTGCAACAGTAGGGAAAGCGTTGGATAGCGTAGGAGTAAAAATTACTATTCCCACTCCAGAGGGTGCAACAGTAGGGAAAGCGTTGGATAGCGTAGGGGTTTAAATTACTATTCCCACTCCAGAGGGTACAACATTAGGGAAAGCGTTGGATAGCGTAGGGGTAAAAATTACTATTCCCACTCCAGAGAGTGCAACAGTAGGGAAAGCATTGGATAGCGTAGGGGTAAAAATTACTATTTCCACTCCAGAGGGTGCAACAGTAGGGAAAGCGTTGGATAGCGTAGGGGTAAAAATGACTATTCCCACCCCAGAGGGTGCAACAGTAGGGAAAGCGCTGGATAGCATAGGGGTAAAAATTACTATTCCCACTCCAGAGAGGGCAACAGTTAAAAATATTGTTTTTTTAAATGTATTAATAATAATGTAAAAATAATGTAAAAATACATATAATTTTACAAATATTAAATAAAAACATTAAAACATATTAAAAAATTATAACTAATACATATACATTTAAAATAAATTAAAAACTCTACATATAAATTAATATATATACGTACTCCACATATTGCAACAGTAGGAAAAGCGTTGGATAGCGTAGGGGAAAAAATTACTATTGCCACTCCAGAGGGTGCAACAGTAGGGAAAGCGTTGGATAGCGTAGGGGTTTAAATTATTATTCCTACTCCAGAGGGTGCAACAGTAGGGAAAGCGTTGGATAGCGTAGGGGTTTAAATTACTATTCCCACTCCAGAGGGTGCAACAGTAGGGAACGCGTTGGATAGCGTAGGGGTTTAAATTACTATTCCCACTCCAGAGGGTGCAACAGTAGGGAAAGCATTGGATAGCATGGGGGTAAAAATTACTTCCCACACTACTCCCCCTTTAACACACAACACACTACACATAGAAAAAAACACAATTAATATAAATTTCAATTAATCAATTAATAACAATTAGTATTATTAAATTGATGTAATTATAAATGAACTAATTAACACATATTAATTACCAATTAATTAACAATAAATACAAATAAATAAATACAATCTCTTTAATTAATTACATTTAATTATATCAAACCCTATTCCCCTATAAACACACAACTCACTACAAATAAATAAATCACATCATATAATCACTTAATAATTATTAATTACCAATTAATTATTAATTAACAATAACAAAAAATTAAATATATTAGCACATTAACTCTAATTAATTTAATTAAATAATTAATATAATTTAATTACCAATTAATTATTAATTAACAATAACCAAAAATTAAATATATTAGCACATTAACTCTAATTAATTTAATTAACTAATTAATATTATTTAATTACCAATTAATTAACAATAACAAAGAAATTAAATATATTAGCACATTAACTCTAATTAATTTACTTAACTAATTAATATTATTTAATTACCAATTAATTATTAATTACAAATATTTACAAAAATATATTAATTAATTAATTATTATTAAATTACTTCCCACCCTATTCCCCTATAAACCCACAACCCTCTCTGATACTAAAACGCAAAATGTGAACACAATTACTAAATTTCAAACATACATTACAAAACATATTTAACAAACATATAAACAACATAATAAAATACATAACACTAAACAACATTTCGATATTAGTAAATTTCGATATTAGTAACATACATACCTTAAAAAACGATATTCTGTCTGTCGATATTTTGCACATCGATATTCTATACCATCGAAATTAAAACATCGATATTATTGTATATCGATATTTTAATTTCGATATTTTGTCTCACTACCCAGGGCCGGACTGGCTACCGGGCAGTTAGGAATGCTGCTGAGCTGGGAGCTGATTTCGTTAATGGGGACCTGCGTGAGCTAAACAAAATTTGTTTTGCTGTCAGTATTTCGAAGCGCACGCAGGTCTCCATGGACGAAATCAGCCCCCACTGCTGTAAAATCAGGCAGCAGCTCGGCAGCATTCCAAACTGCCCGGTAGCCGGTGGCTAGCATTGGGAATTTCTTTAAAACTTTTATAGGAAGTAGCTGCATTGCGTTTCTTATTTTTGGAATGGTAATGTTATATCCTCTTTACTGGTAAAGTTGGATTTAATGTTACTGTTTTAGAAGTTCCACTTTTGTTTGCTCCTACTGCTGGGTGTGCCTTGCAAGCTGTCCCCAATGCAAATCTGGGATAGGTGTCAGCTACACTTGTGCATTCCCACTAGAGAGGAACAAACACAGGAAGGGTGGGTGTGTTAGAGAACTCTTCTGACTTCTGACAGTTCTTCCTGGGCATGAAGAGGGAGGGGGAGCTGACCCCTATACCTGAATAGTCAGTGCCCTGTTTCCAACACAAAGGGGGGGTTACTCCCCCCCTCATATACACAGATAGCCTTGCAGATGGGGCAAGGGTGAGGGGACCTGTGTACTTTAAGGGCCTGCTTTGAAGTCAAGGGCACGTTTTGGTATAAGTTCTGGTGCTCTGACCCTACCAAGAGGGTGCACTACAGGACCTGTAAAGAACTCTGCCAGGAGAAAGGACACCCTTTGCTAGAAGGATTGACACTTTGCCTGATCGCTACTCTGAAGAAATTACTTTCTGCTTTGTGGAGTAGCCCTGCCACCTGCTGCTCTCTGCCCTGCTGAGGACAAGGACTGGAACCACCTCATTTAAACCCAGAGTGACTCCAAGGGCTTGCTGGCTTGCCCCCTGTTCGGAAGTCTAAGGGCAATCAAAAACGTCCTTCAACTCTGCAATAGCACCTGGACTCTGCCATCTGTGAGTCCTGCCCTGCCAAGCGGTGCCAATCCAGTCCTGGGCCCTTGAAAGGGGTTTTTTGCTGTCCAGAACCATCAAAATCGATGCAGTAATGACTTTGCGCAAAGAGGAACCAGTGCATTGCTCTTCAACACCAGCACAGGAGCTGATTGATGACATTGCCTCAGCAGAACTTGTGACTCTATGAAGACAGACAGTGCATCTCGACGACTACGGACACCGCGGCTCAATGACGACGCAGCACCTGCATTGAAAAGGGTTTACTCAACAAAGCATTGTGCAGAGGCAAACGATACAGAGCCGTAGTCTGGTCTACTATATGTCTCAGTTGAAGGCGTATAGTAAAAATATGTCCTCTCTGTAGAGTGTTGCTCCCTCCAAATATCCACCCTCCAAATTCCCCTCACAGTTTCCCACAGGTCCTTGGTCATTGCTGGTTTGGTGTTGAGTCTGGGGGGTCTTGATCTATTGAACCATTCATGGCAGAGTCAATGTCACCTACTAGTATTAAATTTAAAGGCAGATACTCGGTCACAGCAGCTGCTACCTGTCCGTAGAACCATGGGCAATCAGTATTTGGTGCATATACATTCATTAGGGATACATCTCTTTCATTCAGTGGCCCAAATAGGACCACAAATCTACCCTCTGAATTGACACTATGGCCCTTTTAGCAGAATGGCACACCCAGGGTCACTCAAATCAATACGCACCTCGCCATCCCAGAAGAGATTGCAGAGTAAAGTTGGTCCCTCCATCACTTTTGCAAATGTGATACACAGTCACCCCAGGCATGTGATTCCTGCAGAAAGTTGATTGAGATCTATATTGTCGCTTCTAGGCATAGACCCACCCTATGTCATTTTTTCATTTTGCCCAATCCTCTGAAATTCCATGTCAAAATGATCACCTTGTTCCCTGCCATCCTTCCTCTTCCCCACACAACCCCTTTTCCACAACAGTCGCCCACACACCAATCAGTTAGGGAGGTACGGGCTAGGTATAACTTCAAAAAACACAGTTGATGGACAGAATGTAGAACAATGTCATACATTCACCCCAGTACAAGGATCTGGGCCTAAATCCATCGTTTCTTTGCACTCCACACCACCCTGGGTTAGAAACTGGCTATATGCAAATCACCTTTGACCCTGTGCCTCATGGGAACAGTCCAGTCCGAACTACCAAGCCATGTCTTTCCCAGACCGGAATCAAGCATCCAAGGACCGGTTTCTGGCTTTCAGCCTTCATCAGCCTGGATAGCTTGACTCCAATGGTGTGGAGAGCCTGGGACTCACGTCTGAGCATACCCAGCACACTCGGGGTGAAAATTGCAAAAAACACAGTTGATGGACAGAATGTAGAACAATGTCATACATTCACCCCAGTACAAGGATCTGGGCCTAAATCCATCGTTTCTTTGCACTCCACACCACCCTGGGTTAGACACTGGCTATATGCAAATCACCTCTGACCCTGTGCCTCATGGGAACAGTCCAGTCCGAACTACCAAGCCATGTCTTTCCCAGACTGGAATCAAGCATCCAAGGACCGGTTTCTGGCTTTCAGCCTTCATCAGCCTGGATAGCTTGACTCCAATGGTGTGGAGAGCCTGGGACTCACGTCTGAGCATACCCAGCACACTCGGGGTGAAAATTGCAAAAAACACAGTTGATGGACAGAATGTAGAACAATGTCATACATTCACCCCAGTACAAGGATCTGGGCCTAAATCCATCGTTTCTCTGCACTCCACACCACCCAGGGTTAGACACTGGCTATATGCAAATCAGCTCTGACCCTGTGCCTCATGGGAACAGTCCAGTCCGAACTACCATGCCATGTCTTTCCCAGACCGGAATCAAGCATCCAAGGACCGGTTTCTGGCTATCAGCCTTCATCAGCCTGGATAGCTTGACTCCAGTGGTGTGGAGAGCCTGGGACTCACGTCTGAGCATACCCAGCACACTCGGGGTGAAAATTGCAAAAAACACAGTTGATGGACAGAATGTAGAACAATGTCATACATTCACCCCAGTACAAGGATCTGGGCCTAAATCCATCGTTTCTTTGCACTCCACACCACCCTGGGTTAGACACTGGCTATATGCAAATCAGCTCTGACCCTGTGCCTCATGGGAACAGTCCAGTCCGAACTACCAAGCCATGTCTTTCCCAGACCGGAATCAAGCATCCAAGGACCGGTTTCTGGCTATCAGCCTTCATCAGCCTGGATAGCTTGACTCCAGTGGTGTGGAGAGCCTGGGACTCACGTCTGAGCATACCCAGCACACTCGGGGTGAAAATTGCAAAAAACACAGTTGATGGACAGAATGTAGAACAATGTCATACATTCACCCCAGTACAAGGATCTGGGCCTAAATCCATCGTTTCTTTGCACTCCACACCACCCTGGGTTAGACACTGGCTATATGCAAATCAGCTCTGACCCTGTGCCTCATGGGAACAGTCCAGTCCGAACTACCAAGCCATGTCTTTCCCAGACCGGAATCAAGCATCCAAGAACCGGTTTCTGGCTATCAGCCTTCATCAGCCTGGATAGCTTGACTCCAGTGGTGTGGAGAGCCTGGGACTCATGTCTGAGCATACCCAGCACACTCGGGGTGAAAATTGCAAAAAACACAGTTGATGGACAGAATGTAGAACAATGTCATAACTTCAGCAAATGCATATTATTATAAGATCAGTTGAAACTTCCCCAAGACAATAAACTATTGAAATCACAAGTTCCCCACATCTCCCTCTTTTACAGGAAGCACATGCAAACAACCTCACACCACAACAAGAACGTTGGAAAACATCATCCACGCCCCACCCCCACATGCAAAATAAAATAAACCCACTCACAACTTAAGCTTGCACTGTGCAAGAGAACTGCATTTAAGAGGGAGGCACAAGGCTTAGTGCTCTCAAAACTCCCTCCTCTCAACCGCAGCTCGCATGTCTTCTCCTGCCAGCATATAAAGCTTACAACTGAAGTCAGAGCACAATATGCTAAACACAGAACTCTCAGAACTGTTTCATCCAGCAACTTCTTACAGTGGAGCACAATCAGCAAACATACATGCAAGGTGGGCAGGAACTGCCATGCCCCCAGCCCTTCTCCGGGCCCCAAAGGCAGTACCGCCCCAGACTCCAAGCACATCTTCGCTAGTCGAATTGGAGGTTAAGGCGGGCCCACATCTATAATGTTACTGCCTGATCCCTGGTCCTCCCTTCTTTGCAGGAATGATTCCCTCATGTCCGGCACTGCATCCATATCCATGAGGGTGCCATCAGAGCAGGCAACAATTCGTCCAGAATGCCCAGGAAGATCCAGACTAGCTGATTGACTAGTCCATCCTCGCAGCCGGGTTGACTGCCAAACCACTGGCAGGTTAGTCCTCGTCTGACTGGGCTCAGCTCGAGCAGGAGTCCCATCCAGTGTGTCCACCCTGTTGTTCGCCTCCTCTGATGTGAAAAAGCTTTGTTGCAAAACTTGCAGTGTTGCAGGGCACATCAGTCTGTATTTCAGGTTTAGGTCACTCAGCTGTTATTAACAGTCATGTAGTTCTTCTGAAGGTCCTGCACTTTTCTTGTGTAGTCAGGGAAAATGGAAATCTTCCTTCCATCAAACCGAGGTGAACCTTTATATCGAATGTGCTGCAGTATGATATACCAGTAACGAAAATTAACTTGGGGGCCCCTCGGTTTCAGCCAGAGGGGTCAGTGACCTATGTGCCCGCACACTAGTAAAAAATGTGGACAATCATTTGAGGCGCAGCATACCAACAATCCAGTCTTCCAAAAAGAGCTCTGCTGATTACCCCTTTGCCTTTTACAGGAATCCTTTAAAGTGCAAATTGTTGCGTTACAACCTGCTTTTCGAGTCTTCGATCCTGTACTTCAGTTGTGCTGCTTTTTCAATGACAATACAGTCTCTTTCAGCACCCGCACCTCTTGTTGCAATTTAGATACTTTTCCTTCCACTGCTGTGACCCTGTCTGCTACTTTTCGGAGGAGGTTTACATCAATCACTATCAAGTCAATTTTAACCACTGATTCCTCTCTACAGTCTTGAATTGCTACCAACAGTTCTGCCATTGTTGCGGTCCTCTCAGATGGCTGCCAGTGCCTGCCTCCCTGCCCATCCACTATTTTCGAGTGGAGCACATGTGTCTAGTTAACAATCTTATTTGTCTATGCCACCTTGGAGTTTTTATCCTTACCCACAGAGGTGTGCAGGCGAATCAGCACACTGGGCTCCAGAGCCACTCAGGATAACCCCTACTACTTGTGAGTAGGCCTTACCATAAAATTCCACTACTCTCGCGGATTTTGTGGAATTTGGCAACTCCACATTTTGCAGAGAATGCGTAGTTACAGATAAACTCTGCACACCGCAAAGGAGCAGAATTTTGTTTTCCATTGGCGCGCTCATCACGTAATTTCACTCACAGTGCAGTGCAACAAGACTTGACGGGTACTCACAATCAGCCAGGAAGCCCCTTAGCAGAGTAGGTGAGAAAGGGGGCGGGTCCTCCATTGACAACTCAGAATGAGAAAGAGGGCGGGCCTCGACTACATCTATGTAATCCTTCCATGGGGACTTGCTTATAGCAACAATAGGGAATTTTGGCCCCCGCAATGACCCTCAGCAGAGAAGGTAACTTTATCCCCTAACCAGTAGTGAGTAAGGAGGCCCCTTTGCAGAGCAGCTAAGAAAGGGGGGCTATAATGACAGCTTAGCAATCCTCATGTGGGGGACTTACCTGTTGCAACAATAGGGGTTCCTGGCCCCCAACAAACCTCAGCAGCCAATGGGACTACATCCCCCAACCAGTATTGTACCAGGAGGCCTTTTTGTAGAGTAGTTAATAATGGGGGTGGGGTCTCCGATGATGTCACAGCAATCCAGCTGTAGATGAATTATTTCTGGCAACAATAAGGGTTCCTGGCCCCCAATGACCCTCAGCACCCAGGGGTCTTCATCCGCCAACCAGTACTGTGCCAGGAGGCCCCTTTGCAAAGTGGTTGACAAAGGGGGTGTGCCTCTGATGACATCTCAGCAATCCTACTGTGGGTGACTTACACATGGCAACAGTAGGGGTTCTTGGCTCCCAACGACCCTCAACAGTCAAGGGAGCTTCATGGGGCATGGCCGAACAATACTCCACCCACTCACAGAACACTGTGGAATTTGGTGGAGGTTTTCTGCAACTCTGCCCAGGCCTACTTGCGAGTCATGTTCTCTCTCAGCCACTTGCACTCCACCCCAAGCCAACAGACTCCAGCACGCAGGGGTGTGTGTTGAAAATTAGTACGGTTTGGTGAACATTATCTGCGCCATCTTGCCTCTTCCCCTGATGCCACACTTTTGTCGTGCGCACCCGCCATTTTAAGATGCCCTGATCAGAACGAACCCTCTTGCATGCCCCTGGCCCCTGACATAGCCCTTCACCCTCACCAAGCCCGCACGCTGACCAACCCTCCCTGCTTGCACCTGCCTTGAGTCATACACCCCTCTTCAGCACTGCTCTGCCCCAGGCCCTCATCCTGTTCCCAGCGCGACACCTCCCTTCTTCCCTTTCATGATCCCCGGCCCTTAGATGCAAACCCCCTTTTCCCCGTGTGCCCGTTTGTCTTCCTCGTTCCCAGGCCGACACCCAGCTCTGACGATACTGTTCCTTGCCCCTCCCCGTACAATAGAAAGATTCCCCCATCAAGGGATCCCCTGGTTGATCAAAGCCCCCACCCCATGAGATCCGATCGAACCCCGCATTCCATGAATTGACGGAATATCCAGCTGCGCGATACTCATCACCTGTTGTGACCAGGATGGGGACCTCTACTGTAAATATGTGTGGGAACGGGCCCGGAGGGGGGGGTTCCGGGAATGTCTTTCCGTACATCAAAGCTTTATCATGAGTATGTAAACTGTAATAAAACCGCAAACACTGTATATAAGGGGCCAGGCCTCAAACATAAGTTAGAGCACCTCAGAACGATACCTGCTGTCCGTTTTGCTGTGTTCTCCTCCGGAGAGAATAAAAACCTTGTTTCCTGCTTTCCAGTCTCCAGCGCCTGCCTCTTCATTTATTAAATAATTCGAGGGTCACAGAGGCAATACCGCCGGGCAAATATCGATTGTCCCCGACCCAAACCTCTAATTTAACAATTGGCGTCCCAAGCGTGGGGCCCATCAGCGACTCGTGGATCCAGTGGGAGAGGTCCCGACGACAGAGTGAATGACTGCAACGATCGGGAGAGCTCTTGCCCAATAGACCCTCGTCTGGCAGCCGATCATCCGAACTTCACTAGTTCCGAACAGACCTCTCTCGAGTGATCTACGGTCCTGACTGGGGACCATTAGGAGTGCCGTGAGAAATACGAGAAAAAGAGGACGAACGGGCGCTGGATTCGGAAGACAAGAAACTGTCCATACGGTCCGGGTAAGGTCGTGTAAACACGACGGATTGCGAAAATAATTGATTGCTTGATTGTTTACAAAAAAAATATACTAGTATTACTCTTTGTTTGACCTATTTGGAGATTCACTGTCTGCACACGGAGAAACAGTAGGCTCCTTCTCTTTTGCAAACAGTGAAGGATAGGTAACGTAACCGTCGCGCCTATTTTTTTTTCCCCCACTGACTCTATTATTTCTTAACGGTTTTTGGGAGACTCCCTCTCCCTCACTGATTAACTGGGTTCTTTGACCCCGAACTACTGTTCGCAGATTGTCTTCTGGAGATTCTCTGTCTGCAAACCGGAAACAACAGATTCCTCTTTGCGGATAGTGAAAGGGTAGAGGACGCAGACTTTTGCGCCCTACTTACTCTCCCCATTGATCTTACTCTATCTTATTTATTTATTGATCGTTTGATTGTTCCTCGTTATTTGTTACTTTTTGTTCATGAGGTATTCACTGCCTGCAAACAACGTAGAATAGGAATATTCTGTCTAGTCTTTGCACCTAGTGATAAGATAGGCAGTGCTGACTTTTTAGTCCCTCGTTACGAGCCGTCATGTCTGTCTTCTCCCCACTGATTGATAATTGGTTCAGCCCGGACCGTGTATTAGAGGTGGACCATATAGCTCCACTAGAAGGCACCCCTAATAAGGACATGTTCATAAACTATGGATTAGTTACCATAGCCTATAATAAATTGTGGCACAGGTATACCAAAGAAAGTCAAGACAAACAGTGGCCACTGGCAGGATCCTTTGACCTTGATAAAATAGAAACGTTGGAAATAGCCCTTCGCAATAATAAGACAACGCCTATTATGCTCGACAGTCTCGGTATGTGGCGCAGAGAGGCTATGCAACGACAGAGAAAAGACGAGGACAAACCAGGTAGAGAAATATACCGACAGGACAACCCCGGGACACCACGACCCAAAAGTTATTCCCCGACACAACACAAAAGACGGCCAGACTTAGGGCAAGACCAATGCGCTTTTTGTAGATATGTCGGACACTGGAAAGCCCAATGCCCGACTCTACTGAGCGTGAGTAAGGGCAAAGGGCCGACAGGAATGACAGGCCAGCAGAATGAGAAAAAGCGCGAGACAAAGAAAAACCCGACTCGCACGGACAGACCAGACAGAACCACCGCGTTTGATTATGCCCGATGGCACAGGTTCCGCCAGAACGATTTCAGCGACATGTTCGAGTTTTCCTAGGTCGGACAATATAAAAACGGGAACCCAGCCTAGCTCTAAATTAACAGACGGAAAAAGATAATTTTGGCCAAATAATCACTGTTTTATGTTTGTCTTTGGATCTTGTGTGTCATACTTTTCTATTACACCCCCCCGTCTGAGTTTATGTGTACGTAAATCTGCGTCATCCCCCTGCACGTGCTTCCATGTTACATAAACTATGTTAATAGAAATTTTAGCATAAAACAACCTGGAAAGAAAGAAATGGGAAACGAAATCAGTAAGCCACTGATAAACACAAACTTTTATTTTAACATAACAGGCAAAGAAAAACACAATAACGCTAGAAAAACAAGAACGGTAAACTGTAGAACTTGAAAATCAACAGAACACTCGCCCCCCCCCACCTTCTGGAACCTTCCAAAGCAGGGTAGGGTTACGGCTACGCCCAACCGGCGGCAACCCATATAAGGCGGGCCTTGCTGCCAACTCTTGGTCAGGAAATCTTAACGTATTGGGGAGCCGGAGGAGAGGAAGGGGCCAGCGGCCTGGGCAGTTACAGGTAGTCCCGCCACATGTCTCCTCGGCCAGCCGCAACGGGCCTGGATAGTCTCAGGTAGTCCCGCCACATGTCCAGAGAAGAACGAGACACCTCTTTCTTTTCCCTTCCGTAACAGCCGCAGCAGCTCTGGACGGCGGGATGTCCTGCACGTACCTCCGCAACAATTTGTCCAAGTTGGGCTGGGAGGGAGAGGCGACGCGGACGAGCCTCTCCCACCTCCACGGATAGGATGTCTCCCAGCCCCCGGCCCAACGCCGAACACCCCCAACCAGGCGATGGTGCCCCAATACTTGCGCAGCACCGAACGTGCAATGGTGCCCATATTTTCGGAGCACCGAACCTGCAATGACTGCACCGATACTCGTGCCGCGCCAAATGCGCGCCACAGGTGGCCATACTTCCACAGCATTGAGCACACGACTTGGGGAGCACCGGATGGGGAGAGACCTTCATGCGGGCCGATGAAAAAGAGCAGCATGGGGTGCACCGGAAGAAGGAGACGGCGCGAACGAGTCTCCCTCGCCCCCCCCAGGTGGGGGCATCACAGCTGCACCCCAGCCGAACGTCCCGCTTTCACAAAACAGAGCCCTCTTCCTTTCACTCCGAAGGATCTCTTCCACTCTTGCAAACTCGACGAGAGTGGCCCCTGTGGGGCCCCAAAATGGCGTCTGGGTCCGCTGGAAGGCGGGCCTCGGCCGCTAGAGTAACTTTGACCAGCAATATAACTCGGTGGCTCGCCCACCGGAGCACGAGCCCCCACCTCCGACAACATCTCCACAGCCTTGAAGATTCTACAAAGGTCCCCGAAGGAGCCCTCGGCCACTGCAGGCCTCCGGTAAGGGGCAACTGCCTTGATCGCCAACGAAATAAACATGACATTGCCACTCCTTCTGTTAGCATGAATTCTAGAACTGCCGAAAAGGACTCTGGTCCAACTGCCGGTTGTAGGAAACATTTTTCCCTGATGCTACTTCTGGACTAACCCGGCCCCGCCCAAAATGGCGCCGGTATCAATAGGAACTTACGAACACCTCGTGGTGTCCCTTTTTACTATACAAACTTAATGTTCTGATACATATATGACCCTTTGTACACTTGACGAGAAGAACGGAGAGCTCACTCGAGGAACATGTAAAAGGATCGCGTTAAAAATGATGATTATAAATGTACAATGTATTATATTTTTATATAGCCGATGTATATCCTCGCTTATGATGCACGCGCACGGTATGCATATAGGAAATCTGATTGCAACTAGTATTACTATGCTTCTAAATTATGAAATAAACGCCCCCGAACCCCCCGGCCAACTGATAGACGTTCTGGTTTGCTACAAATGAATTGCTAAAACTTTCAGATGTTTTTATTGCTGCCAAACAACACCCCCCACTGTACGCACTTTAGCCATTGCCGTGCCCGGCCAAATACGACTGCACCCTTATGAATCCACATACTATGATCTCGCAAAAATAAAGGTCCTTTTTTCAAAATGATGAACGGGTATTGCTTGCTTTATTTAAAATGTGGGATGGGCGGGAGAGTTCTTTTCTGTGCACCCTACTATGCTCTCTCTTTAAGGTTATTAAGAAGATGGTTGCCCAGCCCTGGAGGACGGATCGGATCGACAACGCGACACTCTGCCTTCAAAGTACGCGACTGACTCATGAACTCTCGCATGGAGGAAGACCTCGACTTCCAAGGATGGGTAAAACGAACGGTATAAATGAGGGAATGTAAAAGAAGGGTAAAATAAAACGATGTAAATGTTATAAAGTACGACGTTCAAAGGTATTAGGGAACAGAGCTGACCCAAGAACCGAAGAACCTTAGAACGTCACAGCGCTGAAGGAGGTTTAAGGATCCCGATAGTGAGATACATCTTTCGGCTAGATACCTCGCACTAGACACCTCTGGTTACCTTTTCACGTTTCCCCGCACACGATCTATAAGGACACACTGCCCCCCCCCCCGACTCCAGAAACGATACCCCCGGGGATTCTACCCCGAGGAGGAAAGACGAGTATGAGGTAAGTAAAGGACTTTCGAATCCATGTATTGGATGTGCGCGAATGTTGTCCCCCTCCCTTCCCCTCTTTTTCCCTCCCTCTACAGGGTACATCAGGGGCCGCAACCAAGGTATGGCGAAGATCTGAAGCCTTGCCATGTCTAATACACGAAACAGACCAGCGCTGCAAGGTGGCACCTAAGCACGCCTGCAAACTACTCACGTAGCAAACAAACCTGTAGAACTAGTATGAGCTGATGAAAAGTGATCACTCTTAACCCAGGCTGCGCGAATGAACCTATGTCACGGATGAATCAAAGCTATGAGAGAATGTGCATGTGTGACTAAAGCATTGACTCAACGGGTCGAAGGACCGAGAATGCAAGAAAGTGCGACACAATGGTACTTCCCTTTTCTTTTTCCTTTTTCTCGAAGCATGTCCCCTCTACCCTGTCTAATGCTCAAACTGCATGATTTCAAGATTCTAACGCAGACCCGTGAATGTCCTTTACTGTGTAATGCACTAAATAGCCTTCCTTAAATACACTGCCATTCTCTCTGTCGCACGTGTACTATTTAGCCTGCCGTTGCACTCTCTCTCTCTCTCTCTCTCTCTCTCCCTCTCTCTCTCTCTCTCTCTCTCCCTCTCTCTCTCTCTCTCTCTCTCTCTCTCTCTCTCTCTCTCTCTCTCTTTCACACTCCCACTCTTCCGAGCGATTAGCCCCGAAATTGACAGACTGCCACCCCTAGCACACCACCCAATTGGCTTCAAATACCGCCGGTATTTGCTCAAAACTTGTCTTTAATAAAATCACCCTAATACTGTGTCACCACCTCTCCTTTCCGGAAAAATTTTGATGAAATCGAGAATTGGCCATAAAGGAAAGGACAGGTAAGCTGACTGAGGTTCCCTAAATCTGACCCGAAATGAGGGAACTACATGTCAGCGGCTACTACTATGGAATAAAAGTGCCTCAGATAACGCGCCCCTCCCCGTCCCAAATTGTCGCGATACCCAAAACCATAAAGGTAACCGAAACCCCCCATCTTCTCAGGACGCTCCCAGTATTGCGTTCAGTTGCCCCCCCCATCAACGTTTTCTATGTACCTAGGTGTCTTCCGATGAGACCCCTGTCTTCTCTAATTTAGTAATCCGGCCGCGAGAGGCTGCATAGGGACTAGAATGATGTTTTGCAAAGTTAAAGATTAGACCGGAGCAAAGAAAACCATTACACTGAGCCTTGTCGAAAGTGAAAATGTTTAGTTAAAGGGCAGGAGGCATTGATGATAGAAGCCTATTAGTACCATGCGGTTAGCTCACACCACTTTTTATTAGCATTGCCCGGCTTACATTACAGAGGTGGGCCCCCATCAGATGACCTGTCGTGACTATATTAAACAGTTGTGAAGGAAAGCCATAGTAAACCCAGCAGGTCCACCATCGATCATTTATATGTATAGCGAACGTTCCTATCTTCATTTGCCTGGAGCTGGGAGAGAAATAGACTTATGTGGTTACTTTCCTCTACCAAATCTCTAAAAACTGTCTTTTCAAACTCCTTCAAGGGTACGGCTGTTGGAGGAAAGAAGGACCGGATGTGGGAGCACGTGGCCTGACTACGGACTGTGGAACGTCTGTGACATGGGCCAAGGCGAGACCGCGACAGAACAGAGCTACAGGACGAGGCACTACCTCCAACAAAGTGAGAAGAAAGGGCTAACCTGATGCCCCCGCTCTATGTTCGAATGTGTGCCGAAAGGTCCCCGCTCTCTAGACTCGGTCATGAGCCCGCCTATCTGAAGTCTCTCGTTCCCCTAGTTTGTTCCTGATTTGGCCTTGCTCCATCCCCCTTTTTCTCCGACCTACCCTATGGACTATTTTGTACACTCTTCTTCCACCTGAACTTTTGACTATTGATCCCAAAGGACACCGGGCGAGAAAGACCCTTTTTCTGACCAGAAACGCGAGGAAAGGGTCGTGCCCTGCAACACGGAACTTAGAATAGAGCTGGACTCGTAGCTCCACCGCCGGTGCTCCACAGTGCCAACGGAAGACGAAGAATTGCTGAAAGCTTACTAAACCTCGAACATTCCCGATCATTTCTGCCACGTCTCGTTTCTCTCCCAGCCAACATTGTATTGATGATGTAACAATCCATCAGTTCGCCTTATGAAATGTACACACTGCTCTGCATTGCATTACTATGACTTTCCTGCTAAACAAGTTTATCAAAGTTTATCCAATAGGTCCGCCTCCTGAAAACTAGAAATCTCAAAATGTATTGTTTACAACTCTTTCATCTAGGGTTCCTACCGTTTTCTTTCTCATGCCCACCACAATAGAACCGAGTAGAAAATGAACCAGCAAGATGTCTTGAATATGTTAAAGGGAGGACTGTTGAAAATTAGTACGGTTTGGTGAACATTATCTGCGCCATCTTGCCTCTTCCCCTGATGCCACACTTTTGTCGTGCGCACCCGCCATTTTAAGATGCCCTGATCAGAACGAACCCTCTTGCATGCCCCTGGCCCCTGACATAGCCCTTCACCCTCACCAAGCCCGCACGCTGACCAACCCTCCCTGCTTGCACCTGCCTTGAGTCATAAACCCCTCTTCAGCACTGCTCTGCCCCAAGCCCTCATCCTGTTCCCAGCGCGACACCTCCCTTCTTCCCTTTCATGATCCCCGGCCCTTAGATGCAAACCCCCTTTTCCCCGTGTGCCCGTTTGTCTTCCTCGTTCCCAGGCCGACACCCAGCTCTGCCGATACTGTTCCTTGCCCCTCCCCGTACAATAGAAAGCTTCCCCCATCAAGGGATCCCCTGGTTGATCAAAGCCCCCACCCCATGAGATCCGATCGAACCCCGCATTCCATGAATTGACGGAATATCCAGCTGCGCGATACTCATCACCTGTTGTGACCAGGATGGGGACCTCTACTGTAAATATGTGTGGGAACGGGCCCGGAGGGGGGGTTCCGGGAATGTCTTTCCGTACATCAAAGCTTTATCATGAGTATGTAAACTGTAATAAAACCGCAAACACTGTATATAAGGGGCCAGGCCTCAAACATAAGTTAGAGCACCTCAGAACGATACCTGCTGTCCGTTTTGCTGTGTTCTCCTCCGGAGAGAATAAAAACCTTGTTTCCTGCTTTCCAGTCTCCAGCGCCTGCCTCTTCATTTATTAAATAATTCGAGGGTCACAGAGGCAATACCGCCGGGCAAATATTGATTGTCCCCGACCCAAACCTCTAATTTAACATGTGGAGCCCCAGTCTCTTTCCCACATCTCAAATATTGACAGACTATGTTTGAATCTGGCTGTATATTTGGTATGTTACTCTCAATGAGACATGTACAGTCTATGGGACCTGAGATAATAGGGGAACTCCCAAGACAATAGGATTTGACATTAACTGTGTTCAATGTTTGTGGTCAGTGAAAAAACAGGATGTGTTCCAAGACCAAAGTTAGTAAAGCCCTCAAATTGTGTCTCAGGATCTCAAACAAGGTGGAATGGGGTATGCTATGCAGCAGTCTCACAAAGTTTTGGATCCACCGTGAGGCTAAAAATGCAGTCCAGGATGTAACAGATCGTACAGCGGTACTGTATGCCAAGACTTTATGGCATTAGGGCTTCCTCAGTAGAAGTCAGGAGATCAGGAAATATCCATACCAGGCTAATAAGTAGTTAAGATGTTGACGCTAGACATGTTTAGAGGTTGAAGGCTTGTGCTGAAATTCAGGCACTTCACCACCGTGCGGGAGAACGGACAGTGCAACATCCTCTTTTTGAACCAGTAGGAGGACAGTGAATCTGCAGTCGTAACTCTTGCAAAGTAAAGTAATTTTTGGTGTAACCAGCCACCATGGTATTATTGTGTGTCCCCTAGAGGGACCACTGTAGTTTTCCCTTATATCAGCACAACCGTACACACTGCAAACATTGTAGGCTGCTTCTGTTTGAACACATTATGAAATAACATGCTTGTTTTTTTGCTACACTAATATTTCATAAATAGGCTGCACATGTTTTATTATTCTGCATTTCTACTGAGATTCAGTCTGAACATTTTGTACAATAATGTCAAACAACATTGTGCTCTGTTATTCTCTGTCGTCGGACACTAACACCTAGACCCAATAGAAGAAACCCAGCTGCTGCACAAGTAGGGCATTTCAAATAAGCTGAGACTTGCCATTTTGAAAATAGAGAGGAGGATTTTTTAGAGAAGAGACCCCATGAGTGCCAGCTTAGTGTGATCTGAGATGCAGACCAGCTAACTGCAAATGCCAGGTATGACGTCCGACACCATCCCAGAGATGTTTAGTATAATATTATGAGGCTAGGCTTAAAAAGATACACCAATAACCATGCTTGGGCTTTTCATTTTGTACTGGTTATTGGTGGTGCTAATTACATTAATGCGTTTTGTATGCAGTGTAACTGCAGTGCAGTTGCTTCATACTAGAACACGATAGTTCCAATAAATATTGTAAACTGTTTTCGTGTCTTGGTTCTTTTTATTATAGACATGCATGAGTGAAAGAACAACCGGTGATGACTATCTACTGCGGTTCCCAAAGGGGACTAGAGTGTTGTGTTCTGGGGTGCCTACTTTCCTGCTACCCTGGGAAGGTTAGGAGTACAGGTGAGGCACAATAAGCTAGTGTAGATTGGGGTGCATAGCCACTGATGTGGTAAGGTGACTCAGTCCCTACATACAGACGTTCTGTGATCCCAGGCATAGTTCCATTCCAAAACAGAATCCCTGCAACATTATTAATCACCAGTGAACTGGAGTGTTGCTGCTGACTGCATTTATAGTCATTGGAGGTATTTATCAGACACATTCAATATCTCACCCCACTGTGTCGGTATGTGCCTTGCTCCCATACCTCAGAAGTTTGTGTCAGCTAGGATGACACATGGAGCCATGATGATATTTTCCATATTTATTTATTTCTCTGTATTTTTGTCTGTGTTTTTAGTCACTGCATAAAGGGAAGCTAATCTCAACACTTGTTTTCCTGTCCATGTCTCCGCTTGAATTGTCCCTTCCCTCAACTTCCACTTTCCATCTAGTCACCCTCTTTGAAAGCGGTGTCCATTTCCCTAAGGCAGTCATCTATGGCAGTGTGGTGGTGCAGGGTCCGATTTTCCCGCCTACGATACAATACCTACTCTCTTTCATAGAAAAAGACATGCAAGAGAAGAGACAAAGAAAGAAAAGGTACACTAAAAAACAATTGACAACAATGAGCTACAATTCTTCAGTCAACGGTAAAAAGCTCAAGTTGCTGTGAGGCGCTCAGGGGACGTAGGTGCCATCTGCCTGGCTCAATTCCTCATAACTTCAAGTGCAGGAAAATTGGTAATTTGGACTGCCACTGACAGCTTCTTCATATGGATGCCATGTCTTGATTCTCTTCTCCACCATTTTCAGTGATTTATTCCTCCTTGGCGGGTGTGAGGTGGTATTTCTTAATTGAAGTGGCAACATTTTGGGTGACAGACTGTTGATAATTTGCAGCTAATATCATGGTTCCTTTGAGTTGAGGGACTTTCATTGTAGTGATGTTGAATGAGGGCATCATATCGTGCGCTGATGGTGTCATACCAGCAAGAGAAATACTGGACTTTTGTTGGAGAAAATTGCATAACCTCTCTCTCTTACATAGTTCTTCTTTCTGGTGTCTGCTTCTTGATCAGAGGCTGTGATGACATTGTGTTGTTTAAGGTTGTGGTGTTATTCCCCACCTGGGGCAGTATGATCAGACTGCTCCTTTCAAAGATCAGCTCCCTGGAACATTTTCCCGTGGGCCCATGCACTGTGTTGCAATAATCTCTGAGGATATGACAGAGGGCTTTCCTCAATGATATTTGTGTCAACCCAGGTTATTAGATTGTCTTCTTAATAGTAATTATGGATCTCTAGGTCATGTTGTTTTCTTGGAGCCAGAAAGTTATGGTCTTTCTGTGGAAAATCTCTAAAAAGGTCACGATCCAGTGAAATTCTTCTGTTCTGTTTTCAGTCCTCAGCATTATTGAGATGCCCCACATTACAAACATGTCATCTAGGATATGTAGAACTGCAGCTGCGTATGTGGATGAAACTTGTTGCACTAGGGGAAAATAAAAACACTCTTCAATTCCCACTAGGAGATATTCGCCAATATGTATAAGTCCGTAGAAGACAGCTGCTAGTGTCAACCATGCTAAGTCTGTAATACTGGACACCAATAACACTTGCAGTTGTAGTGCATTCCTTATGCTCTGGCAAATTCTGTGTTTCTTGATGTACCATCCTCTATGGAATCTAGGCCTGGAATCTAGGCCTGGAAACCAAATCTTCTCTTGAGGCAGTTTGTTTGTAGTCACTATGCCACAGTGGCTCTAATGGGCTATATCCACAACCATGTGGTGTAGTGACCTGGTTCTGTTTGTTCTGTTCACCACATAGACGGTTTTAGTGAATGGTTTCCAAGAGTTCTTCTTGGACAAAAGCTTGCCCTTACTGGTTTTCAGGAGATCTTCATGGACATTTGTGAATGGTAGTAGTTCCTCTCTTTTGATTCCCTCCAGATATTGTATGTTGTTGTTGACATGTTTCCTCCTCTGCTTCTCAACCAGTCACTTAACTTCACTCAACATGGGATCTTTTTTACAATAGGGTCCAGGGGCCTTGATGCTTAGGACTTGGCAGATTCAAAACTCTTTCCCAAATGTAAAAGATATCCTATCTGCCTTATTACAGGTGCCTTTGAATATAATGTTTGTGTTATATGGAGGACTGGATATCCATCATGTTTGGGAAAGAGTGACCTGTCTGCCAAACTCTAAATCAGGCGCATTGTCTATAGGGTTTTTATTTTTTCAGAGGCTTGTAATTTATCTTGAAGTCATAGTCCATCGAGCATATTCAAGAGTAGTTCAAGTTCAATAATCTTTATTCGGATATTCCATTATCCATAAAAGTACACACATAATTACGTACATGGTCAAGATAATGAAAACACGATAAAATTACATAAAAACATTGTTAGGGTTTCCATATCATTAAAGATAGCAGCAATACTTGCATAAAAATTTGCAAAGTGCATTATTGTCCAATTCATCACCGACTTTCGGGTACATTTCTATAGCAGCATCAATTGATATATACATATGCAGGGATCACCTTTAGAATAGCAGCAATGTATAAGGAGTGAACATTTCACAGGCATCTGCTACAAAGTGGTTTGCTAGCCTTTGGCATCGTTATCTAAAGTGCTAAATTAGTAAAGTGCATAGTTCGTATTTACTGGGCCATCTAGATACAGTGCATAATACAAGGTCACCCATAAAACATTAAAGTAAGCGGGTTACTATGGTTCGTGTATTTACAAATGGCAACGCAAGGTAAAGTGCGACAGTGCAAAGTGCAAAGTGCAGCACCACTAAGTGCATGTAATACATCTTTGCCAGATAGGCATTTATTCATCAATTACTATGGTTCATATATTTACAAATAGCAGCGTAAGATAAAGTATGACTATACAAAGTGCAAATATAAGCCAACTCCAACTATATATGATGCATGAGGGTATGATAAATGTTAATTCATAGAAGAGCGAGAACGGATGGCCATTTTTAAGAAGGTGCACACACAGTATATAATGCCATCCTCTTTAAGCTGAAGAACAGTCTTGTATGCCACTTTAAAATCCTTTGTACCTCTAGCTCTAAAAAATGGTATCAAGAGGAGTTTACTATACTTTTGATAAAAGGAGCAAAAAAACTGAAAGTGCACCATTGTTTGTTTCCCTGAATTTTGACATGGGCAAGCCAAGTTCTCAATGTTGGGCTGAAAGCCCATGGGGAAACACAGTAAGTATTTTAAAGATCCTGCTCTTAAACGAAATAGAAGGCTACGCTCCCAACATGTAATGTCTTTAAGGAGATATCCTGCAGGTGTGCACAAAATAGGTTTGGTGTCACTTTCTATTTGAATATACTATTTGGATATACTGTTTCACAGTGCTTTTAACGGATTCTTGTTTGTATCTGGTCTTCCCATGATACTTGTAAAGCATGTTACGGATGGTCTTCCCGTTAATCCCGTCTAATTCTTCGGGGCTATCAAAGATGTGCTCGAGGTTGACTGATGCCAGGCTCGCCCGTACTTGAGCCAGACAGGGAATTCTAATGCCCTGGTCACATTTTAAGCAGTCAGCCAAGATTTCCCTGGTCAGAGACGTTTCTGGATTTTTCCAGACCTTTATCCAAAACAAGACAGGTCAGACCTTGATGTAATCCTCCAAATAAGCCAGCTTTAATTCAGTGTGACTTATAAAAGTAGACGATGAGATTGGTATACCCAAGAGCCTTCTGCAGAATCTTTTCTCCTCAGCCTGTGCGTTTTTTAAATTTGTGTATCCCCAAATTTCGGCCCCATAAGTCGTAATAGGAACACATTGTGTCCTATAAATTTTTAATAGGGAAAGTGCCTCCTCTAATCTTTTTGGCTTAGGGAGAGTCAATACTGAATTTATTGCTTTAATAAATTTAGCCCGTCCATAGGCCAAGTGTGGGGTCCAGGAGCCGTTATCAGAGAATTGAATGCCCAGGTAGGGAAAAGTGCGAGTGCATAGCAATGAATCTTGATCCAAAGTGATCCTATTAATGTGGCGTTTTTTTGGGCCATAACACATTAAAAACGATTTTTTAAAATTGGTACAAAGGTCGAGACTATACATAAAATCTACGAATCCCCTAACTAAAATCCTCAAAGCATTTGGTGTGCGACCCATTAAAACAGCATCGTCTGCATAGAGTAGGACGGGGAGTCCAGTGCCGTTTATTCTAGGGACGTCGGGAGATTAGACAGAACATTATGAAGTTCATTAATGTATAAAATAAATTAAAGAGGGGCTAGGACGCACCCTTGTCTAACACCTCTACCGACCGTTATGTCACCTGACACTGCTCCGTCCATACTGACCCTTACTCTAGCTTTTAAATCTCTGTGGAGATAGGCCAAAAAATAAACCAAACTATTGTCCAGACCATAATCCAAAAGGCGTTGCCAAAGCCTTGATCTGTTAAAAAAATCAAAGAGTATTTTGGCTCATGCTTTAGTCTGTTAAAATCGTAAAAGACTTTTTGTATAAGAACATGTGTTGATGCTTACAGGCCCACACCAAAGCCAGGTTCCCTTTTTCAGGCAGTGAGTAGATATTTTCTATTTCTGTTAGGCTTCAACTAGACTATACAATGATCATACTTGAGGACTCTCATCCTGATGTATGTTGAGCCAAAATGATTGTTCTTGCTGGGTGCTTGGTGAGCTTCCAGAGAGGTAAGCTTCTGCATCGGGAGCAGTAACTCACTAGGCCTAAAACGGACCTCCGGCTTTTACATCTGTGGGGATGGACGTCTCATTGAGTGGCACCTCTTTTGCAAGGATGGGCTTGATTCCTCTGTGAGAACAGACATGTTTCCTAAAACGTGAGCTCCTCTTTTCCAACATTGCACTTGTTAGCATTTGGTGTCAGATAAGCAGCCTTAAGGCAGCGCAGGCTTCCATTAGGTCACAACTGTATTCTCCTTTGATTTGGCTAAACATTAGGATGTCAATAGTGCACGTAAAGCAATTTCTGACTAGCCTGATAACTCTTCTTATGTTTCTGTGGACATTTTCACTTTTATTGACACTCTGAAGTGAGATGCCTGTATCAAAATAGACCTATGTGTGTGGAATATGTGGTAATATACCGAGATTCGGGATGCAATCCTAGCTGATGTTAGCCCTTTTACAGGTCTAGTTTGGAAAGCACATAGGTTCATTTGAAGCAGCTAATCATGTCATTCAAATAAAGTAATAATTCCGATATTTTTTTGTTTGGGACAAGCTACCGAAATGATGAAACCACTATTTATAGTGTTTATTAAACATCCAATTAACTGTTGATGTCGGAGTCTCTTTAGGGTGTGCTCAGTGGAGAAGGTGTGAATTCTGTAGTCCATCTGCCTTACCTGTGAATGAATTACTGTACTCTCCTCTCACAGCGTTTACCCCAGATTTCGAATGTCTGCCATGTCTAGCTTTGTGTAAGTGATTATATTTGTTACAGTTTCAATACTTTTCTCCGATCACTTAACAGACATCTGAGTGGGGTAATGTGAGACAACAGTGGCTGTATGTCTTCGCTCTTTCGAGTGTTGTCTGTGACTGTTTGTCTCTGTGTTATCTGCAGATGTCATTTCGTACTCTTTATCAATAGTTCTATTTCTTCCAGCATCCAATCACAAAGAGATGCATTGATTCTGGCCATGTGAAGTATCTGCTAGTATGAGTGGTTCCTTTAGTTCTTTGTTGCAAAACACCATTGAATACCTTCCTTAAATTATCCTTAGGGGTATGTCCTCCTTGTTATTGAATTAGTCAAATCTGCAATATATCACCACCTTTTGCAGCTTTGTGGCAAATATATCTAGGGACACTTTTGTTCCTTTTCATATAATATTGAATTATGCAAAGTCAGTATTACATTGGGATCCAATTTCTCATTCAGGCACTTCACATTTCCCTAGTATGTTGCAACACACTCTGGGGTGAACATCACAAGAAGATCTTCAACATCATCCACTACTAAGTTGAGAAACAGATCTCTGGCCTGCTCGTTGTGTTTTTTTTGCATGTGGCACACAGATAATGTTCAAATAGCCCACACCTACTCTCCTATATGGGACATCCTGAAGGTTGTTCAATGCAACAGTGTCCAGGGATAGGTTCTGTGTATGTTGGGCTACATGTCAGCCCCTGGGTTTTGAGATAGCTTGCCTGCAGTTGTCACTCACATCAACTGCCCACCTTTGACATTCTTGTTGTCTTTTCACACTTTTGTGTTATTTAGATGTTCACATTTTATTATTTATTTGTTCTACATTGTGCCGTGCTCTGTCTGGGGCTTGATTCCTTCTTGTTCTTCCGAATGGCCATGGGCATATGTTGTTTGGCCTGTTAAAAAGTCAGCCCCTATCGCACCCGATGCCCAGGCTGCTGGTGCAGGGCGACTCTTCGTTCTCACCTTGAATAATTACCAAATAAGGAGACGGGCACTGGAAGTAGGAAAACAAGAACAGAGTTTATTACTCATGAGGAGAGCATGTCCTTTGGGACACTCGCATGGTGTCTTCGGGAGGTGCTCTAACAAGTTTCTCTGAGGCTTCGTCTTTTATACACAGGTTTATGGCACACAGGCATCCTTTATTACAATCAACACATTGTATAGTATGGAGGTATTCCAACACGTGGCTACAGTAGGGCCCTTATTCTCCATGCAAATAGGAGGGGGCTATCATGCGGCTGAGTGTCCTGCTGATTCCATTGGAATGTGTGTGCCTGATCGAGTCTCAGGGGGTGGGGTGGCCATGATCAATAGTAGCTTCTTCCGAGAGAGACGAGTGCATAAAGTAGTGGGCAATAAACCGTATCCTCGGGCTAAGGGATGACCAGCGGTCCGTGCAAACATTCAGGCTCGGAGGAAGAGGTCATCAAAGGAGGGGTATTCACGGAGGGACAGGAGGTGTTGGTCAGGCGCGGGGCGCGATTCTTAGGGACAGAGTCATGCGGGAGGGGTGGGCTCGTGACTCGCGCATGTGGGAGAGGGGGCAGTCAGGGTGCATGGGGGAATGCTTGCAGGGTCAGGGAAGTGCGCTGATGAGCGATCGTGAACAGGGAGACCATGGTACCTAAAATGGCTGTCATGTACATGTGTGCATGGATCTATGCTGGCGGAATAACACACTCAGTGTTTTCGCAATATCCGTTCTGCTTACAACAAGGGGTGCTATGAACACAAATGAACGCCGCTTATGTACATACACATTGCTATTTTTAACAGGCCCACTGGGTCATCCTGGGATCGGCCTTAGGTCATGGCAAACAACAGCCAGAGACCCTGGGGGTCTCTTTATGATGTCATTGTCCCCAACACACTTTCCTTCTTCAGTGACAGTTCCAAGGTCTGGAGAAAAGAAAGACCATTCAGCAGAACACACTGAAAGAGCTTCAAAAATGGTGTCCTTAAATAATATGGGGCATTTGTGCACTGCAATCTACCCACTTGCAATGGAATGTACCAGAGGGTTAATGGCATAGCACTGATAGTGCACAGGTAAGCAATGGGGTCTCTCCTACCCTGGTCTTCAGTGCTCGCACATATTGAGTCAACTCCTCTTTGTCATCAATATCCTGCCCCTGTACCTCATACGTTTTTGTCAGAATGTACTACACACAGAGCTGGGATGGTGTGGCAGTTTTATTATTTGTCTGTTTCTTTTTGTCTGCACACTTAGCCGCTACTTCTGGGGTAACTAATCTACACCCATGTTCTTTTTGCCACACCCCTACTGTCTCTTTCCCCGTTGCACTTCCGTCCCAGCTCTCAGGGCTAGAAGTGGTGTTCATTCCTACATGCACTGGTCAAGTACAGTGAGGTGTCGCCGGGTCCTAATGCCCTGCCTACTTCAAAACAGCTTTTATCATGTTTTTTAATACATTAGCTCCGTGTGGAATAATGTGGTTTTTGTCCTCACAGCTCTAGAACACATTTACATTTGCTTTCTATTGATATTTGCAGCTTGAAGTATGCACAGAGAAGAGCTAAAAATACTGGCTTTGGATGATTTCACTTATTTTCGTACCGGCTTGGACATTAAAATACCAATAGAGCTGGTAGAAAACCGATAAGGAGGCAAGTCTCACTTAGACTTTATGCAGTATGTACTAATGAGGGGAGAAATACCAGCTTTAGTTAATTCTCCGAAGTCTCGTACCGGTTTAAAATGGCATGGCATTAGGAATCGGAAGGTCAAATCAGAACTTGAAACCATGAATACTGACAGTTCTGACTTTGGAACTTGAGTGAGACACTTAATATTGCTCGTGGCAAAGAATGACAAGCAACTATATTCATTTCATGGAGCACTACTTGGTTCCAGTCTCTACCTGCCAATCTTTCTAGTACCTGGAAGCAGCCCACTGGATCAGCAATCCCTCTTTTTCTAGGGCTTCAGAGAATCCTCCAGTTTCCCTGAGGCATACCAATACATCTTTCAACTAACTGCAGGAGCTTCCTCCTGCTCTTTCATCCCCATTATGTAGCACCTGAGATCAGACAAGCTCCCTCGCCCGACCAATATAGCAACTTACCTCTCTACCACCATACCTCGCAAGCCAAATTCACCAAGGTAACCCCACCTTGCAATCAATCCACAATGTCGATCAATCTGGAATACGTGGAAACCAACTCATTCAAGATTCTATACCATCCAAATCTTTCCAAAACATCAGAAAAAAAATACCCACAGCATCCTGATTGAATTTGCAGACACTCTCTTTTCTGATCAATACTATAGTGGTAATTATGGGAAGTTCAAAACTGAACTCATAGTCTTTCCCATAACATCATATCTTGGACTGACACACTCAACAGTAAACTCAATCTCACTTCATAAAAGACCATTCCTCTTGGCCGCAAACTAAGAATTGCTCCATCCTCACTATTCAATGTATCTATCTCCATTTCCATATATAACAGGGGAAAGATAGGGATCCAATCCATAGTTATATGCCTATCTTTATTCTTATACCTCTTTCTAGCCCTGCTCAATGGCGTACTGTACTGCAAGTCTCCCACACTATCCCACAATACAATGCTAGACCCTAAACACCCCCACTTACAAACCTCTCATAACTCCTATCTCCTACCAATTCACACTCAGGAATCACAAATACTACTCTAATGTGACACTACCACCCAGCCCACTTATTAAACCAGATAATAACCCTGGGGCAGATTTAAAAGCCACTTGCACCACCGGTGCATCACGTTGCGTGACGCACCAGTGGCGCAGCCTGCTGAGTGATATTTACAGCACAGGTAAAGTCACCCTGCATGACTTTACCTGTGCTTGTAAATATCGCCCCTGTTCACGCAACACTTTGTGTTTCAGGGGCGTGACATAGGTGCTGCTGTGGGTGTTCCCATGCAACACCCATGTCCACTGATGCATTTCCAGATTTACGATTTCTCGTAAATCTGGAAATGCGTCAGAATGCTACACACCCATTTTCCTCAGTGACTCCTACCACAATTCTTCTGATTTCACACAGTATACACAATCTCATGATACAATACCCTCCCAATCCATCTTCCACCACTCTCTTCTTTAAGATATCACACAAGGAGAACGCTCTCTAAATACTGCAGACACATTGAAAGCACCCTACTCCCCATATGCTTACGCTGCTTACCCCTCACGTCACTCACATCGCCTCAGTGACACTCACTGTAACCCTCCTGTCATCACACAATACACAAATGTTCACAATTCAACATTTCCTTCCACTCCCCTCCACCCCACTTAACCATCCCCTCTACAAACCACCGTTAGACCTGGCTTCGTTGACATGGTTTCCCCTAACATATTGCTTTCAAAACTCCTGTTTAACTGACATCGTTTTTTCTGACGTTAGTAGTCTGGGCACTTTACCACTGATAACCAGGGCTAAAGTGGATGTTCTCTCGGCTTACAACATGGCAAAATTGACGTATCCATATTTGGCACATTTATGTTACTTATAACTCTTTTGTAATGTGGACCACATGCACTGATTAGCTTGGAGAGAGTGCATACCTCTACCAACCCGAAACCCAATTTCCTACAACCACCAGCTGCTATCACCCTGATATCATTTAATACACAACATTCTATGATTTGATATCTTTCCACCCCACCCTACACTCCTTCTCAACTCACTTATCCACACAAAGTGACCGTCATAGAGAACTCAATTTGCCCTCTACCCTGTCTGCACCTACTCACTTGAATAACCAATCCCTAATGGGCCATTGAGCCCCTACAACCCGCACAACACATTTTCACCAATGAGAAACTTGATCCAGTCCCAACACATTAATTGGACCAACCAACCCACAATGTGGCGTATCGAGGTGCAACAAGGAGAAATGTTTTCATTTCCCCTTGTTTTTTTCCTCTTTCAATGCGTGCTGCATTTTACAGCACACATTGGAAGAGGAAATCACCTCAATTGATTGTTTTTGTGCAGGATGATGCCCCTTCCAGCACGAAAACAATCTCCTTACGATGCAGGCATCCTTGCACCATGGTGCAAGGGTGTCTGCGCAGGTGCATGCTAGCAGTTTGTGCGCCAGTGCAGGGAAAAGCACAGAGATGCAACATATTGTTGTAATTTTGTTGCATCTCTGTGCTTCGAAACTAATGCAGCGCGGTGCAGCAAAATTAATTGCGGCACCTCTCTGCGTTAGTTTCTTGTAAATCTGCCCCCCTGTTTTTCTACTGCCCAAGTCCCAACCTGTAAGAAATCAATGCTTGTCATTCCTCAATTAGGCATCACTGAAACCCCTCCACACACCCTGATGCTATAAAAATCAATCCGTCCCATATTCGCATAACTTCCCCACTATCTTCTTCCCCTATCTGCAACACAAAGTGAATTCTCGTCACACAACAATCCCACTCCAACTATTTCTGCATCTACACACACAAACAACACATCTCACATTATGCCGCTAAGCCATCACAAAACGCACATTTTCCTCAGTGACTCCTACCACAATTCCTATGATTTCACACAGTATACACAATCTCATGATACAATACCCTCCCAATCCATCTTCCACCACTCTCTTCTTTAAGATATCACACAAGAAGAACGCTCTCTAAATACTGCAGACACATTGAAAGCACCCTACTCCCCCTATGCTTACGCTGCTTACCCCTCACGTTGCTCACACCACCTCAGTGACACTCACTGTAACCCTCCTGTCATCACAAAATACCCAAATGTTCACAATTCAACATTTCCTTCCACTCCCCTCCACCCCACTTAACCATCCCCTTTACAAACCACTGTTAGACCTGGCTTCGTTGACATGGTTTCCCCTAACATATTGCTTTCAAACCTCCTGTTTAACTGACATCATTTTTTCTGAAGTTAGTAGTCTGGGCACTTTACCACTGATAACCAGGGCTAAAGTGGATGTTCTCTCTGCTTACAACATGGCAAAATTGACGTATCCACATTTGGCACATTTATTTTACTTATAACTCTTTTGTAATGTGGACCACATGCACTGATTAGCCTGGACAGAGTGCATACCTCTACCAACCCAAAACCCAATTTCCTACAACCACCAGCTGCTATCACCCTGATATCATTTAATACACACAATTCTATGATTTGATATCTTTCCACCCCACCCTACACTCCTTCTCAACTCACTTATCCACACAAAGTGACCGTCATAGAGAACTCAATTTGCCCTCTACCCTGTCTGCACCTACTCACTTGAATAACCAATCCCTAATGTGCCATTGAGCCCCTACACCCCACACAACACATTTTCACCAATGAGAAACTTGATCCAGTCCCAACACATTAATTGGACCAACCAACCCCCAATGAAAATGGTGAACTAGCACCACACAACACATTGCTGGTTCACAATTATCCACAGCTGTAAACTACTCTCAATGACAACCCTCTTTAATGGACAGTAACTCTAGATGAACATCATAGCAAAGTTTCCTCAGCAACTCAACATCTCCTGGAATACAAACTGGATATCGTCAACGAAGAGCTCTTGCAGCTCGATTTTTCTTTAGCCCAACTCAATCTCATGTGTTCTGCTGAACTAGACTTCCTACACACTAAACTAGGGTTCCAGATTCAGCATCCCATGGAAGACAAACTTGAACTCCTTAAATCAAAGCTTTCTCAGCTTAATGTTACCTTAACCAAACTTACCCTTAGGTTTTCTGCTTACCTTGACTCTTTACTCTCTAAACCAGGGTCCCATTTTCCCTAGTGTACGAGACAACTGAGCAAATGTCCAACTCATACCAAGAGACCCCTACCAGCACCTAAACTCCCACTACTATATCCAGTCTTAAATATTACGAATACCTATTGTTACATTGACCAGAAATAAACTTCAACCACACCCAAAAGAGGCATGGGGCAACTGGAACATTATTGCAATCACAACTGAAGCCCTTGGCATGCCTCAAACCAAATCGGTCACTTTGACTTTGCAATGGATGATTCATAATTGCAGATTAACAAGGAAGTACAAGCTAAAAATTGCAGGCTCCATCTCACACTATAACCTTGATGCATTAGTCCTTATTGAAACCTGGTTCAATGATACCTCTCACAACATAAGTGGCCTTCTACTTCCTCCAAACTACTCCATCATCAAAAACAACAATGTAGGGAGAGCTGAGGAAGGAATAGCAGCCATTTTCATAGATTCCATAAAATGCAGAGATATACTGAAATGTGTGTTATCTTCATATCAATGCCTGATTATAGATCTGCATATACAACACAATTCTCCTTTAAGCTAAGGGCCTGATTTAGATCTCGGCTGATCGGGTCCCACATCACTTTTCTGATGATAGTCCCACCCACAGACTTGGCAGTCCGTCCACTGTATTTAAATATTGGCAGTTCCTTGGAGGGAAGCCCGCCAGAATCTGCCTCCTGCTTCAATGCCATCATAGGCAGAAGTGGCTATGGAAGGGAGTCTCACCAAGAATACTGCCTGGCTGATAACGATGTGCCTTTCCATCAAGGCAACTGTGGTGGGGACATCGCCAAATTTGGGTTGTTAGACATAAATAAAAAGAGGTGAGAAGTTACCTTTCTTAAGGTACACACTTCCATTTCCGTCTTGAAACCCATTGCCCAGGTCCTTCTGTGCTAGTTCCACTGACCACGATGCTCAGAAACCCCTTTGTTTCTGGAATCTAAATGAGGTTTCTGTGTCACTTCTCTCACTATGAATCATTCTTTACCATTAGCTTTCGCCTTGTGTATTTTATTTTGCACTTACATGCAATGTAATGTGTCATACATAAGTGTTCATCTTGCGACTCTTCATGGTAAAATGTATACTTCTGTAAGGACACATAAAAAATATTTCTTTGGTGGTGGTGGTTGTGCTTGTGGTAACTGTGAGTGTACATACAATGCTGCAGATGTGCAATGCTATCTGTAAAATGAATGCCGCTTTACATTACCCACATATACACATCACAACCTATATGCATAGTGAGATAATGATAACTAATACTTAACTGTCTCCACACCACCATGGCCTGACTCAGATAGGACTCAGCTGCCAGGACACCGCCGGCACAACAGGAACATATAAATTGGCTCAACACAAACCAGCTGGCCTGACGGTGAAGGAATATGGTTCGCCTACAGAAAGCACTGCCACCACAGCGGTCAACTGTTTATTGCCACAACATCTAAATGCGGCAGGCAGACTGCTGTCAGCTCGACATAGTACTTGGGACCGCAAGTGCGGTGGAACAGTGGTAGTCCTGCCAAGATCTAAACCAGGCCCTAAATGTCATTTCCCACCCACCAGGTGTCAACACAACTTTTCTTGAGGAATACATGGATCTTGCAAACAAACAATCAATGCAAAGTGACAAAACAATCTTTCTGTGAGACTTTAACCTTCATTGGGGCAACAGAGAATACAAACCCAGCAATCAATATCCTTGCCTCTATTCTCCCTCGAAATGACTGATCCAACATAACTGATGACCAAAACATAATAAAAGAGCTATTTATGACTTATAATCTAAAAAGAAGACCTGATCTCATTTGATGAATCCCTTCCAGTTGACTAGTCCAATCATTTTCCTATTTCCTTTGCTCTGCAGCTCTCACATTCCGTGACCCTAGGCCAACCGAGAATGACAAACTGGTTTCGAGACACCAAGAATCTTGATATCAATACACTTAGCAACACGGCACAAAAGTGAGTACCGCCCATCGTACTGGACACTGATATCAATATCTCAACTGCACATTGTTTTGAACATCTTTCAGATCTGCTAGATGAGGTAGTTGTACTTCAGAACAAAAACAAAAGAGCTAAACCCTCAGCTCCTTATTTAATAAGGCCTTATATGACGAAGGAACAACTCTGACAATTCTTGAGGAAAACATGGAGACAAGCACTCTCCATTCTTAATCTCACATGTCATTGAAAGGCTAGATTGCTTCGCAAAAGAAACATCTTCTATACAAAATAAAATCACTTCAGTTCACTACTAGACTCAGCCAAGAACCAACCTAAACAACTTGTCAATCTAATCAAAACTGCTAACAACTCTTCCACTTCCATGCCCATTAAATTTGATGACCCAACCAAGAAAACAAAGGAATTTGCACAATTCTTAGATTCCAAAGTGAAATCACTATTGTCTCATAATGTCAGCCCTAATCTGAATACTATGTACAAAACCAAGAATACCTGACAACTCTTTAACATAATTAGTGATCAAGATTTGCTGAAAACCATCATAAAAACCAAACAATCCAATCACTTTTTAGACCCGATTCAGGATAACATTAGTAAAGATCTTCACACACATGCTCCCCTACTTGACTAAATTGGTGTATATCTCAACCAGCCAAGGAATTGATCCAGACAGCCTCAAAATTGGACAAGCTACTCCACTTCTCAAAAAAGCAATCGGCAGATGTGAACAACCTCAGCAATTTTTGACCTGTATCCAGCCTCCTTTTCTTGGAAAAAAATATCAAAACAGCCAACAAATCAAAGACAACAATCTCCTAAGTGAATACTAGTCTTGCTTAAACCAAGTTTGCAGTATCAAAACAGCACTGCTCCATGTGGTTGGTGATGTGATTTGAATCCTAAACTGCAGCAACTCCTGCCTCCTGATTCTCTGGGACCTATTGGCAGCCTTTGATACAATCAACTGCAATATGCTCCTCAACACCCTTAAAAATTGAATGGGAATTTATGGTTTGAATAATTCTTTACAGGCAGGTCATAGAGCCTAAAAAACCATGACTGTTTCTCAACACCAATGGATGTTGATTAAGAATAAGGGTCCCTCAAGGATTAATCCAAGCTGTAGCTCTATTCAATCCGTATATCAAGCTTCTTGGGGTCTTACTAAGAAAATTGTTTATCTTCTATCATCCCTATGGCAATGAAACTCAACTGCACTTATAGGTCTCCTCTCCAAGTGACATCTTGCACTTTGCCAACACACTAAACACCATCCATGACTGGATGAATTCCCATCACTTTAAATGTAAACCTTCTAAAACTGAACTCCTCCTCATCAAAATCAGCACTGCTAGTACAATCCTGGATGGACACAGTAAAGATCCTCAACAGCAAACCCATCCGAGTTGACAGTGCAAAATCCCTTCGAATTATCCTAGATAAAAAAGGCTAAATCTACAATTGCAGATCAACACTATGGCCTGAAATGCACACTGCCAACTGTATCTTCCATGTGAAATGGCCGCTACATTCCTGAACATGATGTAAAAATTATTGTACAATCCAGAGTGCTATCCAGAATCGTTTACTGTAACTCTCTCTTGACTGCTTATCCTAAAACCCATCTCATTCCTCTTAAATCAGTTCTACACTAGGCTGCAGGCTTCATCTTTGGAGCCAAAAGAAACAACCATATCTCACCAATACTGACCACACTCAATGGCTGCCCATTGAAGCTAGGGCCATATACAAGACAATCGTCAAAGAAACAATCCCCTTGGGAGCAAATATTAAAGCACCAACACTCTAAATCACATACAGCAAAATGTATCTTTTTTTTTTGAGGAGTTTTATTTAGCGCTGACCTGACTGGTGGGTATCGGAGCGCTTTACATCAATTACAGGGCATGTTAAACACAAATACAATGATGTGGACAATCCTGAAATACAAATACTGAAAAGTCACAGTGTCCGAAAGTACAGGATAGAGATCTGGCTGGTGTAGAGTCAAGGAAGAGTGAGGAGTTGATTACAGCGCTCCACCATCTCCTATCGGTTCACTAGGGATCGATCGAGGAACAGGATTTTGAGCTGGCTTTTGAAATTAGTAAAGGAGGGATTAGTTCTAATGTGGGGAGGAATAGAGTTCCATATTTTGGGTGCGTTTCCGGCAAATGATCTGGCTGCTGTTTTTTGTTTACGAGCTTCCAGTGGTATGAGTAGAAGGGTATTTGAGCTTCTGAGGTTCCTGTTCTGTCCTGCTTTTTTGAGTTTGGCCGCCAGGTATTCGGGTTTGCCGTTGTGTAGGGCTTTGTGAGTGAGACAGGCTGTTCTGAAGTTAGCCCGCATTTCTACTGGGAGCCATTTGAGTTCTCTGACTACCGGTGAGATGTGCTTATATTTCTTGAGTCCAGTGACCATTCTGGCAGCAGCGTTGAGAGTAGTTTTAAGGGGAGCAAGATGTGCTTTTGGAATTCCTGTGAGTACTGCATTCCCGTAATCTAGTCTTGACAGCCCCAATGATTGAGTGGCTTGTTTGAGATCTTTGGGTGGGATGAAAGGTTTTATCTTGTTCAATAACTTCAGGTTGAGGAAGGCGCTCTTAGCTGAGTTCTTAATATGTTTTGTCATGTCCAGTTTCGGGGCTAGCATGATGTCTAGTGATTTAACAGAGTCCCCCAGGGTGAGGTTTCCATTGACCGCATCAATAGTTTTTAGCCAATCTACCATTTGGGGGTTCTCTACTTTGTTTGATATGAGGAGTAATTCAGTTTTGTGTGATTATTTGTTTTTAACATTGAATGAATTACTGAAACATAATATTTGTTTCTGAACTGCATGATTTTTAATTGGGTTACTGATGTAAAAATTATTTTAATAAATTGTTTAAATTGGTCAAAGAAATTTCTGCTACACATTTTTTGCACTGATTTGAATTTTTAGTTCTAGCTACCTATTACTTTGGGGTTGGTCCACCCTGGATGAATGAGCACATTTTGCTGTATGTGATTTAGAGTGTTGGTGCTTTAAGATTTGCTCCCATGGGGATTGTTTGTTTGATGTTGGTCTACCGATACCCTATCCCTTTTGTGTTATAGGGTTACTCTCTCTCTAGTCCATATACAAGACAACCTGTATCACTCACAAAGCCCTACACATATTCACTCCCCATTATCTGGCTGACAAACTCAAACTATCTGGGGGTACTCCACAATCATGGAAAGCCAAAGCACTGCTGTTAGAGCCTCGATATTTAACATACATTTGCAATGTAATCGGTCTTGCCTTTGGGACTTTATAAGTATTTAACCATTGTGTGGTGCATTGTGAGATCACACAGTATTTTTTTTGAAAGATTCTGTTATGGGATGGACGGTTCGTTATGACATCACACAAACCAGCAGTGTTAAACATGAGAGGGGAGATACTGTTCACTTTGACATCACATAGTCACAAACACTGGAACAAACATGTTCGAGGTCCTGTGCCGCATTGTGATACCACACAAACATTCTACCAGATACGTCATGGGTGGGACAGTGTATTATGACATCACATAATTTATGACATCACACAATTTAGCAGTGTAAAAGACAGGAGGGGAGATAACGTTTGCTATGACATCATATAGTACCAAACTCTGGAACAAATATGCTTCGATGTGCTATGCTGTATTGTGATACTATACAAACATTCTAATATATGCGGTCATGAGAGGGAGGGTGCAGTATGACCTCACACAATTCAGCAGTGTAAAATATGGGAGGGGAGATACTGTACACTATGACCAGGGCCACTGGAATTATGCGGCAGCAGAGGGCCAAATTATACCAAGGATTGAGTAATATTTGTACAAAGAAGAGGCAAAAGTGGCACATTTTGTAATAGTGTTACTTCATGATTTTGATATTTTTAAACTTGGAAACACTGTCTGTGCATTCCCCGCACCTAGTTAGTACCAGTTTAATACCCAAGTATAGAAATAAAAAACAGAAAGGTGACCTGTCCAGCTTTGCAAAAGACCTTCCACTGTGTGGCAGCACGTGTCACTGCATTTTTAGTAAATGTTGAATTGTCTGAGCTAGAAACAACCATTTCAAATCTGCAACAAATCTTTAATCATGCAAAAATTGCCACAGCCACACAATTGCATAATTCCAATGGCCCTGACTATGACATCAGTATTAAACAAAGGTGCCTTGAGAGGCTGTGGTGCATTGTGACACCACATTGTCAAACATTCTAAAAGCTCTTGTTATTGGAGGGATGGTGATTTATGAACAGACACAATCCAGCAGTGTAAAATACGGGAGAGGAGATACTGTCTACTATCATATACTCACAGATACTAGCTCAAATGCACCTCGAGAGGCTGTGGTGCATTGTAACATCACGCAGTCAAACATTCTAAAAGATGCAATCATGAGGGGGACGATGTATTATGACATCACACAATCCAGAAGTGTAAGAGATGGGAAAGGAAATACTGTTCACTATGACTTCATATATTAACAAACACTAGAACAAAGGTGCCTCGAAGGAATGTGAAGCATTGAGATATCACCAACATTTTAAAAGATGCGGTCATGGGAGGGACAGTGCATTATGGCATCGTGAAAGCAAGCATTCTGATGATCGTGGATAGAAAAAGGAACTACGTCTGCGATATGACATCACATCATCAAAGGCTTGCGACTGACAAAGGAGATGCAGGATTATCATGACATCACATGTCATTATCCTTTCTTAGGAAAGTAACCGAAAAAGGCACAGGTGCAATTTGATATCATGCAATAAGACGCTAGTTGTGGAGATACGCGGAGACAGGTGCATTCTAATACATTGTCCTCATGCTATCAGGACTGAATTAGATAACCGGAAGTTGTAATCACTGCTTACTCTGAAGGATGAAGAATCCGAATGTACATGCAACTACACCCACAACTTGGCGTGCATGGCAATGCAAAGCAAAGTAAAGATATGTGTATTCGGGAGTATGTTTTGTATAACGAACTGGAGTTCATTGACGAGTTAATAATATTCCACACCCAAGCTTATAAAAAAAGAAAACAGGAAACATCCCAGAAGGGCCAAGATGGCAATGTCAGCTTTAGGCAAAGCAGGTAAGTAGAAGGGCACTCCTTCAAGGATGAGCATGCCATTAGTTTCAGTTCCATTATGGAGACGTGCTTTACAAGTGGTGGAAACGGGGAGTTATATGAGTATAGGTAATCGGTAATTTGGGGGCAGATTCCTCATCTTCATCTCAACTTCAAATAGAGATTTCACTGTTCTCAGTAGCCAAAATCTCCCCTAAGAAAGTGAAAAACTCTGAATGACGGTCGAATATAAATATATTTAGTGGTATTTCTTCTGAATGTGTCACAAGCGTTAAACTTCTTACATCCATTTATTTCAAATATATGTCCATTAATCCAACTTCTGTGTCCTGGTTTCCCTGAGTCGATCATGCGGTGCTACCTCCGGGTCCCATTTCTGTGTCTAATAGGGGTTCTTGTGGTAGCGCTCTGGGAGAGGGAAGAGTTCACCTGGGGGATAATTCAGAGATGGGACCACCCTGGCTTATTGCTGTTGGAATACAAATGTTTGAATAGTACTGTTCAGGCATAGCACGTGTTAAGTTAGCACTTGCGGCACCATTTTCGGTTCAGCCCCCATTTTAAATGTTGTTGTTAGCCATGTATCTCCTGACTCGAGAGGCAGCCTGTGGAAATTTTCGTATCTCCAAGGTTAGGCCTTGCTCTGCTAACAAATACGCTGTTCCTATTAATGCGTTCCTTTCGCACAGATAGAGGCTTTTCTCACATTAGCTTAGTTGTAGACATGAACAGAATAACCTTGGTTGGGAGATAACGTGTGCCCGGTCCCAGAGCCGAACCTAAACTTACTGTACTCCTTAGTTTTAGCTGAACCTGCTAGTAGATTTCCATTAGGGGTGAGACATTCTTGGTTCAGAAAATTTACATATTCTAGTTCTATGTTTGCTGAAGTCAGTACGTCTGCAACAATCCAAGGAGGCTTGTCAGACCGGACTCCGCTCGAGTGTACCTAAATAAAATATACTTGGTTTGTATTCTCTTCTGTGTGACCGACTCTTCATGTGTATGGAAGGCTGAGAGTTGATCGTGATTGACCCGGGTTGACACTAATCGGGTCACTTACTTCACTGCATCTTCAGCCGAGACCAAGGAATCATTAAATACGCCTCCCTGGCAGTCGACCGCATGCAAAGCTACATGTGCCCACGACGTGGGCATGCTTAGAATGCATAACGTTTCTGCTTGCAGCTGCTTTATGTGAAATCAGACAAATCCCACAAGAATCTCACACCATGCGAGAGTACACAATTCCTACTGGACTTCAGCTCGTCCATTCACACAACTCCGCCCAGCCCAGAAGCTATTTACAACCTCCTAAAGCTACAGTGATGTCAAAATCAACAGTATTGTAGCCTCCTTATGTTAGCACCATTCAGGCCCCCTTTCAGAATTCTGTGCCACATACTGCTTGTGCAGAAAAGCCTATGAATTGTGCAATTGCCAGAAGCAATGCGGTCAATGAGCCCATGCCACTACGTGCAGCGGTGACCTCTCTATATGTCAGCAATGTGAAAGTAAGGGGCATGATCAATGACTGCTAAGCTCACATCTGTGTACCTCCATGCAAAAAGAGTTGTACCTAGGGCTTGAGCTCTTGTACTGTACATCAAAATCACTTTCAAATATGTGAACTCAGATTACCAATCTCCCTTACACTCTCACTTTCATTTAACTTTGAACTAGCTGGGTGCTGACACAGTGCTCACATAAGAGACAAGACTGCAATGCCCAAACAGGAGGAGGGGGAGGGGCCATCACACGCTGTACAGTGTGATGGCCAACCAAATTGTTCTCTGAGTGAAAACTCTGGAGAGAGAGCTTAGCACACAATGGAGGGTCATTTACACAAATGCATCAATATCAAGCCAGCATTTCCAAATGCCACAGGAAACAACCAAAGGCAATTGGTGGGTGTGGCAGAGCACAGCGAAGAGGATACAACAAGTCATTTGAGGCTCTACCTAAAAAGGAATGACTTATGGCAAAATCCTTCTCAGGAAGTGCGAATAGAATATTTAACTCCTAATGTCAGGATTTACGCACCACCACTTTGATCCCTGTCTTTAAACCAAAACTGAAATCCCTTCTCTTTCAAAGACACTTTAGCTAACCCCGCCTTCCCAATTTTAGTCAATTATTGTACATCTAATACTATGGTTCTACCTGTTGCATTTAGTCTAGGACTGCTGTTACTAATACTTCATTATTATTACCATATGTGTTGCCTAAAGTTACTCTGTGTCCCATGTAATGATAATCATGCACCCTATGTAATACTGCTATGTCCCATGTAATGATAAAGATGTAGCTTAGGTAATACTGCCATGTCCCATGTAACGATAATTATGCACCTTAAGTAAGGATACTTTTCTATTTGAAAGTGGTCTAACACCTTTAGGTAATATCTGCACTATTAAAAATGCATAAATAAATAATGGCCCCATACATCAAATTAAAAACTGGTCGCATACGGGAAGATTCGCAGACCGGTATTTCTGCATTTGGGATGATGCATCCCAAATGCAAAAATCGTAATTTGAGTAATCGCAAATTTGTGATTAGTTAAAATGCGATTGCAATTAAGGAATTGCAAATTGCGATGCCTCAAATGCAATGCATGATGATACTTAAAATAGCGATTTCGCTATTAGGGGACGCTAATTACCGTCAAATGAAACTTGATGGTAATTAGCTAAATCTTTGAAAAATTCACTAAGGTGCATTTTTCAAAATTCAAGGTTACACACACACATGCCCTTAGGGCATGAGTGTGCACAACATGGGTTCATTTAGCAACTTCAGGGGTGCTACAGGGTGTCATCTTGTCACCCTAGCCCCCTTGAAATTGCATGCACAATTTGCGAGTACCCAATTGCGCATGCAATTCCCATTCATTCCTATGGGCCTATGGGAATTTGTAGGAATTGCTCATTTATTTGCGATTCCCACATGCCTAGCGAATAGCGAATCTTTAATTTCGATTCCTTAAAAATTGCAATTAAGGATTCGCTATTGGCTATGTTGATGCATGTGGGGGTAAATGCGTGAGCCTACTCATGCATACAGGCTCAACCTTTAAATCCAGTTTCAGATATAGCACAGTGTGCAATTTATTTTACAGTACAACCCTTCACCCCAGCCTGGCCTACACCTGCCTTAATAAGTTATACTATGGAACTGAAAATGGTCACATGACACCAATTGTAACAATTCATTACAAACTCTCATTTACACAGAGTGCAGCTCTTGCAACATCATGAGACTGTCAAGATAAATTATATATTCAAGTACATACATATTTTTGTTTCTTTGTGTAATGCTGTATGGAACTAAGGGCCAGATGTGCAGAAATTAGGAATTGTGATTTCTAAATTGCAATTCTTATTGAATTACCACATGGAAATCTCAATTCCTAAAGTAGTAAGGCATTATTTTTAAAATAGAGATTCCTGGTTGCAAATCGACCTACTTTGTGAATATTAGGGAGGTAAGTGGAATTTGTGACCCACTAGGAATCACAATATTCACAGGAATGGTGGCCTACTTTTATTTCAAATGTAGCCAGTTTTTCTTAAAGGAAAACGGGGTGCATGGGACCAGCGCCTGCTCTTAAAAATGTTCTTGTTTTTACATTCTCAAAAGGGAAGAGGACCCTACAGACCCCTTCCTATTTGCGAATGGGTTACCGCCCCCTTCTGCATATCGGGCTGTTTGCGACCTCCAAAAAGCTTTGTTAATGTGGCCCCGAGTGTAGAACGAATACCGTAGGTTGTTTCAGGCTTGGCTGATATTATCTGCCTTTTCCTTTCCAAAACTCCTTGTTTCCTTTCGTTTGTATTACTACTATACAATACATGAACCTTTTTTACTTCTACAATATTTTTAAAGCTCCATTTTCTATTTTTTAAAGAAATAATAATACTTTTCTAGATACCTGGTAACTACAATTAACATTTTGTAAAAAGGAATGCTACCTTGAAATTGCAATAGCTATCTGCAAATGTGAGGAAGGACAGGAAAGCAGATGTATTTTATATTTAGGGAAAAAGACTCCGTCATCACGGAGGTTTCCCTCCATTTGAGATTTTCCTGGCAACACATAGCCAAAGACATCTTTTTCCCAGCCACTGCAGGAACAGAACTCGTCGCCAAACCCACATAAAGACGTATTTAATTAGGAGGAGGTTGTAAATTATCATGGCCGACATAAAGGAAACCACACTATATATGCAGGGAGGCATCCATTGAATTACAGGCACCAGTCTCTCTCATGCCTTCGAAAATCATGTTTTTACATCCTGAATGTTTTACATCTTTTCCTTCAGTCTTAGTTCGAGGTGTCAAGATATAGATGGAGGACACTCACCTACCCTTATCTGCTCACGGTCGCTCCTTTAGTTTAAAGCTTAATAATTGATCATGGAGCACGCAAAAAAAGAGTGTGCTAATCTGTTCGATCTTCTGAGCAACCAATATGTCTCGAGACTCATGATCCACTCTTTTATAGTTTTGAGAACTTTTTTACCATTTGCTCAGCAAATACATTCTGCTCTAGACCGAGAGATGTGGTCACAAGGGGGCACATGCATCATTGTAGGAATTTGCATTTCCTAAATTGCGAAAATTAAGGAATCGCAATTTTGGAATTGCAAAATCCTATGCATCAAGAAATCCTAAAATTTTGTAGGATTTCTTAATTTTCGGAATTTGCGATTCCTTAATTGCGAATCGCAATTAAGGAATGGCATTACATTGATTCCTATGGGCCTACAGGCCCATAGGAATCAATGCCGTTTTGCATTTCTTTTTTTTGGAATTCGCAATTTGTTGATGCATTGCAAGGGTGCAGAGGGGGCTCCAAAGGACCCCCCCCCCCTTGCACCCCTGAAATGTATTTTAAAGTGCATGTTTCACACACACATGTCCTAAGGACATGTGTGTGTGTGTAACATGACACTTTCCAAAATGCATTTTTGTGCTTTTTTAAAGAATTTCGCAAATTAACACGAGGGTCAACCTCGTGTTAATTTGCACTTCCTATTTCAAAATTCGCATTTTCTAAAAAATTGATGAATTGCATTTAAGGAATCGCACAAATGCGATTCCTTAAATGCATTTGCATTTTTAGGAAATGCAAAAAAAGAGAGTTTTGAAAAATTGTTTCATGCATCCCAAAAACGTATTTAGGAAGCGCAAACGGCCGAATTTACCGATTCGCACCGTTTGCACTTCCTAAATAGGTTGATGCATGTGCCCCAATGAATATTCTCAATATGTTAAATGTTGTTGAAAAACTCAGGATATATTAATGTATTACTTTGTTAATCATGCTGTGAAAACCATTAGAAACTTTTGATTTAATCACCCTAATGAATAACTTAGCCGTGACTACTTCTTTTTACGTCCCCCAGTGAGCCAAACACATATTGAAATAAATAAATATGCATTCACAAACACACACACATATTAATCTGTTTGAAATAATAGCCACTGCCATACATTATAAGCATATATATACCAAATCACAGAGAAGTTCCATAACCACAACAAAGCCTATGGTTGAAGTCCTTTATGAGGTCATGGGGCCTCATTTATGAGGCTGTGCATCACTTTGCGTAAAAAATCCGCATTGTTGCGCCAGATTTACAAAGTGACGCATCTAGGTAGATGCGTCACTTTGTAAACCCCTGCTCCACATTTTACCTGCGCCAGGTATAATGTATGCAAGGGGGGCATTTTGACGCAAGAAAGTGTCATGGAAGTGACGCAGTGAAATCTATAAGATTTCACTGTGCCATTTTTTGGCCACCAATGCGTCAAAATCTTACGCCTGCTTCATGGCAGGCGTAAGACTGACGCAGGCACTTACAACATGGGGCCTTATTTATGAGAAATGATGCATCGCTGCGTGAAAGCAGTGATATGTCACTTCTCAGTGCGCACTCCATGCGTCATGATTGATGCGTCATATTTATAATATGACGCATCATGTTGCAAGGAGTTACAGATACGTCAGTATTTCTGACGTATCTGTAGGCGCAAAAGTGACGCATTGCTGGAGTGTGTCACAAAAGTGACGCAACTCCAGCAATGTGTGCTTTCACATGGGCAAGTCCCATGTTGTTACTCCCTGTGTCAGTCTTACGCCTGCCATGAAGCAGGCGTAAGATTTTGACGCATTCGTGGCCAAGAAATGGCGCAGTGAAATCCTATAGATTTCACTGCGTCACTTCCATGACCCTTTCTTGCGTCAAAACGCCCCCCTTGCATACATTATACCTGGGGCAGGTATAATGTGGCGCAGGGGTTTACAAAGTGACGCATCTACCTAGATGCGTCACTTTGTAAATATGGCGCAACAAGGCGCATTCTTTACGCCACTCTAGCGTCACAAAACGTGATTCACCGGCGGCGTAAAAGTGACGCACAGCCTCATGAATGAGGCCTATGGGACTTGTCCATGTGAAAGTACTCATTGCTGGAGCTGTGTCACTTTTGTGATACACTCCAGCAATGCGTCACTTTTGCGCCCTCAGATACGTCAGAAATACTGACGTATCTGTAACTCCTTGCGACATGATGCGTCATATTATAAATATGACACACCAATCATGACGCAAGGAGTGCGAACTGAGAAGTGACGCATTGCTCCTTTCACGCAGCGATGCGTCATTTCTCATAAATGAGACCCATGGTTCTCCGATGAGCATTGCAATCTGAAGCGGCGCCTGGAGGCAGTGCTACTGGGTGGTGACGCAGGGCGGGGGAGGGGCAGGGTGGGGGGTAGTAAACTCCAGATTATGGCCGAACGGAAGTAAGTATCCATCATTACGCTATTATATCCTAATGTACTTGTAATAAGAAGAAGGGGCTATCCTTCATGTTTGTGATTGAGCACCAGTTTGCCAAACACTAATCAGGCCTTTACTTTTCAAAGTGGAAATAGCTACTAGAAAGTAGTCTCTCTCTTCAGGGAGCTGCACAAATGTTAACAACCATTCAAATAAATAAATCAAGCATTATTTACTTATTCACTAGTTATACTGAATATCTGGCAGGCTTCAGTATCTCCTCTTGGACCAAAGTTGGAAAACACTGATGTGGGTAGGAAATAGAAAAAAATAACATTTGATGTCAAGCAATATATGAAAGGGCGAGAGCTGACAAAGGCAGTTTGGAACTTGCTTCTATCAACAAATAGTATTCTTGTGCCAGTTCTAAACCATAAAAAGTGACCTTTAAAACTTCAACTGAAAATGCTAATTAGTATCCCCACCCCTTAACAGAATACAGACAATAATAGCTCTAGTTCCTGAGAAAATTGAAAAACCATGCAAGCTATGAAAACATTGGGAGTAGATTCTTGACATTACAAGAGAGTCTCCGGGCCAAGTAGTGTAAGCAACAAACAGCACTGTCCAACATAGTGACTATTAGACTTGTTTTTTTCAGCGGCTATACCCCCCAGACTTTTGCTTTTGGCCACCTGTTTTTGACCAGGTTTCCATTGGTTTTCGGACCTGGGCACTTTACCACTGCTAATCAGTGCTAAAGTGCAAATGCTCTCCAATAAATTGTGTAGTGATTGGTGCTTCCATGATTGGTTTATTTGATTTACTACTAAGCCCCGAGCAGTGAACACATGTGTGCCCAGGGGGAATACATCAAATGCTATTAATGGGCCTGCAGCACTGATTGTGCCACCCTTTCAAAGCAGTTCTCAGACCTGCCACTGCAGTGTCTTCATGCGTTTTGTAACTGCCATGTCAACCTGGTAAGTGCACCCAATTACCAGTTCCTAACTTTCCCTTTAGTTACATGTAAGACACCCCTCAGTTAGGCCCCAGATGCCCTCTTGGGCAGGGTGCAGTGTGTGTGAAAGGTAGGACATGTACTGGTGTGTGTTACATGTCCTGATGGTGAAATACTTGGCAATTCGTTTTTCAATATTGCAAGGCTATCTGTCTCGTAGGTGAACATGGGAGTTGCTTTGTAACATCTTACAAGCTTAATTATCCATGGGGACAAGATAGAGAAATGGAGTTTAAGTTTCATGAATCTGAATTTAAAGATACATCTTGTAGTAAAGATGATTTTCATATTGTGTGTTTGAGAATGCCACTTTTAAAAAGTGAGAGAAAAAAACAAATGAGGGAGAGAGAGTATCAGGATTGGATTCGTACTCCCTAGTTAAGTCTGTATAAACAAAAATAATCCAGCATTAGTTTGCAGAAATGTTCCCTACAGTGGTGGGGAGCACTTAGTGTTTCTTAAAATACCCCTCACACACCAAAAGGACCCTTGGTGTCATGCTTCCTCATAGGGGTCTTCGCACCCCTCTACGGGATGCGGCGTGCTGCGAGCTACGACTACGCGGGAGCACTTATTACAATGACTATGCGTGGTGCGTGTGAGGGTTAGATGTGAGTGAGTGGTGGGGTGATAGTGAGTTTAAAAAGTGCCTGGCTCATGGGGTTGGTCTAAAAAAAAGATTTAATAGGCTCCCCGGCTGATACTAGTAAAAATGTGAAGTGCGAGGTGTCTATGTAGTATTATGTACACCACCTCTTGTGTGGGTCAACATGTTTCGGAGATCAACTCCTTCTTCAGGACAGGGTGCACAAATCCCCACCTTACTCACGTTTCACTATGTAAAAAAGTTGGTGATATTTACAGAAAAGTGAAAATGAAAAAGAAATGCAGGCTACAATGTACCTACAGCGAAAAATACAAAGTAAAATGCCAGTTGCATTACTGGTCTTATCAATATTATAAACCTCATGAGCCTTCTCACGTTAGGGGTGTTGTGCCAGTCTGCAACAAACTCAGTAGGAGTCGATATCCATGTGTCCCCTTCCACGGCTCCGCTGGGAGGGGACACATGGATATCGACTCCTACTGAGCCTGCATTTCATTCTGTTTTTCATTTTCACTTTTCTAAGACAACCGACATCGAGCCACCACCTGCACCGTGACCTACGGGCACCGCACGCTGCATGACTCTGCTTCACACCGCAGGCCTGCAGCCTTCTGACGCCGGCACTCCTGACTTCAAGTTGAAGGAGTTCAACCTGCAACGAGTGTGACTTCAAGGGCCCGACAACTCCTGCAGCGACTACCAGAACTGACACCTGCCGATGCTGCTTCTCCAGAGCTCCCCGCAAGGTCGGATACCCTGCATCTCCAAAGGTACAGTTTTACGGGTCTCCCTGACACCATAGCTGGCCTGCGATGCCGTGGTCGGCCAGAACTATTGAATTCTTTTGCTCACGACTCCATGATAGCCCCGGACTGAGCTATCGCCTTCAATTAAAACATTTGAAAGTCTATTTTTGCTTTATTGGTATTTTGGATTACTGTATGTTGGAATTTTTCGTTTTGGTCTTGTTTTGCAAGGATAAATGCTGGATATTTTTCTAAAAACTGGTGTGGTGTCCTTTTGTAGTGTTTTCACTCTATCACTGTTTGTTATGTGCAAATGCTTTACACATTGCCTCTGAGATAAAACTGACTGCTCGTGCTAAGCTACCTAGGAGATGAGATGGGGTTATTTCAGACGTGTGATCCCTTTATCCTAACTAGAGTGGTGTATTCTGCCTGGCTTATGGCTTATGTGCAAACCCTAGCCAACCAGAAAACCCATTTCTAACAGTGACTGAAAAGGGTTACAGAATGTCCTAAGGCATTATGAGGGTTGAGTAAATTGAGTGATTTGACTGAGTCCTGCAGCAGACATCCCTTATGAAGAAATATACTTTACTGTATTAGGATTCACAGTCACATATTTAAACAAGCATTAGAAATGCAATCGGGCTCGGATTTATTTGAGTTTGAGCTAATGGCATTGTAAATGCCAATGTATTGTTGCTATATGTTATGGAGTGTGTTCATGTGGTGTGTACTGCTAGGGATCTCCTTGTGAATGTGCCAATATTGCACCACTTGCCTGTGATGTCCTTCTTATGTGTGAGAAGCTTGCACCTCTGCTGCCTGTGGTCTCCTTGTGAGTGTAAGAAGCTTGCACTGCTGCTGCCTGTGATGTCGTTCTTGTGAGTGGGTGAAGATTGCACCTCAGCTGGCTGTGGTCTCCTTGTGAGTGTATGCACTGTCATTGCTAGCCTGTAGATATGCACTATCATCGCTAGCCTGTAGATATGCATTGGCTTCACTAGCCTGTAGGTATGCACCGTCATCGCTAGCCTGTAGATATGCACTGTCATCCCTAGCCTGTAGATATGCGCTGTCATTGCTATCCTGTAGATATGCGCTGTCGTAGCTAGCCTGTAGATATGCATTATCATCGCTAGCTTGTAGGTATGCACTGTCATCGCTAGCCTGTAGATATGCTTTGTCATCGCTAGCCTGTAGATATGCACTGTCATCACTAGCCTGTAGATATGCATTGGCTTCACTAGCCTGTAGATATGCACCGTCATCGCTAGCCTGTAGATATGCACTGTCATCGCTAACCTGTAGATATGCATTGGCTTCACTAGGCTGTAGTTATGCTCTGTCATCGCTAGCCTGTAGATATGCTCTGTCATCGCTAGCCTGTAGATATGCACTGTCATCGCTAGCCTGTAGATATGCACTGTCATCGCAAGCCTGTAGATATGCGCTGTCATTGCTATCCTGTAGATATGCGCTGTCGTAGCTAGCCTGTAGATATGCATTATCATCGCTAGCTTGTAGGTATGCACTGTCATCGCTAGCCTGTAGATATGCTTTGTCATCGCTAGCCTGTAGATATGCACTGTCATCACTAGCCTGTAGATATGCATTGGCTTCACTAGCCTGTAGATATGCACCGTCATCGCTAGCCTGTAGATATGCACTGTCATCGCTAACCTGTAGATATGCATTGGCTTCACTAGGCTGTAGTTATGCTCTGTCATCGCTAGCCTGTAGATATGCACTGTCGTCGCTAGCCTGTAGATATGCATTGGCTTCACTAGCCTGTAGATATGCACTGTCATCTGCACTCTGCACCGGCACTATGCACCGCCACTCTGCACCGCCACTCTGCACCGCCACTCTGCACCGCCACTCTGCACCGCCACACCGCCACTCTGCACCGCCACTCTGCACTCTGCACCGCCACTCTGCACTCTGCACCGCCACTCTGCACCGCCACTCTGCACGCCACTCTGCACCGCCACTCTGCACCACTGCACCGCCACTCTGCACTGCCACTCTGCACTGCCACTCTGCACCACCACTCTGCACTCTGCACCGCCACTCTGCACCGCCACTCTGCACTCTGCACCGCCACTCTGCACCGCCACTTTGCACCGCCACTCTGCACCGCCACTCTGCACCGCCACTCTGCACCGCCACTCTGCACCGCCACTCTGCACCACCGCACTGCCACTCTGCACTGCCACTCTGCACCGCCACTCTGCACCACCGCACTGCCACTCTGCACCGCCACTCTGCACCTCTGCACCGCCACTCTGCACCGCCACTCTGCACCGCCACTCTGCACCGCCACTCTGCACCGCCACCCTGCACCGCCACTCTGCACCGCCACTCTGCACCGCCACCCTGCACCGCCACCCTGCACCGCCACTCTGCACCGCCACTCTGCACCCCCACTCTGCACCGCCACTCTGCACTGCACCGCCACTCTGCACCACCGCACCGCCACTCTGCACTGCCACTCTGCACCGCCACTCTGCACCGCCACTCTGCACCGCCACTCTGCACCGCCACTCTGCACCACCACTCTGCACCACCACTCTGCACCGCCACTCTGCACCGCCACTCTGCACCGCCACTCTGCACCGCCACCCTGCATCGCCACTCTGCACCACCGCACTGCCACTCTGCACCGCCACTCTGCACCGCCACTCTGCACCGCCACTCTGCACCGCCACTCTGCACCGCCACTCTGCACCACTGCACCGCCACTGTGCTCTGCACCGCCACTCTGCACCGCCACTCTGCACCGCCACTCTGCACCGCCACACCGCCACTCTGCACCGCCACTCTGCACCGCCACTCTGCACCGCCACTCTGCACTCTGCACCGCCACTCTGCACCGCCACTCTGCACCGCCACTCTGCACCGCCACTCTGCACCACTGCACCGCCACTCTGCACTGCCACTCTGCACTGCCACTCTGCACCACCACTCTGCACTCTGCACCGCCACTCTGCACCACCACTCTGCACTCTGCACCGCCACTCTGCACCGCCACTCTGCACCGCCACTCTGCACCGCCACTCTGCACCACCACTCTGCACCACCACACTGCCACTCTGCACCGCCACTCTGCACCACCGCACTGCCACTCTTCACCGCCACTCTGCACCTCTGCACCGCCACTCTGCACCGCCACTCTGCACCTCTGCACCGCCACTCTGCACCGCCACTCTGCACCGCCACCCTGCACCGCCACCCTGCACCGCCACCCTGCACCGCCACCCTGCACCGCCACTCTGCACTGCCACCCTGCACCGCCACTCTGCACCGCCACTCTGCACCGCCACTCTGCACCGCCACTCTGCACTCTGCACCGCCACTCTGCACCGCCACTCTGCACCGCCACTCTGCACCGCCACTCTGCACTCTGCACCGCCACTCTGCACCGCCACTCTACCCCGCCACTCTGCACCGCCACTCTGCACCGCCACTCTGCACCGCCACACCGCCACTCTGCACCACCACTCTGCACTCTGCACCGCCACTCTGCACCGCCACTCTGCACTCTGCACCGCCACTCTGCACCGCCACTCTGCACCACTGCACCGCCACTCTGCACTGCCACTCTGCACTGCCACTCTGCACCACCACTCTGCACTCTGCACCGCCACTCTGCACCGCCACTCTGCACTCTGCACCGCCACTCTGCACTGCCACTCTGCACCGCCACTCTGCACCGCCACTCTGCACCACCACTCTGCACCACCACACTGCCACTCTGCACCGCCACTCTGCACCACCGCACTGCCACTCTGCACCGCCACTCTGCACCTCTGCACCGCCACTCTGCACCTCTGCACCGCCACTCTGCACCTCTGCACCGCCACTCTGCACCTCTGCACCGCCACTCTGCACCGCCACTCTGCACCGCCACTCTGCACCGCCACTCTGCACCGCCACTCTGCACCGCCACCCTGCACCGCCACCCTGCACCGCCACCCTGCACCGCCACTCTGCACCGCCACTCTGCACCGCCACCCTGCACCGCCACTCTGCACCGCCACTCTGCACCACCGCACCGCCACTCTGCACCGCCACTCTGCACCGCCACCCTGCACTGCCACTCTGCACCACCGCACCGCCACTCTGCACCGCCACTCTGCACCGCCACTCTGCACCGCCACTCTGCACCGCCACTCTGCACCACCACTCTGCACCGCCACTCTGCACCGCCACTCTGCACTCTGCACCGCCACTCTGCACCGCCACTCTGCACCGCCACTATGCACCGCCACTCTGCACTCTGCACCGCCACTCTGCACCGCCACTCTGCACCGCCACTCTGCACCGCCACTCTGCACCGCCACTCTGCACCGCCACTCTGCACTGCCACTCTGCACCGCCACTCTGCACTGCACCGCCACTCTGCACTGCCACTCTGCACCGCCACTCTGCACTCTGCACTGCCACTCTGCACCCCCACTCTGCACCCCCACTCTGCACCCCCACTCTGCACCCCCACTCTGCACCGCCACTCTGCACCGCCACTCTGCACCGCCACTCTGCACTCTCCACCGCCACTCTGCACCACCTCACTGCCACTCTGCACTGCCACTCTGCACCACCGCACTGTCCCTCTGCACCGCCACTCTGCACCGCCACTCTGCACCACCACTCTGCACCACCACTCTGCACCACCACTCTGCACTCTGCACCGCCACTATGCACTAGATGGTATCGGATATTGCTTGTTTCACCTTTGGTCAGAAATCTATAATTTTTTTCCCTTCTGGCTCTTTTTTGTTGTTGTTTTTGTTTTGTTTACAAACCAGTACTGTGGGAGTTTGAAATGCGCAAACTTTTCCCCATTGCCAGCTTACATGTGACAGTTTCCTGCAAGGTCCTACTATTCTCGTCTCACACATCGAATCCTTTTGCACCTGGTTTCCACTGTTGCATTCAAAACAAAATATTAGAGCGATTATCTTTGCTGTAAAATTGGTTTCTGTAATACTGCATATGATCATAAAGTTGTCCATGGAATCTCCAATTGACAGATGACCAAGTAGTTGAGGCACTTGGTGCCATCAAGTGTGATTTAAAGCGCGGGGCATGCCTTATGATCTATGTGCTCTCTTGAAGGCGTTTATATTGCTATTCAGGCTTGCAATGTAACTTAGAAAATCGATTTTAAAATGTGACTTTGAGAAAATGTAACACTGGTCTACGGCACCCGATTGATTAGTCTTTGCAGCATCTTAGGGTCTTCTATGCACTGCATGTATGTCATACTGAAAACATCACTCCATGCGAATAAATCTGACCTGAATTGTATGTTTACATCCGTTCTCTTATATGTGCTGGATTGCTTAGTGTGTTCTGCTGTTGAAGGAACACTTGTGCTTTTTTATGCTAATGTAGTGAGGGCGCGCGCAGTCCACTGTCTGTCAGGAGCGGCTCTGGGAAACGAACATACACGGGAACTTAAATGTTAAAAGCGGCACCATCTGGATTGCATTACACGGCCACTCTGACAGCTCCTAATTAAGATTAATCACTCAGCCGTGCTCGTTCGCGCACACAATATGCCACATCGGCCACGCGTAAATTACTTATAGCCTATCAGGTCAACGCTACAAAAAAAACAGAACAGCGAAGACGAATCACTAGGCAGATGCCATAAAAATCTAAGGAATGTGCCTGGAAAGAGCCCTTTCTGAATTCCTTCTTCTTTTGATAGCATAAGATCTCGGGAAGCTCCGCCTCCCCACTTCGTGGAGGCGGAGGCCCGAGCCCTAAAAACCCTGGTTCTATGCTTTGCTGTACACAAATCATTGGACTTCTGGAGAGCAGTGCCATGTCGTTTGTGCAATCAATGTCACGTTCACCAGAATAAAGGGTGATCTAGTACTGGACAGGTCAGCTAGAATAGGTATGCGTAAATAATATATTTGAAGTCCACTAAAGAAGTGCATGTGGTACCCTAACAGGAACAAATTGCAAATTGCCAGGAGAAAATTGAAGCATTTTATGGACTAAAGTAATAATCAGGAATACTCTTTAAGGTGGGAACTACCCTAAATGGCAACAGGTTATGTCCTCTAGGGAGCCAGAAGCAGATTAATGGAATACGAGCACAGTGAGTTGTTTTACTCCTATCCTCTGACTGACAGATGACATTGCATTAAACTAACAGAGCATAAATGCAGGATGCCTCAGACAACATGAGCTTTTGAAGGGCAGTGTGTGAGTTTAGCAGCCCCATACATTTTCATAAGGACATGCTACATTGTTGAACAATGAGGTGAATTCAGAACTCAAATTGGTACTTTAAATTAGACTTCAGAAAAGCATCAACAGCATTAAGGTTTCCTTTATAAAGAGGACAAATTGTGATCACATTACTTGCATCAGGTATGTAAAAATACAAGAAAACTCTTCTTGCAGGACAAAAGACCGAAGAGCTATTATTACTTGTACTCATATCCAAACTGGACTAAACTTGCCTATAAGGGCTGGAGATAACACTTTCCTGATTAAGGGCCTGATTTAGAATTCGTGGAAAAACATGGCAGAGCACCTTATACACCAAACTTACTGTCCGCACTCCCTATTTTAAGTTGGGCAGAGTGCCATGTTACCAACAGCAGTGCCCGTCTGGATCTCATCTTGGAAACCCTACATCAAGACCATGACGGAGTTTGGGTCCGCTGTATAGGTGCATCAGACACTCCGCCCTATTTTCGGCATACAACCTAGATATATTTGCATTCAGTTCGGGATAACTAGGGAAATCTTATTGGTCCCAAATCGAAAAAATTAACCCTCGGCGGAACACTACGTTACGATAGCGGAGTGTGAGTAGTTTGCCCAACAACGCTCTACGTGCTCGCTCGCGGTCGTCAACATCAAGTTGGCGCAGCGGGTGAGCAAAATCACCATCACGGCGAGACTATTTCCGCATTTGCGATCAGCAAACATCAAGTTGCGCGCGTAGAAAAATAAAACGAATTTGGTAGCGCGCTCTGCATCGCATTTTGCGATGCATGGTGCGCTACGAAATTCGTTTTATTTTTTAAATTGTTTACTTACATGCAATTGTCCTTATTCCGGTGTTTACCACTGTCCACCTTGCCCCTCCCCCGCACCGCCGCCCTGCCCCACCGAACTCCCTCCACGGGCCGCGGCTGCTCTCTATCCATACAGTCCTGTTGAGTACCCCACGCTAAGGCTTGATTCACATTGAATTCTCAAAGGGGTCGAAACGTTGACCACTACTTCTTCACAAGAAATTTAATGAAAGAGCAACTGTGTTGCCAATACCGAAGTGAATATTTGGTTTGTAAATAAATTGCATTCAATGCTGACTATGTTATAATGGTATTGTGAATGCTTTTTTCCATTTCTTTTGTTTTGAAAAATTCTGCTACTGTGACCAATGGTTCATTGTACTGTAATGTCACCCCCGGTCTGGTAGCATTTTGGGTAACGCCATTGATACGTAACATAAAGAGTTAAGTGGTCATGCTGGACTGGGATAAAGTCAAAAATTTAAGTTGACCACGATTGATTTTGGCCAGATACAGGAAGGCGCAAGCCTTTCGGGGAAAAAGTACCTTAATCCTGGTTCCAAACAATGAGATGCGGGGCGCAGCCAAGTGATGTGTCAGGGTTGATCCCACAGTGAAGGAGATGCTTTGGGTTTTCTCCAGGCAACGATGATGATGCACCAGTTGCGACGATAAAGCCCTAGTTCCTAGATGTGTTGGTTCCAAAGCCGATGTGCCGGGTTTCTCCACGTAGTCTTAGGAATGCATTGAATGTCCTTCTGCAGGGGCATTGATGCAGTGGTTCTGATCCAGCAGTTCCAATGGCGATGGGCTGGTTCCGAGTGAGATGTGCCAGTTCTATTCCCACAATAGTGCAGAGGCGTCGATTCTGATGTTGTAGCAGAGAATGTGTCAGTTCCGCTGGAGCAAGCACCTGGGTCCACTTCCAATGATCCAGGCATAGGAGTAGGATAGAATACTTTGATGTCCCTGAATCTTCTAAGAACAGAAGGCTAGTCATCTAACCCTTGGAGTCACTCTCGGTCAATTGATGAAGGTCCACTCAGAGAGGGAGCAGCAGGCAGCAGGGCAGCACAACAAGGCAGCCGTCTTCCAGAACAGTAGTCCAGCAGAGTGACAATCATTAGCACAGTAGTTCTTCATCTTGGCAAGTTAGTTTCAGGCCCGAAAGTATACTGAGTTGGTAGGGTCTGAAGTCCTCTACTAATACCCAGTTGTGCCTTTGAAGTGAGGGTGACTTCAGAGAAGGGCCATTGAAGTGCACAGAGGTGATTTCTTCCTGACCTAGCTCCAGACTCACTACAGGGGGTATGCAGCCCTTTGTGCATGGACAGGGCCCAGACTATTCAGTCGTAAGTGTGAATCTGTGCCCACCCCCTCCCTCACTTCCTCCCAAAAAGATTCATGAAGTCAAACCCAGCCTTCTTTTGTGTTTGGCTGTCAGCAGAGCCAATATTTAGAGACAGGCAGCAGTCACCAAATATCAGGAAAATGCCTAACTTTCTAAAAGTGCCATTTTCATAACAGTAATGACATATTCAACTTTACCATTAAAGAGGATGTATCATTACTATTCCATAGGTGCTAAACATGACAACTCTACCTTCTCTCAAATAGAGATTACAAATTAATAAATGTAACAAGGAATCCCAAACATTAACCTATGAGGGGGGAAAGTCTCTCAGTGGTGAAAAATAGAATTTAGGAGTTTTTCAATACCAGTACATGTGAAACTTGAAAGCACATGTTCTATTTTTGATTACACAGCACCCTCCCCAATGTGCTGCCTAAGGCCTACCTTAGAAGTAATATATATGTAGTAAAGGGGACTGTAAGGCTGGGCAAGGGGTTTTAAATGTCAAATTGACATTGCAGTGTAATTTTGGAATGGTAAATATGATGTCAATAAACATCAGCAGGCCTGACAACGGCAATACCACTACATGCATTGTCAATGTATTCCGTAACCTGTGCCTGCATAACAATGTCAATACCCATAAATGGAATGTCAATGTGTGACACAATCTATGTCCACACAAGAGTGTTGATAACTGCACTAACAATGTCAGTGTATGCCCTCATCTATGCTCCAATGACAATGCTGTTACTAGTAAAAACAAGGTTGATGTATGCTATGTCCTAGGCAAGCATAACTGTCAATATCAGGAAAGACAAAGTTGATGTACTCAATGAGAACTGTATGCACAATGTTCAGAGTGTTGAAAAAACGATACAGGTCACTGTCATATTATTTTCAGGAGTTCCAGCTCGTATCATTACTGTCAGATTTACCCAAGGTGATCTTCCCATCAACCCCTAGTCAGACATATGTGGTCAGACAGTTCCTGCGACCCATGCCTATAGAATAACAGGTCACAGATGGGGTCTCATTTGGCCCAAAGACAAACGTGCACCCATGGAAAAGCCTGATCGATACCGCAGATAGATAGTTGCACCACAAACAGATGAGAGGAAATTCGCCCCAATAAAACATGTTTGGCCAAAGGTACGTGTTCCCCAAAAATACCACAAAGCTAGATATCACATGTAGGTAGGAACACAGCGAATCAGAACACAACATGCACACCACACGTAGTGATCACACACTCCTCATGATGGATATCTGGACACTTACACACTGGCCCACACTAGCTCTTCCTGAGATCGAGAGCCATCTGTGTCCTTGTCAGATGGCCAAACTTGTGAAATTTATAACTTAGATGCTTTTTAGGAATGCAGATTTTTTTTTGTACCTCGCAAGATTTAGAATATGTCAGCTAAACGTTCTACAGCAAGAGACTATCCTCAGATGCATTCTGCCGAGACTCTCCCGGCTGCTGCTTTCAATTAAACCAACTTGTTCCTGTTTTGCCAAACGCCTCTCTTTTCATTTCTTTAAGGTAAATTCATATTCGAGCAATAGTAAGCTGCACATTCGGGCTCTGCAGTGGCAGGTCTAAAACATGTTTAAGGGCTACTTGAGTTGGTGGCACATACAGTGGTGCAGTTCCACTAGTAGCATTTTATTTGCAGACCCTGTACATATGTAGTGCACTGTACTAGGGACTTACAGGCAAATTAAATGTACCAATTGTGGATAAATTAATCAAACCATGTGTAGAGAAGAGAGCACATGCACTTTAGCACTGATTAGCTGTGGTAAAATTCTCAGAGCCCAACAATATGGGGCAAGCAGGCAAAAAGTTTGGGGAAGACTGCCATAAGGCTGCAGGTCTAACATGTGCTTTTGCCATAGGCCTGCTCTTTGTTCTTCATGCCTTCCTGCTTGTTGCTGTTTTGACTATGTGGCCAATGGCCATTTTGTGTAGTAGTCAATTTGCTTTTGCCATAGGCCTGCATGTGTTATTTGTTGCCATGGATCCATGTTTGTTGTTGTTTTAACATGTGGCCATTTTGTAGTATCTGTTGGTTTTTGCCATTGTCCTGGATGTGTTCTTTGTTGTCCATGCCTCCTTCTTTGCAGTTTGAGAATGTGGCTGGTGGTCGTTTTGTGTAGTAGTGAGTGTGCTTTTGCTATAGGCCTGCATATTGTCTTTGTTGTCCATGCCTCATTGCTTGTAGTTGCTTGAACATGTGGCCATTTTCTGTATTAGTCAGGGTGCTTTTTCCATAGGCCTGCATGTATTTTTGTTGTCCATGACTACTTGCTTTTGCTGTTTGAAAATGTGGCCAGCAGCCATTTTGTGTAGCAGTCAATGTATTAAATGCTTTTCTTACAGTTTTCAATGCCATTTTGTAAGGACATTGATAGAGGACGACTATGACTTTTAGTTATTTGTTAATTTTTTCCCCTGAAGATGGTTTAATGTGATTGATTATGATTGTAGTATTTATATACAGTGTTTATATATGATATGCATTTTTTTTCTATCTTCCCTTTTTTTCCATTTCCTCCTGCACCTCCTCCCCTCTCATAGTTCTCTTAGGCCATAGGAGCACAGCAGCATTCATTTTTTAGGGATTATTCTATTTTCTCCTGCAACCCCTGCCTGCCATAGGCGTACACCAGCATTAATGTTTTTAAGGATTTTTCAATTTTCCTCTGCACCACCTGCCTGCCATAGGCGCATGCCAGCATTACATTTATTTAAGGATTATTCCATTTTCCCCCGCAGCTGTTGTCTGCCATAGGCGCACACCAGCATTAACTTATGTTAAGGAATATTCTATTTTTACATGCACCCCCTGCCTATCATAAGAACACACCAGCATTCATTTGTTTAGGATAATTCTATTTTCTCCTGCACTCCCTGACTTGCAGTCCTTAGAGGCACAGAAAGTAAACTTTACAATCTGTATGTTAATGAAATACTAAGGTATTATGGTCTGGAGTGGATACATTATTGTTAATTATTTGTGATGTGACCTCACTAAATTAATTGTCCGTAGATTCAAACTGGAAACAACATGATTCCCTGATTACAATAGCAACCCCTTTTACCGTACAGGATTGTGTTGTGTAGATACAGTGTTCAATCCACTTTTTATGTTTTAGAACCACTTCCCTCTCCTCTTTAAGTAAGTGTGATCCTTGACCAAAAAGGACATTACACTCAGATAATCTTAAATACTCTAATATTCTTTTTCTTCTAGAGGGGACCCTTAACCCATTAACGTTCCATTACATGATTCTAATTTTTTTTACTTTCCCATTTTTAGTAATAGAATCTGACCCAGGACACATTGAATTCCCTACCATCATTTATCTTTTAAGAGAGAACACCAGAACCTACATTCTACCCTTTGCCTTAAATGAATAAATAAGGACATTTTTTGCTTTTTTCCCTCTTGCTCCCCCACCCTGTGTGTAAAATGTTTAAGTTTTTCAATTAAACATTTTATTATTTCACATCACTTTAAGTGAGGTGGGGAAGCGTAAATTTGCTGTAGCACCCACATTTCTTAATTCCTGCATCGATTTCCCCAGCTCCCATTGTTTGTCCTGAGTAATGTGGGAAATATCTGACCTAATGCGGAACGACCAGCCAGCTTTCTTATACATCCCTACTTTTAACCCTGCTGCCAGGATTTTTTCCTTAGGTACATATGTTTTAAAATTCACTAGAATCCTTTCTGGATTTTTTTTCCCAGGTCTGTTTGAGAATAGGTCCCAATGTACACTTTGTAAATCATCTTCAAGAAGTTGTTTCTCAATTTCGGGATGTAATTCTGGAAGGAGATTAATTATGAAGGTTCTAATATCTCCACCCCTCCACATCTTCTGGTATATTCAGAAGCCTGAAAATATTCCTACTTGCGTTGTTTTCCACACTTTCGATCTTTTCCAACAAGATTTTATCACCCTTTTTATCGTTAGGCTTTCCCGTGCATTTTTGTCTACTTCCTTTGCAAGATCCTCCATGGCTAGCTCCACGGCCTCTACTCTTTTGGATGTATCCTTCAATTTAGCCTCTAGAGTCTCACAAACCATTTGTATTTTCAGTTGATTACTCTCAGAGACAGCAAATTTGTCTCCTAATTCTGTGAGGAGAGTCGTTAGTAGCCCCTCTGCCGAGGAGTAAGCTCCTGCAGTGCATGTTATTTTTAGACTCCTTTTTGGTTCAGACTCCTCTGCTACTGTATTATCACTTTGAGGGGGGGTTAGTGCCTCAATACCACTGCCACTGGCCTGAATCTCTGTACCATTAGGCTGAATCGCCACATTGTCTTTTCTTAGACGGAGGGATTAAAGAGGTACTAGCACCTTCGTCAGCCAGTTGGGCTAGAAGTTCGAATCTATTCTCTAGGCCTATCGGCTCCATTAGTGTGTTGGGAAGAGGCTGTTTACCCTGGATTTTAAAATATGACCTTAGTGAGGGTGTTACGCGGGAACTACCTGTGTCAGTTTTGGGTTGTTTCTTTCGCCTTTTGCAGAGAGGGGTCTTTCCTGGGGGAGCCTTTGCTTTCAGAGCCGAACCTATGCTTTGATTAGTTTTTGAAGGCTTAGCTTGTATTACAGACACTGATTCTCTACTGTCCATCTCGTGGGGGGATTGATTTTGCCCCCAAATATCCCTACTTCTAAGGGTGTATCTATGTAGTCTGTTGGGTCCTGTAATTAAACCCTCCTCTTGTTTTTTCTCTCCTGAACCCCCTCGCTCAGCCTTCAGCTTAGGACCACAATCTCGCCCCTTCCTCCTTACCGGGGACATCTGAGAGGGCCATACACCAAATACTGCTTCCTTCGGATCAGGCACATCTCTTCCCTTGCCCTCAGTCAGTTGTTTCTCTGTGTTGATGTTTTGTGGGTCATCGGGGGTTAATGTCCCTGGACGGGGCTTCCAGTGCAAAAATGTGGAGGCGGGCGTCCGACTCCCGTCACTACAAAACCCAATTCCGGCAGCCGCGCGTCTTCTGCACAAGATCTGTTCTGCTGCTTCTAACCCGCGGCCTCCCCGCGGTACTGCCTCTCCTCCGACCGCCACCTCTGTACACCTGATCGCGGAGCCGAGCCAGGAACCCCCGGTGAAGTGTAGTTCCTATATTCCCAATTGGCTCTGCACATTGGAATAATAAATTCTATAGATTTGACGTAGGACTTATGTCTACTAGGTCTCTATCGAATATATTAAACTTAATTGTGAATGCCAGCTAGCTCAGAGGTCACTAGAAACTTTCTTGAATAAACAAGAAGGGATTAGTTTCTGACAACCGCATGAACATGACAACTTTGTTTCCCCAAGATAAAACGTATCTTCAGAGTTGTGGAAACAATATATAGATATTTTACTCAGTCAATCGTGCATGCCTCGTTTCATCAGAGGTGCAGAGAAATAGACTGACGGGCGTTTTCAATAATAAGTATTTATTGAACAGTCTTCTTTCTCATGCAAAAGAAATGAACTGCTACAATCGTAATACTGGCTGTAAAGTATAATGTGTACAGCAGGAAGAGTATTATGAAATAGTACTGTAAAAGCATGGTATGGTTTCTAAGCCATAAAATACATACATATATAAATAAAGACTAAAAGTACTCAACTGGTGCTTCTAAAATACGCCTACCCCGATGTACCTAACCTAAGTCTAGTACGAGGGAAAACGTAAGTGTGGTGTAGCATAAGTTTAGTATTCTTTGGCTAAGAATCTATCCAAGATTTCACTTGGGGTCTAAGCAGCTCCATACCTTGGTTTAGAATGAAGGAGGTCTGGTATCTCTCTGTCTTAGGACTCGATTTCCCAACACCCCGCAAGGGGAGCTTGGAAACACTGGAGCTGGATTTCTCGGCAAGAGAAAAGACTGTAGCAAGCTACGTCGGGCAAGTAGATAGTCGAACTGCTCCAAACCACTGTGTGTTTGCTACGGCAAGTGTGGGCATATTTATAACTGGAAGGTGCCGAGTTTGACGTAAAGTTGGACATAATAACGTAATCAAAGAGTCTTATTTCTTTGAAAACTCTATAAGTTCTTGGACTAATCAATATTCAAGCAAGGTGAAGTCCCTGACTGCTGAAGCCGAGGTTTCCAAGAAATCGTTGTGGCTTTTCAGAACTCGTGGAAGCAGCCATTCCGTATTTAGACTGCATGGGCTATGTCTAAATATGGTTATGATTTCTATGCTTATATAAGGACAAGGTGATTTATACCTATATAAGGGCATGAATCGGGAAAATTACACTAGGGTCCTAAAATGCTATACAACACCCACTCCACTTTATTATGTTCCACATTACTAAATTTAAGTACTAAAACATATCTAAAGCATGTGTTTACAATCCCACCCAAAAAAACATAAAATGCATTTGAAAATGGTTGTACACATAAAATTAGCATTTGTAGAGTACCCATTTAAAAACAATGATATCATTATAAGCATATAATATGATGTTGGAAATGCTAACTGAATGAATCATGAAAATTACATTCATGAAATGGCTCTTAGTTACAGAAGAAAAAGTCGAGACCATCCCATAGCAGAATATATAAACTGTTTTGGTTTGTGGATAAGGTCAATATTGTTTCTAGGAAGTATTCAAAGAATTCCTATTCTCTAATAATAGTTTTACTTTATGCAGATTACTTTGTGCCAAAAAAAAAGATCAATTTTTGGAAACAAGTCAAATCAAATTGTAGAAAAATAGAGTTCCAAAGTTAGAGGTTTTGTTTTGAAAAAGCGAAGGTCGAATTCAGAGTTCATAGAACGCTATGTGCTAATTTCAAAAGTTATTCTCAGTGTCAGGAGAAAACATTAATTCTTCTAGGCTGGCAAAGAAGTTGTCTACCACAGTAGGTGAACGTTGAACCACTTCATTAAGTAGATCAATCGTACACAGATGAGAAGCATCGCCGTCAGCGTCAGTCGCATTAGCAATGTTCCCAGTAGATGGTACCTGTGTGCCTGTTGGTCCACGTATCTTACCGTCAGCTGGAATTGCTAGTGACACCTCAATGAATGCCGTCATCAAGATTGGTAGCCGTATGGGACAACACGATGCATGAGCCATTACCGAACCAAGCAAAGTGTCAACATTTGTTGGCAGTGCTGATGGAAGTGTTCGACAAATATCCAACATGCATTCCTCTCCTCAAAGCAGGTGTATGAATGTACGGGTTGTACCCAACAGTAGTTACTGGAACCTGGGTAGACTAAGTGATAAAAGGAAGGGGTTCCAGCTTAATAGGACAGTTTGTAAAAGAATTTCAATCATTTATTTACACAGACACTGGATCCGTCCACATTGTTTTAATCACAATGGGGAAAAATGATACATATCATATATTTAGACAATCAATGAAAACTGACCCGCCATTGCCATTGCGGAGTTGAACGTCAATGCACCCGATTGATTCGGCATCTGTACTTGACAAAGACTGCTGTACATCGTCCTACCGACTTATTTACCGCCGAGGTAGGCGTCATGAACGCTTGATCCTGAAACCGGCATAAAGAGGTTCCTCATCAAGATACCGTATCCATTCATGATACAGGTTACCTGCCCCCACCACCCGTCCTGATGAAGACCCCACGGCAAGGATAATAAGAATTACCTGCAACTCTTTAGGGGTCGAAACGTCGACAACCTGCTTGCTCTCTATGACAACTCCATGTCCTAACTCTTCATTTATTTGAATCTATGTGGAGTATGTTATTTGTAAATACAGCAATTTTGAACGTATAAGTCTTTTTTGTACAGAATATGTAACAGTTCAATGGCTTACTTTCAATTGATTGATTATTCTCTCACGATATTCACTCCCCATCACCTTTTCCTCACTTGATATCACTCACTCCCCCTTCCCTAACCGGGGCACTGTTCATTATATTCATTGATTGTCTAAATATATGATATGTATCATTTTTCCCCATTGTGATTAAAACAATGTGGACGGATCCAGTGTCTGTGTAAATAAATGATTGAAATTCTTTTACAAACTCTCCTCAAAGCAGGCATCAAAGAACAGGTAAGATGCAATCTTGCCAGATTGGTCTGAACGAAAGGAACCATGTGGTATTCAGATCTCTCAAACGAGCCAAGCCAAGAATCTGTGTTATGCGCTCACGATAGTGCATTGCCAGAAGAGTGTTCTCCATGGTAATCTGGGTATCGCTGGTACTGGACTTGCCATAATGGAGCAGAAGGAACAAAAATTGTATCCCTGCTACGAGACCCAAGACGAGAGGTAGGCTGCCGAACACAGAGTGCACAAAGTTTGGAAAAATGCCTAGGACTGCTTCAAAGGGTACTAACAGTCCAGAAAAAATCGTCTTAAATACATGTACAATACCACTGGTATCAGACATGTTTAAGATACGGCCTAACATTTCTGCGAAATGTATTGGGCAGTTTGTTGATAATAGGCATGTATCTCTGCAGAGGACCTTGCAACCTGCAGATCATACGTCTCTCTGGAGGACGTCAGTGCACAATTTTTTGTAAAAGAATGTCTTTCATTCTGCTTAAAGTGTCAATTCGTATAGAAGAGATGTTCAGTGAAGGCCATACCGGCGACTCACCGTCTGTCTTAAATTTTGGAAACAATACTTGCATACAACAAGTGACCCTGGTTGACACACTAACGAGATAGGCTATTCCTGGCATCATTCCACAACAGCTATGATCATTCAACATTATGTAGCTCCCATTGGAAAGCTACCTAAAAATTGGATCTATTACTGCTGCCGGGAAACCATGCAGGTGGCAGGATAAGTTGTTTGAAGAACCATCACAGGCTCTGTGTAAATTAATACCCTGGCATAGAAGTGTACCGCTCAGTGTTGGTTTGGAATTTTTACCACTAAGAAACACCTCCTTTCCCCCACTCCAACATTTGTGTGTGCATGGTAAATCCCAGGTCGACTTTATGTATTCTTTACCCAACCTTTCATACAGGCCTACTGGTATGTGTTTTAAGCAATACTGAAAACGCCTCAGCCAGACTCATACTAGACATCCCCCGTCAAGCTCACATTTCCAGACACCTGAGAGACCTCCACTGGCTCCCCGTCAACAAGAGAATAACATTCCGTCTCCTCACCCACGCACACAATGCCCTCTACAACCTAGGACCCGAATGCCTCAACAGGCGACTGTCCTTCTACACCCCCACCCGCCAACTACGATCGTCCAATCAAGCCCTCGCCGCAATTCCGCGCATCCATAAATCCACCATGGGGGGAAGATCCTTCTCCTACTTAGCAGCCAAAACCTGGAACTCTCTCCCCACCCACCTCCGCCTTACACAGAACCACCTCTCCTTCAGAAAGCAACTAAAAACTTGGATATTTGATAAGTAAGGTACCCCCCTCCCCCAAGCGCCTTGAGACCCTCTGGGTGAGTAGTGCGCTATACAAATTTTTGAACTTGAACTTGAACTTGAAACTGGAAAATCGTCACTGGTATCGTGATGGTGCCATGTATTATCCATTCTACGGCTGGTTTCTCAGAAACAGTTAATGGTAATCTTGCAATTTTTCTATGCTCAGCACCATATAGTCTGCTCCCCTCTGTGCCAAAAAAATTTGTTTATCTGTAAGGTTAAATCCAGTAAACAATGACGTGGTGTTGATTAGACGCCAAGGCACATAGCCTGAACGAAGATTTTGTAACGTCCAGCCTAGCAGCATTATAGAACGTAGTTGAGACTGTCCATGTTGTAACATGAGCAAGTCCTGTTCCATTATGTCTATGGCAGAGGATACAATGCTGTCCAAAGAATAAATTCTGGATGACAGAGTTGTTATGCCATTGTCAACCACAGAGAGAGCTTTCTCTAAATTAATACGATCAATTTCTCGTATTCGTTCTGCAGTTTCCATTTGCGTGACTTTCCAGGCTTCATTATAAGCAGCGTAAATACCGGCGTATATGACACGTTTATGAAGTGGTTTAACCCCTTCGACGCTCATGACGAGCTCAGCTCGTCATGAGGTACACCTCTCGTACGCTCATGACGAGCTGAGCTCGTCATAAACAATGGGAATCAACAAATCTCAGCACAGGAGGGGAAAACCATCAGCATTGATGGTGTTAAGAGGTCCTTGTAAGAAGTCTCTTAAATCAACTTTAAGTAAAGTTAAGTGTTATTTTATATCTGGGAGTGCGGATTTTTGTAGCCACTGAAGGCACAGTTTTCCTACACTGTAGGTTGTTATTATCCCTGGATGTTGTCTCTGGACTTATCTTGGACCTGGCCTAGTTACTGTAAACGCTTGTGTCTTGTTCAGGAATCTATTTTCGTGTCTGTGGGCCAGATTAACCATTTTTTCCAATCAGGATTAGTTCTATTCTGTAATAAAATGTAGTTCACGTCTACCTCCTCATCTGTAGTTCCATTACTATCAGGTGTGGGTTTAGGTATGGACGGTTTGTTTAAATCTTTTATCTTAGCCAGGCCAAGAAAAGATGTCTGTTGAACAGTTTCATTTAAAAACATTATTTGTTCTGGGATGATGCAGGCTCTGAATAAGGCTTCTAAACCTTGCATCTGCCAGTCTTTTGTGCCCCAGACAGTTTTTATCTCAATGTTGTCTTTCCAAAAGTCAAAATCTAATGTGGACAATTGAGCATAAAAGGCCGCTGAATAAATTTGCTTAGTATTAGTCAACATACTTTTCATTCCTGTCTTATTAACATTTTTAAAATAAAATGTTTCTGGATTTGTGACATTAAAACCTGAGAAGTATGGACATTTTTCATAAAATGTTTTTGAGCTACCCTTTGGCGGCGGCGGACAATGTTCCCATTGATTATAAGTAAAAAACATTTCTAGGATTGGCAGATTTGTGCAAATAATGATGACCATAATGATTAAAACAATACATTTGTTCATAATCTGATGAACCTTCCAAGTATTCATGTTTTGTAAATTTTGCTGCCATCATGTTATTACCAGTCTCAAAGTCCCAATCATCAGAAAATGTGCTTGGTGAAGCAAAATCACTCAAGGAAACCTTAAATTGGTGTAGAATTTTCAACAGCTCTACCGGACCATAAATGTCATAATCAGTTCTGTCCCATGCTATACCACCAGGTAGAGGAACGGATGTGATGTTCACTGATGACAGGTCTCTTTGTTCACGATTAGATCATTTGTGTGGCTTCAGGAGCAAGTTGATGTTCTTACTTGCTGTGTCCATTTAACTATATTCTCCATCTATCAGCTTTCCCAAACTTAAAACGAGAATGAGCCGTAGTAGGAGAAAAAGTACACCTAACACAATCCAAAACAATCCAAAACTCAACCCATGGTGAAACCAGATATGTGTTTGCAAGATGGTGACAACGTTCTGTTACTTGTTCCTTGAATGTTTTATTTGCTGGTGTTGTTTCGGGCTCACTGGGATCCTCAGAAAACGTTTCAAAGTTGATGAAATAGCCAGAGGCAGTTCTGTCAATTGTTGGTATTGCATCCAGATTATTTGACATCACTGGAGCTACCATCTGTCATATTAGTATAGTCAGATGCTATATCACTGTAGACTGGAGTTTCTTGACGAACTGTTATTTGGGGTTCAAGAGGCACAAGTTCCATGGCTTTGTTGCATAGTCCTTCTTTTCTTACTGCAGATTCTTCAAAGGTGATGAGTCTCTCAGTTTGAACCTCTTGGATAGTAGCAAGATTTGGTCTTCTGCTACATCTTTGGAGTTCACTGGGCCTACTACTTAATATCGGCCACCTGATGTGGTTTTACCAGGTCGGGGGACACAAACCGGTTCTCCTTTCTTCCAGCAAGGGGCGGCAGTAACACTGTTCTTGATCTGTGGATTGCTAGCACAGGTACTGGTTTTCTTTAAGAAGGCCCAAATTCCTTCTTATCTGAGATTTTTTCTCTGACTAGGTCCCCAGTCTTTGGAATCCAGACAGGTCTTGCTGGGACAGGTGTTTTTTTTTCAGTGGTCGTTGGCTTCTGTAATGTGTTGCTTAGACTTCTTTGTGTTTCATTTAAGACCTGTAAAACAGCCAAACGATCTTTGATATCAAAGGGTTTTTGTTCTACCACTGAAGTATGACGATTGAGGTCTTCTACAATCATTCTAGTACCAAAAAGGATTTCATATGGAGTAATTCCACCCAGAGAATTTCTTGGCAGATTGTTAAGACTATGTTGGACACTTATTAGATGTTTGACCCACCCGTCACCCAAATCTAATACCCTAGCTGTTATAGATTGCTTTATGTCCCGTTTTTTTGATTTCCACTACCGAATTTCCCTCAGGATGGAATGGACTTGAGTACCGCAATGCAACGCCCAGATTGGCCATGGCCTCCTTGTAAGCTTTGGAGCTAAACGCAGGACCCTGGCCAGAATGTAGCGTGCCGATTGCGTGTGTGCCGATAAAGACTCGCAAATCTTTTATAACAGTTCGGGCGTCAGCCGAGCACTGAGGCCACATCCAAATTAATCTTGTCCTAATAGTTGTGGGACCTCATTTGGCTATGGTGACGTCTGCATGTAGAAAGTCTAATGCTGTCTAACAATGGTGTCTGTACTGGGCTGGCTACACTGTAGTCAGGTATCTGGCGGCTTTCTAAGCTAAGATCTCTGTAGCAGTGATCACAATTAATTCCAAATTTGTAAATGTAGAGATTTTGAGATCCCTTGATGTATCAGACCCTCTCCCATGTGTGCTTCTTGTATTAATGCACCTATACGTTCCCTGTTGGAATTACCCTATCCCCCACTTCGTGCAAAAGGAACGGAGTTTGCATTAATTATGTATGCATATTGGAGTGGATAGTTTAGAAGTAATGATGTACCGCTGCATTTGCTAGTGGCATTGACAGCTAGCATTGTTTCGCCGTCTATTATTGTTTTTGAACGAGTGATTGCAGCTACGGAAGCTGTTTGCACAGCTGCCTTCGCGGCTTCATCAGCCAATGAATTCCCTGCACATGAACGCCATCACGCTGATGACTCAGTGATGGATCACGTGAGTCTTTTGTAGTTCTTTCTGTAATAGAACTACTTGTTCCCAAAGCAATTTATGCTTGATTGTGCCACCTTTTGTATCTTTGAAACCGTTTTGAACCCAGTTCTGCAAGTATTCATTATAAGATTGAACGCAGTAAGACAAATCGCACACTATGAGTGAGAGAAATCTGCGATCGGTATTTTCAAGCGCCATCTTGAAAGCCTGTAGTTCAGCTCTCTGAGCTGTACAATCTCCTAGAAATTGAGTTTGAGATTGAATTTTTGTGACCATAGGTCGGAATTTATCATCGCGCCAGCGACCTTTGACAATTGCGCATGCAGCACTATAAGCTTGTTTACCCCCAGTTGCAGGCTGTGCTGATCCTTCTGTATAAATTATACATCCGTATTCTTCTAGAGGCAGAATCTCAATGGGCAGAGGACATTCTTCTTCGTATTGTAGAAATTCTTGAATTTTCAAGTAAGGGTCAAAACCGTATTCAACGTCTGTTGCAGCAAGAGAATTAACCCATAGTATCCATCTCGGATGTAAAGCTTTTGCATTCGGAATGCTTGCTTTTGTCACTGCCTCTAAGGCAGATACAGGCGTACTGACCATTATGCGTTTTTCCTGTGCCAGGGCTATCTCTTTTGCTACTGCAATTCGAACCGCTGTCAGAATTTTTCTGTTGAAGTGAATTTCATTTCAGCTTGTGTGTAAAAGTGTGATTTGTAAGCTATTGGTAACTTTTCACCTTAAAGGTTAAGTATATGAATTCGCATCTCCCTGGGATGCTTCGGATTACAAGGTTGCGTACATTTACGCGTGTCTGTTAATGGGTTGTTGCTAACATGTCTGTTTGCACTGATCGCAAAATTTCTGTGTGTTTTTGAGTTCAATTAGTAGATTTGAAATCAGGTTTGATTAGTTCGTAGAGAGGTTTAACCCTTTCTGCGTAATTTAGAATGTGAGTTCTTCCGAAATTCAGGAAGCCTAGAATTGACTTTTGCCTTCTCTTGAAAGTTCGTACCCTAAAAATAGGACGATCAGATGGGCAATTCAGGATTTCTTAAAATTGAATTTGTACCCTTCAGATGCGAAGCCAAGTATTATGGTGTTCACTCTATTCAAGTGCCTATCCAAGTCATCGTCTGTAAGATAGATGTCATCGACATAAGATAATGCCTCATCATCATACGTTTGTAGTAACTCTGTTACTCTGGCGTAAAATAACCCTGGACTATTCTTGAATCCCTGGGGGAGACAACAGAAGTGACGCTGTGTCCCCATAATTGAGAAAGTGGTCAAGTACCGGCTTTCAGGTGCAATGTTTTGACAGAAGAAACCGTTAGAAATATGTAATGTGGTTTTATATTTTTTGCGCATGATGTTATTCAGCAGTGCTGCACTGTGTGCATTTTGTACTGCAAAGGTTTTGCAACAAGAGTTTAAATGTCTTTAGTCCAAAACTATACAATAAGTATTGTCCTGTTTGGAGACAGGAAACAAAGGATTGTTCATTGACGAGGTGCATGTTTAAATCACCCCTTGGTATTCAAGTTGACCTAAGATCTCCCTAATCTGTTTTTTAGCTTCTTGCTTAACTGGATACTGCTAACTGGATCCTATGGCAAGGAGAGTCCTCATCCAATCCCACATGCTTTTTAGGTTTCGACTGGCCGAAAGCTGCGCACTGCGCAGCTTTTTGGCGCAGCCGAAATCTTATGTCTACAGTATGTGGCTTGGGAATCCGCCCTCTGTTCCATTGGCTAGCTCCATAAATGGAGGCTAGCCATGGGAACAGGGATCTGTCCGTCAATTGCAGAGCAGATTCGGGGATGTTCCCGAGAATTTTAGGCTTTCTGCTCACGTCATGCGGCTGTGGGCGTGTTTTTTTTTTTTCTTCAAAGCTTTGTTTCGCCATTTCGGAAGTGTCCTTTGCAGGGGTGGGTTGCGCGATGTCTCGCTGCCCGGTGCTGCTCGACCCACCTGGGTCGTGTTTAGTGGTGCCTCGTTGTCGGGTTGTGGCGCCGATGGACCATACTGCATCCTTCCATGGCGGGAAGACCCTGTCGGGTTACGTCTCAGGAGTGGACCCTCCTAGGGGTACCTCTACCAAGGAGCTTTCTCTCATTTGCCTCTTCCAGGCGCTACCTCAGGGACTCTAGTCCTGGCTCATACCCTGCAGAGCTGTCTCTTTCTGGATCGCGCTCTCTCTCTGGCCGTCTGTCCTAGGGGCTGCTCCTGGGTGCCTCCACGGAGCCGGTGATTCGCTGGCCCCTCTGCGAGTGCCGCCAGTCCCTGCTGTGTTCCGTTTGTCGGCTGGCTCTCTAGTCATAGCTGCCAGAGGTCTCTTACTGCGTCGCACGTCTGCAGGGTGTCCCCGGGAGGCCCCCAGTTGGCTCAGTGGCCCCAAGCCCCTGACTCTCTCTCGACGGTGCCCCCCCTCTAGTGGGTGCTCCTGGGGAACTCCATGCAGATGCCTCTTGGATGCAGCCTCCCTGACACTCTCTGGATGACCATCCTAGGTGCTGTCCCTGACGGCCTCTACTAAGGGTCCGCCTCTCTGATCCTACTCCCCCGTCGCTCTCTCTACAGCACTGGGTGCTGTCTCACGCATCCGTGGCCGTCTGCCTCCTCAATGCTCTCTCGGCAGTGCTGCCAGTCCTAGGTGCTGTCTCCTGGGTGGCAGGGACGGACCTCCACACTCTCCATAGTGGTCTTTGCGCCCAGTCCTTCGGTGCCACGTGGCACGGGTGGTCTCGGGCGCCTCGGCAGCCGGGGTACAGAGCTGATGCAGGGAAGCCTTGGCAGGCACCGCTGGGTGGGCAGGCGGGAGGGAGCTGCTGATGCAGATGCCGTCCTCGGGATGTTCTCCCCCCTCCTCTCCCTCCCATCCACCCATCCCGGCACACAGCTGTTTAATCCATAGGCAGGGCACGCGCGCACCTCCTCGCACGGAGAGGGAGGGGAGAGCCGAGGAGAGAACACTTCACAGGCTGCAGCCTTACCTGCAGCATCACCGCCGGCTACAGGACCAGGGGCAAGGGACGGAGGGGACGCTGCGTGCTATGGGAGAGCACCAAGACATGCTGCGGAGGGGAGAGGTGGAGGTATCCCTCACGCCTTGGCTATCCTCGCGGCCAGGCGACCTCTCATTTCTCCCAGGGCAGGTTTCGCGCCCTTTTTTTCTTCCGCCCAGCTCGTGACCCTGACCTAAGCACCATCCCAGGAGGCCTTGGCACCTGCCACCAGGGGTACTGTCTCTCCTCCTTATCTTTTTTTCCTTCTCGCCCCTCATGATCAACCTCGTTGTCCCTTGTCCTACCCCTCTCATCTTTTTCTTCATTTATAATTTACTGAGTGCCCTCCCCGCTGTCATGTTTTATAATTATATCTATCAGAGCCCAGACCTCTTCTTTTACGTCCTCCCTCCTCTTGCCTCTACCCTCCTTTCCTCATCTTGCTTTCCCTGCAACATTCGTCTACCCTTTTCATTCTTCCTCATTTATTTTGTCTCCCATTTCCCAGTCTTTCCCTTCTCTACTGTCTTTCACTATTCTCTTCTCCCAATCGGTTTTCTCAATTCTTTTCTCCCGTATCATTCACATTCACTTTCCTTTTCTCTCCATTCTTTCTCACACCTACCCTTTCTCCGCTTTTTTTCCTTCTCACCATCGAATTCTTCTGAATATTTCGCTCCTCTTTTCTTTTTCCCTTCTCTCGGACTGTATTTTCTGCACTCAATTCCCTCCTTTCTTCCTCTCTTCTCTCTCTATTCCTCATTTTTTGTGTTCCCTTCTCCATTCACTCGTCCTCATTCACATCCACTTTCTTTTTCTCTCCATTCTTTCTCACACCTACCCTCTCTCCTAATTTTCCAGTTTCTTTTGATATCCCTTCTTCATCCTCTCAATTTTTCTCTTCTATTCTCTTTCTCTCTCTCTCCTTAACCCTCCCCTCCGGTCGTTTCTCCTAGCACCTCTCGTCACATTGTCTGCCGCTGTCTTTTCTCCCTGCTTATCTCTCTACAATTAGCACAGCCGTAAAAACACAGTCATTGTGTCATCAGCAACGTGCCACCATACAGCAAATACCAGCTACCACACTTCACCTCACTGTAATGCACAAATAACCACAGTTAAAGCACATCGAACACTGTGTCAAGGTGCCCCTCCACTCCCTCAGCAGAGGGTGTTTACTGCAGCCACATCCACCACACATTCTGCAAACACATCGCACAAACTTAACACACAGGAAACAATTTACACATACACTCAGTGTTCACACAGGATCACCCATGCACAATATGACTAAGATACAGTCAGCACATATTCAATGCACGACCCTTGATACCGCCAGCACAAGGCCACCACGCACTGGATGGAGTACACATATATTACACAACAGCACACAAAACAAACACACATGCAACACAACAAAAATATACTAATTTCTGAAAACACACAGAAAGTATACAGCAAACTCACACGAAACAGCCTGCACACCAACTAAACAATCAGGGTACAACCATGTGCAACCAATATACAGCTATCATATGCAGTTAGAAGCGAGCAATGGCATTACAAGCAGGCCACGCACACATGCAGTACAGAGGGAAAACTCAGCCATTGCACAACCTGCACTAGCTAGAATGCAGCCAGCAGTTAACCAACAAACAACCTACATGCAGCGCGCGCCCGCGTGCACACAAGCACACCCACATAATACAGAGTCAACTGACACACAAACAGACATCCAGCAAAGACTCAAAACACAACCCAACACACCCGGCATAGAACCGGCAACAGACCAGTAGTTTTAAATACATTCGGCTTTTGGTGAGTGATTGGGGCATCATTTGGAAAAGGTAATCTAAAATGGGGTACCAGCATTTAATAATTAACGGTGCACTGCGTGTGTGGGTGTGGAGGGGTGCTACCACGGAAAGTGGGCAGAATAAGTTGCTTTCTCTCATAACGACATATTCGAAGGAGTGGTGAGCTTTTAGAAATTCACATGAAACATTTTTTCCTGCAGCTCTCAATTAATTGGAGGAGCAAGGGAGAATCCCTGCAACTTTTCTGTCCAAAATCAATACCAATATTTCACTCAGATCAAAGAGAGATGGGAGCGATGGCTGAGGGAGGAGGGCGAGGGGAAAACGAGAAGAGGTGGGGATGAGCCGCGGGGGAGGGGAGCGGAAGGAAACACGTCAGAGGACATGGTGGGGAAGCAAAGCAAGTGAGAGGAGCAGGGGAGAGAGTGGGGTGACAAGGGAAGAGTGAGGCGAGTGATGGAATGGGGTTACAAGTAGAAAGACATTGTTGAGGAGAGGGAAAGAGAAACCAAAGAGAAACGTAGTGAGGGGAGGAGGGAGCAGATATAGGGAGACAGAAAAGAGCAGAGGGTTGAAGGGAGGCGCTGTTTGCATGAGCAGGGGTGGTGAGCGGGAGCCTAATGGTAAGGAGAAGAACCAGAGCGAGAAATGTAGCTAGAGAGTTTTTCCAGCTTCTCAGCCACCTGGCTGTATTTAAGGTGGCTTTCTGAACAGCTTACTGGATGCCGAGCCTGACATAACAAGCTGGATCTCAAAAGCTTACTTGACTTCCTGAAGAAGCTTCCCCGATCCTTCAAGGCCTAGCTAAGCTGCTGTGCTGTGTAGGTTGGGACCTGATATACCACAATTGGTTTTTGCAGATCAGGTTATCGTTTGTTATGTGCCCTGTGCGGAAACACCTCCCTCAGGATGAAGAGAATCTTGGAAATTGTAATACAGCAGTAGCCTGTTTTTCACAGTCCTCCTGGTTATGTATGCTTTTTTTGGTTGTACTTCTGGAGTATTCAGACACTCAGATTGTCTGTACGCTTTAACCACCATCAGTCCTCGGGACATCTGGAGTTACTGAATCCTTTTGAACAAACCAGAGCACTACAAAATATTCTGAAATTAAATTCTTCCATATCTGAGATCTTAAGTTGTGAAGTGTGGTAAACATAGGACCCAACTGCAGCCTGGCTTAAGCAGATGGTATCCCCTACCACTTTGACAAAGTAAATAACTTTTGGGTTGATACATGCTACAAACTCACACCCAAAAGACAGAGCAACAATGTGATGAAAAGCATTTTCTGATATGAGAACATTACAATGCTTATCTACTGAGGCTTTAAGTCTCAGCATTCTAGGTGCTGTTATGGTTGGAGTAAGCCATGTGTGTGGGTCTGTGTGTTTTTGTGTGGCATTTGCCAGAGATTAAACTATTGGCATTGTAAATGACAATGCCATTTATTTATCTGTTTTCAAAGCCAACACACAAATACAAATTTTGTCATTTACAATGCCAATAGCTCAAACTTTTCAAAAGGCAAAACCATTGCATTGTAAATGCTTGTTATTTAATGCTGCAGCCTGGGCTACAGCTCATTTTCTGGCATAGGTGTATTTTTTATGAGCAGGAATATGATTTGAGAAGGCTGGCATAATGATCTCTTCACCATGTGGGCACTCCCTGACAAATTCAGGTGGCCAGTCTTTTTGCAGCCAGAAGAATGTCATAACCTTTACAGAGTTTTTCCCAAAAGAGTGCTCTTATTTTTCTAGTTATGTCCCCCTCTATCCAGAGTGTTACTTCATATAACTTATGGGGTACACTAACCCTGGTGTTGGCAGTTTCAACTTGAATATACTCATTCACGTCCACTGTCTCCAGATGATCCTTCAGGATTTTGCGAGCTATGGTATTTTTATTTATTTATTTTTTATTTTATTTAGTGTTTTCTATAGCGTGAACATGACCCTGCGAGGGGTATCAGAGCGCTTTACAGCCATGTATCAACATTAGTACCATTTGGAAGCATAGATTGCTATTTACAAACTCTATACAAATAGTGAATCAGCAATTAAAACAACAATTGAGTTGGTACCGATCGCATTAAGTCACACCACCACATGCGAGAGGCTGGTGTATGACTGGAGGCAAACATGGATAGATTTGGACCACATGTATTGCTGCAAGGTCTTATTGTAGAAATGTTCTCATATAGATGGTAACTTCTGCTGCGCTGTCCAGCATTGTCTGGGCCCACTCCCCGTTTTTGAGTTGTGTCCTCAAGATCCTCGGCATGTCTGATTTTTAGACCTGCTGCCTTCTTTTTGGTGAATTGTGTTTTCATATTTTTAGGAACGTGTTGATCGTCTTTGGACTTCACGCGTTCTTCCTTGTGTTCTGATCGTCCTCTTCTTTCGGATTTCTGCGAGGAAGTCTGAAAGGTACGAGAGGAACGTGTATCAGGATCTTGATATCTATCCGTTTTTTTTCAAATTATCCCTTTTTCTGTGGTTATACCTTTTTTCAGAGGGTTCCCTTTGAGGAGACCTACCTCTGGATTGAGAACGCTTCTCTATAGGTAGTGTCTGTTTAGTGTTTTCCCACTTTCTTTTAGGAGTGGTGAGATTGTTTTTAATAAAAACTTTTTCAGGATTTTCTGTTAGTTGGGATTTCACTGGTTTCCCACCCAAAACTATCTCTATCTAGTTCTTCATAGGATTTTTCTATTATTCTGGCCAGTTCATACGGTTGCTCAGTTACATCAAGTTCTTTTAGTTTTTGGCGGATTGCCACGGATGCTGCTTCACCTTTAATATTAGCTAATATTATAGCTGAGATGCGTTTGAAATCTTTAAGTAATTTCATACCTAGATTCAAGGCAGGCTCTGCCCCGTATTTATTTTGAATCTGTTTCAGGACGTCTGGTATTACCGCCAATGGACAGAACACCATGTGTTTTTGTGTAGATTGCAGCAAAGACTTTACCCCAAGTGTCACAGTGCTCCAGGTGTGGTGTGATCCCCATTGGTAAACAGATTGTTAGAATCCTGTGTTTCTCATGAGGTGTACTATCAGGAAATACGCCTCTATTTGAGTAATTTGTTTAGCTAACAGAATGGAATTTGTTTCCTTTTTGTGGGTAATTTACCAATGACCGATTGTATAGTCTGTGTTGTACTTTTGTTTGTGTTCCCCTGATGAGGGGTGTGCTGTGGAATTCTTATAGCAGGTTGGACTGTTAGAGTCCGCAAGACATATTGAACCAATTGTCTATGTATTTTAATTAATTGTTTTAGCTGAGCTAATAGTTCTACATCTGTCATTCTTTCAATGACAGGATGTGGTGTATAGCTGGCTAGTACCGGCCCTGTTGCTCCTGCTCTACCTAGTGGACCGAGCCTGGTAATGTGATTTTGATGTTGTAGGGCGCCTTTAAACCAGAGCGCATGCTCTTGGTATGTTAATGAAATTTCAATGTCCTCGAAAGGAGTGTATTCCTCTGGAGGTTCTTCTATCTTGTAGAAGTGAAACACGTGTTGTTCGATTTGCTTCTGGGAAGATAATCCATGAATAGAATATCTCTGTCTGCCGATATTCATGTGCCCCATGACAAATATCACCACCTCTCGATGATAGGCCATTTGTTATAAGCTTTATAGTAATGGTTTTCCTTAAATTTTCCAGGACGATTATAGCATCCGAATCGTCTTCATTAAAACCTGTAACGTCAAAACCTGGGCGAGCTGCTGCAGCTCCCACGTTTTCGTTTTCAGTCATTTTGTTGACTTAAAGTTTGCAGAGCAAGTTTCAAGGAAGCAAAGATAAGGTGCACAATATTTTAGAACACTGTATCCTTCAACGTTGAAGAAAACCAAAAACTAATACATAGGATTTTCATCCTACTCAGTTATGGCGGATTTTATTCTTTCACCCACTCCAGACGTCTAATGGAGTATTTTATGGGAAAAAGGGATCTCTGTGAAAAGCACGACTGAGTTACTCTAGTATCTAGCATTAAATTAGTGCCTTACCAAAAGTTGGGCGCCATGTGGTGTAGTTCATATATTCCAAATAGGCTCTGCGCATTGGAATAATATATCCTATAGATGTGACGTGGGACTTAGGTTGACTGGGTCTCTATCGAATATATTAGACTTAATTGTGAGTACCAGCGAGCTCAAAGGTCACTAGAAACTTTCTCGAATAAACGAGAAGGAATTCATTTCTGACAACCGCATAAACATGACAACTTTGTTTCCCCAAGATAAAACATATCTTCAGAGTCATGGAAACAATAGATAGATATTTTACTTAGTCAATCGTGCATGCTTCGTTTCGCCAGAAGTGCAGAGAAATAGAGAGACGGGCATTTTCAATAAAAGTATTTATTGAACAGTCTTCTTTCTCATGCAGAAGAAATGAACTGCTACAATCGTAATACTGGCTGTAAAGTATACTGCGTACAGCAAGTAGAGTATTATAAAATAATACTGTAAAAGCATGGTATGGTTTCTAAGCCATAAAATACAAACATAAATAAATAAAGACTAAAAGTACTCAAACTGGTGCTTCTAAAATACGCCTACCCCGATGTACCTAACCTAAGTCTAGTAAGAGGGAAGAAGTAAGTGAGATGTAGCATAAGTTTAGTATTCTTTTGCCAAGAATCTATTCAAGATTTCTCTTAGGGTGAGGGTCTAATCAGCTCCGTACCTTGGTTTAGAATGAAGGAGGTCTGGTATCTCTCTGTCTCGGGACTCGATTTCGCAAAACCCCGCAAGGGGAGCTTGGAAACACTGGAGCTGGATTTCTCGGCAAGAGAAAAGACAGAGTCTTTATCAGTGAGTCAGCTGGAGGGTCGGCTTCCTTCTTCACTTGCTCTAGCGAGCTGAGTCGGGCAAGTAGATAGTCGAAGTGCTCCAGACCACCGTGTGTTTGCTAGGGCAAGTGTAGGCATATTTATACCTTGAAGGTGCCGAGTTTGACGTAAAGGTAGACATAATAACTTCATCAAAGAGTTGCAGTTCTTTGAAAACTCCATGAGTTCTTGGATCAATCAATATTCAAGCAAGGGGAAGTCCCTGACTGCTGAAGCCTAGTTTTCCAAGAAATCGTTGTGGCTTTTCGGAACTAGTGGAAGTATCCATGCCTGTATTTGGACTGCAAGGGCTTTGTCTAAATATGGTTCTGATTTCGATGCCTATATAAGGACAAGGTGAATAATACCTATGTAAGGGCATGAATCGGGAAAATTCCACTAGGGTCCTAAAATGCTATACATCAAGGTTAGACGCCTTCTAAAGATAACATACTACAACGAGGTAGCACCAGTCTGGGATTCCCCAGGAACGCCCTTGTGTTCACTTCTTGGGGGCAACTGATTGTCGAAGCTGAATTGATTTCCTGGCCACATTTTTCGGCGGTTTGTGATAATTCAGTCTCAAAGTTTAAATATTATCAGCTGAGCAGTTGGGCAAGGTCTGTAGGTAAAGAGCTAAAAGGGAACCCAGGATTGGATTCGGAAATTTGCTCTCACAAAACAAAGTCAAAAGAAGTGTCAGAGTGGTACTGGTTATTAGTCCAGAATGGAGAAGATATGCAGGCCCCATTTAACGAGATATGGAAGAAAGACCTGCCGGATGAAGACCTTGAAATAATTGGGCAAGTATCTATGTCTTTTTAATGGTCTGTTGTAAAGGCTGCACCTTTAACCCCTTCGCTGCGGGGGTTATGCGCTCCTGTGCTCATGACGAGCTCAACTCGTTACAGGTGCATTACCTGCCGTGGAACGCTCAGCAAAGCAGGGCAATTCTCCCCGCATGCGAGCGTTCCATGGCTCATGACGAGCTGACATGACAAAAGCAGCATCCGACTTCCGAATGTTAAATCCACTCTAGCATGCCATTGGAAAGAAGCTGGGCACCAGATAGCCCAACTAAGATTCACGGTTCTCGAGACTATCCCACAACGCCAAGACATGGATCCTTTGAAACAAAGATTAAGAGCTGAATTCCACTGGATTAAAAAACTGAACTCTGCACATCCAGTTGGGATGAATGATCGTGTTGAACACTCTTGCTTCCTATGATCCATTACCTGTTCGCAGCATTGACTTTTGATCAACACTGGTCCCCTTCATTAATGTCCATTATTTCCAGTATTGTACATCTATTTGTCTAATTGTCATGCTATGATCCGAATCTGCATTTCCTATTATCCGTTTGTGCATTGTGCCTCTCCTATATCATATATGGTATCGATGTTATTCAGAATCCTTGTATTGCAATCCCATCACCCTGTTACTTCCAACACTTCCTTATGCTGAAGCTCTGACACTCATGTCACACGGTGGGTGCTTTATTTTGTGCACGTTCATTTATTGGTTAGATTGTTCCGATCATGTGACCTTTGGCACGCCTATCACATTCATCCTTGTTGCACCGCGTAAACTTGCTAGATTTCACTGAGATGCGACGTCCTCCGATCCTCTCGTAAGTGCATGTTCACTCTCATTTACTCACTTTGACTGGTATTTTTCTCTAGAATCGCGACTTTCTAGTCACAAGTAATGCCTGATGATGTTCCGTTTGATTCTATTCCATTTTGGTTGCTCTGGGTTATATGCGCAACACTAGTTCAATTCACATGATGTACCCATTATCGTTTATTTTATTCACGAATCACTTTTATGGCACGTTTATTTTGTCCACTAACCACTTTTATGGCATGTTTTCAATTCACCGAACCTGGGAGTTCTTCGGTAGCACGTCTTGTTGATGAGCATGATTCCCTTGATATGATTGGCATATTCATACGGAGTGACTAATATGGTCCTGTTTTATCCCTTGTTTCAGACCCCTGATGAAGGGTCATCGTTTTCTGACCCGAAATGCATTGGGTGGATTGAAATTGACGTTGAACCCTGAATATTGTGACATAAGACCTACATTATGCACGCAAAGAACTTTTGTTTATAATTTGTGTTTCACACAACAATTGAAGTATCCGTATGGTGGAATCAAAATAAATTGAATATGGATAAGAAACCTTAGCGTTTCGCTGTTCATTTTGCGCATAGTCTAGAGGATAGATGATCCTACCCTCAATACTTGACAAGTAATATAATCAAGGCCATGGCAGATGGTAGATATTTCAGGGTCCTGTGTTTGGTGCATTGCATCAATCTTATTGTGCAGGACTTTCTCCAAAAAGAAAATATAGCCAGAAATATACTGCACTAATTTCAGTCATTCTTTTAAAGCCCCATAGCACTTGAGGATCATTCAGTGTCCTAATAGAGTTCCAGTTAACCTTCTCATTTAGGAGGTGCCAACACATTGGAACCTAACCTACCACATGTTTCAATGTCAGTTTGACCAGTACAGACCGATCACAGACTATGTCCTTCAAAGAAGAGGGGATGCAACTGGGAAAAGCATGACCATGGAGATGGACAAATGGGTGCTAGTCAACTGCCTGACACTAATCTGCTTCTTTTGGGAGTTTTCACACAGGAGGCCCGCAAGGAGGACAGTACGATGAGACAATCAATCCTGTTGTTGCATATGCTACAGGACCAGTTGAAAAAGGTGTTGCAAATGTTCTCCAGTGTGAGCGAAGAAGCATATGAGTTAGTTCAGAGCTTAATGCTTCATTTGGCTTTTAATACAAGGCTGCATAGAGAGATTGTGTCCTCGAAAGAGCACATCTTTGCTATAAAACTTTATGCGTAGTACAAAATAATGTTGGCCTCTTTCATTCCTTTTTCAAAAGGGGATGTTTCACAATACAAGTCTTGGATTTTTGACCTGGCGGAAGAATTGCTGGAAGTTAGACATCTGAGCAGATGTTCTGGCATGCAGACTTCAGCCTCCAGAGAGGGTAGTGCTGGTTTCTCACAGCCATCACCATAATCACCAGTAGCACATGCAATAGAAGAATATGGCCCAACCCCTGCAATGGCTTAGTTTCAAGTGACAAGGTTTAAGTCAAGTGCAGAGGTGAAAGCAACAGAGGTCTAGCAAGGGAAGTACAAATCATCTTTCAGAGATGGTCCAAGACTATCTGGATGACCCAAAAGAGGTCTGCTTGGATCAAAACCATTGGTCTGTTGGTATGGGAAGATCTGACAACGTCCAGAGCTGGCAATAAAGTATATATTAAAAGAAGCTCACAGGGTATGGGGTAACAATGACTGCAACTATCCCTTAATTAGGTTACAATTATGTGTTCGGGTGCCAAGGATCAGAGACGCATTACCCTTACATCCCCTACGGAACACTCCATAAAAACAATAATGTACACACAATGATCCGGCACTCCAACCAGTAATATAAACTCTTATAATAAACACATTTTCAGAGATGAGTCAGCAGGTCGTGGTATGACTTCTTTATTCAATTTTCTTTTCTTACTTTCAAAATTATGACACGGAGTAGCCAACGCGTTTCGTCCTTACGGACTTCTTCAGGGCAAATTATTCTCGTAATGCCCTTTACCAGGTTCTACTTGGCTTTTCTTCTTTTTGTATAAGAGGGATAGTAGTAGGTAATACAGTGTTTCAAACGCTTCCGTAGGTTCCCTCAGTGGGAATGATGTAACGGTTAGATCCAATGTGCTCTGGTAGAGAGCTCCAAAGTATAGTTTTGGTATGATATTTATATCTGTCCAGATTTGTATAACAGCGCCATATCAGCAAGGAGCGTCTCGGCCGGATTCTGCGTGGCAATAAAGTATATGGCTTATTCAGTAGCCATTGTGTCTTCTCAGCACATGTTCAGTGCAGGAGGCACAGTTGTCTCAGTCAGAAGGGCCAGTTTCTCACCTCAAAAGGTGAAGAGATTGACCATGATAAAATGAGCCAACTCTTCACAACACAAGATTAGACTGTTCTTGAAACAGCACAGCAGGAGAATGAGGGAAATTGGTCAGACTAAAGTGTGTTAGCTGATGAACTTCATGGGCAAGCCCCCTTAGTTTGAGGACAAACTCTACTGCCCTGACTAATCAGGCTACAACAGAACTTTCCTATATTATCATTGAACTGCTTTACATAATAAAAAGAATGGGGGTTATTGAAAAACATATATGAAATATTTAGTGCCTGACTTATGCAGGCCCATCTATTCACATGTAAGGAGTGTCCCGCTGTGCACAGAAAAACATCTTCTCCATTTGTTTAAAGGATATGAAGACAGTGCCTCCAATCCATAGCCTTCTTTATTTCATTCCATAGCTGGACTGCCTGTCACCAGTAAAGATCATTAATAATAAAAGAGCGTCATTGTTTGCCGCTTCCATGAGAAAAGAGAAGATACAATAGAAAACTGAACAGTGCACCACACTTGGGAAAGATAACTATGCACCAATGAGTGATTAATTGTGGTGGCTGGGAGGGTGTTGTAACTAATTTGTAAGCTTGATTTGTAATGTTTGGGACCCGTTGATAATTCTCCCTGAGTTATTGCCTTAATTTCACATTTCACCATTTTTTACATGGTCCACTCCAGTCCATTCCTGTACTTCTTTTTTCAGGTTCTTCAGACACCAGTCAGTTAGGGTCACTAAACTACACAATTTCAAAATATTTTGCTCTTCTTGTTCATCAAAACTACAGGTCTAGATTATTCAGGTTGGAAGGGGACTCGGATGACAGTCATGGGAATACCCAGAGCAGCCACAAGAAGGAAGTTACGAACAATGCCTATGGGAAACAAGCAACATGACTTAAAGAGGCCTACTTCTGTGGACTGGAGAGAAGGACGTTGATTTGGAAAATACTGAGTAGTGTGCTGGCTCAAATGTCAATCAACAGGTGTAAACTTACACTGCCAGAGTAAGATAACCCCAAACGTGTAACTTACTTTACCTTTGTGAATTAAGCTGAGTGTTGGTGGAAAATCTATGTAATAGGCAACTATGCAACAATAAGTAACCTTTTCCTAAATTTGTAAGTTTATTTTGATTTTTTTTAAATAAAATAATACTTGCTAACTCACTAGATTGCTTAGAAGTATTGCTAAGTGTTGTGTGTATGACATTTTTGTGATGATGGTCTCTCAGTCTTGGACTACCCACATATTCTGTGTTTTCTTTCAGTCTAGTTGCCTGTGATGGATAATCCTTCTGAATAATCCGAGAGGTGGAGTTCTCCTCACAAGCATCATTCAGAATAGATAGGTACCTCGCTTTATGAAAGTCTTACCTGTTCGCCCTAGCCCACTAATACCACAAGCATTAAGATGGTCCTTTGAGAAACCCTGCAATACTGTTTAGGAATATTGAGAGAGGTAGCAGCCATTGCTTAATCTATCCAGGTAATAACTAGTTAATAACTTATTACAGAGGCTGTGCACAGGAAGCAGAAATAGATAGTTTACGATTTTTGTGTCTACTGTTGGCATACCCACCTGGTGGTCAATAGTTACAGAGGGTAGGATAAGGACATTAACTAACTAGTGTACACATTGATAAGTCACTGGGTGCTGCAAAACCTCATCAAGCAATAAGTCAAACATAACTAATATGTTCTCACTCAGGTTGATGTACAGTAAAAATAACATAAAAGGCTATACCTACCACATAGCCCCAATACCATTACCAAATAACCAGTCAGTTGGCAGTGTAGATGGGTCAATCATTTATTGGAGCAAAATACTCTATAGAGGAGCCTCTCCAACCCTCACCCATCAGGTGTGCAGAGAAGACTGCTGGCTTACAGTCTAAAACAAAATTTATATACTTTCAGTTCAACACATGAAGTCACTGAAAATGGAAAAACACCACTCGGCCCTTGGGCCCCAAGGAAGGACCATATATGGCACACATGATTGGTTCAAAGCTTTACCATTTAATACTAGGAAGGTCCGGAGGGGTGACTCCCTTTCGTCCTGGTGCGCGGGAGTGTAGGCACAGCGCCTCCAGGAATGTGCTTATCGCACCCAAAGCCAAATGTGACCTTGAGTCTCAGGACAGATGGAAAACAGTTCACCTTCAGCTGCTCTCAGTAACTCAAATGAACTGCGACTTGACAACTACTGAAGAATAACACGTGATCACAGCTTGTGTTCTGACACAGAGGAATGAAGATGGCGTCTGTATGGTTCTCGGACTGCTCTATTAGTATGGAACATAACGAAAAAATAAACCTTTTCCTTCCGGCTAAAACATGTATGGGTTATGTTGTGTGCATATTAAGCAGAGAGGATATATAGATACATCATGCTAACACAATATGTATATGTCCGATACCCTCCATGTATGCAAAATCTAATTTTTATCCCTCAGAACTGCCCTTTTAGCGTGATGTAGCTGACTAAAATTGTTCAGTCTTCAAATATCCCTTCATCAATCTGCATTATATCCTTTATTTCTTGCTGAACTAATTGGGCTTTTACCGCCACGGGGGAAGGACCGGCCACAGAGGAGGTAAGTTTAGTAGCACAGTAAGAGCAACATGCGGGCCCACATTGTATGCAAAGGCAACAGGCGAATATGATACCAGCTATACCTGCCAGCACCATCAGAATCTTCCATCCCCAAGTGGACAACAGACCTCAGAACCAACCAGAGAGGGACCAGGTACCAGTTTTTGCTTGTACTTCAGACGCCAATCGACTTTACTGAGTGGGTACTGGGAAACACAACTTATTTTTGCATGGTAATGCACTGAAAACTGTGTAATGCTGCCTTGAACTAACTGAAGCAGACACACATTCCACTACCTACATTGCAGTACTGAACTAAACCATGTTGCAGCTTTAGATGGCAAAATGAAGTTGGCAGGGAAGTGATGGGTGGGATATATGACCCACTTAAAAAATACAGCATGGTTAATAAGAAAGCATGGTGACTAACTACTTGCCCCTGCCACAGCTGGGACTGCTCCCCCTCCAACTGACTGGGCTTCCTCCATCCCTGCCTGGCTGCTGGCGCTGGCTGCAGTACAAGTTGTCTGTGCGCCTAAATAAAAAAGCTTATTTTCCCATTTTGCATACCAGATTATCCACCTAAGTGATTAATTTGCACAAAGTACAACAGCATTACAGCACTACACTTTGGTTAGCGGTATCTTCTATTGAAACTATCACTTTGGGAGATGTGTTTGTAAACAACATGTTAAAAAAGCCATGCAGTCAAGTAAACTATAACCTTTTTTCTTATAATGGAAGAATAAGGCTATGAAAGGATGAGAGTAAAGCGCAATAAAGAAGTGGGAGGGAATGATCAATGAAGAACATATGGTATTGGCTGGTGCTCTAGTCACTCCCATAGCCTGTATTGTGGGACTGTCAGCTTTGGAGACACTCCTGCTGTGTCAGACTGATTTTCAAGAGGAAAAGGGAACAGAGAGGTGGACACTTTAAAAGAGGTAGAGCATCAACTTAAAACTTCACAGATGCAGACCCTAAATTCCATTTAGGGCCTGATTACGAAGTCTGCCCGACACTGTCTCGGTCCTGAGACCGACCGACATCTGGTCGGTTGTCCTGACTACTAATCGCAATACAACCAAACACTGTTTGCTCACATACTCCAGTTTCTTAATGGAAGCTAGTGTTACGGCCATAAACCAGCCATAACACAAGCTCCCATTGAGAAATGGGAGGTGCTGTTCATCCCTGCACCCTGTAGCAGACACCTCAAGGTGCCTTTCACAGGTTGCAGGGACCAACAGCCTCAGCCCCCAACCAGAAGTAATGCTTCTAAGGGGGCCTTGGTGAGGGCCCCCAAACATGCCTATGTTGGACAGGCCGGCATGGAAACCATGTCTAAAACCATGTACTGTAATCCCAAGGGCAGAAATGCCCACCCTTTGGGATAACTTTTGTTTGCTTGCCTGTATTCCGCATTGTATTGTACTGTATTCTGTATTGCCAGTATTCTGTGATTGATAGTATCGTCTCTCCCCGTGCTCCCCGCGCTTGCCTGTATTCCGCATTGTATTGTACTGTATTCTGTATTGCCAGTATTCTGTGATAGATAGTATCGTCTCTCCCCGTGCTTGTGCCTTTGTGTGCTGCCCCTGCCCCTGATTGTACTCTGCTATCCGTGCTGTTGTGCCCCCTGTCTGACTGTTGTGCCCTGCTTGGTTTCGGTCCTCCTCTCGCACTCCCGCTGACCCACCCCGCTCCCTGCCGCTGCTCCCCGCGGCCCCTCCCCTGCTCCTTCAGCCTTTCCTGACTTCGCTCCCCTCCCCACTCGCCACCCCGCTCCCGCCTCCCAGCTGCTCCTCCCTCCCACTGAAGTACTTAGGTGGGGCCCGCGAGGCGGGGAGCTGTGACCTGACCTGACCTGGTCAGTGCCGGTCGCTCCACCCGCCACGTGGCCCACCTGCGTGTGCCAGTCCCCGCCGCCGCCACTGCCGCCACTGCCAGTAACTTTTGTTTGCTTGCCTGTATTCCGCATTGTATTGTACTGCATTCTGTATTGCCAGTATTCTGTGATTGATAGTATCGTCTCTCCCCGTGCTTGTGCCTTTGTGTGCTGCCCCTGCCCCTGATTGTACTCTGCTATCCGTGCTGTTGTGCCCCCTGTCAGACTGTTATCCCCTGCTTGGTTTTGGTCCTCCTCTCGCGCTCCCGCTGACCCACCCCGCTCCCTGCCGCTGCTCCCCCGCGGCCCCTCCCCCGCTCCTTCAGCCTCTCCTGACTTTGCTCCCCTCCCCACTCGCCACCCCGCTCCCGCCTCCCAGCTGCTCCTCCCTCGCTCCGCCCCCCCCCACTACGCCACGCGTACGCGCAGCGTTCACGCGCCGCCCATCCACGCCTGGACCGTGCACAGCGCCAGACCCCCTGCCCCCCGCAGATGGCATCCCTCCCGCCGGACGTACGACGCCGCCACTCTCAGCGCACTCAACACCGGACGCCTCCCCGAATGCCATCAAGCCACCCCAGGACGCACCCACGGACCCTTCACCTGCCAAGCCTGCAAGTTCACCTGCATCCAGACCCGCAACCCACCTGCATCCGCCAAGCCGAGCTCCTACAGCAACCACCTGAAGTGCATCCTGCTCAACACCCGCTCTGTCCACAGACACGCCGTGGAACTTTGGAACCTGCTCGACACCACATCCCCAGACGTCGCCTTCCTCACGGAAACCTGGATGAACGCCTCATCAGCGCCCGACATCGCCATCGCCATCCCGGGCGGCTACAAGATCATCCGGCGAGACAGCGCCAACCAGATTGGAGGAGGAATCGCCATCGTCCACAAAAACACCATCTGCATCTCGTCCAACTCCAAAGACACCCTCACAGCCGCCGAACATCTTCACTTCCAGATACACACCGACCCCAAGACCACACTCAGAGGCACCCTCATCTACAGACCCCCAGGAACTCGCACACAATTCAGCGAAGACATCGCAGACTTCATCAGCCCACACGCCCTCCCCTCCGCCGACTACATCCTCCTCGGGGATCTCAACTTACACCTGGAGAACAACAACGACAACAACACCACCACCCTACTGGACAACCTGGCTAACCTCGGACTCAAGCAACTGGTGAACACCCCCACCCACTACGCCGGACACACGCTTGACCCAGTCTTCACTTCCAGCAAGCACGTCTCCTTCAGCCACTCTACCGGACTTCACTGGACAGACCACAGCTGCGTCCACTTCAGCTTCCGAAAGAACACCACCCACCACCCACCACCACCCGCAACAGGTTCCCCGCAGAAACTGGAACAAGATTACCACCGACCACCTCACTGCTTCACTGAACCAGAACCCCCCCGCCAGATCAACGAACCCCAACCAAGCAGCCCTCAACCTCGCACAATGGATCACCAACTGTGCCAACAACCTCGCACCCCTGAAAACCCACCCCAGCAGACCCGGAAGCAAGAAAGCCCCGTGGTTCAGCGACGACCTCAAGAACTCCAAGAAGAACTGCCGCACCCTCGAGAAAGCCTGGCGAAAGAACCCAACCACAGCCAACATGACCGCCCTCAAGCACGCCACCCGCAAGAACCACCAGCTGATCCACACCACCAAGAAGACAGCATTCAAGGAACGACTAGACAACAACGCACACAACAGCAAGGAGCTCTTCAGCATCGTCAAAGAGCTATCCAACCCCAGCGCCGGAAACAACGACATCACTCCCTCGCAAGACCTCACCACGTTCTTCCACAACAAGATCGCAGACATACATAACAGCTTCAGCGAACAGACCACGCACCCAACCACAGAACCAACGCTCCCCACCACCACCCTCCGCGACTGGACCCCAGTCAACACCGAAGACATCATCGGACGATGAACACCATCCACTCCGGATCACCAACCGACCCATGCCCTCACCACGTCTTCAACAAGGCCGACTCCGTCATCGCACCCCAACTCCGGGACATCACCAACTGCTCCTTTGACACCGCCACCTTCCCGGAGAGCTGGAAGCACGCCGAACTCAGCGCACTCCTGAAGAAACCATCAGCAGACCCCACCGACCTCAAGAACTACTGCCCCATCTCGCTCCTCCCGTTTCCAGCCAAAGTCATCGAGAAGACCGTCAACAGACAGCTGGCCGCCTTCCTCGAGACGAACGGATCCCTCGACCACTCGCAGTCCGGCTTCCGAGCCAACCACAGCACCGAGACCACTCTCATCGCAGCCACTGATGACATCCGAACCCTGCTCGACAACGGGGAAACAGCGGCCCTAATCCTCCTGGACCTCTTCGCAGCGTTCAACACTGTCTGCCACCGCACCCTAGTTGAACGCCTCAGCAACGTCGGAATCCAAGAGAAGGCACTGGAGTGGATCATCTCGTTCCTCACCGGAAGAACCCAGAGAGTCCGCCTCCCCCGTTCAGATCTGAGGCCACCGAAGTCATCTGAGGCGTACCACAAGGCTCATCACTCAGCCCCACCCTCTTCAACATGTACATGAGCCCCCTCGCAGCCATCGCTCGCCAACACAACCTCAACATCATCTCCTACGCCGACGACACCCAGCTGATCCTCTCCCTCACCAACGACCCCGCCACCACCAGAACTAACCTACACGAAGGGATGAAAGAAGTAGCCGAGTGGATGAAGAACAGCCGCCAGAAACTGAACTCAGACAAGACGGAAGTCCTCATCCTTGGATCAACACCTTCTGCCTGGGATGACTCCTGGTGGCCCCCGGCCCTAGGCAGCGCACCCAAACCAACGGACCACGCACGCAACCTGGGCTTCATCCTGGACTCTTCCCTGTCAATGACCAGACAAGTCAACGCCGTCTCGTCTTCATGCTTCAACATCCTACGCATGCTCCGAAAGATCTTCAGATGGATCCCCACCGAAACCAGGAAAACGGTCACCCAGGCTCTTGTCACCAGCCGACTAGACTACGGAAACACCCTCTACACCGGAACCACAGCCAGACTGCAGAAAAGACTCCAACGCATCCAGAACGCCTCCGCACGACTCATCCTGGACATTCCCCGCCACAGCCACATCTCCAGACACCTGAGAGACCTGCACTGGCTCCCCGTCAGCAAAAGAATCACGCTCCGCCTCCTCACCCACGCACACAAAGCCCTCCACGACCTGGGCTCCAGGTACCTCAACAACCGCCTGACCTTCTACACTCCTACTCGCCAACTACGATCGACCAACCACGCCCTCGCCGCCGTTCCACACATCCGAAGAACCACCATGGGAGGAAGATCCTTCTCCTACCTGGCAGCCAAGACCTGGAACTCCCTCCCCATCCACCTCCGCCTCACCCAAGACCACCTCTCCTTCAGGAAGCAACTGAAGACCTGGCTGTTCGAGCAGTAGCGCCCCCCCCAGCGCCTTGAGACCCTCCGGGTGAGTAGCCCGCTATACAAATTTCTTGATTGATTGATTGAGGAAGCCGGTTCCAACTGGCCAACTGCCTCCATGAGCCAATTGGAAGCCAGCTGGAATTTCCAGTCGGTTTACTTTCTGACCACTAGAAAGTAAACTGAGCGGCCCATTATGATGCAGCCAGGAAGGCTCCCACTATCGGTTGGAGCCTTTATGGGCTGCATCTTTATCGGCCCCTTTGTGTCTGGAAATGGACTATAAGAAGGGGAGTTTAAGACCGCAAATGTTCTCATCTCCCAAGCAGCCAGATGGGCTATGTGAGGAGGGGAAGCTCTGCAAGTGTAGTGTAGTTCATATATTCCCAATAGGCTCTGCGCATTGGAATAATATATGCAGCAGTGTAGACGTAGGACTGAGGTTATCTAGGTCTCTACTGACGATATTAGACTTAAGGTTTGCCAGCTAGCTCAGAGGTCACTAGAAACTTTCTCGAATAAACGAGGAGGAGTTGAACCTCCCTGGATAGACAAGAAGGTATTAGCTTCTGACAACCATAAAACATGACAACTTTGCTCTCCCTGAATAAGAGTGTATCTCTAGAGTCGTGTGAAAACAAAAGACAGCTATTTCACTCAGTCAAATGTGCGTACTTAGTTTCACCAGAATGCAGAGAAAAGAGAGACGGGCGTTTTCAATAAAAGGTGTTATTTATTGAGCAGTCTTCTTCCTCATACAAGAGAAATGAATTGCCACGATTGTAATACTCATGGTAAAGTAAAGTGCGTACAGTAAAAGGAGGATTATAAAATAATACTGTAAAAGCATTGATATGGTTTCTTAGCCATATGATACTTTAAAATAGATAAAACATATATACATATATACATTGACTAATCGTACTCAACTGGTGCTTCTAACTATGCCTACCCCGGTGTACCTGACCTAAGCCTAATACGTGGGAAGGAGTAAGTAAGTAGCAGTTTTAAGTTAAGTTTGTTTTGCCAAGAATCTGACTCAAGAATTCTCTGTAAGGGTTTAGTCAGCTCCGTACCTGGGTAATAGAAAGCAGGAGGTCTATTATCTCTCTCTCAGGGCGCGATATCCCAGCAAACCGCAAGGGTAGGCTGGAAACGCCAGAGCTGGATTTCTCGACAGGAGAAAAGACAGCGTCTTTCTCAGCGCGTGAGGGAGGAGGGGCAGCGTCCGTGGGCTCTCGCATCAGCTGGGCTTATGGGCAAGTAGATAGCTGCTCTGCTCCAAAATCACCACCGTGTGTTTGCTTAAGGCAACGTTGGTATATTTATACCTGAAAGGTGCCTGGGTTTGACGTAAGGTTGGACATAAGACGTCAATAAAGATGTCACTAAGAACTGGCTGTTCTTACAGTGCTTTACAGGAGTTCTAGGACGAAATAAAAACAAAAGCAAGGGGGATTTCCCAGGTTGCTGGAGGCTTGGTTTTGTTTAGAGAACTCGGTGTGCTTTCTAGGGGGGGCGGAGAAGTAGTCTTGCTTAATGTGACAGCATGTGCTACGACTGAATTATGGATATGATTATTATGACGTTGTATGGATATTATTGATTATAACTGGACAAGGGCATAAAATAGGAATATCGATTCGGGTTTCCTAGATAAAACACTACACCCACTCCACAAATTAATGTCCATCATTACTAAAACTAAGCAATAGTAAACATTTAAAAGCTGCATGTGTATACCATCCCACCCGAAAATACATTTTTGCATTTGAAATGGTGTATGCGAAATACATGAAAATGATTATAGGTACTGTACGCTTTTCAAGCAGTGTAATCATTCATTAAAAAAGGATGCATATATATATCAGCATGAATGATTTGCGAAATTTACACATGTAATGGCTCTTAATACAGAAAAAAAAAAATGCGAGACCATTCCATCACATATAAATACAGTTATTTGTAAATATGCTAGAGGCTGAGGTAATATATTGTCTCTAGAGTTCCTAAAAATAGAAGGGAAAAAAATAATTTTGCTTTCAGGGGAGAGAAAAAAATATATAGTTCCAAATATGTTCAGTAGCTTTTGTTTAACAAAGCCGAAGGCCAAATTCAGAGTTCAGGGAACGCTGTGTACTAGTTTGCTTAAAAGTTATTCTTTTTGTTCGGGGTAAAACATCATTTCAGACAGACTTTCAAAAAAGTGGTCTACCGCTTCAGGTGAAAGTTCGACCAAGTTGGAAAATGCCGCAACTGTGCAGTCGTGAGAATGATTGCAATCATCGATGTCTTGATCAGCAATGCTCACAGAAGGTCGTACCTGGGTGATGTTGCTCTCATCTCGTACTTCACTACCCTCTAATCGCAGTGGTGAAGTCTCAACGAATGCCGTCATCAGGATTGGTAACCGCTGGGGACAACACGATGCATGAGCCGTTACAGGACTTAGCAAAGTATCTGTATCCAATGGTACTTCTGATTGTAGTGTAAGACAGACGTCCAACACGCATTATTCTCCGCACAGCATACATCGTAGCACAGGTAAGATACAATTCTGCCAGATGGGTCTGAATGAAAGAAACCAGGTCATATTTAGATCTCTTAGCCGGGCTAATCCAAGGACTTTAGTTATGCGGTCCCGATAGCGTATAGCTAGGATCGTTTCTTCCATTGTTGATGGAGTCTTGTCTGCGTTTTGGCTTGCCATAACGAAGCAGGAGAATCAAAAATAAAATGCCTGCTACGAGTCCCAACAGGAGTAGTAGGCCGCCAAAGACAGAATGGACAAAATTAGGAAAAATGCCCAGAACTGTTGTGAAGGGTGTTAACAGTCCCGAAAAAATCGTCTTAAATATATGTGGGATACCGCTCGTATCAGACATATTTAGGATCTGGCTTAACATTTCTCTGAAATGTAGGGGGAAATTTGTTGATAAAAGTGTATGTATCTCTGCCGTTGTCCTTGCAACTTGTAGATCATACGTTTCTTTTGATGACGTCAAGGGCACAGTTGTCTGCAAAAGGACAGACTTCATTCTGCTTAAAGTATCAATTCGAATGGAAGAGATATTCAAAATGGGCCAAATGTTTGCCTCCCTGTCTGAAGTGCTGTTTGGAAACAATACTTGCATACAGCAAGTGACCATGGAACTAACGCTAACTAGATAAGCTTTTCCTGGCACCATGCCACAACATCTGTGGTCCACTATTAGAATGTAGCTCCCGTTAGAAAGCCGTCTAAAGAATGGCTCGATTTGAGTTGCAGGTGTGCCATGCTGGTGACATGAAAGGTTATTTGAAGTCCCCTCACAGGCCCCATGCAGGTTAATACCTTGACACAGAAGTATAGCACTTAGTGACCTTTTACAATTATTACCACTAAGAAATACATTATGTTCCTTTTCACTATAACATGTGTGTGTGTGTAAGGTAATTTCCATGATGACTTAATGTACCCTTTACCCAAACTTTCATACTGGCCTGCTGGTATATATTCTTGACAGAATTTAAATTTGAAAGTTGTTATCGGAATAGTTGTTATTCCGTGTATTATCCATTCAATGACAGGTCGTTCTGACATTGTCAATGGTAATCTCTCAAGTTTTTCAATGCTCAGAATTGTATATTCCGCTCCTTTCTGTGCCAAGCTGATTTGTGTATCAGTAAGGTTAAAGATAGATAATAATGACGTTGTGTTGATTAAACGCCAAGGCACGTAGCCTGAACGCAGATTTTGTAACGTCCAGCCAAGCTGTACAATAGAACGTAATTGGGACTGAACGTGTTGTAACATTAGTAAGTCCTGCTCTATTATATCTATAGCAGATGATACAATGCTGTCCAGTGAAAATATTCTGGAAGACAGAGTCATTAACCCATTGTCCACATCAGAAAGTGATTTTTCCAAATTAATACGGTCAATTTCCCATATTTTTTCTGCTGTTTCAATTTGCGTTTCTTTCCAAGCTTCGTTGTAAGCTGCGTATATACCCGCCGCTATGAAACGTTTTCGACGCTGTTTGCGTGGTCCCATTATGAAATCACCTTCTTTAAGTAAAGTCAAGTGTTGCTTAATTTCTGCCAGTGTGGATTTCTGTAGCCATTCGAGGCAGAGTTTTCCTACACTGTATGTTGTAACTTTCCCTGGATGTTGTCTCTGGGAGTATCTAGGGTCTGGCCTGGTCAATTTGAACCCCTGTATTTTGTTCAGGAATCTATCTTGACAGTTATTTGTGTCTGTGGGCCAGATCAACCATTTTTTCCAATCAGGATGTGTTCTGTTTTGGTTAAAAATATGTGATACGTCTATCTCAACATCTGTAGTGCTATTACTGTCAGGTGTAGGCTTTGGAATAGACGGTTTGTTTAAGTCTTTAATTTTGGCTAGGCCAAGACAGGTTGTCTGTTGAATGGTATCATTCAAGAATATAATGTGTTCTGGGATCATGCAGGCTCTAAATAATGATTCTATACCTTGTACCTGCCAATCTTTGGTACCCCAGATGGCTTTTGTTTCAATATTGTTTTTCCAAAAATCAAAACCAAATGTAGTCATTTTTTCATAAAATGCTTCTGAATAGATTAATTTAGTGTTTGTCAGCATTGTTTTCATTCCTGTCTTATTTAACATTTTTAAATAAAAAGCTTCTGCTTCACTTGTGTTAAACCCTGAGAAGTATGGAAATGTCTCATAAAATGTTTTTGAACTGCCTTTTGGTGGAGTTGCACAATGTTCCCATTCATTATAATTTAAAACATTTCTAGGTTGAGCAGATTTATGCAAATAGTGATGTGCAAAGTGGTTGTAGCAGTACATTTGTTCATAATTAGATGAACCCTGCAAGTAATCATGTTCTGTAAATTTTGCCGACATTACTAAATCTGACATCATATCATTAATACTTTCAAAGTCCCAATCATCAGAGAATGTGCTCGGTTTTACAAAGTCACTCAATGAAATCTTGAACTGGTGTGGATACTTCAAGAGCTTGACCGGGCCATAAATATCGTAATCTGTTTTGTCCCAAGCTACCCCACCGGGTATTGGATTGGCTGTGAAATTCACGGATGATAGTTCTCTTTTCTCGATGTGAGATGACTTGTGTGGCTTTAGGACCAAGTTGATGTTCTGACTTGCTGTGTCCATTGTACTATATTTTCCCTCAATGAATTTTCCCAAACAAAGAACCATGATGAGCCAAAGCAGGAGGAAAAGTACACCTAACACAATCCAAAATTCAATCCATGGAGAAATCAGATAGGTTTCTTTGAGTTGATGAAAGAGTTCTGTTGCTTTGTCTTTAAAAGATTTTGTTGTTGGCTGTTCTTCGGGTTCGCTCGGATCCTCAGAAAAGTCATCAAAGTTGATGAAGTAGCCAGATGCAGTTCTGTCAATTGTTGATATTGCTTCCGGATTTTTATTTGCTTTTGGAATTTTCTTTGTTTCATTAGCATAGTCTGTGGCTACATCGTTGTAGACATGTGTATCTTGACGAACTGTTGCAATTTGGGTTTCAAGAGGCACAAGTTTCATGGCTTATTGCATAGTCCTTTTTTATTCACTGCAGGTTTATCAAATGTGATTAGTCTCTCAGTTTGAACCTCTTGTATTGTAGCAAACTTTGGTGTTCTGCTACTTCTTGGGAGTCCACTGGGCCTACTACTTATTATTGGCCACATGATTGTGGTTTTACCAGGTCGATGGATACAACTCGGTTCTCCTTTTTACCAGCAAGGGGCGGTAGTACAACTGATCTTGTTCCGTTGACAGCTAAGACAGGTACTGCTTTTCTGTAAGAAGGCCCAAATTCCTTCTTCATCGGGATCTTCTCTCTGACCAGATCCCCAATCTTTGGAATCCAGACAGGCCTTGCTGGGACAGGTGGTTTCTCTTCAGTGGCTGTTGGCTGTTGTGTAAGCTTTACGTTGCTCAGGTCTTTTCTTGTTTCATTTAAGTCCTGTAAAATAGCCAAATGATCTTTGATATCAAAGCATTTTTCTTCTACCACTGAGGTCTGACTATCAAGGTCCTGAATATGCATTCTAGTCCCGAACAATAGTTCGTACGGACTGAAACCTTTTAGAGAATTTCTTGGCAGATTGTTAAGACTACGTTGGACACTTGTTAAATGTTGGACCCACCCATCACCCGTACCTAATACCCTCGCCGTTATAGATTGCTTTATGTCTCGGTTTTTTCTTTCCACAATCCCGTTTCCCTCAGGAAGGAAGTGACAAGAGTACCGCAATGCAATGCCCATGCCGGTTATGGCCTCCTTATAAACTCGAGAGCTAAAAAGCAGGACCATAGTCCGAATGTAGCATGCCAATTGCGTATGTGCCGATATAGACTCGCAAATCTTTTATAACAGTTCTGGCGTCAGCCGAGCGCTGGTGTCTACATTTTAAGTGAGTCTAGTCTTAAATAATATACATTGGGACGCATGTTTCCTGTTTAATCATGCGTATAGATCGCCTTATGCTTTCTATTAGGGGTTCTGGCACTACTTCGGCCGATTCGCCACTGCGATCTCTGTTGCAGTTTTCACAATTTTTTGATAATTTGTGATTATCCAAGCTCATTCCCGGCCACCAGTATTCTGATAGTAACTCTTTCAGAGATTCTTTGATCATCTGATGCCTTAGACCTAATCCCAAATGTGCTTCTTGTATTAAGAAGATTCTCCTGTTCGTGTTTTGAATCACTCTATCCCCCACTCCAGGGATTCGAGCAAAAGGAACAGAGTTTGCATCGATTATTTATGTATAATTGAGTGGATAGTTCACAGGTAGCGCTGCACAGTCGCCTTTTGAAGACGTTTTTACCGCCAGCATGGTTTCCCCGTCTATGTATTTTTCTGAACGCTTTTTTGTGGCTACGGAAGCCGGATTAGTTGCTTCCGCTGTGGCTGTCTCAGCCAATGAATTCCCTGCAGCGTGAACGCCATCACGCTGATGACTCAGTGTATGTATCACGTGAGTCTTTTGTCGTTCTTTCTGTAAAAGAACTACTTGTTCCCAAAGCGATTTTTGCTTGATTGTGGCACCTGTGTCATCTTTGTAACCGTTTTGAACCCATTTCTGCAAGTCATTATTGTATGATTTGACGCAGGAATGCGAATCGCGCACTATCAGTGTCGGGAATTCACGATCGGCAATGTCGAGCGCCATTTTTAAAGCTATTAATTCAGTTTGTTGACCTGAATTGTCTTTTACAGATTGTGATATTGTTACCAGTGGCATCAATTTACCTCCGCGCCACCGGCATTTAACAACCTCGCACGTAGCGTTATAAGCTTGTTTTCCCCAAACTGAGGGTTGTGCATATCCGTCTGTATATATTACACAGGCGTAAAGTTGTATGGGCAGAATTTCGATTGGCAGAGGATATTCTCTTTCATATGTTAGATATTTCAATTTTTTCATTTCCGGGTCAAAATAGTATTTCACTTTTTCTGTAGCAAGAGAATTCTCCCATTGTATCCATTTTGGATCTAATGCCACGTTAGTTAAATTACACGGGCTTGTTAATGCCTCGAAGGCTGATTCTGCTGTTAAAACAGTAATCCGTCTGCCTTGGGCCTGGGCTCTTTCTTTTGCTACAGCTGTTTGAACCGCATTTACAACATTTTTCGCGAGACTGAATGTTTTTTCAGCTTGTGAGTACAAGTGTGATTTGTATGTTATTGGTACCTTTTCTCCCTCATTAGAGGTCAGGTACGTGAATCCGCATCTTCCTGGGATGACTCGGATTACAAGGTTGCGTGTATTATCGCGAGTTTGCAATTTTGTTTTAGCTAACATGTCTGTTTGCAATGATCTCAAAATTTCCGTGTATTTTTGAGTCCAATTGATTGGTTTAAAATCAGGTTTTATTAATTCATAGAGAGGTTTAACCCTCTCTGCATAATTTAGAATGTAAGTTCTTCCGAAATTCAGGAAACCTAGTATTGATTGTAAGTTCTTCAGCGTTTTAGGTGCTTGGAGTACAGCACACTTCTCTAAGAAATTGTCTGCTAGGCTTTTGCCTTCACTTGATAATTCATATCCTAAAAACAGGACTGTTAGATGGGCAATTCGTGACTTTTTAAAGTTGAATTTGTAACCCTCTGCTGCGAACCCAAGTATTATGGTGTTCACTCTTTTCAAGTGAGTATCCAAGTCATCATCTGTTAGATAGATGTCATTGACATAAGATAATGCCTCATCATCATATATTTGTAGTAACTCTGTTACTCTTGCTGAGAATAATCCTGGGCTATTCTTGAACCCCTGTGGGAGTCGACAGAAATTTTTCTGCGAGCCCATTATTGAGAAAGTGGTCAAATACCTGCTTTCAGGTGCAATGTTTTGACAAAAGAATGCATTACAGATGTCTAATGTTGTTTTGTATTTTTTGCACACGATGTTATTCATTAGTGCTGCACTGTGTGAGTTTTGTACTGCAAATGTTTTGCAACATGAGTTAAGGTGTCTGTAGTCCAAAACTAGACGATATGAATCGTCTGGCTTGGAGACAGGAAACAAAGGATTGTTCATTTGTGAGGTGCATGTTTCAATCACCCCCTGGTATTCAAGTTGATCTAAGATCTCCCTGACTTGTTTTTTAGCTTCTTGCTTAATTGGGTACTGCCTTTGTGCAGTTGGTTGACATTTTAACTGGATTTTGTGAGGAGGAGAGTCCTCATCCCATCCTACATGATTTTTATATAATGCAGGAGCTTGGGCTACTGCCCACTTTCTTGCAAGTGTATATATTTTATGAATTGGAATGTGATTTGAGAAGGCAGGCATAATCATTTCTTCGCCATGAGGGCACTCCCTGACAAACTCTGGTGGCCAGTCTTTCTCAGCTAAAAGGATATCATAGCCTTTGGAAAGGTTATCCCAAAATAGACCCCTTACTTTTCTAGTCTTATCTCCCTCTATACGTAATGTTATCTCGTATATTTTAGAGGTTTGCTAACTCTGCTGTCTGCAGTTTCCACTTGAATGTATTCATTCGTGTCCACTGTCTCCAGATGATTCATCAGGATCTTGCGAGCTATGGTCACTTCTGCTGCGCTGTCTAGCACTGTCTGGGCCCACTCTCCGTTTTTCAGCTGTGTCCTCAGTATCCTCGGCATGTTTAACTATTTTAATGCTGGCTACCTTCTTTCTTGGAAATTGTAATTTTTTACTTTGATGAGCAGGTTCCTTGTCTTTGGACTTGACGTGCTCTTCCCTTTGTTCTGACCGTCCTCTTCTTTCCGATTTCTGCGAGGAAGTCTGAAAAGATCAAGAGGGACGTGTATCAATATCTTGATATCTATCAGGTTTCTTTAGATTATCCCTATTTCTAAGGTTGTATTTTTTCTCAGAGGGCTCCCTCTGGGGAGACTTGTGTCCTTGGTCCGGAGATCTTTCTCTCCGCCGAGGAGACCTTCCTCTGGACTGGAATCTTTTTTCTTTGGGAGTGGATTGTTTATTTCCATCCCAGCTCTTTTTTGGAGTGATTAGATTATTGTGAATAAATATCTTTTCAGGATTTTCAGTTAGTTGGGGTTTTACTGGTTTCCCACCCAAACTATCTCTTCCTAGTTCTTCATAGCATTTTTCTATGATTCTGGCAAGTTCAAATGGTTGTTCTGCTATATCTGTTTCTTTCAATTTCTGGCGGATCGCTACAGATGCTGCTTCTCCTTTTATGTTGGCTAATAATATAGCCGAGACCTGCTTGAAGTCTTTTAGTAATTTCATACCCAGAGTTAAAGCAGGTTCTGGACCGTATTCATTTTGAATCTGTCTTAGCACGTCGGGTATTACCGCCATGGACGGAACACCATGTGTTTTTGTGTAAATGGAAGCAAAGACTGTGCCCCAAGTGTCACAGTCCTCTACATGTGTTGCGATCCCCATTGGAAGACAGATAGTCAGAATTATGTGTTTCTCAGTAGGGGTAGTATCCGGAAATACTGCCTCTATTTGAGTGATTTTTTGTGCTAACCAGAATGGAATTTGTTCCCGTTTTATGGGTACTTTACCCAGACATGATTGTATGTTCTGTGGTGTAATTTTGTTTGTGTTCCCCTGATGAGGGGTCAGCTGTGGAATGTTAACAGTTGGTTGGACTGTTGAAGTCCGCATTACAAATTGGACTAATTGTCTATGTATTTTAATTATTATTTTTAGCTGGACTAAAAGTTCTGGTACTGACATTTTTTCGATGTCTGGATGTGGTGTGTAGCTGGCTAGAACTGGCCACGTTGCTCCTGGTCTACCTAATGGACCGAGCCTGGTAATGTGATTATTATGTTTTAGGGCGCCTTTAAACCAGAGCAGGTGCTCTTGGTATTTTAGTGGGATTTCCACCTCCTCGAAAGGGGTGTACTCTTCCGGAGGTTCCTCTATTTTGTAATAGTGGAATTCGTGTGTGACAGCGTTTGCTGCTGGAAAGTTTATCCATGAATAGAATACCTCTGTCTGCCGATATTCGTGTGCCTCAATTACAAATATGACTGTACCACCTCTCGATGTCAGTCCATTTTCTATAAGTTTGAGAGTTATAGTTTTTCTTATGTTGACCAGAATGAGTATTGCATCTGGGTCACTCTGTAGGAGACTTGTGTCATCCTCTAGTAGTCGAGCTGCTATTCTAGCCGCCTCCCTTTCGTTGTCACTTTCTGGCATTTTTACTGACAGAAAGGTTTTTTGTTGCGGATCAAGTTTCAAGGAAACAAAGATTAGGTGCACAATATTTTTGGAACACTGTATCCTTCAACGTTGACTAAACCAAAAACTATACATAGAAATCTCTTCCTACTAAGTTCCGGCGGATTTTTAACCTTTTACCCACTCCAGACGTCTTTTGGAGTATTTACGGGGAAAAGGGTCTGTGTGAAAAAGCACGACAGAGTTACTCTAACGTCTTACGTTAGATTTATCGCCTTACCAAACGTTGGGCGCCATGTAGTGTAGTTCCCATATTCCCAATAGGCTCTGCGCATTGGAATAATATATATTCAGCAGTGTAGACGTAGGACTGAGGTTATCTAGGTCTCTACTGACTATATTAGACTTAAGGTTTGCCAGCTAGCTCAGAGGTCACTAGAAACTTTCTCGAATAAACGAGGAGGAGTTGAACCTCCCTGGATAGACAAGAAGGGATTAGCTTCTGACAACCATAAAACATGACAACTTTGCTCTCCCTGAATAAGAGTGTATCTCTAGAGTCGTGTGAAAACAAAAGACAGCTATTTCACTCAGTCAAATGTGCGTACTTAGTTTCACCAGAATGCAGAGAAAAGAGAGACGGACGTTTTCAATAAAAGGTGTTATTTATTGAGCAGTCTTCTTCCTCATACAAGAGAAATGAATTGCCACGATTGTAATACTCATGGTAAAGTAAAGTGCGTACAGTAAAAGGAGGATTATAAAATAATACTGTAAAAGCATTGATATGGTTTCTTAGCCATATGATACTTTAAAATAGATAAAACATATATACATATATACATTGACTAATCGTACTCAACTGGTGCTTCTAACTATGCCTACCCCGGTGTACCTGACCTAAGCCTAATACGTGGGAAGGAGTAAGTAAGTAGCAGTTTTAAGTTAAGTTTGTTTTGCCAAGAATCTGACTCAAGAATTCTCTGTAAGGGTTTAGTCAGCTCCGTACCTGGGTAATAGAAAGCAGGAGGTCTGGTATCTCTCTCTCAGGGCTCAATATCCCAGCAACCCGCAAGGGTAGGCTGGAAATGCCGGAGCTGGATTTCTTGGCAGGAGAAAAGACAGCGTCTTTCTCAGCGCGTCAGGGAGGAGGGGCAGCGTCCCTGGGCTCTCACATCAGCTGGGCTTACGGGCAAGTAGATAGCTGCTCTGCTCCAAAATCACCACCGTGTGTTTGCTTAAGGCAACGTTGGTATATTTATACCTGAAAGGTGCCTGGGTTTGACGTAAGGTTGGACATAAGACGTCAATAAAGATGTCACTAAGAACTGGCCGTTCTTACAGTGCTTTACAGGAGTTCTAGGACGAAATCAAAACAAAAGCAAGGGGGATTTCCCAGGTTTCTGGAGGCTTGGTTTTGTTTAGAGAACTCGGTGTGCTTTCTAGGGGGCCGGAGAAGTAGTCTTGCTTAATGTGACAGCATGTGCTACGACTGAATTATGGATATGATTATTATGCCGTTGTATGGATATTATTGATTATAACCGGACAAGGGCATAAAATAGGAATATCGATTCGGGTTTCCTAGATAAAACACTACACAAGACTTCTGCCTGTGACCAGGACAGGGGCCGAAGCCTGTTAGTATCCCTGCTGGGTGAGGGGACATCACCCAGGGAATCCAAGACCACCAGCCCTGGAGCCGCGAGTACCACTGTCTACCTGCTTGCCAAAACTTGTTTGCCCTTTGAGGAAGAGGAGAGCACTGAAGGGAGTAAGGACGAGTAAGGACCAGTGGAAAGCCCTGAAAAGTGGACTCCTGGTGTGAGGTGTGTGGAAATGTCTGCTGCATGGATCGGGTCATTGCGTGAGTGCAGGACAAAGTGCAAACCCCCATATGCCAGGAGAGGGGTACTGTGAATTAAGCCATGCATCACTCTGCACCAACTGGTCCAGAGCCTATGTGTAGTGCCAAATCAGCGTCCCCTTGCACCAGAGGGGTATCACTATGGAAAAAACCGTCATGTGGTAAAGGCTATAGACTTCTGTAGTAGTGGTCAGTAGTAGTGGTCAGTGACTCCTCATACCAGAGGGGTTGCCATCTAAGATATCACATGACCATCAAGCAGGAGCCCAGGTACTCTGAGATTCAGTGACCTCGTATGCCAGGGTGGATCACCAAAAGCATTTACTTCATCCTGATCTGCCATCGCCCGCCGGAGAACTGAGGCCCATCACCCAGGTGAGGGGCTCAAGACAGGAGGGGGCAGCCATCCCCAGACACTTACACTTTGGTCATTATGAGAGTGAGAAACTCTGTACCCCCGGAAAGTAGCCACCAGGGTCATGTGGCCTACTCACTTAAACTCTACTGCAGCCGCTGTGAGCGCCCGTAGATCGGGCATATACAGGAACTCCTGAATATTCACCCCTGCCTGTGCCAGTAAGATGGTTTCATGCCTGTCAGTGCTAGAACATGGATGACTTTAGCTGAGAGCCGAAGTGGACATACTGAAAAACAGTCAACTTTAACTTAAAGCTAAGTGTACTCTTGAGACTTGGACTGCTAGTGGAGCATACCCGGGGTTTTATCAATAGTGAATGGAGAATAACCACTATTGCTAACGTGAGGAGGGAGTGAGAGAGGAAATCCCCATAGAAACACTACAGCCCTGACATTAAGGTGGATTGTGTAGTTGTTTCTAAATGTCACATTTTTCCACTATCAACGGCTGGACAGATAGCTATTATTAAAACGGCGGTAGTACCCCGTCTGCTTGGCCCTTTCTGGAAAATACCCATTCCACTCACAAACACTTTTTTAACAGGTCCACACACAGTTAGCAAAACTGATATCGGGGGAAAACAGCCTAGAGTGAGCTGGGACACGCTTAATCTCCCCTGAACGCTTATATTGTGTTACCAGCCTCATTGCAGATCGCTACCTTGCGCTTCCTCCAGTGCCCTGATTTAGAAAGGGTGGGAGGACACCACTTCCTGTTGGCCACCGCTTAGCGGTTAGCGCTCTAGCGGTTGAGTTGCTCGGGGCTATTTAGGCGGAGCCTGACATCGGCGCGATGCGGTAGGGTGATAGTGGCAGTATCACCTCGACCCGCTTGCTCGCCTGAGCCTGAGATCTGTGCTTATGTTGTGCCTAATATATATGCTCTGAAATTGTTATTTTAAAATATTATTGCCTGCAACACAAAATACTTTTAAATCATTTATTTGAAACCTAATTGACTGCACACACTCGCACACACTAGCTGAACGCTTATATTGTGTTACCAGCCTCATTGCAGATCGCTACTTTGCGCTTCCTCCAGTGCCCTGATTTAGAAAGGGTGGGAGGACACCACTTCCTGTTGGCCACCGCTTAGCGGTTAGCGCTCTAGCGGTTGAGTTGCTCGGGGCTATTTAGCCCTCGCCTCCTTCCGTACGCGCAGCGGGAGCGCGCAGCGGGGCCGAAGCTACGCCGAAGAGTAGCCCGCGACTGTACGGGGCTAGGGGCCACTTACTCTGCCCTTTTCAATATGGAACATTCAAAAGGCTCCCGGATCAGGTACACCACTCAAACATTATTAGATCTACAACCTCAGGGGGTACAGAGTTGTGTCCGCGATTATTGGCCATGTCCCGAGGGACCCTTTTCCTGTGCTACATGTAGGTTTCAGGCAACACCAACAACTATTATCGCCGGGTGCATTAGGGAAAACATACCAGTGGCCAAAGGCTGGAAAAGCTTTCTCCTCAACGTTCGATCATTGCCGAAACACCACTCCGAGATATGGGACCTTATCAATAGTCTCACACCAGAGGTTTGCTTTCTAACGGAAACATGGTTAAAGCCACACACCACCCCGTCTATCACTCTGGGGATCCCGATGGGATATAAAATCTTAAGACAGGAACGTCCTGATAAAATTGGTGGTGGAATCGCCATTATACATAAAGAAAATCTTAAAATATCTGTCATAGAGCAGATCAGTCAATCTTCAATGGAAGTTATGATTTTTAAAATCAAGATAGGACCTAAGGAACACTGGAAAGGTGCCCTGGTGTACCGCCCCCTGGACCCAATGTTGGCTTTACTCCTTAACAGAACTGCTAGCACAACACATGAAAGCCAGAGAGAACTTCATATTACTTGGAGACTTTAATTTTCATGTAGATATCCTGGAACACTCTGAAACAAAGACTCTATTGGCCGATCTTGCCTTCTTAGGTCTTAACTTACATAATAGTGGACCCACTCACAGAGGTGGCCATACTCTGGATTTAATTTTTGCTAACTTTTCTACGTTACATTGCCACCCCCCTAAACTTGTAAACTGGTCAGACCATAGCATGTTAGAATTTTCTTTCATGGGCTTGGATAAACCTAATAAACCTCCTATTGCCCTGACTATCAATCGAAGACCTTGGCATAAGATTACTTTGGATGCATTCGAGAAAGTCTGGAAAGAGCCAGTAATACTAGACTCAGATGATACGGAGTCAGCTCTGTCCAAACTCAATGCCGCCCTCCTGGATACAATTATCCTTCTGGCCCCACAAAAAATAACTAAACATCCCCCGGTGGTCAAGAGAGAGATATGGAATACCGAATCGCTAAAATTAGAAAAACAAGGGTGTAGGAAATTGGAAAAACTCTGGAGGAAAACTCACACCAGCGACAGTAAGGCAAACTACCTAAAGCCCATGTCCATCTACTATAAAAACATCAAGAAAGCAAGAAAGAATAGTCTTACATCACAATTAGCTGAAGCTGGCAACTCTACTAGAGAGCTGTATAAAATCTTATAGACCTTTATAAAACCATTGGCATGTGAAAGTCCAGATGAATTTTCCCAAATCATGTGTAATAATATCTCCCTATTTTTTTAGGACAAAATTGAAACCATTTACAAGAAAATTACTTCAGCTAAATGCCCTAAGGACACTGAGGCCCCCAGTATAATCCACTTTGAGACACAAGGGGACACCCTACTTGCTTTTCCTGAAGCCAGCCATAGTGATATTCTGTCACTAATAAATAATATGAAAACGGGTTCTCCCCTAGATCTGATCCCAGCCAAACTGACTGCCACACTGAGCAAGACACTTTGTCCAATGATTCATAAGATTCTGAACTTCTCCTTTAAAGAGGGGCAACTTCCTCAACAATGGAAGGAGGCAGTTGTGAATCCCATACGGAAAAACTCGGAACTGCCATGGACAGAACTTTCCAACCTCCGTCCCATCTCCTTGCTGCCTTTCCTGAGCAAACTGGCCGAGAAGCATGTAAACATCCATGTTTCCAGTTTAACATAGGCGACAGGGGGTCTGGACCCTTCACAATCTGGGTACAGGCCCAACTACAGCACCGAATCTGCACTCCTCTCCGTGACCGATAACATCAAGATGTCACAGGATAGAGGAGGGTCGATGATTCTGGTGCTGTTAGACCTGTCTGCCGCCTTTGATACTGTGTCTCATGACATTCTTCTTGGCCGTTTGCAGAAGATGGGTATTGGAGGTGTGGCACTGTCCTGGCTAGAGAGCTTCCTCTCCGGCCGCTCACAATCTGTCAGCTTGGGCCCCTATCGCTCCACCTCTAGGTTGCTCACTAAGGGGGTGCCACAGGGCTCATGCCTAAGCCCCACATTATTTAATGTGTACATGGCCCCCCTCGCTGAGATTGTGAGAAAGTATGGGTTCACACCGGTGTCATACGCCGATGACACCCAACTCCTCTTTCCTTTCCACTCTCTTACTTCTGTTGTGAAGAACAACTTTGCCGAGGGCATGAGAGCAGTGTCCAACTGGATGGCTTCCAACTGCCTCCAGTGCAATGTCGGGAAGACCGAGGTAATGCTTTTTGGGAAAGCCAGTATACTCTGGTCTCCCGACTGGTGGCCCTTAGATCTAGGACCTGTACCCTGCCCAAAGCCGTCAGTCAAAAACCTGGGAGTGAAGCTCGACCAGAATCTAACCCTAAAGGAGCATGCACATTTTATTACAGGAGCATGTTTTCGTACAATTGGTCTGTTGAGGCGAGTCTTCCTTCTTCTACCTGACATCCACAGAAAGACCCTAGTACATGCCTTGGTGATAAGCCGGTTAGATTATTGCAACAGCCTTTTAATATCAGCTAATGAGGATGCATTGAACCGATTGCAGGTGGTCCAAAACAGGTGCCCTGACAGGTAAGCGCCGCAATGCCAAGCTGCTGCTGATTTAATACTAAATACCATATTGCTGACCAGCGCGAGTACAGCGCACTTTTAAACGCGCCGTTTTTTGCTAAATATAAAAGAATTACAATTTTAATTGAAATAGGTCTGCACTTTTGTGGGATTGTATCAGGACATACCTGCATTTAAATTGGATGTTTCACCGCGTTTGAGCGGGTCTTTAGTAGTTGCCTTGGGGGTGGGAGCCATCTTGGGGAGGAAGCGCCGGGGCGGGACGCCATTTTTGTTTACAGGCTAGTAGCTGCCTGCCTGTCGACCTCGCTCGCTCGAGGCTACTTAACCCTGCACATATGCGAGCGCGCAGCGCGCGCGTGCCGCGGGCGCGCCGTGGGCACGCCGGAGGCTCGCCAGAGGCAAGCCCATCTGTGCCCATCCGGGACCAACTGGGACCTGGGGCCATGACTCCTGGTCCGCATGTTATCTATACCGGTGCAGAGCTGAAGGCTCTTAATTCAGGTAAGGGTGTCATCAGCCAGGATTGCACTGATAGACTCAGGCAGGAAAGACTGCTGATAGCCCCCAGTATTTACCGAGGCAGGAAAACAGTTGTGAAGGCACAAGGCCTGCGTTATGGTCTCCTCAATACACGCTCTCTTCAATGCCATCATCTAGAAGTATTCACTCTCCTAGAGGAAGGAGATATGGATCTACTCGGAATAACAGAAACATGGCTTGAAGACTCCTCAATGCCGGACTTAGTAGCCTCCTTGCCAGCTGATTTTTCGGCACTCTTCTACAACCGAGTGGAAGCTAGGAGAGGAGGAGGCGTGGCCCTTTTGTATAGCTCGTGCCTATCGGGTGAAAGGTTTTTGACCGAAAATCTGGCTGGCGCGGAAGTAATGGGGGTAAAGTTGAAGTTGGGGACAGACTGCCTGGTCATTCTAGTGGTATACCGCCCCCCGTGGGCCTCGCAGGAGTTTCCCAATTTGTTTACGAGACTGGTCTATGACATCCGCTCAAGATATGACTAAGTAGTCATAATGGGTGATTTTAATTATCACTGGGAAAAGGTACCAAGAGAAGGTCAAGCAGCACAGATCGAGGAGGCGTTAGCCTCATTAGATCTGGCCCAACAAGTAAATGGTCCGACTCATGTGAAGGGACATACGTTGGATTTGATATGGACGACAGTCCCAGTGCAGGGAGTGACAACAGTCCAGCCATGTGTATGGTCAGACCATCATTTGGTGAGGGGTGGCCTTTTAGTGGACAAACAAATCTCAACGATTGGTGGAAGGTGGAGGGAAGTCAGGAAATGGAAAAATATTGATGGGGACAAAATGGTCAATCTTCTTCGTACCAACCTCCCCCTTAATAACCATACAGATAATCCAGAGCTCCTGTGTAAGGAACTTATGGATAAAGTCTCAAAGGCTGTGGATCGAGTGGCACCTATCCGCAGGATGAACATAGTGGATAGAGGACGAAGGGCTAGGTGGTATAACGAGTCACTCAGAGATAAGAAACGCGGGCTTCGCAAATTAGAGAGAGCCTGGCGTAAGGACTATAATCCGGACTCTAGGTGTAGCTATATGCAGGCACTCACCTGCTACAAACAAGCAATTATAGCTAGGAAGTCCGAGTTCTTCGAGGAAAGAATAATAACTGCAGCGAACCCCCAGAAAGAAGTTTTCCAAGTTCTTACAGAGCTGAGGAAAAATAAAGAACAGACTCTTGACTTTACCCTGGAAGATTGCCAAAAATGTCAGGACTTTTTCACCAGCAAAATCACTGATCTTGTCACTGAAATTAGGGCGACTCCTAAGATAGACTGTCCATGGCAGGCTGTGCCAGCTAAACCGGCAGTGACACTTCCACTATCTACCCTACCCTTGATTACTAAGGAGAGGTTGTCTATTCTCACAGGGCGGGTTAAGTCGGGTTCTAGTCTGGATCCGTGTCCACCTGAAGTGCTTAAACTAGCACTTCCTGGTATAGAGGAGGATGTGCTGAATCTCCTAAATCTGTCGCTACAGGTAGGACAAGTGCCCGCCTCCTTTAAGGAGGCTCGGCTTATCCCCTTGCTAAAAAAGGCGGGGGCGGACGTGAAATGTCTGAAAAATTTCAGACCAATTTCTCAGCTTCCGTTCTTCGCGAAGGTTCTGGAGCAACATGTTCTCACTACTCTATCGGAACACCTGGAGTCCAATTCATGGCTAGAGCCAAATCAGGCTGGCTTTCGTGCGAATCACAGCACGGAGCTGGTTATGCTGTCAATTGTGGATGAGTTAAGGAACAGAGCGGACAAGAAAACTCCCGGTGCCCTGGTGCTGTTGGACCTCTCCGCGGCATTTGATACTGTCTGTCATGAACAACTACTGTCGCGGATGAGGGAGTCCGGCATTCAGGGCACAGCACTTGCCTGGTTCGCATCCTTTCTTGAAGGGAGGAAGCAGAGAGTGCAATTAGGTGACCTTCTTTCCACCGCAACATCGATCACCTGTGGAGTACCACAAGGGTCCACTCTGTCACCTCTCATGTTCAACATATATCTACAGCCTCTGATTCTGATGCTCAATCAATTGGACTGCCAGGTGTACAACTACGCCGATGACACCCAACTCATCATCCAACTGGATGATAGTCAGGATGCCTCTGCAAGATTACACAACATCTTGAAAAGCACGGCTAATTGGATGTCCGAGAACTCCCTGAAAATCAACCCGGATAAAACCGAGGTGTTGCCAATCACCTTAGCTGGCAACCCATGGAGTGATCAATTTTGGCCCAGGGAGCTGGGTACTCCCCCGGAACCGGCGACAGTGGTCAAAAGCCTGGGCATCCGGTTGGACGATAAACTGTCGTCCTGTGTCGGCCTTCTCCGACAATTGAGGAAGGTTTCATCTGTGTTGTCCTTTTCCTCTTTGAGGAGTGCGGTCTCCGCTATGATTTTAGCCAGGCTGGACTATGGCAACTCGCTGTATATAGGACTACCACAAAGACTCTTAAAAAGAATGCAGATTGTTATGAACGATGCTGCGAGACTCATATTTAAAAAACCAAGGCATACACATGCCTCCCCCCTTTTGCGCGAACTACATTGGCTGCCAGTCAAGCAGAGGCTAATGTTCAAGGGGCTATGCATTGTTCATAAGGCTCTGTATGGAAGGGCACCCCATTACGTGAAGGCACGTTTGTTTCCCTATAGACCAGTTAGGGAGCTTAGATCTGCTGAAGCAGCCCTCCTTGTCCAGCCGCGTTGTAGGTTGGTTACGGTGGGAGGTCGTGCTTTCTCACACACCCTACCAGCGCTATGGAATAAACTGCCTCTGGATCTGCGAAAGGACATTAAGTTAATGTCTTTCAGAAAGAAATTAAAAACAGTGTTGTTTCAGCAAGCTTGGGGCTATTCCTAAATGATAAAATCTGCTGTAGCCTTTGAATTGCCTGTGAATCCTGTCAAAGTGCCTAGAGACCTCTGGGTTATAGTGCGCTATATAAATCAAATAAATAAAATAAATAAAACACGGCGGCTAGATTAATTCTTAATGCCCCCACAAGAACTCCGTCTAAAGCCCTCCTGAGGGAGCTCCATTGGCTACCAATACGGCAACGTATTAAATTTAAAATTTGTTGTACAGTGCACAAATGCCTCTTTGGAGATGGCCCCAAATATCTTGCTCAAAAATTTCATTTATACAAACCGGATCGTCTTCTACGATCAAGCAACCAACTTCTACTGGAAACTCCATTAATTAAGAAGACCAGACAAGGAGGTCGTGCCCTATCATTTATAGGACCGACTATGTGGAACAAACTTCCCATCAGTCTCAGACAAATCACCAACCACCTCTCCTTTAGAAAAACCTTAAAAACACTTCTGTTTCAAGAAATATAATCCCTATATAGCTTTCCCGCAGAAGCACTGAAGTCTGTTATCCTCGGCGAACAAAGCGCGGAAATACCCCTTACGGGGTCGAGTCCTGCGCGATACAAGAAATTAAATATATGATAGGGGTGGCTTTGGGGTACCAGATATGCAGCTGTACTTCCTTGTGGCACAGTGTGAATATGCTCATCACTGATACCACCTGGACGCGTGAATACCCTACGCTAAACCAGAAAGGGACTTAGCTAACCCAACCACACTGAATGCGCTCCTACCTGTGGGGATCCACATTATCCACCACCTGTTGGACATGGCAAAAGCTCCTCAGGAAGACAGGTTGGGCGACATTATACTCACCAGCACTGCTATTATTAGCTAACCAATGGTTGCCTCCGACATTGGAAGCTCTGACTAGGCACACTCTGGTTCAATTGGGGTTTAACACCATAGGAGACTTGTTTCCAAATTGTCATGTATTCGTCCGATCTGAGGACCACCGTTTCTCATCAGCCACCTTCATGGATCAGTTTGTACTGCCCGTATACAGAACACACTGATAGATGTAATTCCAACTTTCCCCATTAAAACCTAAGGAGTTTGCACCGCTCACATTAGTAATCACAGATAGCAACAGAGAGCACATTACATCCTGGCTGTACAAGGCATGCCTCGCACTAAACCACAACACGACACCAAAGATAGAGACGCCTGGACAGCTGATATAAGGCAACCGCTCCCGGATAAGATATGGAAGGGATGTTGTATGCAAACTAAGCTTGTCTTGTGTAACCACAAACACAAGCTACTTCAATTCAAGATATTAAGACAGGATTATGTAACACCACAACAGATGGTGCGGAAAAATAGCGCAGAATTCATGCAATGTCCTTCATGTAACACACTAGCGGCATGTTTCATACATATGACATGGACATGTAATATAATAGCAACCTATTGGCAGGATATATTTAGTACAATCCAACAGATGACTGGGTTGCAACTGGCCCCCTCCCCATTACTAACACTGATGGGATATGTGGACATGCTGCCTAAAAGTAATCGCAGATTTGTAGCAGTGGCAACGCTCCTAGCGAAACGCAAAATAGTAATTTGCTGCGGCACCAGACAGAAACCCACCGTTAAAATCTTTTTTAAGAGCATGTCATATTGTGACACCATGAGTGAGCTGTATGCTGAATTACAGCCGCACACATCTCGCCTGAAAGACATATGGCAGCCTCTGAGGGAATACATCCGGCAGCAGGAGGAACGTAACATGCAACTTTGTCAGGACTGCCAGATCTCAGAACAAGGTTCACAGATAAGGAGAGTCAGCTTCAGGAATTATATGTGAGGACAGTGCCTACAGGCGGAACTGGGGATTGTGGCCAGTTGTAAAGCATTGAGGTGGTAAATGAGGAATGATTAATGTAAAGTGTAACTGTTAAGAACTATAACGGTGAAAGGTTGATTGTCAAAAGCGCCAAAATAATGTGGATTGTGAATTTAAGAAGACGCTATAACTGCATACTAATGTGCCTAATTGTTTTTCTGTGTACTTTTAAAAACGATAAATAAATGAAAATAAAAATTGTGAGCTTGTGTTCACTCTTCTGTATTGTTGGACTTGGGCCTTAGGGCAGGTTCACCCCTAATCTTTTTGCTTTTATTTGTGACCCTGTGTAGTGATTTTTGGGTCTCTGCGCACTTTTTCCCTGTGTCCCAGAGTAAAGTGCGTGCGTGTAGTATGGCTGGCCTGCCCTCCCATAGGAATGCATGGGGAATGTGTGTGTCCATGTTAGTTCCTGATGTGTGGGGAGTGCAGGCTCGAATTTGGTATGTGTGAGTTCGTGAGAGCGAATGCTGCAAGATGGTGTCTGCGGCATGTATGTGTCTAGAAGGGAAGTGCTACTTCTGGACATTGATGTATGTGTGCAGTGAGGGTGCTGGAGCGTGATTGGCTGGAGCTGGCTGGCATGCCAGGCTCCAGGAAGTCTGGATGGGTCTGCCCGTTAGTGAGTGTGAGATCAGCATGAGTGATGTGTGGGAGGAGTATACCTGTGTCCTGGATGGGCTGGGGTTTTCCCCACACAATGCTGGCTCCGCCCCCCTGTGGTTTGTCTAACGACCCTAGCCTCCCCAGTGAATGAAAGGGGTGGTTGGGCCATCAAGGGTACTCCCAAGCCAGCTGCAACTGGTTTCCCCCCACCCTGCACCCTGAAACAAAGGATTTCTCTGTATAAAAATGGGGCTGTGTCCCCACAGAAATTGTTCTCTCTTTTTTTGCAGGATCCTTGCCAGAGGGGGCTGTTGCTGTTGCTGGGGCCAGGAGGACCGCCACTTGGCTTGTCTCCCTGCCTGGAGACCCAGTGTGCTGGCTCTGGCCCTACCCTGCCCCCCCTGTCTGCCTCCAGACCTTGCTGGAGCTTTGCTGTGCTTGGGGAGCGCTCTCCCTTGTCCCCAGCGCTGGGAGCGCTTCGTTTTGCTCTTAGCGCTGAGAGCGCTTTATTTCATGCCCTAAGCGCTGGGGAGCGCTTTGTGTGCAGCCGGTGCCCACCCGGCATCTGCCCGTTTTAATTTGCCGATTTTCGGCAGCGCGAGTGCCTACCTCGCTTTATATTTGATTTGGAAGCCGGTGCCCACCCGGCATTGCCCCGTCCTTGGATATTTAAATCATCACGAGGGAGCCCACTCCTCGGATGCTGAGAGCCCGCCTGCCTGCCTGAAGCGAGCCGCCGCGCTGCCCGCGGCGACCTGGAAGTATCTGGCCGACCGGCCAATCACAGCGCGGCCCCCCGAGGCCAACCGGAAGTCCCGCCCCGCAGCCGAGCAGCACGAGAGGAGCAGCCGGCCCCGTCTTCGAGGCTCCCCGAGTGAGGGAGAGCCCCGCGCCGACCAGCCGAGGAGACGCGTCCGCCCCAGGAGACCCGGTGAGTGCGGGGGCGGTCCTCTTTGTTCCCGAGCGGCCCCAGTTGGCAGAGGGCCGCTCCAACGTGGGCAGCATTTCGTTGTAGGAGCCCCGAGGCTCCTGGGGGCCATTGGTATATGTCGAGCCCCGAGAGGCTCAGCGCCCATATTGTTCTTGAGCCCTGAGAGAGGCTTGGGCGCCAGTTATTGTTTAGAGCGCTGAAGCTCTTTATTGCCTATTTGTTTGCGAGCCCAGGGAGGCTCTTGAGACCCAGGCAGTTGTTCTACAGAGCCCAGAGAAGGCTCACAGCGCCCACATTTGTTCTAGAGCCCCAGAGAGGCTCTTGGGTGCCAATCCTTGTTCTTGAGCCCATGAGGCTCCAACGTTTGCCTACCTGTTATTTACAACTGTCCAGCACTTAGTGGACAGTTGCTACGTTTAGGCTTTTGTGCTGTGCGGCCTGCGCAGCCTTCCCTGACATTGAGACTCAGAGCATTTCAGCCCTTGCGAGGCCAGTTGGCCTGGGGGACATTTCTAGTGTTGTGCCATGTGCACCCTGCGCAATTTATGATTTACTGCTAATTTGATTTCTGCGCAAATATTCTACCTGCACCTCTGAATGTGTTTTAATGTTTCATGTGCAATTGTTTGTTTTATTACCTTTGCTAAAAGTGACCTGCTTAGGTGATTCTTTATGTTTTTATTCCCCTTTGCTAAAAGTGACCTGCTTAGAGGATTGTTTGTGTCATTACCTTTGCTAAAAGTGACCTGCTTAGGTAATGCCTTGTGTTTTTATTCCCCTTTGCTAAAAGTGACCTGCTTAGAGGAATGTTTGTTTTTACCTTTGCTAAAAGTGACCTGCTTAGGTAATTGTTTATGTTTTATCCCCTTTGCTAAAAGTGACCTGCTTAGAGGATTGTTTGTGTCATTACCTTTGCTAAAAGTGACCTGCTTAGGTAATGCCTTGTGTTTTTATTCCCCTTTGCTAAAAGTGACCTGCTTAGAGGAATGTTGATGGTTTATTGCCTTTGCTAAATGTGACTTGCCTAGGTGATTATTTTAGGTTTTCTTCCCTTTGCTAAATGTGACTTGCTTAGGTGATAGGTTTTCCTTCTATAGGTCCTGATGATAAGGTCCTAGTTCCCTGAGTGATTTCCCTACAGTGTTTAGGGTGGCGTAGGAGGTATTTTCCCTTTACCAGTAGTTACTGGTTGTGTGCTACATGTAACTATTTTGTGTGCTACATTCATTATATGTTTATGTGCTAAGTGTTATACCTACAAGTATTATCTCTAAAAAGTGCATACCCCTGACAGTGGTCCAGGTGGCCCTGTCCTGTACATAATCCCTTGTAAATCTTGCCCGTGCTTGTTGGCACATTGTAAAGTTGTGTGTTATCTAATGTGTTTTTATTATAATACAAAGGCTATTTTTGATATAACCTTGTGTGGAGTTTCCTTTGTGGTGGGCCTAGGGTGTTGTCGCTGGGGTGCGCGCGCAAACGCTTTACACATCGCCTCCGAGATTAGCCTTGCTGCTCGCGCCACGTTACCTAGAGGGTGAGCGGGGGTTATCTTGGTGTGTGACTCCCTTGCCCTGACTTGGAAGTGGTGGTCTCTGACTGACCTTGGCGCAAGCCTTGGCCAGCCAGAGATCCCGTTTCTAACATTGGTGGCTAGCGGTGCGGATTGGACTTGCGTTTGCGCTGTACCACAGTGGCGACAGGCCACATTACAAAACTCTGCAATTTTAGATAACCACATTTTGGGGATTATTGTTTTTTAGGGAAGTTCAGTATTGCTTCTCCTGAAAGGTGTCATTTTGTGATTTCTGTCCAGTACATTTGTTCCCCGCCCTGCTTCCAGAGTTTGGTACCTGTGTCACTTGTGGTCAGGTTGAGAAAATCATGGGTGGTAGAAACTGCCTTACCGGTCCGAGGGGAGGGTGTGTCTGAATGAGTGTTGTGTTACACTGGACAGTGGAGTGCACGTTCTCTGAGATAGGAATCTTGCTGAATTGTGTTAATTGTATACTCCTGTTTAGCTCAGACCCCCAGGTTCTCTGTGTCAAACTCTTCTTGAGAACGTCCGCCAAAATGGAGCCTACTTTTGATTTCTGTGATCTGTTTAGATACAGTATGTTGGAGTTGGTCAGATTCTGTGAAGAGAGAGACATAGGGGTGGATGAGTCAGATACTCAGTCCAAACTTAGGAGCAGCCTGATCCTATGGCAAAAGGGTCAATGTGATCTTGAGCGCAGTGAGAGAGATAGGGCCCGGGCCGCACGCCATGAGGGTAGTGAGTCTGTGGAGAGCCCTGAAGAATGTGAGTTGTATGATGATGACAGTGGATGGATATCAGCAGATAGTGAGGACCCCATAGGTAGGGAGTCCCTTGCTGAGCCCAGTGTCAGTACCAGCGCCCCATCCCTTGTCCTGTCCCCAGAGGAGTGGTTAGATAGGAGGGAAGAGCGGGAGCATCAGCTAGCGATGGAACAGCTCAGGTTGGAGCACGCCAAGCTAGAGGCTGAAAGGGCCTTGTTCAGGGAGAAGGTAACCCTAGAGAGTAGGTTATCCCCTGAGTGCAATTTTGATTTTCTGGATTCCCCAGGGAGGTTTGAATCCAGTGGTGGCAGCTATTTAAGTGTTAGTGTAGACAGTCCCACTCCCAGTTTCCCGAGTGTGGTGCCTGTTTCCCCAGAGGAGGAGAACAGGTTGAAATTCAGGAACCTTAGGAAACTGTCTCACCAGTCTTGGGAAGAGTTTGTGGATGAATGTCAAGATGCACTGTGTGATTGGCTAGAGGTTCACATGGGAACTGAGTTTACCAAGCTATTTGATCTGGTTCTAAGAGAGCAGGTGCTCAATAGTTGTTTGCCAGGGTTGCGCCAACACCTGGTGGAATATGGGTTGACTGATCCAGACACCCTCGCAGAGGAAGCAGAGCGCTGGGACAGTGCGAGAGGTTCTTTAGAGTCACTAGTGAGTGGTTCCAACAATAGTGGGTCAGGTGTCCTCCAGCCCAGTGTGGTGGAGGAGGGTGAGAGTAGCCCAGCTAGGTCCCTGGTTAGTGAGAAGGGTGTAGGGGCTGACTGCCTGTCTCAGTGGAGCGGGAGTGAGTGTGTGACCGAGAGTCCCCAGACGCCCGAAGCCCTGTCACAGAGCCTGGATGGTTTCTTTAGGGAACACCAGGAAGGGAACCTAGACTTGCCTGTTAGTTCACTTGAGGGAGATCTCCTAGTGTGTAGAGGACCTGGAGCATCTGTAAGCGGAGCTTCTATGGTTCTAGAGTCTGGCAGTACCGCTCCAGTGGGGAGGGTACGGGAGTCCAGCGAAAGGAGTGATTGGGGGATAGTATGTGAGTCCCCAGAAGTCCTGGAGTGCCAGGCATTGGTTCCACCAAAGGTTCTAGACCAGAGGTTGGAAGGCCAGGTTCAGGATCCGCCTGACCTGAAGGGTGGGACTACTGTAATCAGTGTCCTGACCAGTTCTTTTTCCAGAGGTACCGCCCCGGTTGGGAGGGAGCAGGACTCTGGAAGGGGGTGCAGAGGGTGGGAGAGCCCACCTCTGACCCCGGTGCAACCTGTGGGGTTAAACCCTAGGTTGGGAGAATGGTGTTCTGAAGGAACCCCTCGCAGGAGGAGGAGGAACCCTAGGAGAAGAGGTAAGGGGAGGAGAGCCTTCCCTGAGACTCCTAGTCCGCCTGAGGTTGTAGACCCTAGGTTGGAGAACCAGTGGCAGTCTAGCCCTGTCTTGCAGACAGGAAGGGTGGAAAATGGCTATTATGTGCCAGGGGTTACTACCCACCACTTTGTGAGTAGGCAGGATCCAGTGGTACCTGGGTGGCCTAGGGCCTGGTCCTGGCCGAGGGCAGCTGGAGAGTACCAGTGGGGTACCCCAGTTAGTCCCTACAGTAGTTTTAGAAGGAACCCTAGGGGTTCACCGTGGCGTAAAACAGGAGGGTGTCCCTGCAGTTGTGGGCCCGCGTCCGTGTTTTATCGCCCCAAGCAGGGAAGCCCATCACGGTGGTGATTGGTCTGCCCTGCGTTTTGGCTGGAAGGGGGTCGTGTTGGACTTGGGCCTTAGGGCAGGTTCACCCCTAATCTTTTTGCTTTTATTTGTGACCCTGTGTAGTGATTTTTGGGTCTCTGCGCACTTTTTCCCTGTGTCCCAGAGTAAAGTGCGTGCGTGTAGTATGGCTGGCCTGCCCTCCCGTAGGAATGCATGGGGAATGTGTGTGTCCATGTTAGTTCCTGATGTGTGGGGAGTGCAGGCTCGAATTTGGTATGTGTGAGTTCGTGAGAGCGAATGCTGCAAGATGGTGTCTGCGGCATGTATGTGTCTAGAAGGGAAGTGCTACTTCTGGACATTCATGTATGTGTGCAGTGAGGGTGCTGGAGTGTGATTGGCTGGAGCTGGCTGGCATGCCAGGCTCCAAGAAGTCTGGATGGGTCTGCCCGGTGGTGAGTGTGAGATCAGCATGAGTGATGTGTGGGAGGAGTATACCTGTGTCCTGGATGGGCTGGGGTTTTCCCCACACAATGCTGGCTCCGCCCCCATGTGGTTTGTCTAACGACCCTAGCCTCCCCAGTGAATGAAAGGGGTGGTTGGGCCATCAAGGGTACCCCCAAGCCAGCTGCAACTGGTTTCCCCCCACCCTGCACCCTGAAACAAAGGATTTCTCTGTATAAAAATGGGGCTGTGTCCCCACAGAAATTGTTCTCTCTTTTTTTGCAGGATCCTTGCCAGAGGGGGCTGTTGCTGGGGCCAGGAGGACCGCCACTTGGCTTCTCTCCCTGCCTGGAGACCCAGTGTGCTGGCTCTGGCCCTGCCCTGCCCCCCCTGTCTGCCTCCAGACCTTGCTGGAGCTTTGCTGTGCTTGGGGAGCGCTCTCCCTTGTCCCCAGCGCTGGGAGCGCTTCGTTTTGCTCTTAGCACTGAGAGCGCTTTATTTCATGCCCTAAGCGCTTGGGAGCGCTTTGTGTGCAGCCGGTGCCCACCCGGCATCTGCCCGTTTTAATTTGCCGATTTTCGGCAGCGCGAGTGCCTACCTCGCTTTATATTTGATTTGGAAGCCGGTGCCCACCCGGCATTGCCCCGTCCTTGGATATTTAAATCATCACGAGGGAGCCCACTCCTCGGATGCTGAGAGCCCGCCTGCCTGCCTGAAGCGAGCCGCCGCGCTGCCCGCGGCGACCCGGAAGTATCTGGCCGACCGGCCAATCACAGCACGGCCCCCCGAGGCCAACCGGAAGTCCCGCCCCGCAGCCGAGCAGCACGAGAGGAGCAGCCGGCCCCGTCTTCGAGGCTCCCCGAGTGAGGGAGAGCCCCGCGCCGACCAGACGAGGAGACGCGTCCGCCCCAGGAGACCCGGTGAGTGCGGGGGCGGTCCTCTTTGTTCCCGAGTGGCCCCAGTTGGCAGAGGGCCGCTCCAACGTGGGCAGCATTTCGTTGTAGGAGCCCCGAGGCTCCTAGGGGCCATTGGTATATGTCGAGCCCCGAGAGGCTCAGCGCCCATATTGTTCTTGAGCCCTGAGAGAGGCTTGGGCGCCAGTTTTTGTTTAGAGCGCCGAAGCTCTTTATTGCCTATTTGTTTGCGAGCCCAGGGAGGCTCTTGAGACCCAGGCAGTTGTTCTACAGAGCCCAGAGAAGGCTCACAGCGCCCACATTTGTTCTAGAGCCCCAGAGAGGCTCTTGGGTGCCAATCCTTGTTCTTGAGCCCATGAGGCTCCAACGTTTGCCTACCTGTTATTTACAACTGTCCAGCACTTAGTGGACAGTTGCTACCTTTAGGCTTTTGTGCTGTGCGGCCTGCGCAGCCTTCCCTGACATTGAGACTCAGGGCATTTCAGCCCTTGCGAGGCCAGTTGGCCTGGGGGACATTTCTAGTGTTGTGCCATGTGCACCCTGCGCAATTTATGATTTACTGCTAATTTGATTTCTGCGCAAATATTCTACCTGCACCTCTGAATGTGTTTTAATGTTTCATGTGCAATTATTTGTTTTATTACCTTTGCTAAAAGTGACCTGCTTAGGTGATTCTTTATGTTTTTATTCCCCTTTGCTAAAAGTGACCTGCTTAGAGGATTGTTTGTGTCATTACCTTTGCTAAAAGTGACCTGCTTAGGGGAATGTTTGTTTTTACCTTTGCTAAAAGTGACCTGCTTAGGTAATTGTTTATGTTTTATCCCCTTTGCTAAAAGTGACCTGCTTAGAGGATTGTTTGTGTCATTACCTTTGCTAAAAGTGACCTGCTTAGGTAATGCCTTGTGTTTTTATTCCCCTTTGCTAAAAGTGACCTGCTTAGAGGAATGTTGATGGTTTATTGCCTTTGCTAAATGTGACTTGCCTAGGTGATTATTTTAGGTTTCCTTCCCTTTGCTAAATGTGACTTGCTTAGGTGATAGGTTTTCCTTCTATCTGTCCTGATGATAAGGTCCTAGTTCCCTGAGTGATTTCCCTACCGTGTTTAGGGTGGCGTAGGAGGTATTTTCCCTTTACCAGTAGTTACTGGTTGTGTGCTACATGTAACTATTTTGTGTGCTACATTCATTATATGTTTATGTGCTAAGTGTTATACCTACAAGTATTATCTCTAAAAAGTGCATACCCCTGACAGTGGTCCAGGTGGCCCTGTCCTGTACATAATTTCTTGTAAATCTTGCCCGTGCCTGTTGGCACATTGTAAAGTTGTGTGTTATCTAATGTGTTTTTATTATAATACAAAGGCTATTTTTGATATAACGTTGTGTGGAGTTTCCTTTGTGGTGGGCCTAGGGTGTTGTCGCTGGGGTGCGCGCGCAAACGCTTTACACATCGCCTCCGAGATTAGCCTTGCTGCTCGCGCCACGTTACCTAGAGGGTGAGCGGGGGTTATCTTGGTGTGTGACTCCCTTGCCCTGACTTGGAAGTGGTGGTCTCTGACTGACCTTGGCGCAAGCCTTGGCCAGCCAGAGATCCCGTTTCTAACATTGGTGGCTAGCGGTGCGGATTGGACTTGCGTTTGCGCTGTACCACAGTGGCGACAGGCCACATTACAAAACTCTGCAATTTTAGATAACCACATTTTGGGGATTATTGTTTTTTAGGGAAGTTCAGTATTGCTTCTCCTGAAAGGTGTCATTTTGTGATTTCTGTCCAGTACATTTGTTCCCTGCCCTGCTTCCAGAGTTTGGTACCTGTGTCACTTGTGGTCAGGTTGAGAAAATAAGGGGTGGTAGAAACTGCCTTACCGGTCCGAGGGGAGGGTGTGTGTGAATGAGTGTTGTGTTACACTGGACAGTGGAGTGCAAGTTCTCTGAGATAGGAATCTTGCTGAATTGTGTTAATTGTATACTCCTGCTTAGCTCAGACCCCCAGGTTCTCTGTGTCAAACTCTTCTTGAGAACGTCCGCCAAAATGGAGCCTACTTTTGATTTCTGTGATCTGTTTAGATACAGTATGTTGGAGTTGGTCAGATTCTGTGAAGAGAGAGACATAGGGGTAGATGAGTCAGATACTCAGTCCAAACTTAGGAGCAGCCTGATCCTATGGCAAAAGGGTCAATGTGATCTTGAGCGCAGTGAGAGAGATAGGGCCCGGGCCGCACGCCATGAGGTTAGTGAGTCTGTGGAGAGCCCTGAAGAATGTGAGTTGTATGATGATGACAGTGGATGGATATCAGCAGATAGTGAGGACCCCATAGGTAGGGAGTCCCTTGCTGAGCCCAGTGTCAGTACCAGCGCCCCATCCCTTGTCCTGTCCCCAGAGGAGTGGTTAGATAGGAGGGAAGAGCGGGAGCATCAGCTAGCGATGGAACAGCTCAGGTTGGAGCACGCCAAGCTAGAGGCTGAAAGGGCCTTGTTCAGGGAGAAGGTAACCCTAGAGAGTAGGTTATCCCCTGAGTGCAATTTTGATTTTCTGGATTCCCCAGGGAGGTTTGAATCCAGTGGTGGCAGTTATTTAAGTGTTAGTGTAGACAGTCCCACTCCCAGTTTCCCGAGTGTGGTGCCTGTTTCCCCAGAGGAGGAGAACAGGTTGAAATTCAGGAACCTTAGGAAACTGTCTCACCAGTCTTGGGAAGAGTTTGTGGATGAATGTCAAGATGCACTGTGTGATTGGCTAGAGGTTCACATGGGAACTGAGTTTACCAAGCTATTTGATCTGGTTCTAAGAGAGCAGGTGCTCAATAGTTGTTTGCCAGGGTTGCGCCAACACCTGTTGGAATATGGGTTGACTGATCCAGACACCCTCGCAGAGGAAGCAGAGCGCTGGGACAGTGCGAGAGGTTCTTTAGAGTCACTAGTGAGTGGTTCCAACAATAGTGGGTCAGGTGTCCTCCAGCCCAGTGTGGTGGAGGAGGGTGAGAGTAGCCCAGCTAGGTCCCTGGTTAGTGAGAAGGGTGTAGGGGCTGACTGCCTGTCTCAGTGGAGCGGGAGTGAGTGTGTGACCGAGAGTCCCCAGACGCCCGAAGCCCTGTCACAGAGCCTGGATGGTTTCTTTAGGGAACACCAGGAAGGGAACCTAGACTTGCCTGTTAGTTCACTTGAGGGAGATCTCCTAGTGTGTAGAGGACCTTGAGCATCTGTAAGCGGAGCTTCTATGGTTCTAGAGTCTGGCAGTACCGCTCCAGTGGGGAGGGTACGGGAGTCCAGCGAAAGGAGTGATTGGGGGATAGTATGTGAGTCCCCAGAAGTCCTGGAGTGCCAGGCATTGGTTCCACCAAAGGTTCTAGACCAGAGGTTGGAAGGCCAGGTTCAGGATCCGCCTGACCTGAAGGGTGGGACTACTGTAATCAGTGTCCTGACCAGTTCTTTTTCCAGAGGTACCGCCCCGGTTGGGAGGGAGCAGGACTCTGGAAGGGGGTGCAGAGGGTGGGAGAGCCCACCTCTGACCCCGGTGCAACCTGTGGGGTTAAACCCTAGGTTGGGAGAATGGTGTTCTGAGGGAACCCCTCGCAGGAGGAGGAGGAACCCTAGGAGAAGAGGTAAGGGGAGGAGAGCCTTCCCTGAGACTCCTGGTCCGCCTGAGGTTGGAGACCCTAGGTTGGAGAACCAGTGGCAGTCTAGCCCTGTCTTGCAGACAGGAAGGGTGGAAAATGGCTATTATGTGCCAGGGGTTACTACCCCCCACTTTGTGAGTAGGCAGGATCCAGTGGTACCTGGGTGGCCTAGGGCCTGGTCCTGGCCGAGGGCAGCTGGAGAGTACCAGTGGGGTACCCCAGTTAGTCCCTACAGTAGTTTTAGAAGGAACCCTAGGGGTTCACCGTGGCGTAAAACAGGAGGGTGTCCCTGCAGTTGTGGGCCCGCGTCCGTGTTTTATCACCCCAAGCAGGGAAGCCCATCACGGTGGTGATTGGTCTGCCCTGCGTTTTGGCTGGAAGGGGGTCGTGTTGGACTTGGGCCTTAGGGCAGGTTCACCCCTAATCTTTTTGCTTTTATTTGTGACCCTGTGTAGTGATTTTTGGGTCTCTGCGCACTTTTTCCCTGTGTCCCAGAGTAAAGTGCGTGCGTGTAGTATGGCTGGCCTGCCCTCCCGTAGGAATGCATGGGGAATGTGTGTGTCCATGTTAGTTCCTGATATGTGGGGAGTGCAGGCTCGAATTTGGTATGTGTGAGTTCGTGAGAGCGAATGCTGCAAGATGGTGTCTGTGGCATGTATGTGTCTAGAAGGGAAGTGCTACTTCTGGACATTCATGTATGTGTGCAGTGAGGGTGCTGGAGCGTGATTGGCTGGAGCTGGCTGGCATGCCAGGCTCCAAGAAGTCTGGATGGGTCTGCCCGGTGGTGAGTGTGAGATCAGCATGAGTGATGTGTGGGAGGAGTATACCTGTGTCCTGGATGGACTGGGGTTTTCCCCACACAATGCTGGCTCCGCCCCCCTGTGGTTTGTCTAACGACCCTAGCCTCCCCAGTGAATGAAAGGGGTGGTTGGGCCATCAAGGGTACCCCCAAGCCAGCTGCAACTGGTTTCCCCCCACCCTGCACCCTGAAACAAAGGATTTCTCTGTATAAAAATGGGGCTGTGTCCCCACAGAAATTGTTCTCTCTTTTTTTGCAGGATCCTTGCCAGAGGGGGCTGTTGCTGTTGCTGGGGCCAGGAGGACCGCCACTTGGCTTCTCTCCCTGCCTGGAGACCCAGTGTGCTGGCTCTGGCCCTGCCCTGCCCCCCCTGTCTGCCTCCAGACCTTGCTGGAGCTTTGCTGTGCTTGGGGAGCGCTCTCCCTTGTCCCCAGCGCTGGGAGCGCTTCGTTTTGCTCTTAGCGCTGAGAGCGCTTTATTTCATGCCCTAAGCGCTTGGGAGCGCTTTGTGTGCAGCCGGTGCCCACCCGGCATCTGCCCGTTTTAATTTGCCGATTTTCGGCTGCGCGAGTGCCTACCTCGCTTTATATTTGATTTGGAAGCCAGTGCCCACCCGGCATTGCCCCGTCCTTGGATATTTAAATCATCACGAGGGAGCCCACTCCTCGGATGCTGAGAGCCCGCCTGCCTGCCTGAAGCGAGCCGCCGCGCTGCCCGCGGCGACCCGGAAGTATCTGGCTGACCGGCCAATCACAGCACGGCCCCCCGAGGCCAACCGGAAGTCCCGCCCCGCAGCCGAGCAGCACGAGAGGAGCAGCCGGCCCCGTCTTCGAGGCTCCCCGAGTGAGGGAGAGCCCCGCGCCAACCAGACGAGGAGACGCGTCCGCCCCAGGAGACCCGGTGAGTGCGGGGGCGGTCCTCTTTGTTCCCGAGCGGCCCCAGTTGGCAGAGGGCCGCTCCAACGTGGGCAGCATTTCGTTGTAGGAGCCCCGAGGCTCCTGGGGGCCATTGGTATATGTCGAGCCCCGAGAGGCTCAGCGCCCATATTGTTCTTGAGCCCTGAGAGAGGCTTGGGCGCCAGTTATTGTTTAGAGCGCTGAAGCTCTTTATTGCCTATTTGTTTGCGAGCCCAGGGAGGCTCTTGAGACCCAGGCAGTTGTTCTACAGAGCCCAGAGAAGGCTCACAGCGCCCACATTTGTTCTAGAGCCCCAGAGAGGCTCTTGGGTGCCAATCCTTGTTCTTGAGCCCATGAGGCTCCAACGTTTGCCTACCTGTTATTTACAACTGTCCAGCACTTAGTGGACAGTTGCTACGTTTAGGCTTTTGTGCTGTGCGGCCTGCGCAGCCTTCCCTGACATTGAGACTCAGGGCATTTCAGCCCTTGCGAGGCCAGTTGGCCTGGGGGACATTTCTAGTGTTGTGCCATGTGCACCCTGCGCAATTTATGATTTACTGCTAATTTGATTTCTGCGCAAATATTCTACCTGCACCTCTGAATGTGTTTTAATGTTTCATGTGCAATTGTTTGTTTTATTACCTTTGCTAAAAGTGACCTGCTTAGGTGATTCTTTATGTTTTTATTCCCCTTTGCTAAAAGTGACCTGCTTAGAGGATTGTTTGTGTCATTACCTTTGCTAAAAGTGACCTGCTTAGGTAATGCCTTGTGTTTTTATTCCCCTTTGCTAAAAGTGACCTGCTTAGAGGAATGTTTGTTTTTACCTTTGCTAAAAGTGACCTGCTTAGAGGATTGTTTGTGTCATTACCTTTGCTAAAAGTGACCTGCTTAGAGGAATGTTGATGGTTTATTGCCTTTGCTAAATGTGACTTGCCTAGGTGATTATTTTAGGTTTCCTTCCCTTTGCTAAATGTGACTTGCTTAGGTGATAGGTTTTCCTTCTATAGGTCCTGATGATAAGGTCCTAGTTCCCTGAGTGATTTCCCTACAGTGTTTAGGGTGGCGTAGGAGGTATTTTCCCTTTACCAGTAGTTACTGGTTGTGTGCTACATGTAACTATTTTGTGTGCTACATTCATTATATGTTTATGTGCTAAGTGTTATACCTACAAGTATTATCTCTAAAAAGTGCATACCCCTGACAGTGGTCCAGGTGGCCCTGTCCTGTACATAATCCCTTGTAAATCTTGCCCGTGCCTGTTGGCACATTGTAAAGTTGTGTGTTATCTAATGTGTTTTTATTATAATACAAAGGCTATTTTTGATATAACCTTGTGTGGAGTTTCCTTTGTGGTGGGCCTAGGGTGTTGTCGCTGGGGTGCGCGCGCAAACGCTTTACACATCGCCTCCGAGATTAGCCTTGCTGCTCGCGCCACGTTACCTAGAGGGTGAGCGGGGGTTATCTTGGTGTGTGACTCCCTTGCCCTGACTTGGAAGTGGTGGTCTCTGACTGACCTTGGCGCAAGCCTTGGCCAGCCAGAGATCCCGTTTCTAACATGTATCCACCTCCCCCCTCCTCCCCACAGGGCCAGACTGACCATAGCGGTCCCCGGGAAATTCCCTGGTGGGCCGCCAGGGTGGGGACCGTTTTTGTTACCTGGTCCGGCAATATCTCCTCCCTGTAAAAAACGGCCGAAATGGGCCTTAACAAACAGCTCGGCCGCGCCCCTCCTTACCCAATTGGGGCCGGATGAGATATTTGCTAGGGCCGGTTCTGGTTCCCAGTCTGGCTCTGCCTCCCCACCTTCTCAAGGGAGTCTTTGAGTGCTCAGGCCACTCTATCCTGAGCGTTAAGTGTAGAAGGGATACTTAGCCCAGTTGCTCAGAAGCCACAGTAGGTCGGGCCCTGGGATATCAGGAGTTTGAAGTCTCAATCACCACCGTTGGGCCCAATAGCCCCTGCGTGCCCAACGACCCTCTAAAAGGGATTCTTACACCTACACCTGGCTTTAAAAAGAGATCTCGGACCATTACCAGGGTAGGAATCGGACAGAAAAAAGTTCTAAATATCCACAACCAAACATTCCTAAACCTTCAGTCCGCTCCCCCTTCATGGTAGACAATCTACTTACTCCAAAAATATGTAAGCACTGTTTTTCAACATGTAAAAGTGATTTTACTTTCAGAAAAACAGGCTATTGTAGATTTGAGGTCAAAGATACTAATGCAAATAGCTTTGTGAATCCGTGCCCAAATGAGTCAGTCAGCGCTCCTAGGTGTGTGGCGCATTAAATGAGTGAGGCTGTGCTCTTAGAATGATACTAGTGAAACTCAAAGACGTAAGGATAACACACACAGGGGCATATTATCAAGGCCATTTTCGCTGCTTTAGGAGCCGATTTCAGCCGAAAAGCGGTGATTTAAATATCTTACTATTATCAAGGAGACGCTAATGCTTGTTTCCTTGTTTTAGGAGCCTTTTTTTCTCCATTTTGCATGTCAGCGATTTTTATCGCTACTGACATGCAAAGTGGTCGTTCATCACAATGTCTGCATGATTAACGTGGCAAACACCACTTCGCACTGTTAAAAATGCAGCCCCAGCAATAAACAAAACCGCGCTAGCCGCAGTTATCGTATGTAGTTAACATCTGCTTTTTCTTTTACTTAGCTATGCTGATTGGGAGGTGGATCGCCCTGTTACGACCACACTCCCCTATCAGCAAGCATCTCCATAATCATCGCTGGATTTCAGGCGATATTTCTGTTTATTTGCTGTCTATCACTAGAATTACATCGCCTGTTCGCAAAGCGTTGATAGTACGCTTCTAACACGGCGATGTAATTCAGCGATAGACGGCGATAAACAGAAACGTGCTAGGTGCGCTTAGCGATGTTTATCGCTCTTCTTTGTTAATATGCCCCACTGAGTGAGAATGTGCTTAAGACCTGAGCCATGCTTTCATTGGACAGGCTGTACTTCTTCTCTTCTGTAGACCCTCCATCCCCAGTGATTCCCCAGTTGTGTGTTTCTCTGTAAGTCTGCTATATTCCTTTATTTATGCTCTCTTTTGTTCTGGTTCTGCTCTCTAAACTTCCTTACCATGTATTTCCTCCAGCTTCTGCTTCGAGCACACCTTCCGATTTAAAGTAAATTGTTACAGTGACACCTTCATATATCTATTGTATTGTATTGTAATTGCATTTATATAGCGCTTACTACGCCTGACGAGGCGTTGAAGTGCTTTTCCGGCGAGTAGCATGCTACTTTGGGACCCATAGAGGATTAGTGTTGAATTAGTATAGTGAAACATGCAAGTACCTTTTAAGTGGTGGATAGGTTAGTAAGTTATTTGGATTTGGAATGATAGCAGAAGGATAGAGGAGGAAAAAAGGTTTGTATTTATATAGCGCTTGTTACCCCTGATGGGGTGTTGAAGGTTAGTGGTGAACTAATATGGTGAAATATGAAAGTAATTTCAGTGGTGGATATTAGTCAGTTATTTGGAGTGAGAAGGATAGCGGAGGGATAAAAGGGGAAGGAAGGTTTTCATTCATATAGCACTTATTACCCCTGATAGGCGTTGAAGCGCTTTTCTGGAGAGTAGCACGCCACTCAGGAACCCGTAAAGGATTAGTGTTGAAAATTAGTATAGTAAAATATAAAGTAATTTGAGTAGTGGATATGTTATTTAGTTATTTGGGTAGAGAAGGGTAGGTGGCGGGATAGAAGAGGGAAAGAGGATTGTATTTATATAGCACTTGCTACCCCTGATGTAGATCTGCACTGCGACTGTTCTCACTGTTAGCAGTTTAAAAAACATTTTTAGTGTTACTTGTAGCTTACACTTGCCTGAGTGTCTCCGATACACAAAAGAATCCTTTGGGCAAGCTTTCAAACTGCCTGCACTGCTGCCATGGTACGTGCTCTATTACGTAGGACCACGTGCACACGAACTAATGCCATGTTACTTGAGCACTGTGTAAAATAAAGCAGCCTATGCCCTCAACAGAGGTCACATGCTGTCTAGCGAAAATTGCCTGCAGTGCCGAATGTTCAGATAGATTGCTCACATGTGCTCGTTAATCAAATATGTGCACAAAGCAGATGTGAAGCAAGAAACAGTACCATCTTCTTCTACATCAAACAGGGATTTACTCATTTTAATAGCCCAATGATACCACATTATGATTATGTGTTTTTCAGGAAAGGGTTTTGGGCGGGATTCGAACCGTGGTTTGCAGATTCGAAAAATAACAACAATAAGCAATCAGCCTCACTCTACCATCCCCCGAACCCTTTGGTAAGTTGTATGAGCAAATACACTTGAATGACATGTTCAAACAATATTTTGGGAAGCAAACATGATGATGCTTTAATATCGAGTCCCTATTCTTACAACACATAGAGATGATAGTTTACCAGAATCTGTGCGCCATTTTTCACACTGTACACAAAGGGGAATTTCGCTTATGACCGGAAAAGCTTATTGTTAATTGTATTCAGAGGACATACGGGCACCGAGTTGGTCTGTGGGTTGCTGGTTTGAAATCATTTGAATTTACATTTCTGCACCATAATTGTACTGTATTTTTGAAGAAATTGCACTCTTAAGAATAGCCTGCAATGCTGGTGCCAGACAACGTTAAATCAGCTGTTATTATTATTCACAGTGAATTTTTTTCAATTAAAACATACCAAAATTAGAAAGACTGCTGGTTACACAACATATGTGGCATAATAAATCAGCTTTACTTTTTCTTCAAGGAATGATGTTAAAAGAAGTAATCATATCCAAGCTGCATTTTTGACAGGCCTTTAAAACTTTCATGAAATCCCATGCCATTTGAGATATAACTTAAAGAATCTTGATATTGAATAAATCAAGGAACAATAAAAATCTGAAAGCTTTGTGAAGAAATGTCGAGTCAAGGGAAAAAGGCCTTTACAGTAAATCACTTTTTTTATGGCATGATAAAATAGCTTGCTTTAAAATACTAAACTGTAACATTACCCAACTGACACCATTGGAGCCTTTTGAGCCGTTGGGGCTGTGAAAGTCTCGTCTGCTTTTGTTTTTGTTGCCTAGCTAGCAGGTTAGAATAAGGTGAACAAATCAAAAAGACTATATGGTGGAAAATTTGTTGAAAGTGCTAGGTAGTGTAAGGGCGACATAACAGCAAGTACCAATCATCTCAAAAAGCTAATTTACATAAAAAACAAATGGTGCTTTGTGTTTAATGCTTCACATATATCTCGTATAACATAGTCCCCGGAGGAGAATTAATTTATATCTGCCGTGCTCATAGTACTTAATACACTTTGTTATCTTAACAAAATGTTGCTGGAACTTAATGGAACAGCTATCTGATTCCTGACTAAAGCGCTAGGCCTAAATTTACTAAGGATTGCACCGCTGCTCGCGAGGCTCTGGACAATGTTTTTCTGCACTTGCTGGCTGCTATAATGCTTACTAAAACAACACAAGGCTGTGTGTTACTTTGTGCCATGCACAAAATGTTAATAAATACGCCAAAGTAAGTTTGTTTTCGTTTCACTCACTGCTCATTTCTATTCAACTTTGTAAGGATTTCTCAGGTACACATTTTACAAAGGTGACTGGATAAGTCTAGGCTTCAGTTGTGGTTTGCGTGGCTTATGGATGCGCCTGTTAAACAAGCCCCTCAAAGCTCTGTGTTAATCTGGACCTGACATTACAGCTTGCTTGATAAGGTTTTACAACATACAAAAGAGTTCACCATAAGAGGTGTAGTTCGTGTTTTTCGGTATCCAAGTCACTTCCTGCTTTCTTTGCCATTTGGTGTAGTAAGTAAGTAAGATTTTTATTGTTTCAAGTTATTAAAAACCCTCACAATATGCAAATCACGGTACAGTCGATTGCATGATCCTACAATAAATACAACAGCACATAATTCTATTGGGGACCAATTTCCCTAAAGTGCGGAGTGCGATAAAAAGATTTATCAAAAACTAAAAACCAACTCTAACGTTATAAAAGCAGTGATCTATCTTGTGAATCATAAAAATGTCTACTAGTTCACATTGCTGTTGCTTAGTTCAACGGATAAACCCAGCGGAGAGCCCCTATTTCTGATTACGTCAAGTCACAGTAGCATCTCTCCTACAAAAGTGTAAAATAGGGAAACCAACGCCCTGCTACAAGTGACACATTTTGACTAAAGTCCACTATACAAATTCAGCGCATGAGACAGCACATACTCCCCGACCCCTTTAGCCATATTAAAAAAAACAAAAAACATAATGGGGTCTCAGTCACTAATACTACAATATATGTCACATTTCTATAACACCTGATGTACGAAGATACTGCCTACAAGTGTTAGACAAGAACACATCATGGTACCACTCTTACCGCCCTTTATAAACACTTTAATAGCTAAATAGTAGTAATAAAAATTCAAAACACCCTGTTGTAAAATGTCAAGCGGATAAAAGTCATAATATTGCTAATAATCAAGAGCTTTTTGGCACTAGGGTCAATAGTTTTTGAGAGTGTTTGAGGAATTTCGCACCGTGGGCCGATAACTGTGGGCACTCACCACTTAGACATGCCAGGATGGCCATAATGCATTATCTTATGCCAAGCTTATCAAAGATAGGGTTCAACCAGAAGGATCTTACATTTTTCAAAATTGGGCAGGCACATATTATGTGGGCAAGACTTTCCTTCTTAAAATTACATAGACGGCACTGCTGCTCAATAGACCCTGATAATCTTCCACATTTGTAAGCCTTTAGAGAAACTAAGCCACATCTTAGTCCCAATAGCTCTTTTGTTGACTGACAATTTCATGTGGGAGGCTAAATACACCGCTGTCCCCATCCCCCGTCCTCTTGGTACGGTGAATCGCAAAAGCTGGTATGAGCTTTTGGAGACAATTTTTGAATGTCCGTTGACCCTCGATTGTACCCTAGCCATTTATAACAGCAATCTTGCAAAACTCTTTGGCATTAAATTAAGGAATTCAATGTCAGGCATCTCCAGGGCTCCCATTGCATCCCTCAAGTGGGGTTCCCATGATAGTTCTCTGTCTTGAATGCCTTAGCAAGTCATTTCTTTCAATAACCCTGGAATCACTGTATTGAGCTTCATGTAATATCCCAAAAATCAAGCTTTTGAGATTAATGTTTGTTTAAAAAGCATTAATTCAAACCTCACCTGGGAAGGGTGTGGCGGCATCCAGGAGGTTAAAAAGCCATCTATAGCACCTTAATTGAGCTCTGTCAGCGAGTCCGAAATATCGTCTTTAAAAATTATAGCGCCATTAGTAAGTGTGAGCATAAATTTAGCCTCAATACTTTGCAGATGCCGTGAGGTCAGGTCCGCTCATCTTAGAGACTAATTTTTTTTAAACTTGTTGAGAGAGAGCCAAGACTTTATGCTGGTCTAAAGTTTAACATGAAAACAACGACTATTATAATATATGGCCAAGTATTTTAGACTGGTGACATGAACCAAGGCACATTGTTCATGGAGAATTTGAATTTGGACGGGGGGTTGTTTCCAAGTCTCCAGGCCATAATTTTTGTTTTACTATAATTAATTTCGGGTTTGTTTTCTACGCAGTAGCCAGCTAGGGCCACTAATGATTGCTGGAGCCCTACCGTAGTATGATCAAATAAGTTGCTTCTTATATTACATTGACGAAGGAAACTTTACAGAAAGACTGTTTATTATTATTTCATCAATGCAAAATGTCTAATAAAAATCACAATATGCATTTAAAAATGTATTTTTGTATTTATTAATTCATTTTTTTAACAATTTTATATAGCATACCTTCACCAAAAGCAGCATAAGAAACACGAATAGAATACAATGAAACAATGGCAAAAAATGAATTGCAGAAGAGAAATACAATAACATAGGAGTAGCTATCAATAACGAGAGTATTGTAATTAAAATGTGCTTCTAATGTTGATGTAGAGTATGGTGACTAATTGCAATTAGAGGTGGAAAGTGTTTATTTCCATGTGTTTCCTAAATTGGAGAAGGGGACATTTAGTTTTAATATCAAGAGGGAGAGAGCTCTAGGCAGAGTTAGCAGCACTAGCCAAATAATATTTTTATGTAAATGAGGGTGTTAGGCATTTTTGGGTACTTTTAGTCAGAGGAATTTTCTTCTTCTCTCTTCTCTTGTACCTCTTCAGATGAGATGGGGAGATGGTTGGCCAGGTATGAGGGTGTGTTCAGATGTAAGAATTTTTATGTGAGACAGTATACCTTAATCGTGATTGTTGCTGATTGCAATTTGCCAGCATAGATCACATAGAACGGATGTGGCATGGTTGATTGTTTGTTAACTAGTGACAAGTCTAGCTAATGAGTGAAGTGCTACCTTGAGTGGGGCAAGATGTAATTATTGGACACCCTTCAGATATAGTTTCTGAAGTCAAGCTTTAAGAGGACAGGAGATAGTACACCAGTCCTAGTTGGCCCAGGTAGATAAAGTGAGTTCTTGAATAAATAACCAGAGCTAAGGGGTCATTTAGACCCTTTTGGAAGGGAAAAAATAAATGACACACCCCACCCCCACATCCATGAGAAGGATGGCCATAAAACTGTGAGCTAGCTGCTGCCTATCAGACTGGCTGCTAGTACAAAGGTTTATACCAGCAAAGCAAGCAGAGGCTCTCCTGACGTAACCAAGACTATATATTGAGCAGAGAAACTCCAAGTTGGATAGGGAGGTATCACTGCCAATTTACAGCAATGCTTTCCCGCCATCAAACTCAAGATGAGGTCATTAGACACCTGAATAATATATGAAAATGAGTGACAAAACTAGGATTTTTTAAATGGGTTGTGCATGAGCAGGATTTCCCTATGTTTAAGGGTTTTACATATAAGCATTTGTCACCTGCATTTTGATGCATGGAGGCACCTATATCTCTATATTTATGTTGAATAGAGCAGAATCTAGATTTTTTCTTTGAGGTATCTCCCCACTGAAGATCCTGTGGTTTTCCAGGCTATAAATAAGCATGTTTCAGGACTCTTTCAGATCAAAATCTTCTTGGGTGATGCAGACAACAAACAGTAGTTGTTCACAATCCTGGCTGAGAAGATGGAGCCCAGTGAATTCCCACCTGGCAAGGAAATAGGCACAACATATAGAGACAGTATTCCGGTCTGAGGCAGTACCCTATCCATGCCAGACTGCAGCCATAAAGAGGCATATACAAGCCTGGTCTTTCATGTAGAACATGTACTGCAACAAGACAATATGCCTTGTTTGGTCCACACTGTGGACACCGATTTAGTGATTCTGAAAGGAAAGTTTCACCAGATACAAGTCTTGTGTCCCAAGGCCAAAATCTGCGTAGCATCCAGTACAGGGAGGAAACTTTCCAACATCCACATTAATGTAATTGGCACAGACCTTTGGAAAGGAGAATTCCACAGCCTTGCTTCACTGGCTGTGACACTGTCTTGGCATTCTTTGGAAAAGGGAAGAAATCAGAGTGGATGGCCTGGAAATCTTATCAGACTTTACAGCAGCCTTCACCAACATTGCCAGGAAATCATTCATAGCAGTGGACATTCAGAGTGACAGATTCCAAATTCTTGAATGCTTCACCATAATCTTGTACCAGAGAACACGCCATTAAAGTCAGTGATTGAAGCCCACAGACAATGTTTTGTCAGCTAAACAAGTCAATGGAAGCCATCAAACCAACACAATCTGCTGTTCTTGAACATACAAAGTGTGCTGTTTACCAAGCAGGGATATGGTCCACATGTGACGTACCTCCGCAGGAGCTACCCATTCCTGAGAGATGGGGTGGAAAACGGACAGAGACAGTCAGTGTTGGAGACCATCGTGGACATCATTACTAGTGGCATCTAAGGCATGGTATGTATTAGGCAAGTGTGGCTGCAAAGCAGCAGCTGGTTGCACAGGCAAGCGTGCTTGCAAGAAGAAGCTGTGGACCTGTACTGAACTTTCCAATTGTATCAGAAAATGAGCTCACAAAAGGATATTTTAGGAAAGTCCAATAAACACAGAATATATCGGTAGATTTCAAAGTGCTCTTTCCACTTTTGATTTGTTTTTTTTAAAGTTCATTTAACACAGTAGACATCTGTAATTAAATGAGTCATGTCCTCTTCTGAAGTCACTAACAAAAGTATTAATGCTTACTCTGTTCCTTGGTGCCTGTTGTACAGCCCATTTTCTGAAAAATGTCATGTGACAGTATCCATGAGCGCTGATCACTTCGATCCTACCAAAAACTATTAGCATACAACCAAACAAAATTCCACACGCAGTTGCGTGCTTTTGTCCAACCTATCCCCTTGATCATGCTAAGGGACCTCACTACTCTGTCCATATGGTTTCTGACATCTGGAGGAGCTAAGGTCTGATGACCTAATTGTGAATAAGTGTGCCATTTCCTTACATCAGGAAAGGTTTTGCTTTGAAGTGGACATAATAGACATGTTAGTAATGCAACGGTAATTGTTAGGCCTGAGCACAATTTTAATTGCCCAGAGTAATTTGAGTAATTTTGCATTACTCTGCTGACCAAAAATTACATAATTACATCAGTTTGTGTAATTTGGAGTCATTTAGAGCAAAAGTGCCTAACTAAGAGATTAGGAATACAGTGTGATTGCTGCTGTTCCTTTTCTGTTGCATTGTGTACTATTTTCATAGTGCTAAATGGATCCTCTGCTTAATTTCTGGCGTGAGGGTGCATTTTGAGCTTAGAAAATTGCTTTAAATGCTGGGTTACGCTCCTTGCATATTTCCACATAATCGAGTGTAATTGTGAGTAATTACGCTACAGCAAATTATGTAAATTCTGCCCACCCCTAGTAGTTATGCACCAGAATTGCATCCCAGTTGCACAATGTTCAATGAGGGTATGAAAGAGTGAAGGATATATTTCGAGGAATTGCACCCTAAAAACTTATCATGTGCATAGAAGGCTTACATTTCTCCTAAAAAGTGTGAAAAGCCAATTTACAAAGTGCCAATTAACAAAACTTAGCAATTTATGTTAGAAGTACGGTTTGAAGAACCGGTTAAACCCACTTACTGGGTCTTGGCGGCGGGGGAACCGCCCTAGTCTTCCATACCTTCCATACTTAGTAAAAGGAGACACAGGAGCCTTCGTCTGCAGGAGGAACCCAGATTTATTTCAATAGCCCGGACTATGGAACAGAGTCCAAGCTAGTCAGAGACAAGACAGAGGAGGCTGCTACTTCACCCTGTAGCTTACAAGCCTTTTATACATTTTTCATCCCAGTCTTTTGGTTGTTAGTCCATTGTTCAATCAGGGCAGTGTTTGCAGTTGATAACCAGATCCAGACGATGTTTGTAGTTGGTGACCTGGTCAAGGCTTGGTACACAGATCATTGTTCACTCGGCTTGATCAAAGCCGGTCTTTCAAGTCATTGTTTAATCACCCTGATCAGGGCCCAACAGTCAGACCATTGTCCAGCTAACCTGATCACGGTGTCAAGGATGTTTACCAGGCTGGGAGCAGGAGCTGTAAAACAAGCTTGTTTACACAGGCGTGGGTGTCTCATGGCTTTCTGTTGAACTGCAAAGAACAGGGGTTGGGTGTGTGACAGTTCCTGGGCAGAAATGCAGGCTGCAAGATGGTCTTTGTCCTGTCAGTTATGATTGTTCTCAGGCATCAGCAGAAACGACCAGGTGGGTCGTGTGGAAGTGTTTGACACGAGATGGCAATGAAAAAAACAATGGAGTCCCGGTAGAAATGATACCGATCAGAAAAACACTTTTCCCTCAGACGCTCCTTTTGCAATTGAGTGGAAAATACTTTAAGAAATGTCAATGTTCATAAGACCATCTGTTTCTTGTTGGAGCATCATCATCATATTGGCGTTGTGAATGTTAGAGGGTGGAGGCTTGATGGTCTGGACACACATTGTACAGAGCACTGGCATACTCTGAAAGCATAAACAGCAGGAGACCAGGACAGCTACTCCCAAGGCAAGGAAGATGAGGACCCTCCAACCCGACTGGGAAAGAGGACCCCAGATCCAACCTGTGAGGGACCAGTTGCCTTCATCCAGATGAATTTCAGAAGAAAGGTGATGCAGCCGTTGGATGGCATCGTACACTGTAGGGGCATTGCCTGGGATGTACACGCGGCAGCTGGAGCCGATCAATTTACACACACTACCACGATCAGCAAGGATGACGTCGACGACCATGCGGTTTTGGAGCCTTATAAGGCGGTCCGCCTGTAGCTCTGCAGTGATGTTGGAGAGGGCACCAACTGTTACTGTGATGGTGGCCTCAAGGACCCTGGTCAGTCCTCGTACAGCTCGACTGTTTGCCATGGGACCCCAGAATGGAAGGAAACCTTTAAAGAAGTCCCCGGCTTCCTGGCCTGCTGTATCCTCAGCTGATACAACGCTCCTACGTGAGCGGTGCGAGGCGCCCTTCATTGACAGGTGGTAACCTCCATGGGTAGAATACGTTGGTGGAAGGAAGAAGGCCAGATAGCAGGTGCCAGACCAGTTACGAGGGAGCCAAGTGTAGGCGGCAGTGCCACAGATGAAATAGGTGTTGGGGGATGCCACTAGCTTCGAAGGAGGTGTAGATTTTAAGGCTTTAGTGATATCACACGTACTGGGACCAACTTACTTAGTCCCTAAGCCATAGATGCAGACACAGCCTTGCACATTTATGACATTCAGAGTGTTTCGTTCATCAGGCAGTATCGTTCTGGTGCGGAATCTAGAAAATGTTCATCGAGTGGTTGAGTTGAATACTACTCACCGAGTTCATCTTGTGGTAATAGCAATGTGTTAGGGTTTGTGCACAGCAAAGAACATGTCCCCTCTCATTGCACTAGTGGTCTCTGTAATAGCTCTCTTTAAACATACTATGCATTGGTATCTGTAATAGCGCTCTTTAAACATACTATTGAAAGCCTTTCTTGTTATCGCAGCCCCTCCCTAAGACTTCTGTGTATGTTGCTCAATGTATTCACAAGTTTGGACATTGCTGTCTTGTTTGCACATTGGACCTTGCTTTTACCAAGGCTTATTTAGAGCACTCCTCCCTATGCCATGTGTTACTTCAACTCATTAGCATAATAACAGAAGCTCTGCACACCTGCTTGTGAGAACCACACCCAGTTCTTCGAACCACACCCAGCTCTTCGAACCACACCCAGCCCTGTCTATAAAAGGCAGCCCCTGAGCCTCACCCAGTGCTTGTGCTCGTCTACCTCCCACTTACCTGAGAACAGATCCTTCGGCGCTGGCACTCCTGCTCTCTCCAGACCTTCATTGGCTTCAACGGACGCGGACGCTGGCTCTTCCTTCTTCCGGTTTCCGGCTCCTTCTTGCCTCAACCCTTCTTCTGTCCTCGGCAATCGACCTGCAAAAGAGAAAGAGGACACGGTTAGACTGATCAGTATCCCTTTTCAGCAACAAGTAAGTGCAAAACTTTTTATTACCTGAAAGACCTTTGTCGGCGATTTCTGGATTCATGTAAAGACAATTTGGAACAAGATATCTTCCACGAACTTTGTGGTTCAAACCCTTTTTTACAAGAATACTTTGTGGAACTTTGTGAAATAAACATTGTTTTACATGGAACTTTTTAAGAATTGAACAGAGGAAACCATTGACAGCAAGGCAAACAGTAAATCAAGGACTTGCACAAATTACCTGCTCTACTTTGATGTAAAAGTACAGTATTTGTTTTATAAAAAGTCTGGAAATGTGTGAAAAGTGAGTTTGCTATTAAGAATTTAGGCTTTAGTTATATTAAGGTGAATGTTAGATGTTGGTAATTCTGATAATGATATTCGTTTGATTTTACAGAGGTTTTACAGTAATAGAAAGCACATCCCAGAACAGTAACACATTCCAAACCTGAAAGCTAAAGACCAGGATCCAAGAGGTACTTTTAGAAGAGAATTTCTAAATAGATTAAGGGTTAGTAGGGAACACATTTAGGGATAAGTTGCACTTATCTGTTCTTTGTTTATGTTTCATTAGGCACCAGTTTCTACAGAAGTCAGAGAGGGCCGCAGATTTTAGCAGCACTTCTACAGTGGAAACGCAAGAACGGTGTTGTCTCTCTTTTTTTATGTTATCCACTTCCCCACTTCCCTTGAGCTTCTGGTTCTTAGTGCACTGTTTAAAACTAGAGTGCTGGAACAAGCAGTTTTGCAACCTATCCCTAAAAGAGTTCCTGACTACCCCTTAATCTATTTAGAAATTCTCTTCTAAAAGTACCTCTTGGATCCTGGTCTTTAGGTTTGGAATGTGTTACTGTTCTGGGATGTGCTTTCTATCACTGTAAAACTTCTGCAAAATCAATCGAAGATCATTATCAGAATTACCAACATCTAACATTCACCTTAATATAACTAAAGCCTAAATTCTTAATAGCAAACTCACTTTTCACACATTTCCAGACTTCTTATAAAACAAATACTGTACTTTTACATCAAAATACAGCAGGTAATTTGTGCAAGTCCTTGATTTGCTGTTTGCCTTGCTGTCAATGGTTTCTTCTGTTCGATCCTTAAAAAAGTTCCATGTAAAACAATGTTTATTTCACAAAGTTCCAGAAAGTAGTCTTGTAACAAAGGGGTTTGAAGAACAACGTTTGTGGGAGATATCTTGTTCCAAATTGTCTTTACATGAATCCAGAAATCGCCGACAAAGTTCTTTCAGGTAATAAAAAGTTTTGCACTTACTTGTTGCTGAAAAGGGATACTGAGCAGTCTAACCTTGTCCTCTTTCTCTTTTGCAGGTCGATTGCAGTGGACAGAAGAGGGGCTGAGGCAAGAAGGAGCCGGAAACCGTAAGAAGGAAGAGCCAGCAGCCGCGCCCGTTGAAGCCAATGAAGGTCTAGAGAGAGCAGGAGTGCCAGCGCCGAAGGATCTGTTCTCAGGTAAGTGGGAGGTAGACGAGCACAAGCACTGGTGAGGATCAGGGGCTGCCTTTTATAGACAGGGCTGGGTGTGGTTCAAAGAGCTGGGTGTGTTTCGAAGAACTGGGTGTGGTTCTCACAAGCAGGTGTGCAGAGCTTCAGTTATTATGCTAATGAGTTTAAGTAGCACATAGCCTAGGGAGGAGTGCTCTAAATAAGCCTTGGTAAAAGCAAGGTCCAATGTGCAAACAAGACAGCAATGTCCAAACTTGTGAATACATTGAGCAACATACACAGAAGTCTTAAGGAGGGGCTGCGATAACAAGAAAGGCTTTCAATAGTATGTTTAAAGAGAGCTATTACAGAAACCACTAGTGCAATGAGAGGGGATATGCTCTTTGCTGTGCACAAACCCTAACAGCAAGGTGGCATAACAGACAGAGAGCGGCTTCTTTACATGTTGGGGCAGAATTTGCAGCAATGAAGAGGTCATCTACATATTGTAATAGTGTTGAATTATCAGGGAGTTCCAAGGAATCTAGTTGACTTTTTAGGGCTTGACTATAGATACTGCGGCTCTCGGTAAAACCTTGAGGGGCGCGGCAGAATCTAAAGCTCCTCCCACCAAGGGAGAAACCAAAGAATTGTCTGCTGTCAGGATGTATAGGAATGCTGAAAAAAGCATTCTTCAGGTCTATGACAGAAAAGTGCATGGCGTCAGAAGGGACCATTGGTAAGAGGGCTGTAATGTCGGGGACAACAGGGTATTGGGAGATTGTTATTTTGTTGAGGGCTCTCAGGTCAATCACAAATTGGTATATTTTAGGGGAGAGAGCATCTCCATTGGTCTTTTTAAGAACAGGAATAATGGGACTGTTACAGATATTGCCACGTGTCTCCTCCACTACGCCCTTGTCCATCAATTCAGATATTATTGTCAAAAGGGCCATTTCTCCTTCCGCGAGTAGTCGATACTGCCGGAGGTGGGTGAGAAGTGCACCTGGCTGGATGCGTACCACATGAGGGGGTATGTTGAGACACCCTACATCCGTGTCTGATGATGCCCAGAGGGAGGAAGGTAAAGACTGCAACTCTGGTGGGAGGGGACCGGACAGGTACATATAGGAAGCTGTGGTGGGAGAAATTGTTAGGGATACACCTTGGGGACTACATAATATGGTCGCATACAGAGCTTTCAGTAAACCCATGCCTAACAAGTTTTCACTACAAACTGTAGTAAGAACCAAGGCAGCGTCAACATGTGCAGGGCCAATATCGAGAGGGAGGGGTTCAGAGGCAGGACTGGTCACGGGTGTTCCTGCAAAACCCACGGAGACATTCATATTGCCAGAAAGGGGTGCCTCCGGGACTGACAGATGTGCAATAGAAGACCTGGTGGCCCCAGTATCCAAAAGAAAAATCTTATCGTTCCCCACAACTGACATTTGAACATACGGGCCCCTTTGATCCACTGGAATTTTCACTCTGGTAATACCCCTTTCCTGGCTGTCCTATGCTTGGTAGGATCCTGTCTCATCAACTTCGTCATAATCATCATTGTAATAAGTGCGTGTTGCTTCGTACCCATCAAACCTTTTGGCCTGGCGCGGCAGGACGGGAGCGTCATCCCTGGGCCAACGTTCTTTATCCTGTGGATGGGGCGGGCTATGGTCCCTAGTCGGCCTCGCTTCCCTAGGAGCGCGAGGCCGAGTCTTCCCTGTTCTTATGTTTTCAGCTAACACGGGACACTCATCTATCCAATGGCCTTACCCCTTACAATAATCACACTGATCTGTTTGGAGGGCTCCCGTACGTTGAGGGCTGGAGGGGGTAGACTGGCGAGCCCTCGGAAGGGGTTGGAGTTGAGGTCTAAAATTCCCGCAGGCATCGGGACCTCGAGGAGGGTAAGCCTGCTGCAAAAGTGCCCTAGTCTTAAGATCCCTAACCTTCTTACTTTCCCTGTCTCTATCTTCATTCTCCCTATTCTCGTGATATTGTGCCATAGCCAAGATACCAGTCATAGTTTGGGCAGACCACGTACTTTCAACTTTCTTAAGCCTGGCAGAGATCTCAGGAAGCAGGTTGCCGACAAACTTATCGACAAACACTGGGTCAGAACCTGGGGTCTGGGGATCCAAACCACTATGTCCCTTGTATTCTGTCTCAAAACGGGTAAAGAAGTCAGCCACATTCTCATCTTTTCGCTGCCTACAGGCATTTATTTTATCCCAGTTAATGACAGTTTCCGGAAAAAGTGTTTTCATAAACGTCATTATTTTACCGGGCAAAGTCAGGATGGCAGCTTCTGGTTTAGTCCCTCCTACCCTTGCTTCGTCCATAGCCTCTAGGTCAGCCCATTTACCTCCCAATGCCACTTCATGGTTAGTATGTCGAATCTTGTCCCATATTTCAGTGGGGACAACCGTACCAAAAAGTAAATCTATATCCTCAAGAACGAGAGTTCCTGCAGATATAATCTGACCTAATTCTCTGTAAAAGGCAGCCGGATTCTTCCAGGGATCTGGTAATTGTCCTTTTAACTGCATTACTTCTGACCTTTTCCAAAGAACATGAATCCAAAGCCTCCGCCAGTGTGCTTCAACAGCCCCTCGGCCATTATTTTGGGCATCGGTAAGTGCGTTAACAAAGACAGGGGCCGCCTCTCTCATTGGCATAGCTGTTTCTAGAGGGGTGTTGGAAAAAGCGGTCATATCACGGTAAGCCATTAAAACAGACATAGCGCCAAACATCCCCTCTCCCTGAACATCGCCTCTTTTTATTTGCGACCTAAGGTCCATTAATCCGGTCGGTATCTGCATAAGCGCATTCTCACATTTTTGCATTACCAAAGTACACATGTATTCAGCCCAGGTGGTCTGTTCCATAATCGTCCACTGAGAAATGGTGGACCATATTTCTTTAAAGGTATAACTATTGCCGTTATTTATCCAACATTCACACTGTTGCTTCTGTAGGTCATTTTCTCGAAGGGACGAAAAGCTGACTTCAGAGCGCAGGGAGGCCATTCGGGGGGAATTCAACAATTTGTCTAAATCCTGCTTAACTGTAGACCACGGGGAAGTAGGAAAAGGGCGGGTAGGGATGCAAAATGCCCAGTGACCTTCTGAGGCCGATTGCGGTAGAGAAAGGTAGACCCTGGTTAAAAGTCACTGGGACGAGAATTGACTAGCGGCTAGAACTGAAGGCTGTAGCACGGGTGAACCAGGTTCTGCTCTCGGCATCTTTAGAAATAAATGAAGACTGCAATTGCACGGAAAGAAGCGAGTACAGTCTTGTGTGGAGAATCGCTTTATTGGAATAACCAACAGAGACTCCGCTGAAGCGCAGAGCTCAGGCGATCACAACAGCTCCGTCGGTCACCAACTGTTAACATGAAATCAAGGAGCCATGGTGTAGAAATCTGCCCTATGCTTCTGGCATGCTGCAACAACCGTGTATTCCTCCTCCCTTGCTGAGCGCTCTCTGCGGCAGCAGGGGCCTCTCGTCCCTGGACAACCTCAGGGTGAAGGATTCAACCTCTCCCCTTTCTGCGTCTGGGTTGAATCCACCAGTTTCCTGATCCGCTTCTGAGTGCTCGCTCCACTCAGAAGCAGATCCCCTGGTATGCTTCCGGGTGCAGGATCTACCCATTGCCGACGTCCGAGTGAAAAGTCAGGCTCCTGCCTGGGAAAGGGCTGGCATGCCAGGCGTCAGAGGGGCCCTCGTCGACTCTGTCAACGAGGGCCCCTCTGTGAGCTCCGGGCGGCGGCACCATGGCCTTGGATCTCAGCAAGTTCAGCGGCCTGAGCCTGACGCAGCTGAACGAGCTCCTGGAGGACGAGGAGAAGCTTCGCGAAATCAGCCTGGAGATGAACGAGGTGAGGAGCGGGGGCCATGCCTGACCTCTCGCCGCACCGAGCGCTCTGCAGGCAGAGGGCGACTCTTTAAACCACAGATCTCAGCACCAGCCAGAGCAGCTCCTCAGCCCGCCACCCAACAACAGTGGCTCCCCCAGCCTGCTCTGAAGCAGAGCCCGCGTTTCCCGTGCCTCCGGGGGCCAGAGCAGCGCCGGAGGATCCTCTCCACACCAGGGATTTATGGTTCTCCTGGACCTGCAGGATCACCATGCAGCCCCCGCCGAGAAAGGTGAGCCCTGGCCGCACTCCCTGGCCTCCCCACGTCTGCAGAAGCCCCCGCAATTCTGGGCTAGTAGAGAGGGCCCGTGTGGAGCGGCCTTCTGGGCACATACACCCCTCCGCAAAACAAAGCAGTGGGGCCGTGAAAACACCAGATGCAGGCAGCAGCCCTGCAGCCACATTCGAAGGAAAGGAACTACGCCATGGACTCTCCTGGACTTCTTTACTTTTTCTTTTGTTCTGGCCACCATTTTGCTGCTGCTCTCAGCAGCTTTTCTCTGGACCCTGACCCCCCATCTTGCCCATTCCCTCGTCCTTTAACCCTTTTCCCTTGTTTCCCCCTTGACGATCCTCAAATGTTTCTTCCCTTTTCTGATTTGCTTTTTCTCCAGACCCATGTATCCCTCCCACCCTCCCTTGGTGCTGTGACTGCATCCCCCCTCCGACCCCACTTAATGGAACTCTGCTTTTCTGTATATAGAGATAACTCTAATCACTAGTATATGCATTAGACCTTTGTACTCTCTACCATTCCTATGTGGCTCTTAGAGTATATCCATTCGTATCCCTTCCCTATGTATATAGAGAGACCTCTAATCCCTAGTATATGCAGTAGACCTTTGTACTCTCTACCATTCCTATGTGACTCTTAGAGTATATCCATTCATATCCCTTCCTTATGTATACAGAGATAACTCTAATCACTAGTATATGCAGTAGACCTTTGTACTCTCTACCATTCCTATGTGACTCTTAGAGTATATCCATTCATATCCCTTCCTTATGTATATAGAGA